>NC_141164.1:117759954-118359954 GCF_053477565.2 Lygodium microphyllum | reverse complement strand
GAGAAATCACTTGCACTAGACAAATTGCTAAGGTGGAATTCCTACTCTGAAATGAGCCCACATCTGTTAAGTTTAGGGGGTAATGAATCTAGGAGTCCATGAGTGCCTACTCGAAATGGATTGGCTAATCCCCAATGATGCTCACATATTATGGAAAGGGTCAAGTCTCCTTTTAGAATCCTAAGGTTGAGCTAGTTACAACTCAAGAAGAAGCAGGTAAACCAAAGATTCAGCTAGCTAAGGCAACACGAATAGTTCAAGGAATAAGGAAAGGATTATCCATCTACTTGATCAAGCTAAACAAACTGAAACATGTAGAGGAGACCAATGAAGAACCATCATGGTTAAAAGAATATGTGGATGTGTTCCTAGAAGAATTGACTGAATTACCACCGCCTAGGGAAGTGGATCATGAGATTAAGCTAATGCCAAGAGCTACACCGGTTGCGAAAAGGCCTTACAAGATGTCCATTATTGAAGCTATTGAGTTAAAGGAACAACTTAAATAGCTAATGGATCAAGGGTACATCCACCCCAGCAATTTTCCTTGGGGGGACTTCGGTCTTGTTCCAAAAGAAGAAAGATGGTACACTTCGCCTTTACATCGATTATAGAGGCTTAAACCAAGTAACCATAAAAAATAAATACCCCATTCCAAGGATAGATGAGTTAGTCGATTGATTGCAGGGAGGAAAAACCTTCTCCAAGATTGATTTGAGATCAGGGTACTATCAGATCCGCATCAAGAATGAGGATATTCCAAAGATGGCATTCAATACTAGATATGGCCATTTTGAATTCACAATAACGTCTTTTGGATTGACTAATGCCCCTGCCACCTTTAATAGGATAATGCATGACATGTTTAGACCATATCTCGATGATTTTGTACTTGTCTTATTTGATGACACCTTGGTTTATTCCAAGGAAGAGGAGGATCATGAATCCCAAGTCCGCATTGTCCTTGAGACCATGAGGACTCATAAGATATTTGTAAGAAGAAAAAGTGTGCCTTCCTCAAGAGAGGCAGATTGAATATCTTGGATTTATTATGTCAAATAAAGGTATCTCTGTAGACCCTACAAAGGTTAAGGATGTCCAAGAGTGGTCTCCACCAACTACTATTAAGGAAGTGCATGACTTCGTAGGATTAACAGGTTGGTATAGGATCTTCATTAAAGACTATGCCTTAATCGCAGCACCCCTCACAAATTTGCTAAAAAAGCAAGTTTCCATAGTATGGACACCCACTGAACAATCAAGATTTGATAAAATCAAGCATAGCTTAGTGACAACACCGATTCTAAAACTCCCTAACTTGAGCAAGGAATTTGAAGTTTTCATGGATGCTAGCTCACTTGCACTGGGCTGTGTATTAATGCAAGAAGGTCATCCTATAGTCTACTCCTCGAGGAAGATAAAAACCCATGAAAGAAATTATGCAACCCATGACCTGGAGTTGCTAGCAGTTATTCATGCTTTCAAACTTTGGTGACATTACTTGCTTGGTAACATGTTCTCCTTGGTCACAGACCACAAGAGCCTTAAATGGATCTTCACCCAAACCAACCTCAACATGAGGCAACATCATTGGATTGAAGTCCTACAAGAGTATGATTTTGAGATCAGGTATCGACCAAGCAAAGAGAACGTGGTCACTGATGCATTAAGTCACAAGGAGTTCCTCAACTCTTTTATCATGGAGGAACCCTCAATAGCGGAATCATTGGCAACTATGGTGTCAATGCCTAGCAACCCTATCTGTGAACTAGCTAAGGAAGAAGCTAGCCATGACCCAGAATATCTAAAGATGATGAGGGAGATTTTGGAAAAGGACCAAAACCCGAGACTTAAGGTCAAGTATCAAGAATTCTCTGTCAATGAGGGACTTGTCTATTTTAGGATAAGATTATGCATACCCTAAAGCAAGACACTTAAATAGAGAATACTTTGGGAAGCACATGACTCCCCCTTTTCACGCCATCCCAGATATGTCAAGACCCTCAACACGGTTAAAAAGAGCTACCATTGGGGAAGGCTTAAGGGAGACATGCTCAAATATGTCATGGAAAGTTTGTCTTGAGAGAGGAGTAGAATCCTCAAGGAGTACCTGATCCAGTGGAAGGACTATCCAGAAGAAGATGCCACATGGATTGATGAGAGTGCTCTCAACCAACAATACCCCCAATTCCTTTCGAGATGAGGACATCTCGATTACTTAAGGGAGGAAGGATGTAATATTCCTCCCCCCCCCTCGCCCATGACCGTAAGACCCCCCTTTATAACTTAACGAATTAAAAAAAAAAACACCCCCCCTTCCTCATGCCACCTAGCTGGCGGACGGAGGGGGGAATGCTATGGAATGATGGAATGAAATGGCGGAGGCATGGGGAAGCTCCAGCTCAAAGAGAACGACTTATTGCTACCGCAGTATGCAGATGCAGACAAGGTGTGCTTATGTGGGCATGGGGGAGTTGCGGTGATCAAGGACTCCAAGTGGGGACGAGACGACGGGTGGCAGTGGAGCCGCAATGATTATCCCTTCTCTCCCCCATCCACCGTACTCTACATGGCGCCCATCCACCTGGTCATCTTGATGGGGATAGGGGGGGGCTCCATGCCACACATTTCTTCCCCCCCAATACCATTATAAAATCCCCCCCTTAGGCCAGAGAAGAAGGGCACTTTTATTATCATTATTCTCCCCTATTGTCCGACTAAAGGTGAGAGAGAGAGAGGGAGGGAGAAAGAGAGTGAGAGAAGAGAGAGAGGGGGAGAGAGAGAAAGGGGTCTCTGAGTGGGTTCCCACGGCCGTCCCCTCCCCTTCGGCGAGGAGTCAACCCCTGTATAGGCCGCATGCATATCTGTGAAGAAAAGGCCGAGCTAAACAATACCTCCCAAGTGAAGTAAGGTCCACTCGAGCGTGAATCCCGTGTCAATCGATGGTCCAATCGAGTGTGAATCCCACGTCAACAACTGATGGAGCTCCAAGTCAAGGAACTGTGACACTCGGTAACCAGGTGCATTCCATAAATCTTACTCTGATGGGAATCTTTTAAAAAAAATGTAGATTTATGACATTAGGAGGAGTATCCATGCAAAAATATTTGATAGTTAACTACCAACTAGGCTGTATTATAAAATCAAGTTCGGTATTGTGTTTTATTGCACTCTGGCCTGTTATAGAACGAACAACTTGCAACAAGAACAAACCAAGAGGGAGCAATGCACTCACCACAGAGACCCGATGATAGATTCTTCATCTCCTCTTTGCAACGACGGCTCCTCTTTGCCCTTCATGCACTTCCTCCTCTTTGCCCTTCATGCACTTCCTCCTCTTATTCGTGAACGGCAGTGGCGACGATGAGAAGCCCATGTTGTCCATTATAACCATACTGTCCAGGATTGCCAACCTGGCCATTTGTACCATATTGTCCTCCAAGAAGATAACTATTCTAAATCTATAGTTAATTTTGGGCAAAAATATTTTCCCCCCTCTACTAAGTCTGTGTCTCTTGCCCAATCCAATATTCTCCTTTGGCAAATTTGGGGCAATTTAGGAAAATAGTCCCTTAGAAAGGAGACATTGTATTCACTCATAAACACCTAGGATTTTAATATCCTAGGGAGATCAATCACCCGCTCAAGTACACTTGGCTCCCTGCAAGACGCACCAAAAAATGACCAAGCCATTTTTAACTAGGTTGTAAAGTAAACTCCTAGGAGTTATTGCATTGAATAGGTGATATTGATAACTAATTTCTATGATTTATCCTAGCCTTTCTCAATAGTTATGATACTCATTCGTAGTAGTCCAACTAATCTAATATCGAGAACTCAATAAACTTGCATATTCTCTCACTTCGTCTCTATCTATGTACTGGACACTAAAATACCAAACCTAGGATTTTTATTTTTATCCCTTGAGGAATTAACTTCAGAGCATAGACCCAATAATTCTATCTAATTCCTTTTATTATCGAATCAACTAAATTCCTCAAATCCATAAACTCTAATTTTCTTGATAAAAATTTTCCTTGTTCCATATTGGTATAATTTAATACCTCATCAACACTTTTAATTTGCATAAAGTTAGACACACCATATTTTATAGTAATAATATTCAAAGTAATAACATCAAATTAATTTTCTTTTTCTCTAATCCGAAGAAAATATCTAGGATTTTAATGTCAAATATCCCAAGAAAACATCAAATTAATAATAGTCCCTTAGAAAAGAGACCTCTTATTCACTCATAAATACCTAGGATTTTAATATCCTAGGGAGATCGATCACCCGTTCGAGTGCACTTGGCTCTCGACAAAATGCACCAAAAAATGACCGGCCAAAGACCAAACTACTTTTAACTAGGTTGTCAAGCCAACTCTAGGAGTTGTTGCACTGAATAGGTAATATTGATAACTAATTACTATGATTTATCCTAGCCTTCCTCAATAATTACGACACTCATTTGTAGTAGTCCAACTAATCTAATGGAAAATTAACTTCAGAGCATAGACCTAATAATTCTATCTAATTTCTTTTATTATCAAATCAACTAACATTTCTCAAACCCATAAACTCTAATTTTGTTTATAAAAAATTTCCTTGTCCCATATTGGTATAATTTAATACCTCGTCAACACTTTTAATTTGCATAAAGTTAGACACCCCATATTTTATATTAATAATATTCAAAGTAATAATATCAAATTAATTTTCTTTTTCTCTAATCCCAAGAAAATATCATAAAATATCCAAAACTATATTCTTAGGTTTTCTATAGAAGATTCTAATTTTTGTTGATTATAAATCGTGATTTTTATTAAAAAATACTATAATTTTTATATAAAATAATTATTTTTTAAATTTTTAAGACATATTAAAAATATTCCAAAAATTTTATAAAAATTTAAAATACTTTTACAAGTATATAATTCATTATAAAAATATTACATCTCATAATTGTTTAACTAAATATTTTATAACAATTTATATATACCATTTAAAGTAATTTTAAAGTATTATTTACTTTTTTTCATATTAAAATATAAAATCAGACCTACATAAATTCTAACAACTATCCAGAGTTGAAACTGAGGTTCAAATACATTTTAGAAAAATTCAAAACCAAAGAAATATTTATGTTGAATCACTTTTTTTATTAAATGAGTTAAGGCACTTACGTAAAGTACGAGAATCGTAATTGCGTCTTTGGGAGCCGTGTCCTTTGCAGTCCAGCGAAGGGAAGTCTATCCAGTCGTTCCAAACAGCGAGCTCATCATTTTCCCTCTCTCAAGAGATCCATTGGCCAATTTCATTGTTGCCTTAGGAATGGCACCTTAGAACTCTTTTAGATAAATTTTGATTAGTTTTAAGCTTGAAATTATGGCTTCCATGGAGTTGGGGATGACGAGTTGTGAAGGAGAAGAGAGTAATTGAATATCTCCATCGTGCTTCCACGGAATGAGGAGCGAAGTGAAGCGATTGGAAGGCAGAAAATTGTTCTCCCGCCCTATCACTTCAGATTAGGCAAGTATATTGAAGCTCAGAAATTGAGGTTGGAGGAGAAGACATGGCAATGGTTTCCTACAAGCCATTGGCTTCATTTCTCCTCTCTTGCTCTTCCTCAATTACATTTCTTTTGTAATCCTCTTGTTTTGATGGCTTGGGGAGTCTCCTATCTCTCTCCCTCTCTCTAATTGATGGCATTTAGGAATATGGCACCCTCTTCTTCATCATGTTTGCTCTCTCTATCTCTCACACCTCATTGTAGCATGATGGTGCCCCCTTTTTTTTGTTGAGATACCGAGCTCCACTTGTGATATGCCAGGGTGACCGTTGTGCATTTATGTCACGGACTTGTCAGTTGTAGATGCGGTTGGTACACCGCCCATGAATAATAGCTAGATGACAGCTATCCTTATCTACTCTAGTTCGTGGCTCAGTTAGTATGCCACCTTAGTTAGTTAAGTTTGGTTTGAGACCCATATATAGGGTTCTTCTATTTCTTTGTAAGAGAGTTCTTTTGGCTTACACAAACTAAGAAGAGGAAAACTGTTTTCAGCCTCCACCTTTGTGTGTATTCCCCCATTGTGCAAGCAAGAAAGCTACAAGTGAGACTCCTTCCTTCTTTCCCACAATCTTGACATGGTATCAGAGCCTTGTTCGTGGTAAGGAGCTCAAGAAAGCAAGCCAAGTTCGCGGTGTTCTGGTAAGAGGAGCAGTGTTGCTTTCATTTTCTGTTTTGGGAGCAGATCTCTGCAAGTAGCACAGCCGGAAATTGCAAGAGTGCATTGTCTCAGGTTGAGACACCCTTCGCGGTGAAGCAAGAGGGTAGTATATGCTGCGGGAGAGGCTTTAGCCCTTGGCGACCCTGTTTTTTTGATTTGAGGCCATTTCGAGGCCTGTTTTTGAGGGCAGTATATGCACTCAGGAAAAGGCCCAGTTTTATGCTGTGCAGCCACTGTTCTACAGGTCGGTGAAAAGTTACTGTAGAAATTGCATCCTATGCTTGTGCGCAGAGACATTGGGAGTTACAGAATCATCCTTGGTTCCTGTTTATGCAAAATTGTCACTAGGAAGTGACTGTGTGGTCAAATACCACTTTCGCCAGTTTTGCAGATTTGCCCTTGTGAGGGTGAAGCTGTGTTTTTTGCAGTGACAGAATTTTTTGCAGTGTTCTGTAATGGCGTCTGATTCTCTTTCACAGATTGTCACTGAAAAGCTTGACAAGAACAACTTCCAAGCATGGAAGTTTAGAATGACGAATTTCCTTATGGGAAAAGGATATTGGGAATTTGTTGCAGGAAATAAAGAAGAACCAGTTCTTCCTGATGTTCCCAATCAACAGCAAATGCATGCTTTTAAAGCATGGCATGAGAGAGCCAGGAAAGTTATGTATTGGCTGTCTATCAGCATTTCAGACTCTATGATTGTGCATATTTAGGATGCAAGTACGCCAAAGGAGGCATGGGATACTTTGTCAAAAATGTATAGCACAAATACGCAAGCCAGAAAAATGCAGCTCAAGCAAGAGTTGCATAATGTGCAAAGAGAAAATATGAGCATCAATGACTACCACATGAAGGTGAAGAAGATTGCAGATGCACTTGCTTCCATTGGGTCGCCAGTGGAAGATGATGATTTAGTTTCTGTGACCTTGAATGGTCTAGGAAAGGATTATGCACAGTTTCAGACATCCATTTCAGTTCGTGAAAGATTTCCTGATTTTGAGGAGCTGATTGCTCTTCTAATTTCCGAGGAGCAAAGAAATGGTGGTGCATCTTCTTCAGGAGGAACTTCAAAAGAAGCTGTCTTCTACTCAAATGCTGGAAGAGGTAGAGGCAAAGGTAGAGGAGGCCGATTTGGAGGCCGTGGTAGAAATCAGAATATGCAGCAAACTCAAGAAAACCAGTCCTATGGAGGAGGACGTGGTAACTCTAGAGGTAGGGAGAGCCAAAGAGGTCATGGTGGATGGCAAAGAGGCCAAAATGCAAACAGTAATGTTGAATGCTACTATTGTGGTAAAATGGGTCATATGGCTAAAGATTGCTATAAAAAGCAGAATGACATCATGAATGGAAAACTGCAACAAGAAAATTATGCATCTTCTAGCAGACAGGGTGATGACAGAAATGAGCATTTGTTTATGGTGCAGCACATGAACAATTCTGTGACAAGTGCAGAAGAAAGCAACGATGTATGGTATGTTGACTCAGGTGCATCAAACCACATGACAGGTCATGCAGAATGGATGGAGGATGCAAGGAAAATGGAAAAACCAGGATTTGTGGAGACTGGTGATGATACTGCACATCCTATTGTGCAGATTGGAAAAATTTCTTTGTCTATGCAGGATGGGAAAAAGAAATACCTGTCCGATGTATTTCATGTTCCCAATATCACCAAGAATCTGGTTTCTGTTGGTCAAATGGTTGAGCAGGGCTTACAGGTCAGATTTAATCCTCATGGATGCTTTGTTGAGGATATGAAAAATAAAGGTCGCTTGATAGCAAAAGGAAAGAAGAAGGGCAGAATGTTTACATTGGATGCAGACATGCCTGAATTGAGTGCAGCAATGTTTGCACATGGAACTGGTGTAGTTGCAGATATTGATATTTGGCATAAACGCATTGGTCATGTTAATGTACAACGACTTAAATCAATGCAGGCCCAAAATATTGTTGTAGGATTGCCCAAATTCAAGGTTACAGAAATGCATAAGGTATGTGAAGCCTGTCAGTTTGGAAAACAGGCAAGGAAACCATTTCCTAGACATGTTCAAGAGAGTAAGAAGCCATTGGAATTAATCCACTCTGATGTGTGGACTACTAAAGCTGCATCTCTTGGAGGCTATCATTATTTTATCAGTTTTATTGATGACTATAGCAGAAAAGTTTGGGTGTATTTTATGAAAAAGAAAAGTGAAGTGTTTGGGCATTTCAAAACTCTTAAAGCTATGGTTGAAAAAGAAACAGGCCTGCAAATAAAATGCCTAAGGTCAGATGGAGGGGGAGAGTACCTCTCAAATGAGTTTGCAAGGTTCCTGGCATAAAGCAGCAATATTCATGCAGTCATACCCCACAACAAAATGGAATTGCAGAAAGGAAAAATAGGCATATTGGAGAGGTATCTCGTGCCATGCTCAATGAAAAAGACTTGCCAGATTTTTATTGGGCTGAAGCAGTTGCTACAGCAGTCTACATAATGAACAGGACTCCCACTGCAGCAATACATGGGATGACTCCAGAGGAGAGGTATACTGGTAGGAAACCAGATATTTCTCATTTGAAAATTTTTGGTTGCATTGCCTATGTACATGTGCCAGATGAGTTGAGATCCAAGTTGGATCCAAAAGGTGAGAAGTGCATCTTTATTGGTTACTCTCTACAGCAGAAAGGGTATAGATGCTATAACCCTTCTACTCGTAAGTTTACAGTGAGCAGATATGTTTTTTTTAATGAGATGAGTAGCTGGTATAAACCAGTAAATGTGATTGATGATGTAGATGCACAAAGTGGTAATGCTGCATAGAATTCACAGCAACAGTCACAAAATATTAGTGGACCTGGAGCATCCTCTAGCAGTGGTTCACATTCTTTGCCATGGACAGGCAGATTGAGATCAGGAGAATCTTCTCAAAGCAATGTAGATAGTGGTATGCAGGTATCACGAAAAGGAAAAGAGAAGGTAGATCAGCCCATGTTTGATGTGAATGCAGGTGACTCTTATGTGGATGGTGAATCCAGTGGCTCAGAACAGAGCATTGATGATGAGTTGGGTATTCCTTCTATTGTTACACCTGGAGTAAGAAAGACCAGGGATGTTTTGAGAGCACCTGGGAGTGAACCTACTTTGCGCAGGTCTACCAGAGCTAGGTATCCTGTGGATAGGCTGAAATATGATGGATTTACAGCCATTCACTATGCATATATGGTCAAAGTGATACATGAACCAGAACCCACTTCTTTTGAGCAAGCCATGGGAAAAGAAAAATGGGAGAAAGCCATGGATGAAGAAATGGATGCCTTGGAAGCAAATGCTACATGGGAATTGGTACCTTTGCCTAAAGGTAAAAATGCAATTGGCTGTAAGTGGGTTTATAAGGTGAAGCACAATGCAGATGGTTCTGTGAACAGATACAAGGCAAGATTAGTAGTCAAGGGGTATGCACAAACATATGGCATTGACTATGAAAAAACATTCAGTCCGGTTGCAAGGATGGCAACCGTAAGAGCAGTCATTGCTATGGCTGCATCAAAGGGATGGTCTTTACATCAGATGGATGTAAAGAATGCCTTCTTGCATGGTGATTTGCAAGAAGAGGTCTATATGGAGCAGTCACCAGGTTATGTGCATGCTGTTCATCTTGAGTTTGTTTGTAGGTTGAAGAAAGCCTTGTATGGCTTGAAGCAAGCACCTAGAGCATGGTCAGACAAGATAGGACAGTATCTTGTCACTATTGGCTTTCAGATTTCCAAGGCAGATTTCTCACTTTATGTGAGAAAAACAGAGAAAGGTATTATGCTACTTGTCATTTATGTTGATGATTTGATTATGACAGGTGACAGTGATGAAGATATCCTTCATGTGAAAATGCTATTGAAGCAGAAGTTTGAGATGAAGGATTTGGGATAGCTGCGTTATTTCTTGGGCATTGAGGTGATTAGATCACCAAGTGGGATACAGCTCTTGCAGAGGCAGTATGGATTGGACATGCTGTCCAAATATGGGATGACAGGCTGTAAGCCTATTTCAATTCCTTTGGAGCAGAATGTGAAGCTGAGCACAGATGCAGGTGAGCTTTTGGAAGACCCTACTATGTACAGACGCATAGTAGGAAGCTTGATTTATATGACTATTACCAGGCCAGATTTGAGCTATGCTGTTGGACTGGTAAGTCAGTTTATGCAGGCTCCAAGGAAACCGCATTTGGATGCGGCTAGACGCATACTCAGGTATGTGAAGTTCACATTGCAGTATGGACTATTTTATGAGACTTGGGTTCAGATACAGATGCATGGAGACACTGATGTTGATTGGGCTGGTAGCATTTCTGATAGACGATCTACCAGTGGATATGTATTCTCTTTTGGGAGTGCTGCAGTCACTTGGAGCAGCAAGAAACAGCCTACAGTTGCCTTGTCGAGCATAGAGGCTAAGTACAGGGGTGCAGCAATGGCTGCATGTGAGGTAGCTTGGTTGCATAAGCTACTTTATGATATGCATCAGCCTCCTACTACAGATGGGCCAGTTGTCATTTATTGTGACAACATGAGTAGTATACACTTGGCAAATAACCCAGTCTATCATGCTAGAACAAAGCACATGGAGGTGCATTATCACTATGTGCGGGAGAGGGTTTTACTAGGTCTTATTGATCTAGTTTATGTCAGCACAGAGGATCAGGTAGCTGACATATTTACGAAGGCATTGGGCACAGAGAAGCTGCGCAAGTTCAGAGACCTGCTTGGTGTGCAGGAATTGGGATTGAGCTCGAGGGGGAGTGTTGAGATACCGAGCTCCACTCGTGATATGCCAGGGTGACCGTTGTGCATTTATGTCAACGACTTGTCAGTTGTAGATGCGGTTGGTACACCGTCCATGAATAATAGCTAGATGACAGCTATCCTTATCTACTCTAGTTCGTGGCTCAGTTAGTATGCCACCTTAATTAGTTAAGTTTGGTTTGAGACCCATATATAGGGTTCTTCTATTTCTTTGTAAGAGAGTTCTTTTGGCTTACACAAACTAAGAAGAGGAAAACTGTTTTCAGCCTCCACCTTTGTGTGTATTCCCCCATTGTGCAAGCAAGAAAGCTACAAGTGAGACTCCTTCCTTCTCTCCCACAATCTTGACAGTTTTTCCACGACTCCTCCTTCTTTAATGAACTCCCTCTTTCTCTCTTCTCCCATTGCCTCCCTATTGACTTCCTTCTCCTTTCCTAATCCTCTTCCACCAGCAATCATAGCCTTTTCCCCTTCTCCCTCTCTCCATCTTCCACTATGATGGTGCCATCCTTCATCTTTATGACCTCTCCAATTTCCAATGGCCTCCAATGGCCTTTCTTCCCCTAATTTTCAAATTTTCTTTTAATTCATTTCCTTCCCTTCCAAATCCTTAATAATAGTTGGACTATTATCCATACTAATTATGTTTCTTATCCCTTATTTTTCTTACAATCTCCATGTTTACTTCAAACATATGATGAATGATCCCCATAAACTCACATCAAGACTTTAGTGAGCTGCCAAAGTGAGTATCATACTAATATCCCTAGGTCATGGTTCTAGTGACCCTTTGATTCCTTGAGAGTCTCTTGGTCAGCCTCTTCCACACGCTTGTGAAACAAGTTCCACTCATACTAACATGTTTCTCTGACCCCTCCCATGGAGACTATCCATTGATTGAGTGTCCCTAGAAATCCAAATATGGGAGAAGCTTGTGGACTATCCATTAAGTATCTAGAACTCCCACTTTCTCATACACAGGCTTCACACACCTTCCTAAGGCGAAGTCAAGACCTAAACCATGAATCAAATCATTCTAGATCAGATGCCAAAAACATTTCCATGTATTTACAGGAGCCCTTTGTCAAGATTGTGGGAGAGAAGGAAGGAGTCTCACTTGTAGCTTTCTTGCTTGCACAATGGGGGAATACACACAAGGGTGGAGGCTGAAAATAGTTTTCCTCTTCTTAGTTGTGTAAGTCAAAGAACTCTCATACAAATAAATAGAAGAACCCTATATATGGGTCTCAAACCAAACTCAACTAACTAAGGTGGCATACTAATTGAGCCACGAACTAGAGTAGATAAGGATAGCTGTCATGTAGCTATTATTCATGGGTGGTATACCAACCGCATCTGCAACTGACACGTAGGTGACATAAATGCACAACGATCACCCTGGCATATCACGAGTGGAGCTCGATATCTCAACACTCCCCCTCGAGCTCAATCCCAATTCCTGCACACCAAGAAGGTCTCTGAACTTGCACAGTTTCTTTGCGCCCAATGCCTTCGTGAATATGTCAGCTACTTGATCCTCTGTGCTGACATAAACTAGATCAATAAGACCTAGTAAAACCCTCTCCCG
Organism: Lygodium microphyllum; assembly: GCF_053477565.2. Taxonomy (NCBI): domain Eukaryota; kingdom Viridiplantae; phylum Streptophyta; class Polypodiopsida; order Schizaeales; family Lygodiaceae; genus Lygodium; species Lygodium microphyllum. Next base: position 118,347,354 of record NC_141164.1, on the reverse strand, counting down.
CACATAGTGATAATGCACCTCAATGTGCTTTGTTCTAGCATGGTAGACTGGGTTATTTGCCAAGTGTATACTACTCATGTTGTCACAATAAATGACAACTGGCCCATCTATAGGCTGATGCATATCATAAAGTAGCTTATGCAACCAAGCTACCTCACATGCAGCCATTGCTGCGCCCCTGTACTCAGCCTCTGTGCTCGACAAGGCAACTGTAGGCTGTTTCTTGCTGCTCCAAGTGACTGCAGCACTCCCAAAAGAGAACACATATCCACTGGTAGATCGTCTATCATAAATACTACCAACCCAATCAGCATCAGTGTATCCATGCAACTGTATTTGAACCGCAGTCTCATAAAGTAGTCCATACTGCAATGTGGACTTCACATACCTGAGTATGCGTCTAGCCGCATCCAAATGCGGTTTCCTTGGAGCCTGCATAAACTGACTTACCAGTCCAACAACATAGCTCAAATTTGGCCTGGTAATAGTCATATAAATCAAGCTTCCTACTATGCGTCTGTACATAGTAGGGTCTTCCAGAAGCTCACCTGCATCTGCACTCAGCTTCACATTCTGCTCCAAAGGAATTGAAATAGGCTTACAGCCTGCCATCCCATATTTGGACAGCATGTCCAATCCATACTGCCTCTGCAAGAGCTATATCCCACTTGGTGATCTAATCACCTCAATGCCCAAGAAATAATGCAGCTCTCCCAAATCCTTCATCTCAAACTTCTGCTTCAATAGCATTTTCACATGAAGGATATCTTCATCACTGTCACCTGTCATAATCAAATCATCAACATAAATGACAAGTAGCATAATACATTTCTTTGTTTTTCTCACATAAAGTGAGAAGTCTGCCTTGGAAATCTGAAAGCCAATAGTGACAAGATATTGTTCTATCTTGTCAGACCATGCTCTAGGTGCTTGCTTCAAGCCATACAATGCTTTCTTCAACCTGCAAACAAACTTAGGATGAACAGCATGCACATAACCTGGTGGCTACTCCATATAGACCTCTTCTTGCAAATCACCATGCAAGAAGGCATTCTTTACATCCATTTGATGTAAAGACCATTCCTTTGATGCAGCCATAGCAATGATTGCTCTTACAGTTGCCATCCTTGCAACCGGACTGAATGTTTCTTCATAGTCAATGCCATATGTTTGTGCATACCCCTTGACTACTAATCTTGCCTTGTATCTGTTCACAGAACCATCTGCATTGTGCTTCACCTTACAAACCCACTTACAACCAATTGCATTCTTACCTTTAGGCAAAGGTACCAATTCCCATGTAACATTTGCTTCCAAGGCATCCATTTCTTCATCCATGGCTTTCTCCCATTTTTCTTTTCCCATGGCTTGCTCAAAAGAAGTGGGTTCTGGTTCCTGTATCACTTTGACCATATATGCATAGTGAATGGCTGTAAATCCATCATATTTCAGCCTATCCACAGGATACCTAGCTCTAGTAGACCTGCGCAAAGTAGGTTCACTCCCAGGTGCTCTCAAAACATCCCTGGTCTTCCTTACTCTAGGTGTAACAATAGAAGGAATACCCAACTCATCATCAATGCTCTGTTCTGAGCCACTGGATTCACCATCCACATAAGAGTCACCTGCATTCACATCAAACATGGGCTGATCTACCTTCTCTTTTCCTTTTCGTGATACCTGCATACCACTATCTACATTGCTTTGAGAAGATTCTCCTGATCTCAATCTGCCTGTCCATGGCAAAGAATGTGAACCACTGCTAGAGGATGCTCCAGGTCCACTAATATTTTGTGACTGTTGCTGTGAATTCTATGCAGCATTACCACTTTGTGCATCTATATCATCAATCACATTTACTGGTTTATACCAGCTACTCATCTCATAAAAAAAAACATCTCTGCTCACTGTAAACTTACGAGTAGAAGGGTTATAGCATCTATACCCTTTCTGCTGTAGAGAGTAACCAATAAAGATGCACTTCTCAGCTTTTGGATCCAACTTGGATCTCAACTCATCTGGCACATGAACATAAGCAATGCAACCAAAAATTTTCAAATGAGAAATATCTGGTTTCCTACCAATATACATCTCCTTTGGAGTCATCCCATGTATTGCTGCAGTGGGAGTCCTGTTCATTATGTAGACTGCTGTAGCAACTGCCTCAGCCCAGTAAAAATCTGGCAAGTCTTTTTCGTTGAGCATGGCACGAGATACCTCTCCAATATGCCTGTTTTTCCTTTCTGCAATTCCATTTTGCTGTGGGATATGACTGCATGAATATTGCTGCTTTATGCCATGCTCTTGCAGGAACCTTGCAAACTCATTTGAGAGGTACTCTTCCCCTCCATCTGACCTTAGGCATTTTATTTGCAGGCCTGTTTCTTTTTCAACCATAGCTTTAAGAGTTTTGAAGTGCCCAAAAACTTCACTTTTCTTTTTCATAAAATACACCCAAACTTTTCTGCTATAATCATCAATAAAAGTGACAAAATAATGACAGCCTCCAAGAGATGCAGCTTTAGTAGTCCACACATCAGAGTGGATGAATTTCAATGGCTTTTTACTCTCTTAAACATGTCTAGGAAATGGTTTCCTTGCCTGTTTTCCAAATTGACAGGCTTCACATACCTTATGCATTTCTGCAACCTTGAATTTAGGCAATCCTACAACAATATTTTGGGCTTGCATTGATTTAAGTCGCTGTACATTAACATGACCAATGCGTTTATGCCAGATATCAATATCTGCAACTACACCGGTCCCATGTGCAAACATTGCTGCACTCAATTCAGACATGTCTGCATCTAACGTAAACATTCTTCCCTTCTTCTTTCCTTTTGCTATCAAGCGACCTTTATTTTTCATATCCTCAACAAAGCATCCATGAGGATTAAATCTGACCTGCAAGCCCTGCTAAACCATTTGACCAACAGAAATCAGATTCTTGGTGATATTTGGGACATGAAATACATCGGACAGAAAAACAGGGTCGCCAAGGGCTAAAGCCCTCTCCCGCAGCATATACTGCCCTCTTGCTTCACCGCGAAGGGCGTCTCAACCTGAGACAATGCACTCTTGCAATTTCCAGCTGTGCTGCCTGCAGAGATCTACTCCCAAAATAGAAAAAATGAAAGCAACACTGCTCCTCTTACCAGAACACCGCGAGCTTGGCTTGCTTTCTTGAGCTCCTTACCACGAACAAGGCTCTGATACCATGTCAAGATTGTGGGAGAGAAGGAAGGAGTCTCACTTGTAGCTTTCTTGCTTGCACAATGGGGGAATACACACAAGGGTGGAGGCTGAAAATAGTTTTCCTCTTCTTAGTTGTGTAAGTCAAAGAACTCTCATACAAAGAAATAGAAGAACCCTATATATGGGTCTCAAACCAAACTCAACTAACTAAGGTGGCATACTAACTGAGCCACGAACTAGAGTAGATAAGGATAGCTGTCATGTAGCTATTATTCATGGGCAGTGTACCAACCGCATCTGCACCAACTGACACGTCGGTGACATAAATGCACAACGATCACCCTGGCATATCACAAGTGGAGCTCGATATCTCAACACCCTTATCTCGACAAACCCCCTACATGGAGGCTTATTTGGATCTTTGCATTGGCGAGAGCTTTATGTAGTCACTCTATGAATTTATATCAATAGAAAGGCTCCATGGGAAGGGGTCAGGGGAAGAGGTCATTATGAGTGGAACTTGTTTCACAAGCGCATGGAAGAGGCTGCTGACCAAGAGGCTCTCAAGGAATCAAAGGGTCACTAGAACCATGACCTGGGGATATTAGTATGATACTCACTTTGGCAACTCAATGAAGTCTTGACTTGAGTTTGTGGGCATCATTCGTTATATGTTTGAAGTAAACATAGAGATTATAGGAAAAATGAGGGATAAGAAACATTATTGGTAGGGATAATAATCGAACTATTATTGAAGGAGTTGGAAGGGAAGGAAATGAATTAAAAGGAAATTTGAAAATTAGGGGAAAGAAAGGCCATTGGAGGCCGTTGGAAATTGGAGAGGTCATGAAGATGAAGGATGGTGCCATCATAGTGGAAGATGGAGAGAGGGAAAAGGGGAAAAGGCTACGATTGTTGGTGGAAGAGGATTAGGAAAGGAGAAGGAAGGCAATAGGGAGGCAATGGAAGAAGAGAGAGAGAGGAAGTTCGTTGAAGAAGGAGCACTTGTGGAAAAAGAAGGGGGGGCCATCTTGCTACCATGAGGTGTGAGAGATAGAGAGAGCAAACATGATGAAGAAGAGGGCACCATATTCCTGAACACCATCAATTAGAGAGAGGGAGAGAGATAGGAGGTTCCCCAAGCCATCAAAACAAGAGGATTGCAAAAGAAATGTAATTGAGGAAGAGCAAGAGAGGAGCATTGAAGCCAATGGCTTGTAGGAAACCATCGCCATGTCTTCTCCTCCAACCTCAATTTTCGAGCTTCAACATACTTGCCTAATATGAAGTGATAGGGTAGGAGAACAATTTTCTGCCTTCCAATCGCTTCACTTCGCTCCTCATTCCGTGGAAGCACGATGGAGATATTCAATTACCCTCTTCTACCTCACAACGCGTCATCCCCAACTCCATGGAAGCCATAATTTCAAGCTTAAAACTAATCAAAATTTATCTAAAAGAGTTCTAAGTGGCCATTCCTAAGGCAACAATGAAATTGGTCAATGGGTCTCTTGAGAGAGGGGAAATGATGAGCTCGCTATTTGGAACAACTAGATAGAATTCCCTTTGCTGGACTGCAAAGGACACGGCTCCCAAAGAAGCAATTACGATTCTCGTACTTTATGTAAGTGCTTTAACTCGTTTAACAAAAAAAAGTGATTCAGCATAAATATTTCTTTGGTTTGGAATTTTTATAAAATGTATTTGAACCTTACTTTCAACTCTGGATAGTTGTTAGAATTTATGTAGGTCTCATTTTATATTTTAAAAATAAGAAATTTCAAAAGATGCTTTAAAATTGCTTAAAATGGTATAGATAAATTTTTATAAAATATTTGGTTGAACAATTATGAGATGGAATATCTTCATGATGATTTATATATTGCTAAAAGTATCTTCAAAATTTTTAAGAATTTAAAGAAGATTTCTAATATGTCTTAAAATTAAAAAATAAATATTCTAAATAAAAATTAAAATATTTTAAAACAAAAATCATGTTTTATATTCAACAAAAATTAGGATATTCTATACAAAACTTGAGAATATAGTTTTGGATGTTTTATGAAATTTTATTAGGGTTAGAGAAAAAGAAAATTAATTTGATGTTATTACTTTGAACATTATTAATATAAAATATGGTGTGTCTAACTTTATGCAAATTAAAAGTATTGACCAGGTATTAAATTATACCAATGTGAGACAAGATAAATGTTTATAAATAAAATTAGAGTTTATGGGTTTGAGCAATGTTAGTTGATTTGATAATAAAAGGAACTAGATAGAATTATTGGGTCTACGCTCTGAAGTTAATTTCTCAAGGGATAAAAATCCTAGGTTTAGTGTTTTAGTGTCCAGTATAGAGATAGAGACGAAGTGCAAGAATATGCAAGTTTATTGAGTTTTCAATATTAGATTAGTTGGACTACTATGAATGAGTGTCGTAATTATTGAGGAAGGCTAGGATAAATGGTGCGCAGATCGGTCGCTGTATGCTCGCGTAGTGAATCCCGGAAGGTCCCCAAGAACAATGAACTCTACTTTTTGCACAAGTTACAAGGTAAAAAGCATGAACGACAAGAGCAAGAGACCAATTGGGTGCAATCTCCCCCCATGCCTTGTGTGAGCGCTTCACAAAGCATGTATTTTATGTATATTTCATCTTCATGCTCAATAATAGCCCAATTTACAAAAATATAACAAGCTTTTAGCTTTTGAGTTTGCTTTTACAAAAATAGGAATAAAGCTAATGGACGGTGCCCAAAGAGTCTGGCACGCCCAATACAATGTCCAAATAGAAATAACATAACCGTACGCCCATGCGCATACAAAATAATAATAAATAATCGATGCCTCAATAGACATGACAAAATATAGGCATGGCGCCTATCAAAATATAATCCATAGATCGAATACTCACTATCCTTCAATGCTTTCCTTCGCTATCTCTACACATCAACTGAAGCATTCACAATCGTTAGTAAAATAATACAATTAAACCGACAAAAGTGAATACCTAGCAGTCTTCAGCTACATAAATAAATCAACTGGTTAGAAATAAATCCTAATCTTAATTTATTACGAGTGCGCACTCTAAACTCATAAATGTTTATTAATTTAATATGCATTTTGCGGAATCACTCGCTATGGAATCACCCGCTATGGAATCACCCATGTACACACTAAATTAATGAAACGCCCGAAAAGGACAGGTGTCCCCATCAACTTCTCGCACAAAGAATCCACTTTGTGTATGAGCCCCGGTCATCAAAGTTTACGGATTCCACCGTAAAACCTCACGGAATCCACTGTGGCACGGAATCCACCGTGGAATATGCCTCATGGCATCATACCCCCGAGGTGGGATAGCAATTGACCTCAATTGCTATTAGCTCAATGTGGAGCTAACAGAGTGGGGAAAGCATTTAAGTCTCTAGCGTGCATCCATTGTGCTTCCTCTACAGGATGGTTATTAAATTTAACTAGATATCTAGAATACCTTCGACCAATTCTAGTGGTCATAAAGTCAGTGTCTATAATAGCTTCTGATTCAAGTATTTCAGTCTCTTCCTCTAATAAAGGTGGGTTTTCATAAACAGGGTGTACAGGTAATTGGCCTCTAAATGGTCTCAATAAACTAATGTGAAATGTGTTGTGAATTTTCCAATGAGGTGGTATTTCTAACTTGAATCCATTGTCATTAATTTTATGAATGATCCTAAATGGTCCATAGAATCTGGGGACTAATTTGACAACTGGGTGTCTATCTACACTTTGTGGTCTACGTTTTTCTATTCTCAGCCAAACATAATCATCAACTTTGAAATTAATTGCTTGTCTTTTCTTGTTGGCTTGTTTGGTATATGATTGCTGGGCTTTAGCAATCATATCTTTAACCTCATCAAAAATAGTGTTATGCATACTAGCAATATCATCAGCACTTTGAATTCTATTTGACAAAGATGCAACAGGTGTAGATAATCTATATCCATAAATCACTTCAAACGGTGCTTTCTTTGTAGATGTGTGTGGTGTATTGTTATATGCAAACTATAACAAATGCAAATGTGTGTCCCATGTCCGTGGTTTAGAGATAGTATATGCACGTAAAAGATCTAGAATTGTGCTGTTAGTGGCTTCTGTTTGTCCATTAGTTTTTGGATGAAATGCAGATGAGAAATCAATCTTTGTGCCTAGGTTAGCAAACAGAGTAATCCAAAAGTTGTTACAAAATCTAGAATCACGATCTAAAATAATAACTTTTGGCAATCATGGTTAGTAAAAATAGTTTTCAAAAATAACTGTGCTGCCTGTGATGCTGTTAAAGTTTTCTTACATGAAATGAAATATGCTTGTTTACTAAATCTATCTACAACTGTCCAAATCATATCATGGTTAGATTTAGTATTAGGTAAACCGGTAATGAAATCCATAGAAATTTGTTCCCAAGGTTTAGATGGAATAGACAAAGACATAAGTAATCCATACTGTTTACTATGATGTCTCTTAACTCTTTGACAAATCAAACATTTAGAAACAAAGTTAGATACTTCAGTGTCCATATGCGGCCAATAAAAATCTTCAGTTAACGTACGTAAGGTAGATATGATACCTCTATGACCTTGGTATGGGGGACAATGAATTTCATTCAAAACAAAAGATCGGAATGGAATTGTAACAGACAATCTCTTTTCATAAAACATAAATCCATCATTATATGACAATGAATCAATAGGAATCAAATTATTTTGAACTAATTTATTCCAATCAGAATGAAAAGTAATATCTTGATGATATGTATCTTTCATAGCAATCAAAGAATCAAAAGATATGACAGAAATATTATGAATGGCAGGTCTTCTACTCAATGCATCAGCCACTACATTTTCTTTTCCGGGTTGGTATTGAATGATAGGATGAAAAATTTGAATAAAGGAGGCCCATTTGATATGACGGTCAAAGATTTGAGGTTGGCTAAGTAAATGTCTAATACTTTGCTGATCGGTCTTAATCATAAATTCTGAACCCATTAAGTAGTGTTTCCACTGTCTTAATGCTTGTAGAACTGCTAATAGTTCTTTGTCATATGTGGAATATTTCAGCTCAGGAGGTTTCAGCTTAGAACTAGAATAGGCTATAGGATGATTGTCTTGCATAAGTACAGCTCCTATTCCTAATCCACTAGCATCAGTCACTACTAGAAAGAATGGTCTATTAAAATCAGGCAACTGTAGAACAGGGGCATGGGTTAATGCATATTTCAGTAAGTCAAAGGATTTCTGTTGATTTTCGGACCAATGATAAACAATTTCTTTCTTCAAAAGTTTGGTTAATGGTAATGCAAGTAATGAAAAATTACGTACAAACTTCCTATAGAAACTAGCAAGACCAAGGAATGAGCGTAACTCATGCACGTTTTTAGGTACAGGCCAATTCAATATTGCATCAATTATCTTAGGATCAACTTTAATTCCATTAGATGATACAATATGACCTAAATACTCAATTTCTGTTTTAAAGAATTCACTCTTTTCAGGATTTGCATACAGTTGATTTTCTTTCAATAACTGAAAAACCAATGACAAATGCTCATAATGTTCTTTCTCATTTTGACTAAACACCAAAATATCATCAAAGAAGACAATTACACAATACTGATATTTTAGAAATATATGGTTCATCATTCTACTAAAGGTAGCAGGTGCATTAGTCAATCCAAATGGCATGACTAAAAATTCGTAATGACCAAACTGTGTTCTAAATGCAGTCTTGAATATGTCTGACTTATCTAGTCTTACCTGATGATAACCAGACTTAAGGTCTATTTTACTAAATATAACAGATCCTTGCAGTTTTTCCATAAGGTCATCAACTCTAGGAATGGGATACCTATTCTTTACAGTGATCTTATTTAAAGCGCGATAGTCAATGCACATACGGTAGGTATTATTCTTTTTCTTGACTAACAGAACAGGTGCACCGAATGGAGAACTGCTAGGTCTAATCAATCCTCTATTTAGTAATTCCTCAGCTTGACTCTGGATATCTTTTTGCTCTATCTGGTTATGCCTATATGGTGCTTTGCAAGGTGGTTGTGTGCCAGGGATCAAATCTATCTTATGGTCTTCTGGACGTGAAGGAGGTAAACCAGGTGGTAGGTCTTCTGCAAAACAGTCCTTAAAATATGCAAGAAATTCTTTATGCCTAGGGTGCATATGATTTTCTTTTACTTGCAATTGATTCACCCAAATGAGATAAGATTTACTACTCTTGCGTAATGCACGTTTAGCTTAAGTATGCGAAAGCAGTGGAAAAATATTAGATGCATGCATACCATATAATGTAATAGATTTTCCTTGAAAATTAATATTCATTGTGTGTGTGGAATAATCTATATCTGGGTTATGCTGGTGTCGCCAAGGCATACCTAAAATAATGTCACTCGACTGGAATGGAACAACTAGAAAATTTCTTCTTTCAATGTATTGACCAATTTGAATCTCTAAGTCTTGCACTTCCTGTGTACCATTATACCTAGTGCCTAAGAATGCAGCTTTTATGCGATAATGCGTAGATACAGTCTGTAATTTCAATTCTTTTACTAATTTTGCTGAAATAAAATCATGAGTACTACCGTCATCATGCAAAATAGTCTTTTCCTTTCCATGCACCAAACATTTCATAGTCAATAATGAATGTGGAGTAGGCATACCTGGTAAAGTATCAGAAGTAGTAGTAGTGTCGTCCTCATCTTCAGTAAAATCAGGCATATCTTCATGTTCGTCTTCGTCCATTGCTCCAAGGTAGCTGATATGAGCTGGTGGCTTCTTTGAATGACAATTTGCTGCTAGATGTCCAGGCTGGTGGCATTTATAGCATACTATTGGCTTGGCTTTGGTTACATTATTTGCAATGGCGGGAAGTCTAGGTACATTGGGATTTGGCTGTGGAATAGGCTTAGAGTTTTGATTCACATTGGATGGTAATGCAGGTGGTTTTGCCCAATTTTTGCGAAAAGATGATGAAGAGAAACGACCTGGATTAAATCTTCTAAAATTGGAATTGAAATGTTTAGATCCATAGTTACCATTGGCTTGGAATTGCTGTGGACGTCTGTCTCTACCTCGTAGCTTATCTTTAGTGTCGTGAGCTAGTGAAATGGCATCTTCAAGAGTAGCAGGCTTGAACATGTTAACTTCAGCGTAGTAATGCCCAAGGAGTCCAGACATATACTTGCGCTTGTGTGTCGCTTCAGGTACGTCTTCAAGCATGCGTAACTGGAGTAGTGCATTCCAAAAACGCTCTATATACTGAGGTATAGGCTCACGATCCCGTTGCTGGAGAAGATCCCATTGCTTAATAGCTTTCTCATGAAATTGCAGTGGAAGGAAATTCTGCATGAACTTCTTCTTGAAATTCTCCCAAGTATCAGGACATTCTATGCTCTTGCGTACTACAGTCCACCAAAGAGATGCTCTCTCTACTAAATGATTAGTGACTCACTTGATTTTATCTTTTTCTGCATAGGTTTCCTCATGGAAATAGTCATCAAACTGACTAATGAATGCTAGAACAGTTTTTCCTTCTCGTATGCCATTGAAAGTACAAAATTTGAAACTTCTTTTACTTATCTTTGATTCCTTGCGAATGGTTTGAGCTTCGAGAGTTGCGTCGATGGTACGTCGAATCAATTCTTCAGCTTGAGGTTCTTCTTTGTTAGTAGACGCTCTTTGTAAATTTGCCAGTTGAGCTTGCAATGCTTGCCTAGCCCTTCGTTCTTCTTCCAATTGCATCATGATTAAGTCCAGCTTTTGCTCCATCGTAGGCTCAGGTAGGTCGCCTTCAGCCATAAGATCATCCATATGTGGTTCCGTCATCCTGCAAAACTCAAAAGACCTTTCTCACTCAAAATCAGGTTAGCGGGATGAGCGTAGCTCAAGTTCAGGAATACAAGGCTTATGTATTTTTGGGTATAGCTTTCTCAATCTTCAGAAAATCTACGATTTATCCTTCTTTGTATGCTAAAAATGATTTAGCAAACCTGCGTATGGGTAGAATACCTTCCAAGGAACAACTTTGCAGTTTGGAGTTTCTGCATAGGAACAGTCCTTCTAGGAGTTTTGAGCACAAGTCAGTTCTGACTCCAGTTGACTAGTCTGACTTGCAGAGTTGCAGACTTATGTGACTTGCAGAGTTACAGACTTGCAGAACTTATTCGATTTATGGAACTTGCAAAACTTGATCAGAAAATACTTGCTGAACTTGATTTTGTTGGGTGTGACCTGGAGTTTGTGACTTACAGGGTTGAAAACTTAGGTGGCTAAGCTTGATGGATTAAGCTTAAGCTTAATGGAGCATAATCGGCGCAGATCGTGGGGGGGGGAGGGGGCGTTTTTAGCCGTTGCGAAAAAAACGGAGATCCTCTAAGGCGTCACGAATCAAATTTGAAGCTTAAAGCTTCACTTAAGGTCTCTAAGCTTTAAAGCTTAAAGCTTGGAAAGTGAAGAATTGATGACTTATATCTCTGTGTAGCCACGACTTGATGAAGGAGATGAAGGAGTGGTCCTCCACCTGTATAGCCCGGTCCTTCGCGATCTAATGACAGAAACAGGGGTTCTTGATCGCCAGAAGTCTGCCTGTATCGACGGTTTGTGACGAGATTGACCGTAGAGCCCGATTGTTCCAGGAGCTCTGCTTTGCACGAGATGGGTAGCGATTGGAAGCTCTTGATCTCAGCTCCGCTCTGATACCACTGGTGCGCAGATCGGTCGCTGTATGCTCGCATAGTGAATCCTGGAAGGTCCCCAAGAACAATGAACTCTACTTTTTGCACAAGTTACAAGGTAAAAAGCATGAACGACAAGAGCAAGAGACCAATTGGGTGCAATCTCCCCCCATGCCTCTTGTGAGCGCTTCACAAAGCATGTATTTTATGTATATTTCATCTTCATGCTCAATAATAGCCCAATTTACAAAAATATAACAAGCTTTTAGCTTTTGAGTTTGCTTTTACAAAAATAAGAATAAAGCTAATGGACGGTGCCCAAAGTGTCTGGCACGCCCAATACAATGTCCAAATAGAAATAACATAACCGTACACCCATGCGCATACAAAATAATAATAAATAATCGATGCCTCAATAGACATGACAAAATATAGGCGTGACGCCTATCAAAATATAATCCATAGATCGAATACTCGCTATCCTTCAATGCTTTCCTCCGCCCACTGCTGCTATCTCTACACATCAACTGAAGCATTCACAATCGTTAGTAAAATAATACAATTAAACCGACAAAAGTGAATACCTAGCAGTCTTCAGCTACATAAATAAATCAACTGGTTAGAAATAAATCCTAACCTTAATTTATTACGAGTGCGCACTCTAAACTCATAAACGTTTATTAATTTAATATGCATTTTGCGGAATCACCCGCTATGGAATCACCCATGTACACACTAAATTAATGAAACGCTCGAAAAGGACAGGCGTTCCCATCAACTTCTCGCACAAAGAATCCACTTTGTGTATGAGCCCCGGTCATCAAAGTTTACGGAATCCATCGTAAAACCTCAGGAATCCACCGTGGCACGGAATCCATCGTGGCATGGAATCCACCGTGGAATATGCCTCTTGGCATCAATAAATCATAGTAATTAGTTATTAATATCACCTATTTCGTGCAACAACTCCTAGGAGTTGGCTTGACAACCTAGTTAAAAGTGGCTTGGTCTTTGGTCAATCATTTTTTGGTGCGTTTTGTCAAGAGCCAAGTGCACTGGATCGATCTTCCTAGGATATTAAAATCCTAGGTATTTATGAGTGAATACGAGGTCTCTTTTCTAAGGAACTATTTTCCTAATTTGCCCCAAAATTTCCAAAGGAGAATATTGGATTGGGAAAGAGACACAGAATTAGTAGAGGGAGGAAAATATTTTGGCCCAAAATTAAATATAGATGTAAAACAGTTATCTTCTTGGAGTTGGGGTTATAATGATTGCACATAAATCATAGTTTTATTAGCAGCGCACTTTGGGCTAATAGATGTAGTGGAAATAAATACAATCACTGTATCGTACCACTTTGATTGGTATTATCGTAACACGTATCAAACTTTTAGAAGAGTGGTATGGGATAATGTGTTGCCTTGGATACGTGTATCCTGAGGTTTAAAAGTTACTTTCGACACAAAAGATGTTAGAGTATTCATTATTGTTGTTTTTGGAGGACGTGTCTCTGCAATCTGACGAGATATTGATACAAGGAAGTTTTTGTGCGGGAGAAAAGTGGTGTTGTAGATAAAATTTGATAGATTTCCTTAGTGAATCCTAACCATGACCAATCAATGTGCTAGCAATCTTTGAAACTCCTCAGAGAAATCCTGCATATGGGTGTATAAGGTAGATAGATGGCCAAATGTCCTACTCTATAATATGCTGTTCACATTTCTCAAATAGAGGACTTAAGTGCCCAAGAAATTTAGTATGCAAGAAAATAGTCAAAATGGTGGTTTGCAAAATGGTTTCTATATCCTGATGTCGTGGCCCCGTATGAGTACATTTTTATATGGGATGAAGACATTGGTGTCGACAACTTTGATGCTGAAATATATATAGAATTTATTAACAAGTATGGCCTTAAGATATCTCAACTTGCTTTAGAGCCAAGTTATAAGGTGACATGGAGAATGACAATGCGTTGTCGTGATGCTATGCGGACATAGTGTGAAAAAGCATGGAATGCATCATCATCCAACTTCTTATTAATCAAGAGAGTCAATGTGATCTGAGTCATTAGTATCAGTGTGAGTTGCATGGATTAAACAAAAATAATAGATTTTTGGATAATTTTAGCTGATTTTTGATATTATTTATTGTAATAATTTGGAAAAGTTAGAAAAGTTTCTAGATTAGGATGACATGCAAAAAGCAAGTTGCTTTTTCAGCGAGTTAAGGGTTTTTCATAAAAAAGATAGATTGACGAAATCACATGCATCATGATCGTTGTAAATAGGTTGAAAACTGTACTTTGAATTGAAAGAAGAAGAAAGAGTGATTTGGAAGATCCGTGCCTAGAGGTGTCTTGGAGTTTTACCCCCCTTTCGGAGCCATCAGAGCCATCAGAGCCATCAGATTTGGGTTCCGAGCAGCAGAGAAGGAGCTGTAATTTGGATGCACATTTTGTTCTACGAAGAAGCTCCAGGAGATCTAATGCCTAGAGATTGCTTCTGAGTAGTGCAAGGATTCTAGGTTCTTTCAATACATATTGATTTAGTTCATTGTGCTTTGTCTTTATCATGTTTACCTTTTGTCTATTCTTTATCTTCTCTTTCATCTCCTATCTCTACTTCCTTCTATCACTGATCCTTGGTGGATTCCACTTTTTGACAAAAACCCCTCTGACATTAGTGAACCCGACGTGAAAGGTCATCAAAAGAAGGAAAGAAAAGATGGGAGAATCTTCAAATACAATCTCTAGTGATGTTTTGTAACAGTTGGTGCAAAATATGAATATGCTTATGCAAGTACAACAACAACAGGTGATGCAAGCTTCTACTCAAACAGAAAGTGTTGCGATGAATGCTTTGCAAGAAATTGAGCATGAGATGAAGTTATTTAATGGCATGAATGTATCTACATATGTACAAACCTATGCTCAAAAGAAGGAATTCTTTGGGGTGGCTCAATCTGTATGGAGCAGGTATTTTGTACGTGTTACTGTTCATGAACTAAAGCACGGATTACTGAATTATACTTGCAAGATGCTGACTGGGTAGCCTTCAAGAAGACACTCAGGGAAGAATTTTACATGGAGGACACCAGTTTGATTACACACAAGACTTTTCAGGAGTGGGTTTTACAACCCAGTAAGGGTCTTGTGGCTATAGAATTGTTAAGAGAACTTGAAAGTCGATTTGAGTAATTGGATCTTGCAAAACAACAAGCTATTGCAAGTCAGAAATTGAATTGTTTCTGCAGGCAGCTGATCCTGAGCTTCAAGAGAAGCTTGATGATTTGTTGGAGGATCAGACTATAGAGACATGTTTGAAAATAGAGTGGAGACATGTCAAGGAAGTTGTTACTGCACTTGTGAAGAAGCATAGAAGAAGAGAAAGATTTCATGTCTCTAGCTTGCCCACTGTCATGAGCAAGACAATTGATGTATCCAGTAAGCTACCTATTTCTGTGGCAAACCCTATGGCAGTTCCCTCTCTTAGGAAAGATGTCTTAGATGAATTGGTCAAAGGCATGAGGGATATTCAATTGAATGTTGCAAAATTGGATGAAAAAGGACAAGAGGAAAGGGGACGGGCAGCAGCCCCTAAGCTAGGAAAAAGATGTATGTGGTGTGACAGTTTGCAGCATGAGAGAAAGGATTGTGCTGCTTATCAGGAGGCCTTGGCATGACAGCTCATCTTTTGGAAAGATGGCAAGATCCATGCACAAGAAACGGGATTGCCTCTTGCTTTGAATTTTGGAAAGGAGGTATGTAGAAGTTGTTGGAAGACTTGGCTGTCCAAAATGCTTATGCGACGGTACATGCTTCTACTTTTGGTCTACAGTTGGATAGAATGCATGGCCAAGTCCAAAGGCTGAAATATGGACACATGATTTACATGCAGTTGAAAAGAGAAAGGTTGATGCTTGTGAAATGTCTCATGTAGAGCAAGACATTCATGGCATAACTGATTGGGAATCATTGATAGATGCATATTTAGTGTATGCATATTTAGCAAATGTACAAAACACGGATGTACTTGTGGAAGAAAAATGAAAAAGAGATGAAGATATTGTAGGGACATCTAAAAGAATGACAAGAAGAAGTGTGGATTAGCCTAAAGCTCCAAATCAGCCACCTTCCGAGCATGTTATGAAAGAGATTGGGCAAGAGCAAAAACATGATAATGAGCAAGAGGACAAACAACTGGGATGTAAGCTGCAGTTTGATATTGAGACATGCATAGATGCCTTGGAAGATCATGTGTTGAAAGATTCAGCCATTGCATCTATAGATTTTCTTAATGTATCTAAAGAGATTTATGAAGATCATGTTTTACTTGATGGAGGGAGTCAAAGGGAGATTGATGACTTGTCGGATGCACATGATTTGCAGGATAAAGTTATTACCTATGAGACAGCTCATGAGCTTGAGGATATGCCTGTATTAGAGGATGTTAGATATGCAGCTCCACAGTTGGAAACTGTTTCAAATGCTTTATCAAAGGCCTTGATAGAAAAATCAAAGATGCTTCAAGATATTGATTGTTTCACTATTTTTGGTGATGCTGAGAATGTGTTGAATGCAAGTGAGACTCAATTTATGTTGGATGAGGAGCAAAAAGGTTATTAGAAGCATCTTCCCATGTGATGGACTTTGAAAGAGCAAGCATGTTGCTATGTATTTGTTGATGGGTGTATTGATAGCATGTATATGGAGATTCAACAACCTCTAATGTATGATAAGCACCCAAGGCCTTATGACCCTAGAGGGGGTACTAAGTATAGCTCAAGAGTTGTACAAATGTCGAGTATTTTGATCTATGATCCAGGGGGATACTTTATTATATGCATGATAAGCAACAAGTTGATGCTATGGGTGTTTGATCTGAGTGGTGCATTGGTGGCACATACCGGAGGATGTGCAGGTTCAGAGGGGGTGGATATCATGATGCTATGTGGACACAGTGTGAAAAAGCATGGAATGCATCATCATCTGACTTCTTATTAATCAAGAGAGTCAATGTGATCTAAGTCATTAGTATTAGTGTGAGTTGCATGGATTATCTAAAAATACTAGCTTTTTGGATAATTTTAGCCTATTTTTGATATTATTTATTGTAAAAATCTGAAAAAGTAAAAAAAGCTTCTAGATTAGGATGGCATGCAAAAAGCAAGTTGCTTTTTCAACCACTTATGGGTTTTTCATAAAAAAGACAGATTGACGAAATGGCGTGCGTCGCGATCGCTATAAATAGGCTGAAAACTGCACTTTGAACTGAAAGAAGAAGGAGTGATTTGGGAGATTCTTGATCAAGTGTCATGCAATTTTACCCCCCTTTTGGAGCCAACAGAGCCATCAGATTTGGGTTCTGAGCAGCAGAGAAGGAGCTATAATTTGGATGCACATTTTGTTCTATGAAGAATCTCCAGGAGATCTAATGCCTGGAGATTGCTTCTGAGTAGTGCAAGGATTCTAGGTTCTTTTAAAACATATTGATTTAGTTCATTGTGCTTTGTCTTTGTTGTGTTTACCTCTTGTCTATTCTCTATCTTCTCTTCCATCTCCTATCTCTACTTCCTTCTACCTCTAATCCTCGGTGGATTCAACCTTTCGACAAAAACCCCTCCGACAGCGTTAGAAAAAAAAAATAGAAATTCCTAGAGTGACTACAGAAAGCTCTGGCCAATGCAAAGATCCAAATAAGCCTCCATGTAGGGGGTTTGTTGAGATAATGGCTTCTGTAAATGCATGGAAATGTGTTTCACCATCTGATCTAGAATGATTTGATTCATGGATGGGGTGTTGACTTCGCCTTAGGGTGGTGTGTGAAGCTTGCGTATGAGAAAGTGGGAGTTGTGGATACTCAATGGATAGTCCACAAGCTTCTCCCATCTTTGGATTTCCAGAGAGAGTCAATCAATGGAAAGGCTCCATGGGAAGGGGTCAGGGAAAGATGTGAGTATGAGTAGAACTTGTTTCACAAACGTGTTGAAGAGGTTGACCAAGAGGCTCTCAATGAATCAAAGGGTCACTAGAACCATGACTTGGGGATATTAGTATGATACTCACTTTGGCAGCTCACTGAAATCTTGAACTGAGTTTGTCGGCATCATTCATTATATGTTTGAAGTAAACAATGTGGAGATTGTAGGAAAAATGAGGGATAAGAAACATGATTAGTAGGGATAATAGTCCAACTATTATTAAGGAGTTGGAAGGGAAGGAAAAGAATTAAAACGAAATTTGAAAATTCGGGAAAGGAAAGGCCATTGGATGCCATTGGAAATTGGAGAGGTCGTAAAGATGAAGGATGGCACAATCATAGTGGAAGATGGAGAGAGGGAGAAGGGGAAAAGTCTATGATTGCTAGTGGAAGAGGATTAGGAAAGGAGAAGGAAGGCAATAGGGAGGCAATGGGAGAAGAGAGAGAGAGGGATTTTGTTGAAGAAGGAGGAGTCATGGAAAAAGAAGGGGGTGCCATCATGCTACGATGAGGTGTAAGAGATAGAGAGAGCAAACATGATGAAGAAGAGGGCGCCATATTCCTGAACGCCATCAATTAGAGAGAGGGAGAGAGATAGGAGGCTCCCCAAGCTATCAAAACGAGAGGATTGCAAAAGAAATGTAATTGAGGAAGAGCAAGAGAGGAACATTGAAGCCAATGTCTTGTAGGAAACCATGGCCATGTCTTCTCCTCCAACCTCAATTTCGGAGCTTCAATATACCTGCCTAATCTGAAGTGATGGGGTAGGAGAACCATTTTCTGCCTCCAATCGCTTCACTTCGCTCCTCATTCCGTGGAAGCAAGATGGAGATATTCAATTACCCTCTTTTCCTTCACAAGTCATTATCCCCAACTCCATGGAAGCCATAGTTTCAAGCTTAAAACTAATCAAAATTTATCAAAAAGAGTTTTAAGGGGCCATTCATAAGGTAACAATGCAATTGGCCAATGGATCTCTCAGGAAAGGGAAAATGATGAGCTCGCTATTTGGAACGGTTGGATAGACTCTCCTTGGCTGGATTGCAAAGGACACGACTCCCAAAGACGCAATTACGATTCTCGTACTTTACGTAAGTGCCTTAACTCGTTTAATAGAAAAAAGTGATTCAGTATAAACATTTCTTTGGTTTGGATTTTTCATAAAATGTCTTTGAACCTTAGTTTCAACTCTGGATAGTTGTTAGAATTTATGTAGGTCTAATTTTATATTGTAAAAATAAAAATAGTAAAATATGCTTTAAAATGGCTTAAAATGGTATATATTAATTTTTATTAAATCATTGATTGAACAATTATGAGATGAAATATTTTTATAATGAATTAAATATTTCTTAAAGTATTTTAATATTTTCTATAATTTTTAATGATTTTTAGTATGTATTAAAAATAAAAAATAATTATTTTAGATAAAAATTACAGTATTTTTGATTAAAATCATGGTTTATATTAAACCAAAATTAGGATCTTTTGTAGAAAACCTAAGAATATAGTTTTGGATGTTTAATGAAATTTTCTTGGGATTAGAGAAAAAGAAAATTAATTTGATGTTATTACTTCGAACATTATTAATATAAAATATAGTGTGTCTAACTTTATGAAAATTAAAAGTGTTGATGAGGTATTAAGTTATACCAATATGGGACAAGGGAAATGTTTATAAAGAAAATTAGAGTTTATGGGTTTGAGGAATGTTAGTTGATTTGATAATAAAAGGAATTAGATAGAATTATGGGGTCTATGCTGCTTTGAAGTTAATTCCTCAAGGGATAAAAATCCTAGATTTAGTAGTTTAGTGTCTAGTACAGAGATAGAGAGGAAGTGCGAGAATATGCAAGTTTATGGAGTTTTGGACAGTAGATTAGCTGGACTACTATGAACGAGTGTCGTAACTATTGAGGAAGGCTAGGATAAATCATAGAAATTAGTTATCAATATCACCTATTCAGTGCAACAACTCCTAGGAGTTGGCTTGACAACCTGGTCAAAAGTGGCTTGGTCTTTGGCCAGTCAAAAATTTAGGCAAAGAGATAGAAGTACAAGAATTCTTCGAGAAGGAACTAGAATCCTCCTTTTTTGGGGACCTATGCATAGACCTTCCCATCTATATCAAGCTATGCCAAGAGCTTATCATGGAGCTATGGGGCCAGTCGTATTTGCATCTTCTTCTTGTTAATTTATTGATTATTTTCTTATATTTGTACTTTAATATATGTTTTTTGAATACCATCCTTCTATGCAAATATATGTTATCATGCTTCACCTTCATGCTTATATTGATTGTACTAACATAGTTTTCTATTTGTGCAAGTCACTATAGATAATCCATAGAGTAGGATGAGTCAAAGCATGACAAATGAGAAGCTATAGGAGATCTTCATGTATATATCTCCATATCAAAAGGCATACTTTAGAGATATGAAAGACCAAGACTTGCCTTGATTTTTTTTTGGGTGTTTTGCACGTTCTACCTTAGCATGTTCCAAAACATCGATCTGAGGCAGAGTTGATGATCTAGGCTAGCCATGGAGGGAGGCTCAGGATGTAGTCAGAGGGGTTTTGAGTCAAAAGGTCATATCCACTAGGGATTAGAGAGAGAAGGAAGTAGAGAATAGGATATAGAAGAGAAGAAAAAGAATAGACAAGAGGTACATAAGATAAAGACAAAGCTCAATGAAACAAAGTGTGGTGTATTGATAGAACCTAAGAAGATAAATAAAATCCTTGTCTAGGGCTACTTGAATGCAATCTCCAAGCATTAGATCTCCTGGAGGTTCCTGGCAGAACAAAAATGTGCATCAAACACTAGCTTCTTCTCTGTTGCTCAAATGGCAAATTTGAAGGTTTTGTTGGCTTCGAAAGGGGGTAAAACCCCATGACACCTGATCAGAACTCTTCCAAATCACTTCTTCTTCTTCTCCCTGTTCGGAGTGCTTTTTGCTACTTGTAAATTTTGATCACATGCTACACCACACAATTTAGAAAGCCCTTTCTTTTTGCATGAGATCTCTAGAACTAGTTGAAAAAGCCACTTGCTTTTTTCATTTCACACTATTCTAGAAGTTTTCTACACATTTTTTGGATATTTACAAGAACTAATATCCAAAATATAAAAAATAGGCTAAAATCATTCAAAAATGTCATATTTTTGAACCATCCATACTATGGACACTGACATTAATGACTAATATGGCATTGATTCTCTAGATTAATAAGAAAGTTGAATGATGATGCACTTTAGAGTTTTTCACACTATGTCCGTGTAGCATGGGGGGTACACTCATAGTAAAGAAGACATGTCACCTACGTGCTAGGACTTCTAAGAAAATCCCTATTTATGAAGCTTGTAAGACTAATATATCCCCCTATTTAAGCTTATAAGATATATACATGTATGACTTTTTATGTATCCCCTTTCTTAAATGTAAGTCTTCATAGAACATATACTAACTTTCTTTTTAAAATTTGAAATTATCCTAAGCAATTAAAAGTATCAAAATGGTCATATCACAAAGTGATTTATGTAGTGGCACTTGGATACCATCGAAGTATGTGTCACAATGTTTTTGAGTGCCCGTGTCCCCTTACCACATGAGGAGAGAGAGTAGTGGAATTGAACCCCTTTATACTTAAAGTGACTACACCAAGCAGACACCAATCTCTCTTAGGAGGAAGGGGAGTTGAATCTCTCTACCAAAACCATGGGAGAGTGCCAAATCCCTCCCTCCCACACTATGTTTAATTCAATAACCCTACTATGTGAGGGTTTAGGGTTTTAACCTTACTTGTCAAGGTCTCTTGTATGCCATGGAGAAACCAATATATGGAGAGAGGTGATCAAATGCATTCCCCCTCTTCTTTTTTCCCTCTATCCCCTCCTTAAATTTATATTCAATATAGGAAATTAAGAGAAGTCTACCTCTAATGTATATGCTTAAGTGTCTCCTTCCAAAAACCCCCCTCCCTTACACTCGTGTGATACCATACAACATCTATAGTGAACCCCCGGGGCCATGTAGTGACATGACATCCACCCCCTCTAAATGTGCACATCCTTCGATATGTGCCAAAGTCCTAGTTGTCATTGGATTTTGAGTCCTCATCCTCTGCAACCATATTCTTTGCTTCTTCATCTTCCATATCGTTTGGCTAGCCCTTGTCTCATGGCCACTATTTTCTTCCAATTTTGGAAACTCATAGACAATAGATTCCCACCTCTTGAATAATTTGATTTTTTTCCTTGCTGCCAAAAGTTTTATGTTTTTCCCATCCATATCATATAATGCATAAGTAGCATTATCAAACACTTGTCTTACCACATAGGGTCCAAACCATCTTTTGGAGACTTTACGCATGGCACTATGTTGGTTATCTAAATTGCTATCATAAACTAGTACTCAATCCCCATCTTGTATGGTTCTTGGACTCAATCTATGTCTTTAACTTTGCGATTGATGCCTCTATATCTTCTGACTTTCTTTCCAACTATCTAATACGTAAGGCCAACCACTCCTCTTGATTCAACTCCTCTTCCCAAGATAGCACACTCCATGTGATTGTCATCTCTTCTATCGGCATGATAGGTTTTTGACCATATATCAATTGAGTACACATATATCCTATAACAACACTATGAGTTATTGTTAACCCCAAGTCGAGATGGCGAAAAATGAAGGAAAAAGTAGAAAAGTGTGTAATAAGAGCAAAGACACGCAAGCGACCTCTAAAGGCTAAGCCGAGACCAAAGGCGCGATTTTAAATGAAAGGCGCCTCAAAAAAACTTGGAAAACTCTTGTAAAAGAGCGCCAGGCTCCCTCCTGTGCCAATTGTAAAATATTAGATGGGCATAGGCTAGAGACATAAGGATAGAAGAGGGAAATTGAAAAATGACCTTGCCACAATGGCCAGTCATGTAAAAAAGGGGATGGGCGCCCATGGGATTTTAGGGTTTGTATATAAAGTTCAAAAAGTGAATGGAAACTCATTCTTTGGTGTGTGGCAAAAGGAGTCTTCTTCTTCCTCTCTTCTTTTCTCCTTCTTGCTTGTGTACGCCCTTGAGAGAGGGAGTGTGAGTGTGTGGGAGTGAGGGATCAAGAGGGTAAAGCTCTTCACCATCTCCTCTTCGCTTCTTCTCTTCTCTTCTCTTCTCTTCTCTTCTCTTCTCTTGCACGCACGGCTATGGAGGATGGAGCTTGGAGATGGAGGAGGCTTGAGGATGCTTGAGCTAGCATCGAGAATCGTGGAGCTACCGAGGTGTGCAAGAGAGGAGGCTACTCACATTGGCATCAAGGTAAGCTCACTACACTCGTAGGATCGACGGTGCGTCGGCTAGGTGAGAGATAGCCATTAGAGCTTGCTTGAAACGCTTGAAACAATAAGCGGTCCATGGGTCTTGGCAGTTGAGCAAAGGCTCCCACATTTTGGTTCCGTTGCTGGGACAAATGGATTCAAGCTTGAGCACTTGTGCACCTCATATCGAGCATTGAAGTAGGGGATTCATCCCCGAAACGGAGCTTGAGATAGGTAGGAAGTTTGGGTGTTTTTGATATTCAAAACAAGTAAGTATTTTGGGATATTTTGGTTGTTTGATGATGGGAAAGCATGGAGAATCTATTTCAGTTTTTTGCCTTCAATTTTTGTTGCATTTAGCGTAGATTAGAATTAGGAAATCGAACCGGAGAAGGGTAGGGTTTACTGTTTCAAAACAGGGCAAAACAGGGCAAAAATCGTGCAAAAATGGGTAAAATGCTCGCTAGTAGTGATGCCTAAGAGGTATAAGAGCTAGGAGGCCAAGGGAGAGCTCATTTGTGCCATTTTAGTGAGAGAGAGAGAGAGAAAGAAAGAAAGAAAGAAAGAAAGTTATATTAACGTCTTCTAAAGACCAAAACTGGCCTATGAGACGAACTGTGATACAACTGATGAGGTTTAGCTATCCAAAATAAAAGTGTTGAATGAAAAGCTAAAAACTGGAAATTGAAAATACGGTGCTGTGAGTGTGATAAGTGTCGTGTATGTGTATGTGCGTATGTAGCTCTGGTACTCCAGATAATGGCTACAAAAGAGAGAGAGAGAGAGAGAGAGAGAGAGAGAGAGAGAGAGAGAGAGAGAGAGAGAGAGAGAGAGAGAGAGAGAGAGAGAGAGAGAGAGAGAGAGAGAGAGAGAGCTCCAGCCCCCCCGCATCGATTCGATCACATCACTGACGCACTTATCGGCCCATTCAGGTATATGAATCTCTCCCTCTACTCCCCTAGATAGGAACTGGAAGTACATGGCCATGGTGCTGGCCTACATCTGGTGAATCGATCAAAATCGTGTTCGTGCGGGTTACGCGTACCGCATTTGGCCCCCGTCCGAGTGGCCTTTCTTGGGCCGAGTCCCAGAATCGGCCCTTGTCAGCCGGCCACTCGGCCATAGTCGGCCCTCGGACCCCGTTTGAGTCAAAACTGTCCGAGAGAGTCCATTCAGCCCGTCCAAATCAAAACTTTTGCCACATGGCACATTCGACCTCGGCCCGTCCGAGCCTCCAATTCGGTCCTTGGCCACTCTCCACACTCGGCCCTCGGCTAAGTGCCATTCGGCCCGTCCGAGTCACCTTGTCCAAATTTTCCACTTGGCCCGTCTGAGTCAAAACTTTCCGAGTCTAACCCTAAAATTCGGCCCTCGGCCCTGTGCCTCGACCCATCCGAGTGACCTACTCGGACCCTGCAATTCGGGCCAATTGGTCTGATGCAACCGGCAAATACGCAGCAGTGCAAACTGTCGAAACCCTTCAGGCGCTCAGAACTTGATTCTAGCGCATGTAATAGGAGAAATCGTAGTGCACAGTCGCTTGGCAACTAGAAGTGGGCAGTTGCGAGACCCAAGGTCTTAGACGCGAACTGCTGAGCTGTAAAACCTGATTGACCGAAAACGAACAAGGCGACACACGAGAAAACCCTAAACCCTGACAAAACAGCCAAAAAATGGATCTACAAGCCTATCAGGCCCGAAACAAGCAAGAGTGTGTAAGACGCTGAGGAATTGCTTGCTGCACTCACATTGAATTTCCGCACTTGAAGTACACTTAAGAAAGCTGAAAGCCTGATTGGGCACAAGTGCACAAGAAACGACACATGCACTGAGTGATCATAAATTGAGGTTTGCATTCAATAACCAAAGGAGCTCACTCAGATAAACCACTCAAGGAACCCACCAATAGGAGAGGACCCAAAACATACAAAAACCATCAAAGTGCAGAGTAGGACCAAGCAAGGGGTGCCAACGACGTGGATTTAATAAGTCTACTGAACCTAATCGACAGCTTAGTGAAGCAAGACAACTCGACAATGGCAGAGGAAATCTTAGACCGTGGGTCTAATGAGGAACTTGATTTGAATGTCTTCCCAGATGCTATTCAGCAGTTGGTGAGCAGTTACGACACGCACGCCCGGTACGAGCACTGCAGTAGGACAGCAGACGCAATCATCACAGATCTAGAAGAGGAGAGAAGGGTAGCCTGCAGAGCATAACCGAATACAATAGGGAGCAGCAGGCTAGGAGCCAAAGGCAAAGCATGGAGCTGCATGAGGTGCAGCGAGCTGAACTTAGCTGGCCGAAACCAAACGAACCATGAGAGAGCACTAGAGGGAGACTTGATGTTGAGCAAGCTTCTCATGAAGCGGCTTCTTGATAATACAGCAGCAGAGCAGAGTGCCACCGCACTAGCGACGTCACTGCTTGCAGGACTAGGGGCGAACCAAGGCTCAAAGAGCCAATCCAAAATACCGATTGTTGCCAAGTAACTTGACAAGTACCAACCCTATGATGACCCATACAGCTTTGTTGAGAAGTTTGAGCAAGTTTGCGAAGTCAACGGTCTCAACGACCTAACTCAACACTCGCAAGCGTTCGGGCTTTGCCTAGGTGGCAAGGGTAGGACATGGTACACAAGCCTAAATGCTGTAGAGCGAGCCAACTTCAATGACCTCAAGGATCTCTTCGTCAAGAGATTTGCCGAGCCCGGATACTCGGATAACTTGCTAGTACGCTTGATGAATGTCAAGTAGAAAGAGAAGGAGGACATCCGCGACTACGTGACCCATGTGAGGAGTCTCTTCAAGACAATCCCTCTGGGCGAGCGACCTGGTTGAGTGACCGATTGAAAGTGCAGTTTCGACTGTATTCATTAGCAGAATTTGAGACAATGAGTTATACAAGGCTTTGGCAGGCAATTCAAGCTTGCAGCGAGATGCGGTAGCTAGAGTATTTGAGGAAGCCATCAGAGTCGATAATCAGCTGAAAGAGCGGAGCTCCAGGAGCTTGAATCTAGAGGAAACCAACTCGCGAAGCTCAGAGAGAACGTAAGCCTCTAGTGAGCGATCAATCCCATCACCCCAAGATAAGGGGAAGGCCAGCGAGATAGACCAAGGCTTGGCTGATGTCAAGATGGAGTTAGCTAAGTTGCAAGACATGTTGAGACGACCAATGCGCCCGCACGTCCAATGCGTGTACTATGGAGGAAACCACTTATCGGCCGAGTGTCAAGACCCTAGGTCAAGACCTTGTGCTAACTGTGGTAGGTTTGGCCATGACATCGCGTAATGCAGATTACCCAGAAGACTTCCGTATTCACAACCCTACGGCCAGCCTTACCTAGCGAACAGGCCGCAGCCATTCTTCAGAAGGGGAGCCCCATTGGCTCTTCCCACGCCTAACGATATGAAACCAGCCATCCCTAGAATGGACATAAACCCTACAGGCATTCCTAGACCGCTTGGTCCTTACGTGACCCATCCAACGAGCGACGCTCCAGTCCACTACGTGGAGGAGCCAAATGAGGAAGAGACCTACATATACCCTTACGTCTCGCATGAAGATGAGGGCAACACGGTCCTCATGGATTATCGACTTGTGCTAGTGATGGCATTAGGAAGGGGATGAGGTAGGGGCCTAGGAGGGCAGACGCAGGACCCAGTCACGTGTTGGACTTACGGTGGTCACCCCGGCCATGTCTCATCACGCTGCCCTGAAAGAGAGCAGCAACAGAGACAAGGCTGACCAAAGGTGCGCAGAGTGCAGAATCACCCATCTTTTCGTAGATTGCCCAAAGTGAAAGCTATCCTCTAGCTCAACCAATGTGCCATTTGTCCCATTGAGGCTATTTGGTGTCGAAAACCTCGATGGGGAGGCCACACCTATCCCATTGCGGTTCATGACCCGAGCCCAAATGAAGTAGGACGGCATCTCTTTGCCAGGACCTAACAATCTTGACGCAACCTCGATAGGGAAGAAAAGCCGTAGGCGGAAAAAGAAGATATTGGAAGCTAAAATCACCCTAAAAACCGAGAGTGCTATGACCCTGCCTGCTGGAAAGAAGGTTTCAGATGCAGAGGTAGAGAATTCAGCCCTTAAGACGGCCGAAAAGGGAAGCTCTAAGGTAGGGGAATACCCGCATCTCAAGCGACAGTTAGAGGCCATAGAAAAGGTGAAGGAATGGGTGAAGGAGGCGCAAGAGCATCTCAAAGATGCTGAGCCCCTCATAGAGGATGAGATCGATGATCTTTCCAGCATGAGCATGCCAATATCACTGCCTCAACCTAAGTCGGCAGAAGCAACCGCGCCACAAGCAGTGCCGCTAAGACCAAGCATTGACGCGAGAGAGCCGCAGATCAGCCGCGGCCATTGGCCCGGACAATCTAGGTTAAAGGAAGGATGAGTATCCAACGATCTCCTGGCCACGCTAGTGACTACCCCGGTAACACTTAGCCTGGGAGATCTGCTTAGCCAGCATCCTACCCTATGGCAAGATCTTAAGCAGTGGGTCGAAGGGTCATAAGAGCAGGTCACGGCAGACCCTCAAGACCATGATGCAGAAACACAATTACCAAGTTTGACGCTGCACTCCGTGCCTAAATCCTTGCACGTCAATGCCTTTTGGGAAGGCTCCGAGATGCACACAGTCTTATTGGTCGTAGCCCTAGGTGACACAACAAGAAAGGGAATCGTAGATATGGGAGTTGGGGTTAGTGTGCTTAGCCATGCAGTGCTTCAGACTTGGGGAAACCCGCCTGTCAAAACTGCTAGGTTCAATGTCACGTTAGCAAATGGTATGAGAGTGGAGCCATTCGGGGTACTTAAGAATTGGCCAGTGAAGATTGTAGGTGTCCAGTTCTCTGTTGACTTTATAGTCGTGAAGGGAGTGGACTATGATATCCTAGTAGGCCGACCCTGGATGCGCAATTCTAGAGTCATCGAAGATTGGGGCAACGGCTTGATCTTCCTTGGCAATAGAACGGATGCCATAAGGATAGAGATGGACACTTGGAAGACCTCACCAGTCGACCTAGACGCCATCTCTGCTATGCTCAAGTGTAACACTCACGTCAAGAAGTCTTATGGGCCCTTGACCAAGTATATCCCATGCCCAGAGGATGAGCGGGATTGGATGCACGTTTTCGCTACAATCGACTTGCCATTCTCAGATCATGAGGTGTATGAGCAAGCCATCAAAACGATTGGAAAGTCTAATGAAGCACTCTCTATACCAGTCTGCATGATGGCAAAAAGCCCCCATGGAAAGCCTAAGCCTGTCACCTTCCAAGTACCATCCAACAAAAGGGAACTCCAGAGGATACTGGAATACCTAACGGACAAGCTAGCTGGCAATCCAGCTGCAAACTTCAAACCACTCTAGGATCTCTTAGAGGAATCCAGGTGGCAATGGACCAGGGTGCATGATTTAAACCTCATGTATAACTGGGCCCTAGTTCCTGGCCAACGACACGAGACATACCAAATCTTAGGAGATGACAAGCAGTCGGATGACAAAGATTTTAGCGACAAATACGAAGACTGCCAATCCTTCAGTGATGAGAGTGAGGGTGAAGCAGATACCATAGAATACGACATTGAAGGACAAGAAATTGAGCAGATATGAGCAGACTCCAAGCCGCAGAAAAGGTAGACCTTTAGGGTAGAGCAAGGAGTCATGTGCATGGAATGTGATCGCGCTTGGTTGGAACATGTAGGAGCCATAGACCTTGAGCAAGCGGGCCTAGCCCAGCCAGGAACGACATCAATACTTAGGACTGAATCGCCATCTGAATTGCGGCCACCAGGGGGAGACCACCTCTTCTAATGAAGACGGAGGGTTTGAATCTGAATTAGAAGTTAGTTCGGACAGTGATCCAGAGATCCCTCGGCCACCCACTACCAGTCGTACCAAGGGGGACCTACTCGTCTACTTGAGGCGCAGATGGCTAAGGCAGGAAAAGGCAAAGAAACCCAGGGATACGCAAACAGAAGAACAACGAAAGCCGCAGGACCTCCCTAAACGCTTCACAAAATTCAAAAAAGGGGATAGGGTAGTAGTTCTGTTAGGTGCCAAATGTCAAGGGCAGACGAGCGAACCAATCGAGGGACCAGCCAAAGTCAAGGAGGTAGACTTAGCCCAGGAAGAGGAAACACCCTGGCCAGTATTCATTGCTGATGACTTGACCAATGAGGAAGAAACAAGTCTTGTTGCTCTCTTGCGAGAGTATATAGACATGTTTGCCTGGTCCTTAGAGGAACTTAAGGGGGTAGATCCGAGCGTCGTGACTCACAACATACCCATGACGCCAGACGCAACGCCCGTCAAGCAGCGATTGTACCCTATGAATCCAAAATGATGAAAAAGAATGGAAAAATCCGAGTGTGTGTCAATTACAAGAAGGTGAATGCTGTTATGAAGAGGGACAACTATCCATTGCCGTACACCGAGCACATGCTTGAGAGGGTGGCATGCAAGGAAGCCTACAGTTTTCTGGATGGCTTCTCAAGGTACAACTAGGTGCAAGTGCATCTTGCTAACAGGCACAAGACTGCCTTTGCCACTGAGTGGGGTGTTTTTGCATACATAGTCATGCCCTTTGGGTTGACCAATGCCCCTGCCACTTTCCAACATCTCATGTGCACCATCTTTAAGGACATGCTTCGCAAAGAGTTAGAAGTATTTGTCGACGAGCTGTGTGTCCATTTGACTTGGATCGAACACGTAGACAAACTCCGTACAGTCTTTGAACGGTGTTGCTTGTATCATCTCTCCTTGAACCCCTTGAAGTGACAGTTTTGGGTAAAGCACAGATGCATCTTAGGACACGTGGTGTCGAAGAATGGCATTGCCACCGACTTCTCGAAGGTCAGGGTTATTATTGACCTTCCACCCCTAATTAATTACAAGGGAGTTCAATGCTTCTTAGGCCATACAGGATACTATCGGCGGTTTGTACTGAACTATGCGCTGATTGCCAGACCATTGTACAAGTTGCTGGTTGTCTTCGAGTGGACCGAGGCATGCCAACGAGTGTACGAAGAGTTGGAAAAGGCTCTAACAACAGCACCAATTCTACGAGCACCAGATTGGAGCATTACCTTTGATGTGTACATCAATGCTTCTAAGTTTGTCGTGGGGGCAGTGGTGTGCCAACCTGGTGAGCACAACTTAGATTATCCAGTGAGCTTTGCTAGCAGACAACTCATGGAGACGGAGATGAACTACTCGACAACAGAAAGAGAGGGATTAGCCATGGTGTTCACTGTGAACAAATTCCGGCATTATCTATTGGCCACACCCTTCATCTTTTTTGTGGACCATCAAGCCCTGCTCTATTTAGTAAACAAACCTTGTGCTATAGGATGCATAGCTCGATGGCTCCCCCTGCTTCTAGAGTTCAATTTCTCCGTGGTAGTACGAAAGGGAAAACAACATTACATGGCTGATCACATGTCATGCATCCCCACGGGAGAAGTTGTTGGACAAGGCATCGTTGATGAGTTCCCGACGCCCACCTATTCCACCTGTCCAGCGAGAGAGATTTATTTAAGGCTGATCTAATGCCATATTGGGCGGACGACATAGTCCAAGTGCTTGAGCACGGACTACCTGAGCGACCAATAGAAAAAGCCCGACTTAGATGCTTGATCCTGAATATCCAGCCCTACCAGCTGATTGCAGGCCAACTCTATAGGCTAGGGCAAGACGGATTGCTGCGTAGATGCATGTATGAGCATGAGATGCACAATGTGTTCTCACAGACGCACAACGGCATTGCGGGAGGACACTTTAGTGGAGACATGACATCACGAAAGGTGCTACAGTCTCAACTATGGTGGCCCACGCTTTTCCGCGATGCCAAGCGATTCGTCAAGCGTTGTGATGAGTGCCAATGGAAAAAAGTCCTGATTCGCAAGGATCAAATGGAGTTGACCCCAATTATTGCTCGCCAACCCTTCGAAAAATGGGAAATCGACTTCATAGGACCCATCAGCCCTACGGCGTAGTACTCACAAGCCAAGTACATCATTGTGGCCACAAATTACCTCACGAAATGGGCAGAGGCAAGAGCCACACAAAAAAACGATGCTAGAACGATTGTCAAGTTCTTATGGGAGCAAGTGATCTCGCGATTTGGCTGTCCCATCGAACTGGTCAGTGACCAGGGCACACACTTCATCAACGAAGTGATAGCGCATCTCCTATCCACCTTTCTCATTATCCATCGCAAATCATCTCCATACTACCCTCAAGCGTATGGTCAGGTAGAATCCACGAATAAGATTCTCGTCAATGTCCTGACCAAAGTAGTCTCAGCCTCACGGAGTGATTGGGACAATAAACTTATGGCAGTTTTGTGGGCTTACTATACAGCTTATAAAACGGCTGTCGGTCAAACCCCGTTTAGGCTGACCTATGGAACAGAAGCAATCCTACCCTTAGAGTTTTTTGTTCCTAGCCTGAGAATAGCCCTTCAAGAATGATGGGAAGGGAAGGAGGCATGGACGCAACGCCTGGTTGAGCTCGAACGCCTCTCAGAGACCCGTCTTCTAGCCACCCATGCACTTATATGTGAGAAGGCCCGTTGCAAGAGTTGGTTTGACAAGCATGTCAAGCAACGTGACTTTGAACAGGGCGTCTTAGTGCTTCTCTACTCCGTTAAGGGACATAAACAGAAAATGAAATTTTGAGGCCTTGGACCCTTCAAAGTTTGTGCAATCAGCCGCACAGGCAATGTCGAACTCGAAACCATAGACGGTGAAGGAATAGGCTTCTTCAATGGCAGTCGTGTCAAGAAGTACTACCCGCCCACCCATCCTTTGCACGAGCCACCGATGTTAGGACCGCTTGTCAAAGTACGAGTGGCCACAATCACTGAGATTGAGGATGAGGATGAGGAAGCCGTAGAGCCCGCATACCTCCACCCATAACGGTCACTGCAAAACAAACCTGCGCTTTCAACGCTCTGATCGATGAGGGAGTAGACTTCAATGTCCTAACTCACCCAAACTTGGCAACCCACCACTTCAGCCCACGAATGCTAAATTAAGCCCATATGGGGCCCATTCCTATGCACTCCTCAGCAAGTGCAAAGTAGCCGTTTCTATCGAGTCTGAGACTGTTGCAATGATTTTTTACGTGTTGCCAAATGCTAAAGATGCAGGAATGGAGTCGCTGCTAGGATGCACTTTCAAAAAGCAGACTCACTGCAATGTTGATTACGAGTCGCAACGCATCCACCTCGTAATAGGCAACGTTCGCATTGTCATAGCCTTCAGCAAGGGCTGCGTGACTTCATCACCGTCCGAGCCACCGATAGAATTATCCATGACCAAATCTACGGAGGGGGGTAGTGCGCAGACGCCACCTTCCATAATTCAGGAATCACAGCCCATAGTAGCAAAGCATCAGGCTCAACAACCTAGATTTCAATGGAAGCCCAAACAGCTGCAACCGCCGACTAGGAGTCAACACTCCTATCCTCGTAGGACCAAAAACTCTAGCCCTAGGAGGTCACGATGCAGTAATAGAAAGCGCCACATGATCAAGCAAAGATGGGTCCCTAAAGCCCTCTTACGTACACAAGGCTACTACGAGGGAAATACCTGGCTATGGATCCCTAAGGCCCACACGCCCAAAGGCACCATTCATACACCACCCTCAAGCTTGATCAAACCGCGTTCCATAAACCCTCAAAACCGCAAGCCGCAGTGCTCTCGTGAACCACAACCATCTGCCTCATCCATGCTTAGACCCAAGGGAGTCCCACAAGTCTATCGGCCCAAACCGCAGGCTCTGTCACAAGAGTCATCACCCGCCGAAGTCAATCCGCCTCCCCAACTCCAACTTGAATGCAGCAGCCCGTCCATCATGGCTACTCCCAATCCGCTCAACGTCCAAATGGCCCAACCACAAACTCACAAACCCTCCCAACCACCCATCTTCGTTGTCAAAAGTTCTTGTTCTGTCAAACCTCAACCACCCGTTGGCCTTATGCCCTCCTATGAACGAAAATCCTTTCTAGTGCTAGCCACTGACCTTGCTGCGGACACCGAGGATGACGTGCTAGATTGTATTAAAAGACTAGACGACACTTTCGTGTCACTCGCACTAAGCTACGACCGCTTGGACTTAGGCCTATTAGAAGAACCCTTTGCAACTGAAGTGAAAAATATGCCTTGCTCTTGGGATACCTTTGAATTCGCGTTCACAAAAGCTTCTCTCTCCGCTACTACTGAGTTGATTAATAGCAAAATCTCCAAGGAGCAAGCCATCAAACAACGCCTTATCACGTCATACGATCCACGAACCACTTCTGCTATCACTGACCAAGAAATCGCGGAGTTATCACACCTCGCTGATACTGGATCACCTTTCTTGAGGTAGTGGTACGCTCTTAGGTTGCAATGGGAAGTTGAAGGATGTCGCATAATGACCAACGCCGCACCATCAAAACAGCAGAATATGATCCCACTTATGTGACTCCCACCTTGTATAGAGTGTTAACCATTCTTCGGGGCCGACCCATGGAAGAACACCTCAAAGGACATCCCTACCTCGATCGCTTGTTGACCGAGGAAGAGCTACACATTGCTAGCCATGTCAACTCTGGTGACTTCCTCACAGATGTTCTCACATACATCACGCACGTGCGAATTCGACCCTTTGATTTAGACCGCGCAGCTCAACTGGAATACAATCCAAATTTCTATACTTGGCTTCTTCACAAGTAACTCCTACCCCAACATGCCGGAAGCCCTTAACCTTTTGACCCTCAATCCTAGGAAGGATTCTTCTCAAGATGGAAGGGGAGGGGGTAAGGTGAAATGAATCAAATGAGAAATGAATCAAAGGGGATAAATCAAAGTAAAATTAGTGAAAAGCATAAACATGTAGTATGAAAAAATGGATGGGATAGGAAAATGGACAAGAAAACTTTGAAGTAAAGGGCAAAAAGTCCAAGTCTAAAAAGGAAAATCTACATGGCTTCCTAATGAATTCATTCAAAAAGCATAGAGTTTTTCTTTTCCAGCAATCAACGAATTGATATGTGGAAAATACTAATGAAAGTCACGATTTATGGCAGGAGCATAAAATGTCGCAGTAAGACCGTGCCCATCGACTCCCATTCACAGACGAGGAAAGGGAGGAATACCGCATCCATCTAGAGAACCGCGCCTTCAGCTAGCTCAAATTTCGAACCATCCACAACGTAGAAGTTGTGGTGGCCAAGGAGGAAGCAGTCAGGAGGGTAGTTGAACAATACAAACTCACAAAGTATCTTGAAAAGTTCTCGTAGGAGCCGGACCACCTGAAGTGCGTGGAGTTCCTAAGAACATACAACCCAGATCAAGAATGTGGTACTGAGACGGTGGGCAGAGGAGAAGATGCAAAGCAGGTATAGGTCCATTTATACCCAGCCTTGGTGGAGAAGGCTTTGGGATTGGTACCAAAGACGAAGAGGAAACAAAAAAGGGATGTTTATGCCATGCTTAAAATGAAGAAGGAAGATGTGTTCACAAATGACGGCATAAGCATCCAAGATATCCCTGACGCAGAAGCTAGGATGCAGGCCAAGCTGATACATGTGCTCTTCTCTAGCCAGCACTACAATTCATTGATGCATCGAATTAGCATACCTGTGTTGGAGAATGTAGCAGCCCATACCCTAGACGAAGTAGATTGGAATGGGTACGTGCGAAAAACGATCGATCAGGCAGCCAAAGCATTGGCCCTAGGAAGTGTACTAGTAGGAGGAGAATCCACGGCCTCTAAAGTTACAGAAAGAAAGAAAGCATCCTCCAAAGCCTCCTTCATCGGGTATGGAGGTGTCTTGACTGCGCTCATCCAGGAGGCAGTGAAGGAAGCACAAGATGCGGAAGAAGGAGAAGGAGAAACGCCAGAAAGGTCGCCTCCTCACCAGGACAAGGATAGGTCCACCGATAGAACTGAGACAGAAGAAGACGGGGAGGGATAGACAGGCAAAAAGACAACCAAGAAACCCAAGAAGAAGACAACGCAGAGAAAGAAGAAGGATGACGAAGGCAGGAAGAAGGAGAGAGAAGACTTGGAAAGGGCAAAGAAAGAGTCCCTAAAAGAGGCCAAGGCAAGAGAGAAGACGAAGAGACAGGAGGAGGAGAAGGAAAAAGAAGAATTATAGAAAGCAAAGAAGGCATCGAAATAGGAAGCAGAGGAGAAGAAAAGAAAGGAAAAAGAAGACAAAGGGAAAAAGAAGGAAGAGTAGAAAAAAGTGGAGGAGGAAAGAGCAGAAAGGCGGATGAGGAAGAGGAAGAGCTACGAAGGAAGGAGGAAGAGGACCTGGCAGAAGCCACACGCCGGTCCATCGAGCAACAAAGCCGAGCAGATGAATTGGGGAACCTGAGCCCGCATAGAGAAGAAGGGCCAGGGTCTAGCACACAGGTGCCGGAGTTTGTGCCACCTCCAGTCCCTGAGGGCAAGGGCAAGGCCCTGATTCATCCAATTCCTACCCTCCTAGTGCCTCCCACTGAACCCACCACCATCACCCCTAGCATCCCGACCAGTGCCGACGTGTCAAATTTCGTGGCGTGGATGCAATATTTCATCAACAAAGAGATGACCCAGGGACAGAGCACGGGAACCATAGCTGCAGGACAAAAGAGGCTAGCTACTAATGCAGAATCTAGGCAAGAGCCTAAAAGGCAGAAGGTAGAAGTCTCAACCTCACCCATCCACATAACGATGACGCCACCGGCTAACTACGACGAGTACGTCACCGAGCTGCTCTCCCAATTGGAGAAAGCTAAGGAGGAATGTAAGATAGTCGTGGCTGAGTTGGTAGCCGAGAAGGAATCACCAAAGACATGGTGGACATCTAGAGGCTACAACAGGGGCCTCACAAAGTGTACATAGGCTATAGTACAAGGTTACATGAGGAGTTTACAAGCTTATGTAATAAGCATTAGGGCTAGGTAATACAAGGCTAAAAACATCTATTAGAATAGGAGTAGAAGGACAGATGAGGCTTGTCCTTCCCTTGGTGGTCTTCTTCTTCTTCTTCTTCTTCTTCTTCTTATTCTTTTGCTCCATGGTCTTGTTCTTCTTTAATAGCAGCTAGATAGGCCTTTTGAGACCTCTTCCTGGCATGACAGAATTTCTCAATGTGTCCAATCTGTTTATAGAAGTCACATACCAACTGATCTTTCTTACCCTTGTACCTATTACCAACATATAACATTTGTTTGTCTTTAGATATGCTTGGTTCTTCTTTGGATTTGATCTTCTTTTCTTCTTCTAGCAGGGAGGCCTTAATGTCAACTAGTTTAGGACTAGGCATGTTGATTAATGTAGTTGACACATTATTATAGTCAAAAGGCAGGGTTTTTAACAACACACTAATACAAATATCTTCATCCATCTTGAGATTTATCCCTACAAGCTGGGTTAGTAGACTTTCCATGTAGTTCAAATGAGATGCCAGGGATGTGTTAGGGTTCATATCAAGTTGAAAGAATTCAATCAATAAACCATACATTGAGGATTTGGATTGTGCACCAAACAAGGTATCTAATCTATCCCAAGTGTTACGGGAAGTCACAAGCATCTACATGATGGATGTAGCTATCATCCAACTCCAATTTGATAATGCTTGTGCTTTGTCATCATTCTCCTGCCAAGTAGCTACAAAAGTTGCATCTTGGGGCTTCTTTTCTTGTCCATTAGTAATGGCCCATAGGCCCTTCTTCATCAGAATGAGTTTGATGCGGGGTTGCCAGGTGTGAAACCTGACTTCATTGAATCAATATGTCAATGAATCTTTGCCCATGCTACATGTCTGGAGCAGAAGAAATGTCAAGAATCGCGTGGTGGGGAGAGTAGCTCAAGATGCTGCGCCAAACATACACAGAATGCACAAGGAGAAGCTCACTCAAGAGACAAGAAGAAAGATGGAGGCCAAAACGTTTTCTTGCTAGTTTCTTCTTCTTCTTCCACACACTTTACAATGTACACAAAGTATAGATAAGATACAGCATAAAAGGAAAGTGGCCTACTAAGTCAAACAATGAATAACCGACTACACTAGTCGACTGGCGCTATAACTATGCCAGCTGTAAATAGGTGTAATGACCTGAATATAATAAGTAATGAGTCAGTGGCCATGTGAGATGCATAATGACCACCGACATGCTAAGTGTAGACGTGTGGACCCATCTAACCAGGCGGTCCATCATCAATGTCCGCATGTGTTGAGCTTGTCATCTCAACACTCCCCCTCAAGCTCAACTGCATCTCTGCAACTCCAAGTAAGCTTCGAAACTTTTGAAGCTTCTCTGTACCCAATGCCTTCGTGAAGATGTCAGCTATCCGATCCTGTGTGCTGACATACACCAAGTCAATCTCACCTGCTAGTATCTTTTCTCTCACAAAGTGGTAGTGTACCTCAATATGTTTTGTCCTGGCATGGAACACAGGATTCCTAGCCAACTGTATACTGCTCATGTTGTCACAATAAATGACAATTGGACCTTCCACTTGCACATCCAAATCAGCCAATAGCTTTTGCAGCCATACTACCTCACATGCTGCAACAGCAGCACCTCTATACTCAGCCTCTGTACTCGACAAAGCAACTGTAGATTGCTTTTTGCTGCTCCATGCAACTGCTGCACTACCAAGAGAGAACATGTATCTGCTGGTAGATCTTCTATCAGACATACTACCAGCCCAATCTGCATCTGTGTATCCAAACACCTGTACATCTGTAGCTGCCTCATAGAAAAGTCCGTAATGTAATGTGGACTTCACATATCTCAATATGCATCTGACTGCATCCAAATGTGGCTTTCTAGGTACTTGCATAAACTGACTCACAAGACCAACAGCGTAGCTCAAGTCTGGCCTTGTAATGG
This sequence comes from Lygodium microphyllum, assembly GCF_053477565.2. Classification (NCBI taxonomy): domain Eukaryota; kingdom Viridiplantae; phylum Streptophyta; class Polypodiopsida; order Schizaeales; family Lygodiaceae; genus Lygodium; species Lygodium microphyllum. The sequence goes on along the minus strand of NC_141164.1, from coordinate 118,309,257 downwards.
TCATGTAGATTAAACTCCCCACTATCCTCCTGAACATAGTAGGGTCTTCTATCTCATCCCCAACATCAGCACTTAGCTTTACATTCTGCTCCAACGGGACTGAAAGTGGTTTGCATGCAGTCATACCATACTTGGACAACATATCCAAGCCATACTGTCTTTGGGACAGCCATATACCATCATCACATCTGATCACCTCAATGCCAAGGAAGTACCTTAGGTCACCTAAATCCTTCATCTCAAACTTCATCTTCAAACAGCCCTTGACTTCAGTAATCCCACTATCGCTATCACCTGTAATAATCAAGTCATCCACATAGATGACTATGATGACCAAACCTGCATCTCCCTTTCTCACATAAAGTGAGTGATCAGCATCATCAGAAACATAAAAGCTAATATTGACAAGATACTCTCTGATCTTGTCAGACCATGCTCTAGGTGCTTGCTTGAGCCCATAGAGTGCCTTCTTCAACCTGCACACATACGTGGGATGCTCTAAATCTTCATAACCTGCTGGCTGATCCATATACACTTCTTCCTGCAAATCACCATGCAAGAAGGCATTCTTTACATCCATTTTCTGCAACCTCCAACCTTTGGCTGCTGCCAAAGCAATCACACATCTGACAGTTGCCATTCTAGCAACTGGACTGAAGGTTTCATCATAATCTATGCCATATGTCTGGGCATAGCCTTTTGCAACCAGCCTAGCTTTGTACCTGCTAATAGAACCATCTGCATTGTGCTTAATCTTATAAACCCACTTACATCCAATAGCTTTCTTTCCCTTCGGCAATGATACTAGATCCCAAGTCTTATTGGCCTCTAATGCAGCCATCTCCTCATCCATTGCTGCATCCCAATGAGCATGACCAACAGCCTCCTCAAAACATGTGGGCTCAACATCCTCAACTAGTTTCACCATATAAGCATAATGGTGAGCTGCATAACCTTCAAAACCAAATCTTTTAACAGGGTATCTCACCCTGCTAGACCTGTGTACCACTGGATCACTCAATGGAGTCTTTGCATTAACGCGTGCTCTCTACACACCTGGAGTCCTCACTAAAGGAATGCCAAGCTCATCATCTAAGCTCTCTGAGCCACTGGAGTCTCCATCAATAACTGCACCAATGCCTTCTGATACTTTATTCTTTCCTTTGTCTTTACATGTAGTGCTACTAGATGCACCCAAAGATGTAGAGGTACTCCTTAGTCTCCCAGACCAAGGACTACTAGATGATGTCTCTGGTCCGCTAAGAGTTCGTGATTCTTGCTTTTCAGCCTGCACATGAGTGTCATGATCATCATCATCATCCAATGCATCACCACTAGATGCATACCAACTGCTCATTTCATCAAAGATGACATCCCTGCTCACTCTGAACTTACATGTGACAGGGTTGTAACAGCGATACCCTTTCTGCTCTAAAGAATATCCAATAAAGACACACTTTTCAGCCTTTGGATCCAGTTTCTTCCGCAACTCATCTGGCACATGAACATACGCAATGCAGCCAAATACTTTCAAGTGTGAAACATCAGGCTTCTTACCTATAAAACATTCTTCAGGGGTCATACCATGAACTGCAGCTGTGGGAGTTCTGTTCATAATATAAACATCAGTATGAACAGCCTCAGACCAAAAATGCTTAGGCATATTCTTTTCAACCATCAAGGCACGTGCAACTTCTGCAATATGCCTGTTTTTCCTTTCTGCAACCCCATTTTGCTGTGGGGTATACCTGCATGTGAACTATCTCTTTATCCCATGAGCCCTTAGAAAATCACTGAACTCATTTGAGAGGTACAAGCACTTTACTTTCAAGCCTGTTTCTCTTTCAACTGCAGCCTTGAAAGTTCTAAAGTGCTCAAAAGCTTCACTCTTTTCCTTCATAAAATATACCCACATCTTTCTAGAACAATCATCAATGAATGTGACAAAGTATGAAGTACCTCCAAGAGATACATTTTGTGTAGGCCCCCAAATGTCTGTATGCACAACATCAAGGATATTTCTGCTTACATCTCTGTCATGTGAAAAGGGTTGTCTTGCCTGCTTACCAAACTGACATGCTTCACATACCTTCTGAAATTCTGCAACTTTAAATGTAGGCAAACCTGTAACCAACCCTTTGGACTGCATTAATTTCAGCCTCTGTACATTTGCATGTCCAATGCGTTTGTGCCAAATTTCAATGTCTGCAACAACACCTTTTCCTTTGGCATACATGGCAGCATTCATAGTATGAATTCCAGCATCTAGAGTGAACATACGTCCAACTCTACTTCCCTTTGCTACCAACCTGTACTTGTCATTGAAGTCTTCTACAAAGCAGCCCTTTGCATTAAATCTAACTTGCAGCCCTTGCTCTACCATTTGACCGACTGACACCAAGTTCTTTGTAATAGATGGCACATGTAATACATCTGAAAGACTCTTTGTCTTACCATCATGCAAGGACAAGGGAACTTTTTCAATGTGTGAAATTGGGTGGCATGAGTCATCACCCGTCTGCACATAACCTGCATTCTGTAAATCCTGCATCTCTCCAAACCATTCTGCATGGCTGGTCATATGATTGGATGCACCTGAATCAACATACCAAACATCTTCATGTGTTCCCTTTCCTGTAACAGCATTCAGCATATGCTGCATAACGAACAAACGTTCATTTTTGTCTTCATTCTGTCGTGAAGACGATGCATAGTTTCCTTGCTGCAACTTACCACTGCGGATATCATCTCTTTTAGCATAACATTGGGCTGCAATATGACCTGTTTTGCCACAGTAGTGGCACACAATACCAGAGTTGTTAGAACCTCTGTTCTGCCATCCACCTCTTCCTCTAAAGCTCCCCCTGCCTCTAAAGTTACCATGACCTCCTGAAACTTGCATATCACCAAATTGCTGATTCAATCTATTTTGCTGGTTATCACTACCACGTCCTGTACCACGGCCTCTTGAAGAGAACCTACCACGTCCCCTTCCTGAACTGGAGTAGAAAGCTTGGACCTGTTCACCACTTCTTTCAGATGTCTCACTCTGCATGTTGATTTGTTCAGTGATCATTAGAGAGACCAACTCATCGAAATCTGGAAATGGCTTTCTGACATATACGGAAGTTACAAAAGACTTCCAAGCTTTTTCATTGTTAAGTCCACCCAAGGTAGACGACACCAAATCATCATCATCGGGCATTGCATCAATCGCTGCCAATGCATTTGCAATGCTCCTTACCTTCAATGCATACTCATTGATAGACATCTTCCCTTTCTTCAATGTATTCAACTCTTGCTTGAGTTGAATCTTTCGTGCCTTTGTATTTACAGAAAACATACTTTCAAGTATGGTCCAAGCTCCATATGCATTCTCTGCATTTCTAATGTGTCCCAGCATATTATTGTCAATTACTGCAGACAACCAATACATGACCTTCTTGTCTTTTGCATTCCATTCCTTTCGTGCCTTTGTCTCTTCTGCAGTTGGAGGATCACTCACCTCCGGCTCCTTTTCTTCACCTGAAACGAACTTGTAGAGGCCTTTTCCAATAAGGAAGTTCGTGACACGAAACTTCCATGATAGGTAGTTGTTCTTGTCGAGCTTCTCAATGATGGGGCTTCCACTGTTCTCTGCCATTATCACAAAATTAATACCAACAGCAAGCAAATCTTCTGCAACCCTTGACCTGTAGTGCACAGCAATACACCAGACAGCCTTTTTCACTGTCTGCTCAACAATACATGCAATCTGCAACCAGTTTGCAGATAAACCTTGTGTTTACTCACTGGTAAACACCTTTGAACTTACAGATCTGAAATCTGTAACCTGCGCACCCACGTTCGGTCAATACAGTCGAAGTCACAGTGTACCTTGAAACTGCTGTCCGCAACCTTGCGGCTCTAAAATGGGCCCTGAAACGGCCTCAAATGCCCAAAATAACTGCGGGCAAGCCCTAAAGGGCTTATCTGCAAAATATATAGCGCTCTTCGCGCACACCAAATCTCACTGCAATCTGAGATTTTTTCTCTGCCCTGCTTCCGGTGCCTCCATAGGCACTATCCAAGAGAAGAAGTAGAAGAATGTGAGAGATTCTTACCCGTAGCTTGCTTGCTCGAACCTTGCTTCTTCTCCTTCACTTCAGCCTTCGAAATCAGCCTTTCTCAGTGGTGTGGCTCTGATACCATGTGAAGAATCGCGTGGTGGGGAGAGTAGCTCAAGATGCTACGCCGAACATACACAGAATGCACAAGGAGAAGCTCACTCAAGAGACAAGAAGAGAGATGGAGGCCAAAACGTTTTCTTGTTGGTTTCTTCTTCTTCTTCCACACACTTTACAATGTACACAAAGTATAGATAAGATACAACATAAAAGGAAAGTGGCCTACTAAGTCAAATAATGAATAACCGACTACACTAGTCGACTGGCGCTATAACTATGCCAGCTGTAAATAGGTGTAATGACCTGAATATAATAAGTAATGAGTCAGTGGCCATGTGAGATGCATAATGACCACCGACATGCTAAGTATAGACATGTGGACCCATCTAACCAGGCGGTCCATCATCAATGTTCGCATGTGTTGAGCTTGTCATCTCAACAAGAAAATCAACTCCAAAATTATCAAATCTGAGCAGCAGAAGAGTTGATTGAGATGCGTCCAAAGACACGAGTGCTAAGAGCACTAAATGAGTGTTAATGGACACTATGAGTCTTCCAAATCTGCAAAATCCTTTAAGTTCTTCCAAATCCAAATCTTTCCCTCCTTGATTTGATGGTGGGACCTTTAGATCTGAGTGATGAGACCTTCAGTGTGTTGGAATCAGTGAGTAGATGAAGTAAAAAAAGAGCTTTAGTGAAAACAAGCTATGGCAAATTAGGGTTTTCAGGAACAAGTGACTAGTATTTTGCTTATTGCTATTCACAAAGGTAGCCATTTGAGAAACCCTCTGAGGGAGAGAGAGTTTATATGTATAGCTTCAAAAGCCCTATGATAATGGTCAACATTGTTGCGTGTACAGACTAAACAAACTGTACGATCAGACACAGGTGTAAACAGGGCAGTGAGCTGAAATTCACGCAATGCTAAGCTAGATGATCATCAATGTCTTGGTTTGAAGTGCTAGGAAGAAGTGTCCTAAGCATAGGAAGATATCTCCAAAAAGAATCTCAGTGAGATATTGGTGCGCAAATTGGATGTTGTATGCATACATAGCGAGCACCGGAAGGTCTCCAAGAACAAAGAACTCTACTTTTTGCTCAAAATCCAAGAGAATAGACTTGCACGACATGAAGCAAAAAGACCTAAGAACTCTAATTTTTGCTCAAAATCCAAGAGAATAGACTTGCACGACATGAAGCAAAAAGACCAATTGGGTACAATCTCAAATGATAATTTCTTCTAAATAACTTGAAGATACACTATCACCCAGTACTTCCCAGTGCCATCGTTGCCTGCTCTACACATCAATTGAAGCATTCATAATTGTTAGAAAATAATAAAATTAAATTAAAAAAGTAAAAAGCAAGAAATCTTTAGCTACAAAATAAATAAATAGGTTGGAACTCTGTCCTAACCTTATTTTAATACAAGTGCGCACTCTAAACTCATAAACATCCATTAATTTAAATATGTATTTTGTAGAATCACCCGCTATGGAATCACCCACTTGCATATTAAATTAATGTGACGCTCGAAAAGAACACACGTCCCCATCAACTTTTCGCACAAGGAATCCACCTTGTGTAGGAGCCCCGGCAAATAAATATAATTTTATGGAATCCACCGCAAAACCTCATGAAATCCACCATGGACTATGCCTCCTAGCATCATATCCCCGAGGTGGGATAGCAATTGCCCTCAATTTCTATTAGCTCAATGTGGAGCGAGCAGTGAGGGCAAGCACTTAGGTCATGAGCGTGCATCCATTGGGCCTCTTCAACATGATGATTTTTAAATTTCACCAAATATCTAGAATACCTACGGCCAGTTCTAGGGGTCATAAAGTTGGTATCTAGAATACTCTCTGGTTCAAGGATTTCAATTTCTTCTTCTAACAAAGGAGGACTTTCATAGATAGGGTGGATAGGTAATTGGCCTTTGAAAGGTCGTAACAAACTGATATGAAAAGTATTGTGGATTTTCCAATGTTGGGGTAGTTCTAATTTGAAGGCATTGTCATTGATTTTGTGAATGATTTTGAAAGGTCCATAAAATCTAGGAGCTAACTTTACAACATGGTGTTTCTCAACACTTTGTAGTCTTTGCTTTTCAATACGTAACCAAACATAATCATCAACTGTGAAATTCATAGCTTTTCTTTTCTTGTTAGCTTGTTTAGTATATGATTGCTGGGCTTTTGCAATCATATCTTTAACTTCATAAAAAATAGTAGTATGTATATTGGCAATATCATCAGCAGCTTTGACTTTGTTTGACAATAAAGTAATAGGTGTAGGCAATCTATATCCATAAATGATTTCAAAAGGTAATTTTCGTGTAGCTATATGTGGAGTGTTATTGTATGCAAATTGAAGTAAATGCAAGTGTGTATGCCATGTTTGTGGTTTTGAAATTGTGTATGCACGTAAAAGATCCAAGATTGTACTGTTTGTAGCTTCTGTTTGCCCATTTGTTTCAGGATAAAACGCAGATGAAAAATCAATCTTTGTTCCTAAGTTTGCAAACAAAGTAGTCCAAAAATTATTGCAAAATCTAGAATCATGATAAGAAATAATAACTTCTAGTAAACCCTGGTTAGTGAAAATAGTTTTCAGAAACAATTGAGCAGCTTGAGATGTAGTTAATATTCACTATGGGATGGGAATCTTGCATAAGGATAGCTCCTATTCCTGATCCACTAGCGTCAGTGACTACTAGGAAAAATGGTCTATTAAAGTCAGGGAGTTGCAATATAGGAGCATGGGTTAAAGAAAGTTTTAATAAATCAAAAGACTTTTGCTGATTTTCAGACCAATGATATACAGTACCTTTCTTTAATAATTTTGTCAAAGGTAATGCAAGCAATGAAAAATTTCTCACAAATTTTCTGTAAAAGCTAGCAAGACCTAAGAAAGAATGTAATTCATGCACATTTTTAGGTATTGGCCAATTCAAAATTGATTCTATCTTTTCAGGGTCAACTTTAATACCTTCAGATGAAACAATATGTCCTAAGTATTCAATTGGGTTTGGAAAAATTCACTCTTTTCAAGGTTTGCATATAATTGATTCTCTTTCAATAATTTGAAAACCAAAGATAAATGTTCATAATGCCCGTTCTCATTCTTATTGAAAACCAATATGTCATCAAAGAAAACAATGACACAATGCTGATGCTTCAAAAATATGTGATTCATCATGCGATTGAATGTGGCTTGGTGCATTAGTTAAACCGAAAGGCATAACAACGAATTCATAATGTCCAAATTGAGTTCTAAATGCAGTTTTGAAAATATCAGATGTTTCCAGTCATACTTGATGGTATCCAGATTTAAGATCTATTTTGCTAAATATTGCAGCCCCTTGTAGTTTATCCATGAGGCCGTCTACCCTAGGGATCATATATCTATTCTTGACAGTGATCTTATTTAGGGCACGATAATCAATGCACATCCTATAGGTGTTGTTTTTCTTTTTAACTAATAGGACAGGTGCACCAAATGGAAAACTACTGGGCCTAATGAGTCCTTGGGTTAACAATTCTTCAACTTGGGTTTGAATTTCTTTCTATTCAATTTGATTATGTCAATAAGGTGCTTTACATGGTGGTTGAGAACCTGGAATTAAGTCTATTTTATGATCTTTAGGACGTGTGGGTGGTAAACTAGGTGGTAAGTCAGTAGCAAAACAGTCTTTAAATTGTGAAAGAATTTGTGTGTGCCTAGGATACATCTTATTTTCTTTAACTTCAATTTCATTCAACCAGATTAAGTAATATTTGCTACCTTTTCTTAATGCATGTTTAGCCTGTGTATAACTAAGCAATGGAAAATTATCAAAAGTGTGTATACCATGCAATGTGATTCGTTTTCCATTAGAATGAATCTTTATTGAATGTGTGGAATAATCTATATTGGGATTATACTAATGACACCAAGGCATTCCTAAGATAATGTCACTAGATTGCAGAGGCAAAACTAAGAAATTTCTACGTTCAGCATATTCACCAATTTTAATTTCTAAGTCATGCACTTCTTATGTTCCATTGTATCTAGTACCTAAGAATGTAGCCTTGATGCGATATTGAGTGGAAACAGTATGTAAATTCAATTCGTTGACCAATTTTGCAGAAATAAAATCGTGTGTGCTCCCATCATCATGTAAAACAGTCTTTTCTTTACCATGCACAAGACATTTCATCATTAATAAAGAATGGAGATTTGGTATACCTGGTAAAGTATCTGAAGTGGTGCCGTTATCATCATCATCTTTCGTGAAATTTGGCATTTCTTCATGGTTTTAATCTTCAGTCGCTCCCAAGTAATTGATGTGAATAGTTGGCTTTTTGGATTGACAATTCACCGCTAGATATCCAAGTTGATGGCATTTATAACAGACTATGGATTTGGCTTTAGAAACATTATCAGTAATAGTGGGATGTTTAGGAATGTTGGGATTTGGCTGAAGAGATGGCTTAGGATTTGGATGTGTGTTTGATAGTAAAGAAGGGGGTCGTGTCCAAGATTTACGAAATGAAGATGGAACAAAGCGGTTTTGATTGAATCTTTGAAAGTTAGAATTGAATTGCTTTGTATCGAAGTTACCATTGTTTGAGAATTATTGTGGTCGCTTCTCTCATTCTCAAATTTTGTCTTTAGCATCATGTGCCAAGAAAATCGCATCCTCGAGAGTCGTTGGTTTGAACATGTTATCTTCCACATAGAAGTGACCAAGAAAACCAGATGTAAACTTGCACTTATGGGTCGCCTCAGGTACATCTTCGAGCATTCAAAGTTGCAATAAAGCATTCTAGAAACGCTCGGTATATTGTGAAATAGGCTCGCGATGTCTTTGTTGCTGAAGATCCCACTATTTGATTGCTTTTTCATGGAATTGGGGTAGAAGAAAATTCTGCAAAAAATTCTTTCGGAAAGTCTCCCACAAGTAGTAGGACAATCAATGCTTTTGCGGACAACAGTCCACCATAGGGATGCTTTGTCCACTAAATGATTAGTGACACACTTAATTTTGTCTTTTTCGACATATTGTTCTTCATGGAAATAATAATTAAACTGACTAATAAAAGCAAGAATAGTCTTTCCATTGCGTAACCCATTGAAAGTACGAAATTTGAAATTTCTTTTACTTATCTTGGCTTCTTTCCGAATAGATTATGCTTCAAGTGTCGCATCGATCGTACATCATTTAATATCTTCAAGTTGCGGTCCATCTTGATGGGCAGTAGATCGTTGAAGGCTAGCCAATTGAGCTTGCAAAGTTTGACATGCTCTTCGTTCCTCTTGAAGCTGCATCATAATTAGGTCTAGTTTTTGTTCTATCGTTGGTTCCAGTAAATCACCTTCCGCCATAAAATCTTCCATATTTTGATCGGTCATCTTGCAAAATTTCAAACAACCTCACACACTTGAAATCTTATTAGCGGAATGAGCATAGCTCAAGGTCAGGTTTATAAGGCTTGGTTTTTTTTTTAGTGGCTTTTTAGCAATCTTTCTTCTTCACAGTTACGAAAATTGATATCGGCCTTCTTCCAAGAGGATACGTCTTTCGTATAGTCTGAGTGTGATTCTCTAATTGCTGGAATTCGTCTCTGCCACAACGCAGGTGTGAACAGGGGCTTGCAAAGAGGTTAAAAACTGGTTCGGGAGTTATTATGTGTGAACTTTTGCTATGGGAGAGATTAGAGTTTTGAAAGTTTAAGCTTAAAAGCTTAAAGAGTTTTAAGCTTTATCTTTTAAAGCTTAATTCAAACGTTTTTTCTTCTGAATCAAAATGACCAGGACGGTGGCACGCCATCAATGTAATCGGCGAGACGATTAGAAGATACTCCTGCCACCGCAAACGTTTAAATTGATGAGCATAAGCTTTTTAATAAATCTTAGTAAGCTTTCTAATCAAACTAATGGAAAATTAATTGTTTGTGTCTTCTGAGAAAAAATGTCTTCATGAAAGAGCTTCCCGGGTGGTCCTCCGCTTCACTACAACAAAAAGGCCTCTTAGACGCACTTTTAGACGCGATTTTTGAATTGAGAGAAAATCTTACGGGTGCATCTACCAGCCCGTCTATTTGCGCGTCTACCATTTCGCGTCTATAGTCGCATGTATGAAGAAAATTACATATAAAAATAGACGTGTCGTAGATGCTCATATACATGCATGAATACAAGCGCATAGAAAAACCAAAATTGCTATTTATTTAATTTCTTTTGTGCGTCTACCAGCGCGTCTACATGGAAAATTAGACGGGCATATAGACACGTCTATAGACGCTTGTTTACACGTGCTCATAGACGTGAGCGTAAAACCAAAAATCTTCTTTTTTGAAAAAGATATTTAATTTCTTTTTATTAATTTGAATTATATAGCGCGTGTATGAGCGCGTGTACTTTGCATTTTAGACGCGAATATAGACTCGTGTTTTCTACAATTTAGACGCGTAAATAGACGCGAAGAACAGAATTGGAAAAAAAAACCAGTTTTTTTTCTCCCTCCCATACATCAAATTGTGCATTTGGAAAAAACACAAGGGATCTGAAGGCACGAGAATTGAAAATAAAGATCCATGTATTCATTATAGATAAAACGCATTTACATGGGGAGTTTAAGTGCTTGCAACCTAAAGTATAGCCACAAGCAATAGGCTCAAAGATGGATAATAGATATACAAGGAAACAAGACCATAGAGGAGGTATGGTGCTCCTCTACGAATCTGAAGAAGAAACATCTTTGCTAGCACTACCATGCTTACTAGCATCGCTATCCCCCTCCTCGCTATGCTCCACATTGGGGTTTGCCTACATACACAAAAGATCAAGGTTGCTTATGTACAATTGCAAAGAAAAAGTTATAATTAGCTATACTTTTAATAGGAAAGAAAGAAAAACATACCTCCTCTGGCTGTCGAATCGTCATAGCCCAGTTGTATTGCTCCTTAGTGATGAGACCCTCCTCATAGAAGTGAAGCCATGTGGCTACGGGGTTATGGCCTCGATGGTAATCTACCTCTCTAGGAGTAGGTATCCTACCAACGATAGTAGTCTGCAAAACAATTATGATACATACAAACAATTATGAGACACAATGTATTAGAACAAATTATATAAAGAATTGAAAGAAATATAAATTTTAAAAAAGTAGAAATAAAAATATACTTACAAACTCTGCCTCCCACGACTCTCTGCCGCCCGATCCGTAATGTGACAATCCCATGGTTTCCATTTGGATGCGTCGCGCCTCTGCGTGTTGGCAACTCTTCACTTTCTCTACTGCTTTCTTCTTGGCTTTCTTCCACTCTATGCGGTGGCACATAGGTGGTTGGCTATAGGCTCCACGCTCCTCCTATCTCCGCAAGGACTCCCTGGCGCGTGTCATGAGGTGGGATCTTTTGTTGTGAAGAAAATCTCTCACTTTTGTGCGTCCCCAATCAACCGAGAATTGCTGACCCTCAAGATTTGGGTACCTCCTATGGACTGCCCTCAACACCTCCTGCCACAAGCAGCTTTTTTGATTCTTGAAGTAAACGAAACAATCTTTATACGTAGCATGCACGACGCTCCTCATGTACTCCATTACATCCCTTGCTTCATCATCATGGAAGATGCCACCAGTATCTGTAACTCTATAGTACTGGCATACTGGCTCCTCTACGTGATCTTCTGGTGAGGGTGATCGCTCGCCACCTCCTAGGCAACCCCCACACAAGCCTCGTCCTCCTCCTCGATCCTCCCTCTCTGTTGAGTACCCTTTGCCTCGCTGGATGCACGTGCTTCTGCAAATGCACGTGCGTCGACTGACGCTTGTGCTTCAACCGATGCATGTACATGTGCTGCACGTGGAGTATCTGCAATTGGAGTTTGGACATTTGGTGTTTGGGAAGCAGTGGCAGGCAAAGACGTCAGAGGTGTTCCAGACATGATGGTGAACACCTCGTCTGCTGTGGGAGAGTGGCCAAGGCGTCTAGTCATCTCTCTCATGAAGTCTTTCCTATTAGGAAAACCTCCAAAAAAAGCATTGACCCCCCTGCCGAACAAGCCCAATGTATCATTCATGCGATCCAAATCTGGGTCATTGCTAGATGAACCAGGATGCGACATCTGTAAACAAAACACATAAAAAAGACAAATTCGTACAATTCAAAAAATAAAAATTTGTTTTTTATTAGAGCTGGCTGGCATGTGTATAATCACATCGGAAATGCAGGATAGACGCGCTTTCAGACGCATCTCTCAGGTCAAACCCACTGGTTAGAGCGTGTGTATATCCGCGTCTAAGATGCAGAATACACACGCTCTCAGATGCGATTCTGGGCAGAGTGCGTGTATTCCCATGTCTAAGATATAGAATACACGCGCCTGGAGATGCGACTCTGAAGTCAAAGCTTCTGGTCTGAGCGTGTGTATTCCCGCATCTGAGATACAGGATACACACGCTTGGAGACACGACTCTGAAGACAAAGCTTCTAGGTGGAGCACGTGTATTCTCGCGTCTGAGAGGTAGAATACATGCGCTAGGAGACGTGACCGTAGACGCGATGACAGCAAACATAGCTTCGTATCTATACCTGCGTTTGTACTGAAATCTACACGCGCTTACAAACGCGCTCAGTCGACTGATTTCAATCCGACAACTGCTATCCATGATTTATTTGTGCTATAAGAACTTCAATCATAGATCCTAATACACAGAGAGAGAGAGAGAGAGAGAGAGAGAGAGAGAGAGAGAGAGAGAGAGAGAGAGAGAGAGAGAGAGAGAGAGGACTTACCTTGGGTCTTTGGTGTGGACGGGTGGTGGCGCTTCTTCCTTCTCCTTCTTCCTCTCCTTGGTGAGTTACTCTCCCTTGATGCTTGCTGCTTGTTGTCTCCTCCCTTTGCTTCTTCTTCCTCTTGTTCTCCTCTCTCTTCTTCTCTCTTTCTTCCTCTCCTTGGCTTTCTTCTTTCCCCTCTTGTCTCTTTGAAGTCAAAGAAGAGGTGAGTCATGAGGAGGTGAGACATGAAGAGACTAGTGGAGGTAGACTGCATGTCGGCTAAACTCGAGCTTTAGAATGCACAAAAAACGCAGGAAAGGAAAGGCGCAGTTTGAAAAGAAATGATTCAAGTATCTTTTGAATTTTGACTATTGCGTCTATTTTTGCGTGTATATGCGCGTCTAAGTTTACGTAAATGCGCTTATAGACACGAAGTTAGACGCGCAGATAGACGTAGATTTAGACGCGTAGTTGAACGCAGATATAGATGCACATTTTGCTTTTATAATGAGTTTTTGTTTTTAATATAAGTTTTGATAGTAAGTTCTTATTATAAGTTTTTATGTATTTATGATAAGTTTTGTGTATTTAAAATTGAGATCTTAGAATAACTAATACGCCAGCTTGAAGTTTTTCTGTAAACATATGAATAAAAAATTTGATGTTGTCATGAATTAGGTTTAATCATGTCGTCATCATCACCTAGTGCGGTGCATGCTGATGAGTCAACAAGCACATCCTCAAGTAAGGATGAAACATTACGTCTTCATAATCGAGATGCATGGCTACGACAAAAAATTAAATGCATGTGTGATCGTTGTCGAGGGTGTATTTTTCAAGCACGTGGAGTTGCAATGTCACACCTCAGCATGTATGGAGAATGGGACCGAGAAAAATCACCGGTATTCATTGTTTTTTTTTAAACACTGAGATTGCTAGTCTATGTTATTCAATATATATCAACATACATGAAACTCCCTTTTGTGGTTGAGCAGGATGCGGTGCCACATTCTCAAATGCTCCCTCCCGGGCATTGAGAGGCTGCAAAACGTCGACGCGAGGAGGCAGAGTCTTCAAGAAGAGTGGAGACTGACGACCATGATAGTAGCCCTCATGAAATGCCCCATCAAGTTGTAGAGTATGAGATTTTGGACAACATGGTACACCATCTATTTTCGCAACCAGTTCAGGGAGAAGGTCACTCTACGAAGCCAGATGACCCACTATACGTAGCGTCATCTACTCCATTGTATGAAGGTTGTACGTACCCCGTTCTTCGTGCGTCCCTCGAGATACTTAACTTGAAAACAATTTATGGATGGAGTAATGTTAGTTTGAATGCATTATTGAAGTAGGTATCAATTCAGTTTGGCTTATGAATCATATCATTAATTGTTTTATTTTGAAATTAGACACAAATATATGTTGGTGGTTTTTTAACTCACTTTTAAAAATATATGTAGGTTATTATCACAAATGCTTCCAAAAGGAAACAAATTGCCAACTAAGAGAGAGCAAGCAAGGCATTACTTGACATCTCTGGGAGGCCTCGATTATGTCAAGATCCATGCATGTGTCAATAATTGTGTCTTATTTCGTGGGATTCATGAGTTCGCACGAGAGTGTCCTGTTTGTGGTGAATCAAGATACAAAGTGGAGATGAAGAAAATGGATGTGCCTCGTAAGGTTTTTGCAACATTTTCCGATTGTTCCACGTATTCAACTTATGTTCAAGTGTAAGTCTATTGGAAAGCTCATGTCATGGCATGCTAGTCATCGTTCAAGTGATGGAAAATGGAGGATCCTTGCAGACACACCGGCATGGCAACATATAGATAATTTGTGGTCCGTTTTCAAAGAATAGTGGTATTGGTGAACTATAATATTCCTTCATCCATGGCAATTAAAAAGGGACATGTAATGTTGTCCCTTCTGATTCCTGGAAATCACAAGGTAAAAAACATGGACATTTACTTAGAGCCTTTAATTGAAGAGTTAGAAATGTTATGGGAAGGTATTGAGGTGCAAGATACAAGCGCATTTGCATCCTCTAGAGATTTCACGTTGAAGGCCATGTTGTTGTGGACCATGCATGACTTTTCAGGATATGAAGAGTGTTCAAGTACATGTATATAACTCTATATTTGAAATTCAAGACTTGAAATAATTACATTTTATTAATTCACTTGTTTGTTCAGGTTTAACCACATCAGGATATCATGCATGTCCTATTTGCGATCCCTCTCTAGTTTCCTCTAGGCCGGCACGTTTAAAGAAGGTTATCTATGACAATTATCATCGATTTCTTCCTATTGACCATCCCAAATATGTTCTCCCTACTAATGGAATGACTCCACAATCTCTAACCATTCGAGATTGGAAGGAGAGATGGATTAATGCCGACAGCCACCCTCCACTCAGCATGAGTCAGTAAGAAGTGCATTTCTCTCGATTGACTTTAAAGTATTTAGCATGATGAATTATTTACATAATATATTATTTGTTTGTTAGGTTCTCTATATTTTTTCGTCTTTCGTATTGGACTGAACTCAAGATCAATCGTTGGACCCCATGCACATATTCAAAAATGTTGTATCTACATTATGGGATCACTTGATAGGGGCTTGTGATTCAGTCAATGTAAGGGAGGATTTACGTAACATTGGTCGCTTGAGATGAGCCTGGCCATGCATTGGACCTAGAGGAAAGATTGAGCTATCCCATGCACCTTGGATGTTGTCAAAGAACAAGAAAAAAGAGTGAAGGGACAAATATGTAGTTTTCGAACACCCATAGGATGTATGAGATGTCTCAAGGAATCCTTCATAAAGAAAAAAAAAGAGATGTGGAGCAACTATCTGGTTTGAAGTCCCACGATTGGCACAAAATGATTCAAGTAAGGGTATCTCCAACCATGAATCACTACAACAGAAATGAGGCATAGACGCACACGTTAGACGCGCAAAGTCGGACGCATCTATCAGAGCCTCTATAAATGCGTGTAAACCTGCATGTAAATAGACGCGAATTTTGCGTCTATATATCCGCGCAAATAGACGCTAATATAGACGTGCCAGCAGTTACACAATTATTTAACCACCTAAAATTAGCAATTCACATAATTGAAAAACCAAAGTTAATAATTATTTAACCACCTGAAATTGATTCTTGAGCATGCACATGTGCGCATGATAAAAACAATAGAATTAAGAATACACATTGAATCATTGAATTAAAAAAATAGAGTTAATAATTACTTTTTCATTGCTCTCTAATGAATGGCAGTTTCTCCAGTTGACAAGCCTGATATAAGTAATTAGCGGCAAGCGACAAAAACCTTACAATTAGTAGCAAGCATTGCAATATGTATCTCGTAATTTCTCTATGTACTTGAAGATGATAAAACATACTTCCTTTTTATTATGGAAAATTCAATGCTTGCTTTAAAATTGACTATTGATTCTTGAGTATGCACGTGTGCACATGATAAAAAGCATAGAATTAGGAATACACATTGAATCAATAAGCAAATTAAGTATGTTACAGTGAATGATCCATCTCATCTTCAATGAGATCAGCCCTTGCTAAACTATCTACTTCTAGGTCTATGTTACAAAGAGGTAACGAAACAAATAAGTCTATCCCACTATCAGATGTGTTGCTATATTGCTCAATAACTTCATCAATATCATCGACAATCACATTATTGTCTTCTTCTGCGTTTCCTTGAACATCCTCACAAGGTTCATCTTGTACTATATCACGCATATCATCCATTATGGTGTCATCATGCACATCATCATTAATTGTTGGATTGTCATCTGCTATCTCCATGTCGGTAATATTACCATATATTGGTTTTGAACGATTAGATATAGGGATGGCATACCACCATTGGTTATTTTTTACCATTGGATGATACAAAACCTGTATTTGAAAAAAAAAAGCAACAAATTTAAGTACTTATTATATTGTATATATGTATCACATGTATACATATAAAAAAAATTAGCCTTTGCATATATACCTGCTCGCATTGTTGAGATAGTACTAATGTGTCATTCTTGTTTTGGTGAAATTTTGTAGAGTCAATGATTACAAAACCACTTGGATGACGTCTGATTGTGCAATGCTCACCATTTGTTACCACTTCTTTAAACCACTTCACATCCAGTACATATATAAAGAATCGTCTGAAGTCAAGCTTCAGAATATGAAGTGAGCAAGGACACCACAATCTTGGGTATTTCTCTTTTCATCTATACGTTGAGTTCAAAGATGTTTACCCTCACACCAAAGTGCATTGAATAATGTGCACTAGTAGTAAAAGATAAAAGATCAAACATGTCAATTATTCATATAAAATAAAACTTATAGAAATAAATTAATTGATAGTATGTCTCACCTTTGATAAGCAACCTCGTGCGTATTCCCACTCTTCTTGAGATATATTAATTTCCTCCTCTTTTTTCATTCTCTCCATTTCCCAATGTAACCAATCTATGTCAATATGACGTGGGAGCGCATTTAGATGATCTGGAAATGAGACATTACGTCCATATCTAGTGCGAAATTCTTGTCTTTCGCTTTTTCTTCTTGCGTACGAAGTTCTTCTTTTGTTAGCACTTTACTCATTCCTTTTCCTTGAGGTACTATAGAGGTCATCCTCAAGTCTTCATCATCTTTCCATAGTCATGGTTGAGAGGGATCCACTTCAGTAAGATATTCAGAGATATAAACAAGGGATGATTGCACTAACCAACCCTCAGCCATGCTTCCCTCAAGCCGTGCTTTTTGCCTCACAAAATCTTTCAAGGTTTTCATGAAGCGCTCAAGAAAAAACATCCACCTTACATGAACTGCTCCACGGAGTGCGATCTCATCAATCAAATGTATGAGTAAATGTAATTGAGTAGTCAAAATGGATCGAGGAAAAATTTCCTCCACCAAACAAACCACCTCAACAGATAATACTCGAGCATCTTGCAATGTGTTTGGATCAATTTCCTTCGAGCTCACATATCTGTCAAGATGTATTTGAGAATTGTTTATTTTTGTATAGAAATTCAAAGATATATAATGAAAAAATACAATGTATACACACCTCACAAGCTCTCCCACCTTGTAAATGATATCACATACATCTTTGGAGGCACAATGGGATATGCTAGTAGGAAGTACGAATTGAATGTAAACAATATTCATAGATCAAATGATTAGTTGAGGAAAAAGTCATTATACCCCAAAGTTTACACATAGTTACGCCACTAATTACTATATTCATGGTTAGAGATACCCTTACTTGAATCATTTTGTGCCAATCGTGGGACTTCAAACTAGATAGTTGCTCCACACCTCTTTTCTTTTTCTTTATGAAGGCTCCCTTGAGACATCTCATACATCATGTGGGTGTTTGAAAGCTATATATATTTGTTCCTTCACTGTTTTTTCCTCATTCTTTAACAATATCCAAGGTACATGGGGTAGCTCAATCTTTCCTCTGGGTCCAATGCGTGGCCAGGTTCGTCTCATGCGACCAATGTTACGTAAATCCTCCCTTACATTAACTGAATCACGAGCCCCTATCAAGTGATCCCATAATGTAGATACAACATTTTTGAATATGTGCATGGGGTCCAACAGGTGATTGATCTTGAGTTCAGTCCAGTACGGAAGACGAAAGAATATAGAGAACCTAACAAACAAACAATATGTTATGTAAACAATTCATCATGCTAAATACTTTAAAGTCAATCGAGAGAAATGCACTTCTTACCGACTCATGCCGAGTGGAGGGTGGCTGTCGGCATTAATCCATCTCTCCTTCCAATCTCGAATTGTTAGAGATTGTGGAGTCATTCCATTAGTAGGGAGAACATATTTGGGATGGTCAATAGGAAGAAATCGATGATGATTGTCGTAGATAACCTTCTTTAAACGTGCCGGCCTAGAGGAAACTAGAGAGGGACCGCAAATAGGATATGCATGATATCCTGACGTGGTTAAACCTCAAAAAAACAAGTGAATTAATAAAATGCAATTGATTCAAGTCTTGAATTTCAAATATAGAGTTATATACATGTACCTGAACACTCTCCGTATCCTCGAAAGTCGTGCATGGTCCACAACAACATGGCCTTCAATGTGAAATCTCTAGAGGATCCAGATGCACTTGTATCTTGCACCTCAATACCTTCCCATAACATTTCTAACTCTTCAATCAAAGGCTCTAAGTAAATGTCCATGTTTTTTACCTTGTGCTTTCCAGGAATCAGAAGGGACAACATTATATGTTCCTTTTTAATTGCCATGGATGGAGGAATATTATAGTTCACCAATACCACTGGCCATACACTGTATGATGTGCTTTTGATGCCAAATGGATTGATTCCATCCATACCTAAACCAAATCTCAAATTTCTTGGCTCTTCTTTGAAAACGGGCCACAAATTATCTATATGTTGCCATGCGGATGTGTCTGCAGGGATCCTCCATTTTCCATCACTTGAATGATGACTAGCATGCCATGACATGAGCTTTCCAATAGACTTACACTTGAATATAAGTTTTATACATGGAACAATCGGAAAATGTCACAAAACCTTACGAGGCACATCCATTGACTTCATCTCCACTTCATATCTTGATTCGCCACAAACAGGACACTCTCGTGCAAACTCATGAATCCCACGAAATAAGACACAATCATTGACACATGCATGGATCTTGACATAATCGAGGTCTCCCAGAGATGTCAAGTAATCTCTTGCTTGCTCTCTCTTAGTTGGCAATTTGTTTCCTTTTGGAAGCATTTGTGATAATAACCTACATATATTTTTAAAAGTGAGTTAAAAAACCACCAACATATATTTCTGTCTGATTTCAAAATAGAATTAACAATTAATATTATGATTCATATATAAGCCAAACTGAATTGATACCTACTTCAATAACGCATCCAAACTGACATTACTCCATCCATAAATTGTTTGCAAGTTAAGTATCTCGAGGGACGCACGAAGAACGGAGTACGTACAACCTTCATACAACGGAGTAGATGATGCTACATATAGTGGATCATCTGGCTTCGTAGAGTGACCTTCTCCCTGAACCGGTTGCGAAAATAGATGGTGTACCATGTTGTCTAAAATCTCATCCTCTACGACTTGATGAGGCATTTCATGAGGGCTACTATCATGTTCGTCAGTCTCTACTCTTCTTGAAGAATCTGCCTCCTCGCGTCGACGTTTTGCAGCCTCTCGACGCCCGAGAGGGAGCATATGAGGATGTGGCACCGCATCCTACTCAACCACAAAAGGGAGTTTCATGTACGTTGATATATAATTCCCGTAACATGGACATGCAATCTTAGTGGTAAGAAAAAAACTATGAATACCGGTGATTTTTCTCAGTCCCATTCTCCATACAAGCTGAGGTGTGACATTGCAATTCGATGTGCTCAAAAAATACACCCTCGACAACGATCACACATACATTTAATTTTTCGTCGTAGCCATGCATCTCGATTATGAAGAGACAATGTTTCATCCTCACTTGAGGATGTGCTCATTGACTCATCAGCTTGCACTGCACTAGGTGATGACGACGTCGACATGATTAAACCTAATTCATGACAACATCAAAATATTTATCATTCATATATTTACATAAGATCTTAATTTTAAATACACAAAAATCATCATAAATACATTAAAACTTATGATAAGAATTCACTATCAAAACTTATCTTAAAAACAAAAAATTATGATAAATCCCAAATGCGCGTCTATATCCACATTTAACTACACATCTATATTCGCGTGTATACTCGCGTCTATCTGAACAATAGATGCACATATACACGTGAAAATAGACGCACACGTCAAAATTCAAACCATACTTAAATCATTTCTTTTTAAACTACGCCTTTCCTTTCCTGCGTTTTTTGCGGTTCTGAAGCTTGAGTTTAGCCGACATGCAGTCTCTTCATGCCTCACCTTCTCATGTCTTCTTTCATTTCAAACACATAAGAAGGGAAAAAGGAAAGCCAAGGAGAGGAAGAAAGAGAGAACAAGAAAGAGGAGAACAAGAAGAAGCAGCAAGCAAGCAAACAAGCATCAAGGGAGGGTAACTTACCAAGGAGAGGAAGAAGGAGAAGGAGAAGCGCCACCACCCGCCACACCAAACACCCAAGGTGAGTCTCTCTCTCTCTCTCTCTCTCTCTCTCTCTGTTTCTCTCTTCCTCTCTCTGCTCTGTCTGTGTATTTAGGATTTGTGATTCCATTATGTATTGCATTATGTAAATCATCAATGGCGGTCGTCGGCCTAAAATCGGCCGACCGAGCGCATCTACATCTCAGTGTAGACGCAGACATAGACACGAAAAAATGTTTCCTCTCAGAGCGTCTGAGGGCCCGTCTTAGAGTGCGTGTGCTCTGCAATATACATGTGATGATACATGCACTTAACAGAAGGTTGACCTGCAGTCTACACACGATTATACACGCGCATTGACTTGGGATGCGCGTCTGGCTGCGCGTCTGTGCTGCATGTTAGATGCGCAGATAGACACGGGGATACGCGTGCCAGGTCTCCTAGTTCTAATATTAAACAATATATTTTTGCAATGATGAATGTGACCAATCCCATGTTTGTGTTTATCAGTTTTCTTGTTTAAGAGAAGCATTAGCACTTAAGTGTTATGCTCAATGTCTAAAGAAATCTCTTTGAAAATATAGGTAAAATATGATTTTTTGTATGCAAATAAATTTATCTTTTTCTTGTGTTTTTTTTGCAGATGTCGTATCCTGGTTCATCTAGCAATGACCCAGATGTGGATCGCATGAATGATACATTGGCCTCCTTTGGCAGGGGGTCAATGCATTTTTTGGAGGTTTTCCTAGTAGGGAAGACTTCATGGGAGAGATGACCAGACACCTTGGCCGCTCTCCCACAGCGGATGAGGTGTTCAATGTCATGTCTGGGACGCCTCTGGCGTCTTTGCCTGGCACTACTTCCTAGACTCCACATGCAGGGACTCCACATGCAGGTACTCCATTTGCAAGTACTCCACGTGCTCTACGTGCATCGGCTGAAGCACAAGCATCTGCAAAAGCACGTGCATCTGTAGAAGCTCATGCGTCCAGCGAGGCAGAGGGCAGTCGACAGAGAGGGAGGAGGGAGCGTCGAGAGGGAGGACGAGGGTTGTGTGGGGGTTGCCTAGGAGGTGGCGAGTGATCACCCTCACCAGTAGATCATGTAGAGGAGGTTGTACACCATTACTATAGAGTTACAGATGCTGGTGGCATCTTTCATAATGATGAGGGAAGGAATGTAATGGCGTACATGAGGAGCGTCGTGCATGCGACGTATAAAGATTGTTTCATTGCCTTCAAAAATCAGAAAAGCGGCTTGTGGCATGAGGTGTTGAGGGCACTCCATAGGAGGTACCCAAATCCTGAGGGTCAGCGATTCTCGGATGATTGGGGACGTACAAAAGTGAGGGATATGCTTCACAACAAAAGATCGCACCTCATGACACGGGCGAGGGACTCACTACGGAGGCTGGAGGAGGGGCGTGGAGCCTACAGCCAACCACCTATATGCCACCGCGTAGAGTGGAAGAAAGCCAAGAAGAAAGCAGCTGAGAAAGTGAAGAGTCGCCAACACACAGAGGCGCGACGGATCCAAATGGAAACCATAGGATCGTCGCATTACGGATCGGGTGGCAGAGAGTCGTGGGAGGCAAAGTTTGTAAGTATATTTTGATTTCTAGTTTTTTTAAATTTATATTTCTTTCAATTCTTTATATATTTTAGTCTAATATATTGTGATGTCTAATTGTTTGTATATCTCTAAATGTTTTGCAGACTACCATCGTTGGTAGGACACCTACCCCTAGAGAGGTAGATTACCATTGAGGCCATAACCGTGTAGCGACATGGCTTCACTTTTATGAGGAGGGTCTCATCACTGAGGACCAATACAACCGGGCCATGAGGATTTGACAGCCAGAGGAGATATGTTTTTCTTACTTTCCTATTAAAAGTATAACTAATTATAACTTTTTCTCCACCTTGTCTATGTAAGCAACCCTGATCTTTTGTGTGTGTAGGCGAACCCGGATGTGGAGCATAGCGAGGAGGGGGATAGCGACGCTAGTAGCCATGGTGGTACTAGCGAGGATGTTTCCTCTTCAGATTCGTAGAGGAGCACCATACCTCCTCATGAGACCTTCTTTTCTTGTATATGTATGATATCTCTTTGAGCCTACTGCTTGCGGCTACAGTTTAGGTCGCAAGCACTTAAACTTCCCTTGTAAATGCTTTGATATATAATGAATACATAGACTTTTATTTTCAATTCTCGTGCCCGTAAGATACATTGTCTTTTTCCCAAATACATAATCTGATGTATGGGAGGGGAAAAAAAAAAAACCAGAGAGACCATGCTCTCTGGTTTTTTTTTTCCAGTTCTATTTTGTGCGTCTATCAATGCGTCTAAATTGCAGATAATTCATGTTTATTCGCGCGTCTATAATGTAGAGTACACGGGCTTATACACGTTCTTCATAATTCAAATTAAAAAAAGAAATTAAATATCTTTTTAAAAAAAAGACATTTTTGTTTTTCATTCGCGTCTATCAGTGCTTGTAAAAGCGCGTCTACCAGCATGTCTATATGCGCGTGTATATGTGCATCTATTGCACGTCTATTTGTGCGTGTAAATTTGTTGATACATGTGATTATAGACGCAAAATGATAGACGCGCAAATAGACGGGTGGATAGACGCGCCCGTAAGTTTTTCTCTGTATTCAAAAATCGCGTCTAAATGTGCGTCTATGAGGCCTTTTTGTTGTAGTGAATATAGTAATTAGAGGAGTAAATATGTGTAAACTTTGGGGTATGATGACTTTTTTCTCAACTAATCATTTGATCTATGAATATTGTTTACATTCAGTTCGTACTTCCTACTAGCATATCCCATTGTGTATCCAAAGATGTACGTGATATCATTTACAAGATGGGAGAGCTTGTGAGGTGTGTATACATTGTATTTTTTCATTATATATCTTTGAATTTCTACACAAAAGTAAACAATTGTCAAATACATCCTGATAGATATGTGAGCTTGAAGGAAATTGATCCAAATACATTGCAAGATGCTCGAGTATTATCTGTTGAGGTGGTTTGTTTGGTGGAGAAAATTTTTCCTCGATCCATTTTGACTACTCAATTACATTTACTCATACATTTGATTGATGAGATCGCACTTTGTGGGGCAGTTCATGCAAGATGGATGTTTTTTCTTGAGCGCCTGAGGGGAGCATGGTTGAGGGTTGGTTAGTGCAATCATCCCTTGTTTATATCTCTGAATATCTTGCTGAAGTGGACCTCTCTCAACCACGACTATGGAAAGACGATGAAGACTTGAGAATGACCTCTATAATACCTCAAGGAAAAGGAATGAGTAAAATGCTAACAAAAGAAGAACTTTGTAAGTTAAATAGTTTTTGTGTAATCAATAGTGATGTAATGAGCAAATGGGTGACACTATATAATGAAGCAAGGGCAAGAAGAAAAAGCAAAAGACAAGCATTTCTCACCAGATATGGATGTAATGTCTCATAATGCGCTCCCACTTCATATTGATATAGATTGGTTACATGAGGAAATGGAGAGAATGGAAAAAGAGGAGGAAATTAATATATCTCAAGAAGAGTGGGAATACGCACGAGGTTGCTTATCAAAGGTGAGATATACTATCAATTAATTTGTTTCTAGTTATATTTTATATAATAAATTGGCATGTTTGATCTTAATCTTTTACTACTAGTGTACATTATTCAATGCTATTTGGTGTGAGGGTAAACATCTTCGAACTCAACGTATAGATGAAAAGAGAAATACCCAAGATTGTGGTGTCCTTGCTCACTTCCAGGATGCCAATGGTACCATGGAAGGTTATTGTGACTTGATCCAAGACATTCTGAAGCTTGACTTCAGACAATTGTTTATATATGTATTGGATGTGAAGTGGTTTAAAGAAGTGGTAAGAATGCCACATTAGTACTACCTCAACAATGCGAGCAGGTATATATGTAAAAGCTAATTTTTTCATATGTATACATGTGATACATATACACAATATAATAAGTTTTTAAGTTTCTTGCTTTTGTTTTTCAAATACAGGTTGTGTATCATCCAATGGTAAACAATAACCGATGGTGGTATGTCATCCCTATATCTAATCGTTCAAAACCAATATATGGTAATATTATCGACATAGAGATAGCATATGACAATCCAACAATTAATGATGATGTACATGATGATACCATAATGGATGATATGCGTGATATAGTACAAGATGAACCTCGCGAGGATGTTCAAGGAAATGCAGAAGAGGACAATAATGTGGTTGATGATATTGATGAAGTTATTGAGCAATATCGCAACACATCTGATAGTGGGATAGACTTACTTGTTTCGTTACCTCTTGATAACATAGACCTAGAAGTAGATAGTTTAGCAAGGGCTGATCTCATTAAAGATGAGATGGATAATTCACTGTAACATACTTAATTCGCTTAATGATTCAAGGTGTATTCTTAATTCTATGGAAAATATCATGCGCACATGTGCATACTCAAGAATCAATAGTCAAGTTTAAAGCTAAATTGAATTTTTCATAATAAAAGGAAGTATTTTTTATCATCTTCAAGTAGAGAAATTACGAGATACATGCAATGCTTGCTACTAATTGTATAATAAGGTTTGTGTCGCATACCGCTAATTACTTATATCAGACTTTGCTTGTCAAGTGGAGGAACTGCCATTCATTAGAGAGCAATGCAAAAATAATTATTAACTTTGGTTTTTTTATTATATTAAGTCCAATTTTAGGTGGTTAAATAATTACGCATGTGAAAACGCATCTATATTCGCGTCTATTTGCGTGGATATATAGACGCAAAATTCGCGTCTATTTACATGCTCTTTTACACGCACATATAGACGCAATGATAGATGCGCTCGACTTTGCGCGTCTATGCCTCGTTTCTATTGTGGTGCCTCTAGAGAGTGATCCCTCGCGATCCAACTGCGTAGCAGGGGGTTCTTTACCGCCAGGAATGCGTTGCTATTGACGGATTGTCGCGAGACTAATTGTAGAGTCTGTTTGTTCCAGGAGCTTTGCCTTTGCGCGAGATGGTAAACAATTGGAAGCCCTTGATCTCGGCTTCGCTCTGATACCACTGGTACGCAAATTGGATGATGTATGCATAGTAGCGAGCGCCAGAAGGTCCCCAAGAACAAAGAACTCTACTTTTTGCTCAAAATTCAAGAGAATAGACTTGCACGACATAAAGCAAAAAAGCCAATTGGGTACAATCTCCCCCTATGCCTTGTGTGAGCGCTCCATAAAGCATGTATTTAATATTGTATTCATCTCCAAGCTCAAAAATAGCCCAAATTTATAATTATCATGCTTTAGCTTTTTTATTTACTTTTTTTCAAATAAATAATAAAGCGGTTGGGCGCCCTAAAAGTCAGGCTATGCCCAAATACAATGACCAATAATGAATATTTAAATCGTGCACCCATGCGCATACAAAATAATAAATATATGTCAAGCGCTTCAATAAATAAGTACATCAAAATAAATATTGGCGCCATGCCTAAGACGCACGCACATAAAAAATGATAATTTTTTCTAAATAAATTGAATACAGCTATCGTCCGCCACCGTCGCCTGCTCTACACATCAACTAAAGCATTCACAATTGTTGGAAAATAATAAAATTAAACCGACAAAAGTGAATACCTAGCAGTCTTTAGTTACAAAATAAATAAATAGGTTGGAACTCTGTCCTAACCTTAATTTAATACGAGTGCGTACTCTAAACTCATAAACGTCCATTAATTTAAATATGTATTTTGTGAAATCACCTGCTTTGGAATCGCCCACTTGCACATTAAATTAACGTGACACCTGAAAAGAATAGGCGCCCCCATTAACTTTTCGCACCAGGAATCTAGCTTGTGTACGAGCCCCAACAAATAAATATAATTTTATGGAATCCACCGCAAAACCTCACAGAATCCACCGTGGAATATGCCTCCTAGCATCAGATATGGCTTGGCTTGACAGATATAAAAGCTCCAAGTAAGATAAATACATGCTGGCTATGACTGCCAAGAAAGGTCAAGTGGAGATAGAGGTGGAAGATGAGACCTTCAGCTAGATAGCAATAATGAAGAGAAGCTAGAAGAGCAAATAAGGAAGCTGAGATGAGCTAGGCCATGCTTGAATGGGCTCTGATATCATGTTAAAATGCATGGATCTAGGATATGGCTATGGAGGTTGAAAGAGGAAGAGTGAGCTCATGAGGACATATACATTAAGACTAATTGTTACACAAGTGAATTAGATTCTAAGATTGAGACTTGGACTCATAAACACAATCTTGTGTATTGACAATGATACAAACACTTTACTGGAAAAACAAAAGTGCTATGATATTGCATTAAAGAAGAAAGCAAGTACAATGATTTATAGGGATAGACTGGGCTCCACTTTCTACCACTGTGCATATTGGATTATGTATCCTAAGCCCACACTACTCCATACAAAGAGGCTAAACTGGGTGTGATTGCCAATATTTCAACACTTTTTGGCCCTATGGTCCATGCAAGCTCTTTCTATATATCCTTACTTAGATATATTGTTCATCCTTTATATTAACTCATATTTTATGATATTTATGGATACATTTGTCTATTTTGGAGTCTCCTCCCTATCAGTCCATGTAGTTTTATGAGATGCCATTGTCGATATTGTACTATTTGAAAATTGAATCAATAAACCCTTTCTTTCTATCATTTGACAATATATGTGTTTTGATTGTAACTATATACTTAATTTGTAAATAATTTATTTGTAATGCAAATAAAGATGGATCTATAAAGACGTGTATACCAACGGTTTTAGCAACTATGGGGTAATTTTTTAGATGAATAATTCCATTCCTTTAAATGTGAATATATGGCCTATATCTTGACATATGTCTTTATATTTATAATATTTTTTAAAGATACTAATGCTAAAGGAAAACCAATTGGAAGAACTCCTAGCGAGTCCTTACTATGCAATCATAATTGATAAAACCACGGATAGAGCTTTAGAAAAACATTTGATTCTTTATATCTCTTTTCTATCTAACAATGGCAAAGGAATTATATGTAAGGTGCAGCTTTTTGATTTGGTATGTGTTGATGATGGTTGTGCACAAACCAAGTCTGATGCTCTACTGATGGATGCTTTGAAATCAACTGGAAATCAAAGGGCCTTAACTTGTAGTGTCTTGTTGGTATTGGTACGGATGGGGATAGCTGCAATTCACTTTACATTAAACCTCGGTTTTTCGTGAACACTGCTTACTTACTGTCTAATTTATGCATGTTTTCTGCATAGCCTATCAGTATCAGTAGTGAGATGCTCTGTACTGCTTACTTACTGTCTAATTTATGCAGTATTTTCTGCATAGCCTATCAGTATCAGTAGTGAGATGCTTTTGTCATTGCCCAACGATGGCTTTTTTACAAGTAATTACCGGTTGTGTAGCCCATTCTGGCGGCGCCCACCTGAATTCTGATTTCCCAATTACGCAAAAAAAGGAACATGAGACAGCCGGTTGACTTTGTGCGGTACGCTAATCTCTAGATCTTTATTGAAATGGGAAAATAACGAGAGGGGATTAATTTGAGTGAGTATTTGATTGGCAGATTACAATAATCACGGACTGTATGATTGGCTGGTTACGAGGCTCAAAACAGTTGCAACTTGCCCAAGGCATCCAGCCTTCCAGGGCCATCCTGGACTAATAAAGAACCAATGAGAGAGGCACGGCGTGCCTCGATGTTAATGCGACGACGCGCGGCTTTTTGCGTGTCAATTCCGGATCTGTGGTCCAAGACTGTGGATCGCTGCGGCCCCGCGGGCGGCTGAGTAACGAACACGAGCGATAGCGCTCTCTCTCTTCTCTCTCTCTCTCTCAGGGGCCAGGGCATATAAAGCACTGGTGACCGGTCAACAGGGGCAGCAGACTGGCAGTGACTAGTACTACGCGTGGATCTTCATTTTATTCACCTCCATCATCCGACGAACATTAGCAGCTGGAGTTGCATTTATTAGCCCTAATATAGTTTATCGGCGTTCATAAGCAGCGGATAACCAATCAATCAGTCATGTGCAGAGCTGGGACGAATGGCAGCTGCCGTCTGGCACAACACGGAGGCCTAGGGTGTGCCATAGAGGCCACCAGGAGCTTCTACCCAAGTCCTACACCCCCTCATTTCCATCTGCATCACAGCAATTATACCCGCAACAACAATATGCATCATAACAATCGGATGATGAAATCTGGAGGCTCAGGAAGACGGATTGGTTTATTGCACTCTTTTGCATGCAAACTAATCAGGCATATGCCCTGCACGTCTCTCATGGTCGATGGTATCGCTCATATCAGAAGGCGCCGGTCACTCAGGACGACGGCCTCACTAATTACTACGGCTGCTACTTCCTCCTCCTCTTCTAACTCTAGTTCCAGTTCTAGTTCTAGGGGTTTGCTGTCGCAGTTAATTGAGAGCCATCCAGGCGCCGTCGCCGACTGCGTAAACTTTATGAAGAGCTCTGCATCACCACCGTCACCTGACCGTATATCACTTTCACTGAATCGTCAAAGAGATGTCATCCATGATCTGTGTCTATTGATCCGATGAAGATTCAATATTGTCCCTGTAACTTGTTTATTTTGATAGATAGATAGACTATTCTAATGTTGATAATCCAGATGTCTCTATTCGCTTGCCTACCAATGCCATTGGGCCATTAATGGACATGGCCAATTAGCTGTTTTTAGGATTATGAAGGTAGCAACGATAGTGTTTTTATGATGGACCACACTACAAGGTCTTGTAAGAATCAAGTTATGATGATAAACCAATCATATTGTGCAACCATTCAAAATTCGACAACATTATAAACGATAGATGAATCAAAGAGGAAATGTTGATATTTTATCATGCTAGAATATATTACAAGAAGAAGGGTATTTGCAATGCATGGTTTGTTGACACAACAATGGACTAGATTGCGAAAACAAGAGTAGTCCTTCCATTGAACCAACTGCATGTTCCATCCGACAAGCTAGCTAGGGTATCCCTCATACAACCTCTTGAGGGAGGTTCAAAATGGCCTCCTTGGTCATTTTTCCATCTTCCTCGAAGAAAATGCAAATTATGGTACATCAAGACGGTATACATGCTACATCCCTACACGTTGGTTCGATCCCAACTTCAATCATGGCTGGGCGTGGCGCTCTTCCTAATATACAAAGAGCAAATGGCTATGCTTACACCTTTCTAATAACTACATTGCCATTCTCATTAGTCTGACCTACCATGTCCAATTGTCAAAAAACCGTTAGAGTCATGGATAGGGAAGCTTTATTAAATAAGGAGGAGGCATGCTTCATACAACTTCATCTCGCAGAGGAATTTAAAAGTGCTCCATCAAAGAGGTCCTAAGAACCATCCCTTCATGGACACTAAGGGAGATTTCATGAACACTACTCAAAGAAATTGTGGTGACATGCCTCTAACAACAAATGGAAGCGAGAAAGGAACACCATCTAATGTTAGATAACATTCATGTTCATTGAGATGTCGAACTTGGCTAACCATAATCAAACAACAAGCTAAAGATGCCAAGTAGGTAGTTCTATTTGTAGAGATGATATTAATCACTTTGCTTTTACATACTTTAATAAGACATTGATAGGCCTAGGGGTTCATGTTGTGTAGAATGTCTAATGAATAGAATAACATTTAGTGGAAATGTTAGGGGAATAGGGCATGGAGCTTTTGAACAATTCCTACATAGGAAAACTTATGAAATGTAGGAAATTCTCTAATTTTTCCTAGGTATGTATATATGGATTCCCTATATATAACTAGGGAATTACATTTCCCACATCTCATTGTAGGCATGCATATATGATTTCCATATATATAACCAGGCAGTTTTATTCCCCGCATTTTAAACTAGGCATTAGAGAATTTTAGTGGTAAGAAATGGGCCCTCTAAGAAAATACAACCTTAAACTTTCTCTCTCTAGAAAAATAGCACAATTTCTCATTTTTGGGCAAAAAAGTGTCCCCATCTGTACTAAATGGTCGAGATACTAAACCATCTTCTTCCCTAAGGTGAAAGCAACATCATTAAATGCCCCAAACTCAAAAATTTTGAAAAGTCAGAGTTTCTTCTAAAGCCTTTCCCGCTTCTGTAGCAATGATGCAAAATCCACCACATGTAGGTGCAATGGCGGATACAAACTCAGAATCCACCACACATAGGTGCAATGACGGACACAAACATGTAGCAACCTCCTCTCAACACCAATGCCAAGTATCACCTCCACATAGATGTAGAGAATGTTTATGCCCCATTACAAAAAAGGAGGGAGGAAATTACATCTTAAAAACAGTGAAGATGCAACTACATGAGGGAGGAGCAAGGCATGTTGACCTTTGGTGTGATGGTTCTCTTTATCCCAAAGATACTCACACTATTAGCACCCCACCCTTTTCAAACCCGACTACCCTTCTTAGGTTTGTTAGACATGGCAAGAATTGCCTTCTTGGCTATTGCAAAGGTATCTCCACAACACCTGCAATGGATACTACAATGATTCACATCAAGAGCAAAACCATCAATAACTTAAAGGCGGAATGCAACCTCCAAGATGAAAAGATCAAAGCCCAACAACAGGAGATAGAAAGGCTGAACAAGTAGCTGCAAATTTTGAGATAGAAGCAAACATTGCTTGGCCCTTAACAAAGGAAATGAGAACTAAAGATCATAGAGGATTTGAAGGTGGGCTTTGGAGGCATGAAGACTATTCTGTGTTTTTTTGTTATTGTGTTTTCTTTACATTGTCCCTCTCGTTTAGGGATGTGCTACATCCAAACAAGGAAAATTGTAATCCCAATGTCAACCTTGCAAAAGCGACTTAAGCCACTTGTTAGCTCAAAGATTGTAGAAGAACTCATACAAGAGAAGAAGTTTAAGGTGGTGCAAAGGCAAGTTGTTGAGCGATTTGTGAGCCAAAACATGGTTTCTATGGAGGGTATATAGAGCGCCATGGTTCAGAGTGGTATAAATCGCAATGGCTATGGTTTCTTACAAAAAGAGGTTACAAGTTCATTTAAATCACAGGGTATTAAGCCAAAGCTCCTACCCACAATGGTAGCAATTTGGAGACTTTAGAAATATCTCAACTTAAAGCAAGAGGAGTATGTTGGAAAGCCCTATCACATCAATGGAGAGTCTCAGGCAAAATAGGGTCTGGTTTTCTATGACGAATATAATAATATATTCATGGATTTGGAGATACTACAGGTTCGAATGATTGAGTTTTACAACATCTCACATGTAGAGACAAATGGCATATTGAACTTTACATTAAAGATGGATGAGTGCCAGATTATGAAAAACGTTAAGATGGCTCAGATTCCTATTATGTCCTTGGTTCTCGGCCTGCGTGCATATTCAGTATGTGTTGCTACTAAGAGTCTTGCCATGGACCTTCCTCATGGCACTTTGTAATTTCTTTATTTTCTTTTAATCAAATTCTGTCTCTCTCAAAAAGAAGGAACGCGAGGCCATGGCCCGTAACAAACTTGATGTAGGTCTCTTCAAGTGGCATTAAATGCGAACAGTATGGACACACTTCCCAGCAAATCAGCCTCATGAGTCGTGTTCCTCTGTCATTAGTGCTCACATAAAACCGTCCTTTAATGTATTTTTTTCAAGCAAGTTTCTTAAAAGACGGGTTGAAATTGAATCTTGTCTTGACGAAAACTAGCTATTTTTTAGCATTTTAGTTATAAAACCAGCTACTTCCCTCCAAAAATCCATTAGGGTTAAACCTAATCCTTTTTCCCATTGGATTGGAACAAAGTTTTTTGTGAGCAACTAGTCTGTGGTTGGCTCTGACAAACCTCACATCCTCTTCCTACAGTTGGCTTTGACGAACCTCACGTCTTCTCCCTGCTTTCTTTCCTCTTACACCTCTTGACTTCTACATGTTTTCCCTTCCATCTTGTACAAGGTATGCTTAATCTCCCCTTACTGGTCACAATAGTGTACGACGATGGCCCCTCTCACCATCTCTCATCTTCTCCTATCAAAACCAAAAACAATCCCTCTTGCACCTCTCATCTTCTCCCTACTTTCCTTTGTCCATCTTTAGGTCATTTGGGGGATCTTCACTCGCCGTTAGGTCAAAACATTTACACCACCGGACTAGGAGAACTCTCCCATGCAATAAGGGGACCAATTGGTAGTCCTTGGGCCTCACTCGCATTGTTCTAGCCCATTGGCTTTCAACACGCCCAACACAATCAACATGGGTCACAAGGTGCAAAAGAGGCCCCCCTAGGAAGGTCCTTGGGCCTCACTCGCACCGTTCTGGCCCATTGGCCAGAAGTTCATTTTTTTCTATTTTCTCAATTTTTTTTCTTTGGTTTCTATTTTCCTAGTTCTTTTACTAATCTTTGGTTCCTATTTTCTTGAGCCCCTTTTTTAGGAGTTGTGATCAAGTGATGGCCCGAAGTTCCCTATTCAGCGTCGTTCTTCTTCCGGATGATGAGATTGCCTAGGAGCTTCTAAAGGATAAGCTTTTTGAATTTTTTTTACAGAGCAAGTGTTGTGCTTAGAGAACACAAGCTCTCTTGTATGTTTATGGAAGTTTTTCCATTAGAGCAGGTTCTAGCATTTGATGCCTTTGAGGACTATGAATGTGAGTTCAAAAGTCTTGACCGCAGGCGAGTGTTGTTGTGTTGGATTGAGTGACTTATGTTCATCCAAGGCTTTGGTCATCAGATAGAGAAAGTACAAGAAATCTTAGAAGGGATTTGGAGAAGATCCCCTCGTGTGGCACAGTGTGCCTGGACAGTTGTCCCCTGCATTCGAAGAAATGTCGACTTGTTCAGTACAAGTACATGTTTTTGTGTTTTTTGTACCTTCAGCTTTGAGATGACATGGAAGCATAGGCTCCATCCACCTCTGAGGGTGCTCAACTGGCAAAGGATGAGTATTATGAGATGAAAAGATACCCATCAACTTAGAGGAAGAGCGGTCCTTGGTACGTAGAAATCCTGTGGTACTAGGATTCAATGTGGATGCCCCATGGAAGGGTAAAGAGATGGAGAACGAGCCTCAAGGCCTTCCTTTATTATGCTTGTTGAGCTTCAAGAGGGGCCCGAAAAATGAAGAGTTTATTCTTTTAGTGGACATTATGCAGCAACTAAATATGCATGAGGACCACTACAAGATATAGGCCTTATACCAACATTTAAAGCGACGAAAATGCAAACAACAAAATTTTTCCCCGTCGTCGCAAAAAACATCGTTATTGACGATGCCATAGAACAGTCAGTATTGGCATCGCTATCAGCGTCACTATTAGCATCGTTATGCACGTTGCAAACCGTCACTATCATCGTCAGTATTGGCATCGACACTGATAGCAACGGTTTGCGACGATGCTAATAGCGACGCCAATACCGACGCTGATAGCGACAATAACATGGATTAAAATTTTTTAATGGCAGGGCAGATAGCACTGTGTGCTTTATGAGAGCCATACAAAATAGTTTCAACACTAATGTGTACAATGCACTTGCAAACAAAAACAATGTATACTGAAATCATAAAACTGATACATGAAATAAATACATGATCGCATAAAAAGTGATTGGTACAATCATGACAGGATATCACTAATACATAGAAAATGTCTACATAGATCAGGCGACTCAAAAATAAAGGCGTGTGAGCTCCAGGGATCCAAGGGCGAGCTACATATCCTTGTTCCCCGAAAGCTCATCCCGCCGCAAAGGAGCATCGAACGGACTCTGCAGAAAAAGAAACAACACATTAGTCCACCATACAATAATGCATTCAAATATCTCATGGTAACTACGGACAAGAAAGATGAGTGACTTACAAGGCCGCCAGGTCTATACAATCGGTCGATCAATGCCTTGAGGCCGTGCCTCTTTGCATATCGAGTCTCAAGGCCAATCAGATCGCGATTTGTAATGGAGTGCTACAAAGAAAATAAAATGCTAACTGTTAAAAACATGATTGTCAGTACAAAGAATATTTCAAAAAAATAAACAAGCAAAACAAAAGAAAAACTTACGAAGTCCTCCAAATATGTCCTGTGGCCGCCACTCCCAAGATGATGGACTACTCTGGCCTCGAGTCGTCCCTTCGCCACCTTGCGTTGCTGACTCCAACGTCCTGGAGAATCTTTAGCCTCCTCCCTCAGTCGGCGCTAGTTGTCTACATCTAACCACTCGGGCTTTGCAGCCCCACTCTTGATTGCCTTGCGTGCATCGGATCATCTATGTGACATGTATGCACGCATGCAATCCATCATCCAATCCGTAGAGAATGTATCTATTGCGACTGGCACCGAAAACTCCTCGTGCAAGGATGATACTATGTAGTCCTTGCTCCCCTCTCGTATGTTCTTCCAATGATCCAAGACGTTGTGCCGAAGAACTTATTGGCACAACTCTCTCATGCGAGCCATCACCCTCCTCCCCTCATCATTCATGATGATGACTCCTGACCTACTATCGACTAGATATCCATAACCCGCAGGAGTCTGCCTAAGATGGGTCCTCTCCCATTTGCATCCACACTCTTGGGCATATCTAGGAGACCCATGTGCATCCGGTGTACCGACGGGGGTAATATCTCTCAAAGTGGCACCCACAGGGGTGCCACCTGCTGACGGCTGCGCAAAAGCCGGAGTAACTAGAGTAGATGTTCCCATAGGTGTGACAAATCCTAGAGGTGATGCAGCTCCAACTGAACGACGAGATGAAGACATCGTGTTTGTGTCTCCACAGCATCCACCTGAGCCACGAGAGCGAGGAGTCGCACCTATATCCTGTGTCGACGGCGGGCTCACTACCTATGTATCTCTGCAGCATCCCCCTGATCCCGATGCACTCCCTCCCTCTGGCCCAAGTCGTGAGCGTCAAGATCGTTTGCTCGAAGCCGAAGCATACGATTGCGCTGAAGCAGATCTAGCAGAGCGCCTTGACAAAGACCGAGATAGCTCCTGGTCTGCCATCTCTCTAAATCTAGCGATGTGGTTTGAAGACATGCGTGCGAAGATGTCCTGTAACTCCTCATCGCTCATCCCTCGACTCATCCTGAAAATGTCACCTACACAAACAAAAAATGATGTTAGAATAATCAATTTAAATCATACAAAGCACAGTAATATAAATCATATAAATAAAATCTCACTTAAAATGCATATTTTATGTACCCTTATAAGTGATTGGTCAACTAATTGAGTAAGTGGATGCTCCAAGTATGAAGTATCCTATGGTCCCATGTTAATCTCTTGACACAACTCCACATACACTAGAAGGTCGATAGATATGTCACCACAAAATAATGAGTCCGCCTCGTTCTCAAAGAATTCTCGGACTCCTGTATTTCCATCATTGTTAGCCGATGCTAGCTCCAAGCTTTCGACGGCCTCCACCCCTTGCAATATCGACCCCTCTATTTGCATATTATCTTCATCTATGCTCGGAACATCGCTTTGATCATATACTCTCGCACTTCGAGGAGTTGAAGGTATAACATACCACCATCGAGGTTGTCGGGGGTTTGGATAGAAGATTACTTGTTCACAAACACGTACAAGAGAGTTCAAACCATTGTGATATAAACCATGTCGTAATACAATTAGCAAGCAAATGAGTCCATGCACATGTTCACAATGGGCCGACAACACAAAGGTGTCACGCAAATCCGTCCATTTTTTTTCGGAATCTATTTCGAGAAATCCAGATGGACCTCATCGAACTATTGCTCCAGCTCCTCCAAGTACCACTTTGAACCACTACACATCGAATAGTATCATGGAGAAGCTACGGTAATCCACCATAACAATACTTTGCAAGTTTCCAAAATACTCCATCTCATCCACAACCGTGTTTGGATCCGTTGCTCGTCGCCGTCTCTCTTGCTCGAACCTTGCCATCATACCACAATCCATTGTGGAGCGCATTTTGTCAATATGCTCCACACGAAAATGCCGTTCGCGCGACCTGTCGAAGGATTCTGAAAGCAAAGTCGCGATCACAGAGGACTTTGAATAATTTCAGGATAGAAGGTCAATTTAGCATATCAAAGTCAATTTGAAAGCTCTATTTCTGCATCATTTTTAGTCTCTAAATATGATCTTGCAAGTGATCAAATCCAAGCCCTTCAAGTGAGATGACAAAGGCTAAGCTTTCATCTCCTGCTACTCACAGTTCTATTCTAACTGAAGCTCAGCCCATGGGTATGGGCTGCTTCCAGCTGCTCTTAGGAAAGAAAAGAACCCAAAGTGATCAATGATTGAAAGTGCTCTGACATGATCCTGTTAATCATAGGGAAATGGGAAAGGAAACAACCTTGCATAAGCTGATCCAATGCTAAATTTTGTGGATATACATTTAAGGCCAGACTTCACATCAAAGCTCAGATTCTTGACTATGCATGTACATCGATTCATTAAGATCCCTGATCTTCATACACTGGTCTGCATGAGGATTTAACCCTTTGTATCGATATCAGCTGCCCCAATCGACTTCAGCAGTCAAGTATTCTTCTTCATTTTTGCCGGCACTCATTCAGTGCACCAACTGGTCGTGTCATGCTGTTCAAGCTTATTGGTTCACTGTCCAAGGTACCAACAGAAGTCTAATTTCCAACAGATGGATTCCACTTGCTCTGTTGCCCTGCATGCTTTTGATTGCTAGACTCAATATTGGATAATTGTGCTTTGGAAAGTAAGTCTCTTGACACATTTGCTGCAGCAATTAGTTGTAGAACAGGCACTTTGCGGGAAGTGCGTGCCAGTAACACTACAATTGGCTTGCTATGTACATGGTACTGCTTATGGTAGAAGTGATTGAACAAATAGTTTCATTTCACTTGCCCGTAGATGCATTTAATACAATGCTTGCGATTTTGACAAGCCATGAGAGGCTTCAAGAACAAGCCGCTGTTGTTCACCATCATCACAGCTACCTTGTTGAGACGTTGCACACTGAAAATTAACATCACACTGTTTTAGCACCTCTGGAACTGAACCAGCTGCTCGAGTTAGAGCACCAAACCATTGCTGGTGCTGCAGCTATTATGATTGCTTTGAAAATGTGGAGGTCTACTTGGAAGTTCCAAAGACCTATAAATGAACATACTGTCCCGGGATATGCTACTGCCTTGGAAATTAAAGTTGATGATGAATAAGTTGCTGCAATTGATGAAATTAATATTGCTGATCAGACAATCGATATTGTTGTGTCACAATTATAGAGTTCTTCCAACTCTGCCTCTCTCAACTACAGTAAATACCGTCTCACATGCTTCCACCACAAAAGATGAAAGCCTAAAGCATAAGCCCTGCTCCCCTCTATTCAGCGCAAAGTATCGTCCTCCTCCTTTTCTGTTTTAGTTCCCCTCCTGTTCCGCCATCTTCACTGTTTCTCTTCCAATCCTCTCTCTTGCACAAGACTTCAGTACTCAGTCTGCATTCAGAGCTTTCTCAAGCTTTTTTGTCGTTTTCTCCCCTTCCACTGATTCCAGAGCACTCTTCTTTTTCTGTCCCATACGCCTCCTTTTTTCCCTCCCTCTTTAGCTCTTTTGAAAATCCCTCTTTAGCTTTCTTCATTAGTGTTTTATTTTCCCCTTTTGTTTTCTTTTTATGAACCAGAAAAAGCCCACTTATTTAGCCACACTTTCCTCCCTTACACACACAGAAAAGCAGCGTCTTTTCCTTTTCACATTGCATGTCCCTTCAACTCTAGGTCTCTTGCTTTGCTTCAAGCTTGGTAAAAGTACGAACACAAAGCATCTCAGAAAGTCCCCAAAGACTCACAAGAGCATCTGCACTCCCCATTGCAAAGTACCTCCCAGTCGGATCAATGGCAAATCAATAACAACCTGCTGTGTGAGCATCAAGTGTGTGTAATGTAAAAAGAGATGGATAGACAAGATATCCACCGTTCCATTCTCAGTTGTGAGGAAAAACAGTTCACCTCCTAAGGAAACTTGCACTTGTTTCTTCTGTAAAATTGAACATGAACCAACTGAAAGAAAAATGTTCAAGCAAAGAAAAGCACAACGTCTACGTCAAAGTATGTACAAAGTAACAAATCTCATGCACAACTTTTGGGTGGTTTTCACACCTCGAATGCGCAGCAATACGACATCCACCCGCTCTAATCCTGCGCATCCTCCGGATGGGCCAACTACCCATGATCATTATCATCAAGATCCACAAACAAATCAATCTCTTCGTTATGCATTTCCGGTAGATCAACAAGATTATCA
Source organism: Lygodium microphyllum (assembly GCF_053477565.2). Taxonomy (NCBI): domain Eukaryota; kingdom Viridiplantae; phylum Streptophyta; class Polypodiopsida; order Schizaeales; family Lygodiaceae; genus Lygodium; species Lygodium microphyllum. Next base: position 118,269,847 of record NC_141164.1, on the reverse strand, counting down.
GCCATATCATCTGTCTCTTCCATTGGAGTTTCTTGTCGTTGCTCTTCTCTTGAAAATTCTTCCAATGCATAATCCTCATCATCTTTTTTCTTGAAAATCTTAATTCTTTTTCCAGCAATAGGCACTCTAAGCACTGTTCCATCCAATTCTGTCAGCTCATATGTTGCATTATCAAAGGCATGTTTGACTATGTACGGCCCAAACCATCTTTTCACCATCTTCCGAAGTGCAGTATGCTGATTTTCAAGACTGCTATCAAACACCAATACCCAATCTCCCTCTTCTATTGCTCTTGGCCGCAAGCGATGCCTGCTATCAAACCTGTCCTTATTCCTTAGTCTAGCAACCTTCAACCTGTCAATAGCTAACTGAATATCCTCTGGTCTCCTCTCCAACTGTCGAATCCGAAGAGCTAAGAGCTCCTCTCTCGTCAAATCCTCCTGCCAAGGTAAAACTGACCAAGTCAAAGCACAAGTCTCAATCGGCATAACAGGTTTCTGACCATACATCAACTCTGCAGGCATATATCCTGTGGTAACACTATGAGTCGTTCGATCAGCCCATAAAGCAAATGGTAGAAGTCTTGGCCATTCTCCAATCCGTCCTCTGCATACTTTGGCTAATGCTTTCACTATCGGCGGATGCCCTCTTTCACTCTTTCCATTTCCCTCTGGATTGTATGCTGTGGTTAAAGCCAATTTGATTCCTAGCTGAGAGAAAAACTCCCTAGCTTCATCTGCATCCAATTCACCACGATCCGCAGTGATCTTACCCACACAACCATACCTGCAGAAAATTTCCTCCAATAAGAACTTACACACTGCACTAGTGGTCTTCGTTCTCAAAGATCTGCCCTCAACATGATTGGTAAGATCCTCTCTAGCCAAAACAATGTATCTCATCTGCCATAGACCCATAGGCATGGTAACCAAATCAACTACCCACTTATAATGAATGCATAGTGGATAGGTCGGATGAAGCTCATCTCGATGACGCACTACTGAATACATCTGGCAGTCTCTGCAAGTCTCAACAAAGTGAGAAACATCTCTGTACATGCGTTTCCACCAATATTTCTCCTTGATTTTCTCATAAGTAGCCCATACTCCTCTATGACCAGCCCAAGGACTCTCATGAAACTCCCTCATCACCTGTAACTGTGTCTCTCTATCGCAGACAACCCGCAAAGGTAATCCGCCTCTTTTCTTCGGATGCTTCCAAAGAAATCCGTCCTTGAGAAAATAACCATAAGCTTTCCTTCTGATCTTCTTGAACTCTTCATCTATCCATTCATCTCTTTTGCTTAATGTACTAAGGTACCTGCCAATCTGCAACCAATCTCCAACATAAAGTTCTTCTATGAAAGCCACAATATCATAGACATGACAAACATGATCAACCATAGTGGCTAAAATTTCTGCATCATCCTCTTCTGCAAGTAGAGTCTCCTCATCAACATATCTGGCTCTAGACAACATATCTGCCACTGGATTATCCTTCCCTGCTATGTGTTTAAATTCCGGATTTAATGACTTAATGTATGCAATCCATCTCAACATGGCTATATCCGGAGTAGAGCAACTCGTGATCATACCAATCAATGGCAAGCAATCTGTCTCTACCACAACTGAAGCTCCAATAAAGTACTCCTTGTCACATTTGAGAGCCGTGACAATCCCCAATAACTCCCTCTTGATTTGCGGATATCTCCTCTGTCTCTCATTTAGGACTTTCGCCCCAAACCGAATAGCATATCTATTTCCATCTGCATCATCTTGACCCACAGCCCAACATATGCCAATTGGACTAGTGTCAACTGTCAATACAATAGGCCTATCACAATTATAATCCACTTTTCTGAGAGTAGGAGCATTCTGCAATAACTTCTTCAATTTTTGCATGGCTCTAGTGTGACTCTCATCCCAATAGAATTTCTGCCCCTTTCGAAGCAGCTGATACAAACAATCTGCAATGTGTGCAAAATGAGGTATCCAAATCATATAAAACACACAAGCACCAATGAATCTCCGTACCTCTGAAGTGGTAGAACAATACTCTGCAATCTTGCCTATAGCATTTACCTTATCAGGTGAGGGTTTCCTGCCATAATATCCACACATATGCCCAACAATAACAACCTCATTCACTCCAAAAACAGATTTTTGCCCTGAAAGTGTCAAGTTCACTTCTTCTAACCTGGCCAAAATCTTCTCACATGCTGAAATATGATCAGCCACAAAGTATCTGCATCCCTGCTCATTTAGGCTCTCATTCTTCTCTTCTTCTGCACACCCCTTAATGGGCACATCATCCAAGAAAGGCATAGTAAGCTGAGGTATGTAATCACGAAGGACCTTATGCATGGCATTCATCATATGTGCAACAGAATTAGTGGCACCTTGAGGCAAGGTACACATCCTGACAAGCCCAATAGGAGTTCTCATGGTGGTTATGTCCCTGCTTTCCAAAGCCAGCTGAAACTGATCATATCCTGAATACAAATCACCCAAAGAATAGATGGCACGTCCAGCAAATGCCTCTGCAAACTCATCCACAACTGGACCTATACCAACATTCCTGATAGTAACTCTGTTCACTGGCTGCATGTCCTGAATAAATCGAAGAGTACCATTCTTCTTTGGAACTGTAAACCACCTGTTTGAGTATGGTGCAGATGAAGGCTCAAGGATTCCCATCCTGATTTTCTCATTCAATAAATCAATCAGCTTTGGCAAATGTGCTTTAGGCACTGGAATAGGTCGGAGATTCCATGGGATATGAGGAATCGTAAAAATGACCATAGGAGCAACAATATCAGGATTCACACATCCAATCTCATGTGGGACAAAAGCAAATCCCCTTCCATGACGCTCAAGCATCTCCTGAAAGCATTGCTTCTCCATGGGTAACAAGAAATCACCATTTCCAATTTTCAATTCAGCAAGTGTCTCTGCTGAAAATTTATGCCCAATATGCTCCGGATTCCTCAAAATTTGCTGTTTAGCAGCCCTCTCTATTTGCTGATCACTGTCAGGTGGAAGCGGTACAGCAACCGGCTTCACCTTCTTTTCCACAGTTTTGTATTTCGTGTCAACCCTGGCTTCATTATGCTCTTCTGCATTACATAAACCTTGCTGTAAATCAGCAATTCTGCACTCCAATGGCTGAATATTCTCAGCCCTCTGCTCTATGGACTGCATAGGAACAGCCCCAGACTCTGGATGCTGAAATATTTCAGCAGTAAACTCTGTTGGCTGAAAATTTTCAGCCCTCTGTCTCACTGAAAGCTGATCATAACTAGCTGGAAACTCTGTTTGCTGAATTTCTTCAGCACTCAACACTCTTTGCTGAGTTACCTCAGCCTCTGACTCAATCTGTGACATAAAATCAGCAACTTCATGAAACATGTCCAGGGATTGCACTAATACATTACCATGACAATTCAGCATATCAGTTTTCAGCATATCTCCCATCTCTGCCATTGTATCTGCACAAATCACACTGTTATACATACCATCTATGTGCTCATCATCCTCCAAAATTCCTGCATTTTTCAAATTTTTCTCCTTCCTGCATATATACTGCCTGGCAGCTCTAGGCAACTTAGAAGTCTTCTGATAACTCATTGAACTGTTTGCTGAAATCCCAACATAACCGTAGGAGAAAACACTGCTGCTGCCAGGAGGCGAGAACTCCAATCTCCTCTGCTCTGTACCACCGTCGTCTCGCGAAACGGCGGTACCTAATGAAAACCCGAATCCCTCACAGTGGGCAAAGGTGCATCTCTGAGAGTATCTCTGTTTCTAACATGGTTCACACATACAGTCATAAACTGAACTGCTCTCATACCATCTTTACTGCAAATCCGTGCATAAGCAGATCCATCATCCATGACCTTTGTTTCCATGCGCATCTCTGTAATGAATGGCTGTCCAAGAATTATGGGATAAGAGCATGAATCCTGCACAAAGAAATGAAAATCCTCCTCTACATCACCAATAGAAACCCTGACACTAGGGCAAGCAGCGTATAAATCACCTGCAGTGTTATTGGCGGCTCTCATACGCCACCCATGCTCTACATCCATAGGCCATCTGTTACTCTCATAAACTCCACGAACTATGAGATTAATCTCTGAACCATGATCAACCAATGCAACATAAGGCACCTGTTTCTCTCCAATCTTTACCATCGTCTCTGTAGTTGCCCTAGCCCAATGGCTCCGCGAAAAGTGACTACGCGGTATCAAAACAGGCTCATCAATTTCAGCATAATGCATAGGCTGAACCCTCTTCTCTACCTACGACAAAACAGAAGCATTATCAACCATAACCTCATCATCATCCTCATCCAACTCTCCAATCAAAACTCCCTGTGTATCAGTGGTAGCCAATGCATGTCTTTTCCTCTTCAGGACCTCCTGAAACTGATCCTGAAACTCTCTTTTTGAGATGCCCAAAATCTCAGAAATAGTGAAAGTCACCTCACTGCCAAGTATCTTATCATTAAAGATTTTCTTCATGTCTGTAGATGTCTCAATATCGGACATCAATCTGAATCCTGGCTGTTTTCTCTCTCTAGGCTCTTGCCTCTTTTCTCTCTTTTGAGCATCCTCCATCTGTCGATCTGGCCCTGGTCTTGAAGACGGTCCTGCAATAGGTGGAGTAACAAACTCACCCCCTCTAGTCTTCTTAGCTGCACTTGGATTTTCTTCATCCCTCTTACGCTTCTCCTCAACAAATACATATGCACCATGAGATTTAGCCAAATAAGCATAAATAGAGTACCTGTCAACAGGCGAGTCCCATCCTGTCTCTGATCTGATGCTAGAGCCTGCACTAGTCAAAACAGTTTGCTGAATTTTCCCCTTGTTTGCAGTCTCCATAGCATAAGTCCATAGTGCGGACTAAGTCTCTAATCCCTTCTCAATCTGTACTCCATATGCAGAAGCATCACCTCTAGCTGTCACATAAGAAGTACGCGCAGCCATGTCCTCCACTAACTTCTTCATTCCACCTTTACCAAAGTTGGTAGCAAGTGGAGCTCCTGTCTCAGTCAACCAAATCTTACCATCTTGCCCCCAATATACCAAATTCTGCCTCCTTGCATCCTGGAAAGAGTCACAATCCCTGCAATGCTAATGCTCCGTACTATCACACCAAATACATCTCCGATCTCTCCTAGGTGCACTAGGAGCACTCCTAGGTGCAATAGGAGCACTAGAAGAAGTAGTAGGCACAGTTGAAGCAAACTGCTCCTTCAACTTACCCACCAACTCCGCTTTGACTGACTCAAGTGTCAAATCTGTGATGCCTTTGATTATGTCATCAAGAGAGGTAGGCACCGATGGAGCGGATGGTTTTGGAGCAGAAGGTGTAGGCATCGGTCGTGGAACAGGAGGAATAGGTGGAGTGGAAATAGTAGGCACTGGCATAGGCCAAGAAACTAGCTGAGGAGGAGAAGAAATAACAGGGATAGAAGTAGGCATAGGAGCAGATGATGGTGTAGGTGTCATGGAACCATTCTGTAGGCGAGTCTTCCATATCCTCCTCTTGGTCAAAGTCGAGACTGCATCCTGAGCATCCTGCCAATCAGTTTTAAGACCCATAGGTTTCGTGCGATCTTCAAGAAGCTCACCCAATTCTTCTTGAAGAGCAGGATCTGCAGCTTGCAAGAAAAGCTCAACTTTTTCAACATCCAATGCTCTTTGTTCAATGGCATCAAGCTGACTATACCTCTCTTCGAATTCTTGAATCAACTCCGAAGCAGCGAGACCTTTGTTTGGCATATAGACCCACTCTCGGAATGACCGCCAAGTAGCCATACCAAAGTCCTCAAGAAAGTATTCTTCTTTCAAGGCCTTCTTAAAATCTTGCCAATGTGTATTTTGAATAAAAAGATCAGTCACTTTTGTCTTCAAAGCAGGTGTGACAAGACGAAGGAAGTACTTACTCATAAGTCCAGCAGGAACTCCAAAAAACCCCATCTTGATCTCATATGTCTTCAAATATGCTGAAACATTACGCCCGTCGAATAGCTTCTTCTCACTCTCAACTGCTTCAATAGCCTTAGTCGCGCTGTTTGCATTCTCCTGCTCCGAATAGAGTTGCCTTTGCTGAGACAACTGCTGTTGATGCAATTGTTGTTGCTGCTGCATATAAAATTGTGTTTGCTAATTTTGGAGCTACATATACATGGACATATTCTGCAAAATCTGTTTTAGATCCTCCGTTGAAGTACTTGACGCAGCAGTCAATGATGGAGCTGAAGTAGACGCAGCTGGAGTTGTAGAGGAAGCTGAAATAGAGGCTGAAGTATCTCCCATCCTGAAATTTCTGCGACACTTTCACGTCGGGTTCACCAAAGATATCGAAGGATTCTGAAAGCAAAGTCGCGATCACAGAGGACTTTGAATAATTTCAGGATAGAAGGTCAATTTAGCATATCAAAGTCAATTTGAAAGCTCTATTTCTGCATCATTTTTAGTCTCTAAATATGATCTTGCAAGTGATCAAATCCAAGCCCTTCAAGTGAGATGACAAAGGCTAAGCTTTCATCTCCTGCTACTCACAGTTCTATTCTAACTGAAGCTCAGCCCATGGGTATGGGCTGCTTCCAGCTGCTCTTAGGAAAGAAAAGAACCCAAAGTGATCAATGATTGAAAGTGCTCTGACATGATCCTGTTAATCATAGGGAAATGGGAAAGGAAACAACCTTGCATAAGCATGATCCAATGCTAAATTTTGTGGATATACATTTAAGGCCAGACTTCACATCAAAGCTCAGATTCTTGACTATGCATGTACATCGATTCATTAAGATCCCTGATCTTCATACACTGGTCTGCATGAGGATTTAACCCTTTGTATCGATATCAGCTGCCCCAATCGACTTCAGCAGTCAAGTATTCTTCTTCATTTTTGCCGGCACTCATTCAGTGCACCAACTGGTCGTGTCATGCTGTTCAAGCTTATTGGTTCACTGTCCAAGGTACCAACAGAAGTCTAATTTCCAACAGATGGATTCCACTTGCTCTGTTGCCCTGCATGCTTTTGATTGCTAGACTCAATATTGGATAATTGTGCTTTGGAAAGTAAGTCTCTTGACACATTTGCTGCAGCAATTAGTTGTAGAACAGGCACTTTGCGGGAAGTGCGTGCCAGTAACACTACAATTGGCTTGCTATGTACATGGTACTGCTTATGGTAGAAGTGATTGAACAAATAGTTTCATTTCACTTGCCCGTAGATGCATTTAATACAATGCTTGCGATTTTGACAAGCCATGAGAGGCTTCAAGAACAAGCCGTTGTTGTTCACCATCATCACAGCTACCTTGTTGAGACGTTGCACACTGAAAATTAACATCACACTGTTTTAGCACCTCTGGAACTGAACCAGCTGCTCGAGTTAGAGCACCAAACCATTGCTGGTGCTGCAGCTATTATGATTGCTTTGAAAATGTGGAGGTCTACTTGGAAGTTCCAAAGACCTATAAATGAACATACTGTCCCGGGATATGCTACTGCCTTGGAAATTAAAGTTGATGATGAATAAGTTGCTGCAATTGATGAAATTAATATTGCTGATCAGACAATCGATATTGTTGTGTCACAATTATAGAGTTCTTCCAACTCTGCCTCTCTCAACTACAGTAAATACCGTCTCACATGCTTCCACCACAAAAGATGAAAGCCTAAAGCATAAGCCCTGCTCCCCTCTATTCAGCGCAGAGTATCGTCCTCCTCCTTCTCTGTTTTAGTTCCCCTCCTGTTCCGCCATCTTCACTGTTTCTCTTCCAATCCTCTCTCTTGCACAAGACTTCAGCACTCAGTCTGCATTCAGAGCTTTCTCAAGCTTTTTCGTCGTTTTCTCCCCTTCCACAGATTGCAGAGCACTCTTCTTTTTCTGTCCCATACGCCTCCTTTTTTCCCTCCCTCTTTAGCTCTTTTGAAAATCCCTCTTTAGCTTTCTTCATTAGTGTTTTATTTTCCCCTTTTGTTTTCTTTTTATGAACCAGAAAAAGCCCACTTATTTAGCCACACTTTCCTCCCTTACACACACAGAAAAGCAGCGTCTTTTCCTTTTCACATTGCATGTCCCTTCAACTCTAGGTCTCTTGCTTTGCTGCAAGCTTGGTAAAAGTACGAACACAGAGCATCTCAGAAAGTCCCCAAAGACTCACAAGAGCATCTGCACTCCCCATTGCAAAGTACCTCCCAGTCGGATCAATGGCAAATCAATAACAACCTGCTGTGTGAGCATCAAGTGTGTGTAATGTCAAAAGAGCTGGATAGACAAGATATCCACCGTTCCATTCTCAGTTGTGAGGAAGAACAGTTCACCTCCTAAGGAAACTTGCGCTTGTTTCTTCTGTAAAATTGAACATGAACCAACTGAAAGAAAAATGTTCAAGCAAAGAAAAGCACAACGTCTATGTCAAAGTATGTACAAAGTAACAAATCTCATGCACAACTTTTGGGTGGTTTTCACACCTCGAATGCGCAGCAATACGACAGCGACCACGTTGCACTATATATTTTATATTGTACATTGAAACACTCAAATTAGATGTCGCATATAAAATTTAGATATGACAGATTCTAAAACCCTCATCACCTTTGGACTACATCCCCTCGAGAATTCCCACTCCTCCATTGAGACCTCTGTCCCTTCGCAAGACGTTGCGGTCAAAGCTCCATGCAACCATCGCGTTGACATAAACCGCGGCATCTCCTCCATGCCTTCGGTATATTGAATCGATTAATGACGCGTACTACGTCGAAATTCAGCTCGTGCTTCCTCTCGATCTTGCCTAGCGATCTGGTACTTGGCAAGCCACATCTCCATAGAGGCATGGTGCAGTATACAAGAGCGATTCACCTTCTCTTCCATTGAGGCATCCATTCTTTTTTCTACCCCATTTCCAACTACCACATCTCCAGTCAGTCTATCATCGTCCTTCAACGACCATAGCATTTCATTGTCTGGTTCCACCGTTGGTAGCCATTGTGAAATATGCACTAGCATCTCAGACACCAACCAACCTTCGACCATGCTACCTTCTGGCCGAGCTCGTTGTCGCACAAAGCCTTTCAGGGTTTTCATGAAGCACTCCAAGAAGAACATCCATCGCGTATGGACAAGTCCAACAATCTCCACTTCATCCACAATATGCACAAGAAGGTGGATTTGTATCATGAGCATGCTGGTTGGCAGGTATTTCTCAAAGAGACAAACCGTCTCCACTGCTCCTCGCCTTGCGGATTCAATAGAGGACATCTTAATCTCCTTCTGTGAGATCCATTGCACAAAAGTCAACAACTTGTAAATGGCCCCGCGTATTTCTAGAGTAAGACATCCTGCGATCGCGATCGGTAGTACAAACTGTCACAAATGAGAAAGCATTATGAATAATGGCTACATTCCAAATAGCAAAATTCCCACGCTAATTACAATCCATTCGTAGTACAAACCTGACACATCTTATGCCAGACATGGGATTTTAGCCCTGATAATTGGTCATCTTTAGAAAATGCTGACCTGAGAGAATGCATCATACCCATTGGAGTGTGGATAGACTTGATTACTTGCTTCACAATGCGCTCTTCTTTAGTGGAAAAAACCCAAGGAGCACGAGGAAGCTGCACGCGACCCCATCAGCACACTCGACTGCGGCCAAAGCGCCTCCATCTTACCTACCTCCTTCAAATCCATTCATGCCCCTATAGTGTCTCTCTTTCCTATGATTTGGTCCCATAATAAGCTGCCCACATTCTTGAAAATATGCATGGGATCCAACAAGTGGTTGACCTGTAAGTGGGTCCAATATGGAAACTCGTAGAAAACTGAGAACTGTCGCATTCCATTTGGATGTGATTCCACGTGGACCATTTTTCAGCTCGTACCAGCTTGCGGCGTTCATACATGTTGGAGGTCATCCAAGGAAACCTTCCCTGAGTTTATGATCCTTCGGCAAGAAAGCAGCGCGTCCTTGATATGCCATCTTCTTCATGGTTCGTGACCTTCGGGAGTCTAAATGTGGCCCGCACAATGGACATGCATGATAACCTGAGGTAACCAGACCTGTTCCAACACCATGACCTAGTGAATACTTGATTCAATGAGATAAAATATAGATATTACGAGCGAGAATGGAGGCCTGCTCACCTGAGCACCCTCCCAATCTCGGAAAGTCATGCATCATCCACATGAGAATGGCTCGAATATTGACTGACCGCCAACCATCGCGCCTGCTCATATCTTGCACAGTGACCCCCTCCTCCCACAAAATCTTAAGCTCACCGACTAATGGACGAAGATGTAGTGGCCTAGGACGAGCAAGCTAAGGATGAGATGTCATTTCTTCATAGAAAGCCATGGAGGGATATTGTAATTGACAAGGACTATAGGCCACACACTATAAGAAGTTGAGCGCAGATTGAATGGGTTCACACCATCCATTGCAAGACCGAGCCAAAGATTCCTTGGCTCTCGAGCAAAGCCTGGGAAGGTAGAGTCAATGTGGCTCCATGCGCGCGAATCCGGTGATATTTGTTGAACTCCATCCGTGGACCTATTCTATGCATGCCACGTTGTCAAGGTCACCATGCCAGATGTACGAAACATGTGGTTTATGCGGGGGATAAGCGAAAAGTGTCTGAGAACTTTTTGAGGGATGGTTTGCCCTTGCAAGTCCTGTCGATACCTGTGAGCACCACACTTTGGACATGTCTCCATAGTCTCGTATTCTCCTCGAAATAGAGAGCAATCGTTGATACATGCATGGATGTTATTGTAGTCCATGCCAAGCTTCCATAAAACATGTCGTGCATCATCACGAGACTCAGGCATGGTATTTGCAGGTGGTAATATATGATATTTCAATAACCTAAAAAAATCATAAAACACCTTAAAAAAGCACAAATGTTTGTAATAATAGTGCCGAAAAAATAATTCAATGAAGCGTATGTACAAGGTACCTGAACAACTCAGTCACACTCGTATCGCTCCACCCGTATTTTGCTTGCACACTTAAGAGTGCAAGCAGTGTCTTCAGCCGAGATACTCAGCATCCATCATTAATGGTATGGATGCTTCCTCTCTAAGTGGATCAAAAGTCTCGACATCCATGGGAATCAATGCATCAATCATTGCCTCCATCTTAGGCTCCAAGATTGTAGGCAGGTCTGAAAGGTTGCCTGTCTCCTCTAGCATTGACGGTATAGATTGGCCTTGCGAGTGGTGGATTGGCTCCTCCACTCCATCCATCGCACACCCACGTACTCTTCTAATTGGCTGCAAAAGGTGCACTCCCCCTTGGGACAAGACATCACCTCCTTGGATAGAAAATTTGCCAGCAAGACCCAATCTTATTGTATATGGTATTCAATTAGCTTGCGAGTACAATGCATGATTGATATTAACTTCAAATTACTGTTTGCTGAAATTCCGCAATCGCCTGATCAATGATCTCAGATTGAAACTAGCCAAATCGTCGTACGTGTTCTATAGAAAATCGGCGTTTTCGTCTAATTGCCAACTTGTATTGAGAGTAAGGACATGGGACACGCTGATTAAGATACGCCTTGTGATCTTGAACAATAGGACCTTCTTCGTTTTCTATCTTTTCTATGTTACAACAAACAATTTAATGACTTGTAATACAATTTGGGAAAACCCTTTACTCATTGTTTATTGGAGGTCACTTATGCTTCTCGAGATGTCTATTTGATGTGAGATTACTTGGGATGCTATGTCAATGTCTTGGCATGCTATTGGACTAATTTGAGCACTCATTTACTCAATTTTATAGAGGTTTTCACTTCTGTAATAAGTAGGGTTGAATGCTATTTTGTCAGAGAAACTTCATGCTTATTTCTTGTTGATGCTTATTGATTACTTCGCATGCTACACTAATGTCTATGGTTGATGCCATATACTTGGCCATGCTTCTAGAATGCACTTGGATTGAGATTGAAGCTTAATCTCATTGAGTTTGACTGTCACTTCTCACATCAAGCATTAATTTAAGACACCATGCCTCTTATCATTGGATGATACATGAGCCATTTGTTAGATATATTATAGTGATACAATAGGACTAATTGTGACATGTACATGCTCTCTTGATACTCATTGGATGCAGTACCCCTGTCGTAGGATGGTTTGATGTTTTGTCTTGGATCTAGTACTTATATCTGTCATAGTGTTGTCAATGCTTCTAGGTTATGTATTGAGCCTTAGTGCCCTCTCTCATTTCCTTTTCTCTCTCCTCTCTCTCTCTCTCTCTCATTTTTTCTCTCTCCTCTCCCTCTCTCATTTCGTTTTTCTCTCTTCCTCTCCCTCTCTCATTTCATTTTCTTCCTTAAATGTATTATTTGGAAAATATATTCCTCTCTTCCTACTAGCTTTCACTCAAGAGGTCCTTCCATTTAAATGCTCCTAACACTCTCCAATGAGTTGCATTTAAATGAGTTACATTGTGAGTTCAATTTGAATGCAACCCATAGGGTGTTTTATCTAGAGAACTAATTTCATGTCGTAAGCAAAAAAATTTCACTAATTTCTTTCCTAATACAATTGATAAACATAAGACATAACTAATCCTCCATAGCAATCATTAGACATAATAGTAGACATAACTAATTTCTTTCCTAATGCAATTGATAAACGTTGGACATAACTAATCCGCCATAGCAATCATCAATCAATGCAATTCAAATCTCTACTACAAATGATTAGAGAGTTTTTAAATAAAAATTTGAGTTGTTGATTTCTATCTACTCTAATATACTCAACCAATCAAATCATCATCTCAAATCAATTCAGCCTCACAATCCAAGCATGGCTCCCTCAATTGGTTATGCCTCTCCATTTTGCAATCCATCCATTCCTCAAGTACTCCAACAAAGAGAGGAAGCATAGAAAAGAAAGAGGGATATCCCAACCTCATCTCAACTCCACCTCTCACCCTCGAAATTGTAGAAGAAGAAGGGGAAGAAGAGAAGAATGCAAGATAGGAGACAAGCTTCACTCTTCTAGTTCCTCACTTAATTCCTCTCTCACTCTCCCTCTCCCTCACCCTCACCCTCACCCTCGCCCTCAATGTGAAGCATAAGAAGATATGATACAAGGAGAGAGAAGAGAGCTCTCAAGTTTGCACACACAAGAATGATCTATGCATGCATTCTATGTTAATTTGAATACTTCAAAAAAGTGAATAGAAATTTTTGCCCACACCCTCTTCCATTTCCTCCCTCTGCCTCCCTCCCCCTCTCCCTCTCTTTCTCTCTCATTTCCTCTCCCTCTCTCAATATATATACACAAATTATAAAAGCAAAAGGGAGAGGGAGAGAGAGAATGCACTCTCCCTCCCTCTCCCTCTCCCTCTCCCTCTCTTTCTCTTTCTCTCCCTCTCTCATTTCCTCCCCCTCCCTCTCCCTCTCCGTCTCTTTCTCTTTCTCTTTCTCTTTCTCTTTCTCTCCCTCCCTCTCCCTCTCCCTCTCTTTCTCTCTCATTTCCTCTCCTAAACAAGAAAAAGAGAAAGAGAATTAAACCCTAAACAAGCAAAAGAAGGAGAGAATAGACTCACCAATGAGAAATGGCGAGTGTTTGGCGGCTTCTCTTCGCGATGAAGGCTCCTCCTCTCCTTCACGAATGACGGCGGCAATGGCAAGCCTTCTTCCTCTCCCTCTCTCACGACGGTCTCTCTCTCTCTCTCGCTCTCACTCTCAAAACAGTAGACGAAAAAACGCGAAATAAACCCGCACTCAGTTTCGGCCTGTTTTTTTTCCATGTGGGGCATCGCTATAGCGACGCCGCGACTTGCGTTGCTACTCGTCGTCGCTATAGGTTTAAATCCTTGTAGTGGACTACTGTCTTGTGGCATTAGTTGAATTCAGCAATGCTAATATTGGTTTCATTGCAGACGAAGAAGATAAATATTTCTTGGCCTACTTAGAAGTTAACTGCTCACATAGTTTTTTGAGAAGGCTATGTCACAAGAGAGCCAATTTTCCCCCAAGATAGAGACTGCTCAAGCTGCAGAGCGTTTTGGAGTGTTGGACATGGGCAGGATCCAAGAGAGAGAAGCAATACCAGACATTGGGGAGACAATCCTACTATGGTCAAGAAGAATGCTAGAAAATGATGAGAATCATCTAGTAGTGCATGTTCCTTTTGTTCTTAGTGTTAAGTGGTTGATATTGCTATGGCATTATTCAATTTTGATATGTTTGATTTCCAGCTTCTCGTTTGAGAAGATGAGTTCATTAAAAAGGGGCCGGAGGAAGCAGGTCAATAGGCAATGCAACTTCATCTTCCTCCAATTTAAAAGAGACTAGAAAGGATTCTGGATTGGTCCACTATGTGGGACATTTCAATCATAAAAAGGTAACAAGTCATATGTACACATATACATATACACAACTGAGAGACAAATATATATATACATATTATTTGGAAATGTTTCCTTACAAGCATCTTTTCTTTTCTTGTTTCTTGATAGATCATAATATTTCACAAGGATTTCTCTCCAGACAATGCGGTGCTATCTCTTTTTGCACTGAAGGTAGTTTTGAGGTATTTGGGTGGCCATCCTGTGGCAACCAATGCCGAGAAGGTGATATTGGTAGCAAAGCAGTTCTCTTTGCAAGTTTTTGGTATAGGATATGGATGCCAGGCACTTCGAATGCCATATTATTTGTCATATGCGGGTCAAGCTATTGTAGTGGGGATGACACAAGTTGAGGACCTGCATCCATATGGGAATAGAAGATTCATAAGGGAAAAGAAAACAAGGCTATGCAAGGGTGCACTGCCACAATATAATGAAGGCCCCTCCACGGTGATGCTAATGTCGGAGGTGGCCCAGACGAGAATGACCGAGAGCGCTCCCCAAAGAGGATGAAGCTGTCATCAAGTCCACCTTCTTCCATCTCTACTCTTGATTGACGCCATAGCTATAATATGTATTGGTTTCTAGGATGTGCTACTGAATATGTATGGTCAAATGAAATAATGTAGAAACACATTATTCTTTGATTGTTAAAGACATTTGGACAGTGTATTGTGTTGTATCTTCTTTGATATCTTGTGGATTTAAGAAAATGTTTGAATTACATCATCTTTGTATTCTTCAGAGGCAAGCACTGTTAAACGCACCAAAACAATAGCATTACCAAGAGTAAAAGAAAAATGACACAAATAACCAATTCTTGACAAAAGGCTTATGTGTTATAAAAGACCCATCCCTTAAGAAGGGTTGTGTGTTACAAGGTACAACTTGTTTTGTCGATTACATCATGTCGATTACACCATCTCTGCACTCAAAAATACATCAAAATAATAATGCAACTGATTTTAGAGAGAAAATTGACAGGAATGATCCATAAATTATCAAAGGCTTTGTGTGTTACAAAAGATCCCTTAATAGAAGGGTTGTGTGTTACAAGATACATCTTGCAAGAGAAGCTCAGGTTACAAGGTTGTGTGTTAAAAAAGTGACTAAGATTTGGCCTAAACTCTGCCTTGAATATCCTTGCACATAATCTGTGATTCCCTTATTTTTAATACACGCTTTCTATTGTGTATGAAGTAGAAGTCTTCTTGTAGCATATTGGGTGCCTCATCATTGATGTCTTTGTGAAGCTTGACCAAAGCACATTCCTCTCTTATGCATGTAATGGTCAATAGAGATGAGGCCTCATCTACCACCTCAATGTCTATAACCTGGTTGGCTTGCAATCTTGCAGCATCCTGGTCCATTGACACAAGCATTCCATTGATATAGTGCTCCCGACAATACCAGAACGATAATATAAAAGTTTGGGTTGTGATCATGTACTTTGCCATAGCTGTATCAAGGACAATGCAATAGTGTACATGTCCCACTTGTTTCATGAACCATTGGCTCCGTAGTATCTTTGCTAGTAATTCGTTGTCCATTCGCATGCAAACAAGCATTGTCTTGGTAACTTTAACATCAAACTCTGGAAACAGTTCCACAAAAATGTTGATAGGCATAGATAGCATGATCATCACTAATTTCGTTGAAATGGTAGCCCCTAATGATCATTGCGCATCTTTGTATATCTTGCTTCGTGTGGACTCTACTCCAAAGCAATCGGGCACTGGTCATGCCAATCTGTTCTTGTCTGCATCTAAAGGGAGTGCTTGGAGGTAACCTTTCATGTGAGATCAGTCTTGAAGTTGGTAAAAATGATCATAAAAGAAGAGGCCTTCATCTGCTAGGCTCCCCCCAGTCCTTTCCTCATACTGTAACTATCCAACACGTCCACGAAGCACATGGATGACTACTACAATGCACTCAACGAGCTGCCATTCCTCATAGGACGAAGGATAAATGTCTGAAGTAGTGACACACGATATTCTTGCGTAGAATACAATAAATGTTTGAAGAAATGACAATAATGATACATAAAAACCAAGAGGGTAAGCCAAACCTACAGTTTGGCTTGTGAGGTGGAAGCCTTGTCTGATATCCAGGTGTCATTACAATCTGATGGTGCATGTAGACGTGTTGCACAAGCACCTCCTTCACAGTTGTTTTGCCCTGTGGAATTTTAAAGTCCACCACATGTCCCTTCCATGTCCATTTATAGACACTGTTGAGATGGCAAGCTCAACACATGTGGACATGGATGATGGACCGCCTGGTTAGATGGGTCCACACGTCTACACTTAGCACGTCGATGGTCATTATGACTCTCACATGGCCACTGACTCATTAATTATTATATTCAGGTTGTTACACCTATTTACACCTGGCATAGTTATAGCGCCAGTCGACTAGTGTAGTCGATTATGCATTGTTTGACTTAGTAGGCCACTTTCTTTTTATGTTGTATCTTATCTATACTTTGAGTACATTGAAAAGTGTGTGGAAGAAGAAGAAGAAACCAGCAAGAAAACGTTTTGGCCTCCATCTCTCTTCTTGTCTCTTGAGTGAGCTTCTCCTTGTGCATTCTGAGCTAATTTGAATTGTTTTTGTAAAAGATCCTGTGTTCGGCGCAGCATCTTGAGAAACCCCCTCCACCACACGATTCTTGACATGGTATCAGAGCCGCGCCACTGAGAGAGGCTGATTTCGAAGGCTGAAGTGAAGGAGAAGAAGCAAGGTTCGAGCAAGCAAGCTACGGGTAAGAATCTCTCCCATTCTTCCACTCCATCTCTTGGATAGTGCCTATGGAGGCACCGGAAGCAGGGCAGAGCAAAAATCTCAGATTGCAGTGAGATTTGAGGCCATTTCAGGGCCCGTTTTAGAGCCGCAAGGTTGCGGACAGCAGTTTCGTGGTACACTGTGACTTCGACTGTATTGACCGAACGTGGGTGCGCAGGTTATAGATTTCAGATCTGTAAGTTCAAAGGTGTTTACCAGTGAGTAAACACAAGGTTTATCTGCAAACTAGTTGCAGATTGCATGTATTGTTGAGCAGACAGTGAAAAAGGCTGTCTGGTGTACTGATGTGCACTACAGGTCAAGGGTTGCAGAAGATTTGCTTGCTGTTTGGTATTAGTTTTGTGATAATGGCAGAGAACAGTGGAAGCCCCATCATTGAGAAGCTCGACAAGAACAACTACCCATCATGGAAGTTTCGTGTCACGAACTTCCTTATTGGAAAAGGCCTCTACGAGTTCGTTTCAGGTGAAGAAAAGGAGCCGGAGGTGAGTGATCCTCCAACTGCAGAAGAGACAAAGGCACGAAAGGAATGGAATGCAAAAGACAAGAAGGTCATGTATTGGTTGTCTGCAGTAATTGACAATAATATGCTGGGACACATTAGAAATGCAGAGAATGCATATGCAACTTGGACCATACTTGAAAGTATGTTTTCTGTAAATACAAAGGCACGAAAGATTCAACTCAAGCAAGAGTTGAATACATTGAAGAAAGGGAAGATGTCTATCAATGAGTATGCACTGAAAGTAAGAAGCATTGCAGATACATTGGCAGCGATTGATGCAATGCCCGATGATGATGATTTGGTGTCGTCTACCTTGGGTGGACTTAACAATGAAAAGGCTTGGAAGTCTTTTGTAACTTCCGTATATGTCAGAAAGCCATTTCCAGATTTCGATGAATTGGTCTCCCTTATGATCACTGAAGAGATCAACATGCAGAGTGAGACATCTGAAAGAAGTGGTGAACAGGTCTAAGCTTTCTACTCCAATTCTGAAAGGGGACGTGGCAGGTTCTCTTCAAGAGGCCGTGGTACAGGACGTGGTAGTGACAACCAGCAAAACAGATTGAATCAGC
Source organism: Lygodium microphyllum (assembly GCF_053477565.2). Taxonomy (NCBI): domain Eukaryota; kingdom Viridiplantae; phylum Streptophyta; class Polypodiopsida; order Schizaeales; family Lygodiaceae; genus Lygodium; species Lygodium microphyllum. Next base: position 118,251,568 of record NC_141164.1, on the reverse strand, counting down.
AATTTGGCGATATGCAGGTTTCAGGAGGTCGTGGTAACTTTAGAGGCAGGGGGAGCTTTAGAGGAAGAGATGGATGGCAGAACAGAGGTTCTAACAACTCTGGTATTGTGTGCCACTACTGTGGCAAAACAGGTCATATTGCAGCCCAATGTTATGCTAAGAGAGATGATATCCGCAGTGGTAAGTTGCAGCAAGGAAACCATGCATCGTCTTCACGACAGAATGAAGACAAAAATGAACGTTTGTTCGTTATGCAGCATATGCTGAATGCTGTTATAGGAAAGGGAACACATGAAGATGTTTGGTATGTTGATTCAGGTGCATCCAATCATATGACCAGCCATGCAGAATGGTTTGGAGAGATGCAGGATTTGCAGAATGCAGGTTATGTGCAGACGGGTGATGACTCATGCCACCCAATTTCACACATTGGAAAAGTTCCCTTGTCCTTGCATGATGGTAAGACAAAGAGTCTTTCAGATGTATTACATGTACCATCTATTACAAAGAACTTGGTGTCAGTCGGTCAAATGGTAGAGCAAGGGCTGCAAGTCAGATTTAATGCAAAGGGCTACTTTGTAGAAGACTTCAATGACAAGTGCAGGTTGGTAGCAAAGGGAAGTAGAGTTGGACGTATGTTTACTCTAGATGCTGGAATTCCTACTATGAATGCAGCTATGTATGCCAAAGGAAAAGGTGTTGTTGCAGACATTGACATTTAGGCGGTTGTTGCAGCTGTTTAGGCACCCATTGAAGGTGAGGCTGTAGGGCTTAGCTTTGGCTGCTGTGGGTTGCGGTTTATGGAAGTCAGGGAGTGGCGGTCGCGCACTACCCCCCTCCTTATTCTTGCCTACGGATGTTTCTACCGGTGGCTTTGCGGACGGTGATGGTATCGCGCAGTCCTTGCTAAAAGCTGTGACAATGCGCACGTTTCCTATTGCTAGGTGGATGCGTTGTGACTCATAATCAACATTGCAGTGAGTCTGCTTTTTGAAGGTTCGCCCTAGCAGTGACTCCGTGCCTGCGTCTGTAGCACTTGGCAATACATAAAAAATCATTGGAACATTCTCAGACTCGATAGAAATGGCGACTCTACACTTGTCAAGAAGTGTGTATGAGTGGGCCCTATATGGGTTTAATTTGGCAGTTGTGGGTTGAAGGAGTGGTTTGCCAAGTTGGATCCAATGACTGTGGCTTAGGACATTGAAGTCTGCTCCCTCGTCGATCAAGGCGTTGAAAGCGCATGTTTGCTTGGCAGTGACCGTGATACAGAGGTAAGCGGGTTCTACGGCTTCCTCATCCTCTTTGTTGATTTCAGTGATTGTAGCTACTCGTACTTTGATTGGCGGTTCTAACAATGGTGGCTCATGCAAAGGATGCATGGGAGGGTAGTACTTCTTGACACAACTGCCATTGAAAAAGCCTATTCTCTCACCGTCTAGTGTCTCAAGCTCGACTTTGCCAGTTCGGCTCGTGGGTGGCTAGAAGACGAGTCTCTGATAGGCGTTCAAGCTCGACCAGGCATTGCATCCATGCCTCATTCCCTTCCCATCGTTCTTGAAGTGCTATTCTTAGGCTAGGAACGAAGAATTCTAATGGTAGAATTGCCTCAGTTCCATAGGTCAGCCTAAAGGGGATTTGGCCGACAACCGTTTTATAAGCTGTGCGGTAGGCCCACAAAGCTGCCATCAGCTTGTTGTCCCAGTCACTGCGTGAGTCTGAGACTACTTTAGTCAGGACATTGACAAGAATCTTATTAGTTGATTTTGCCTGGCCATTCGCCTAAGGGTAGTATGGTGAGGATTTGCGATGGATAATGAGAAAGGTGGACAAGAGGTGCGCTATCACTTCATTGATGAAGTGCGTGCCTTGGTCACTGACCAGTTCTATGGGGCAGCCGAATCACGAGATCACTTGCTCCCATAAGAACTTGGCAGTCGTCCTAGCGTCGTTCTTATGTGTCGCTCTTGCCTCTACCCATTTTCTGAGGTAGTCCGTGGCCACAATGATATATTTGGCTTGTGAATATTGTGCTGCAGGACTGATGGGTCCTATGAAGTCGATGCCCCATTTTTCGAATGGTTGTTGAGCAATAACTGGGGTCAACTCCATCTGATCCTTGCGAATCAGGACTTTTGTCTATTGGCACTCGTCACAATGCTTGACTAATCATGGTGCATCGTGGAAAAGTGTGGGCCACCACAATTAAGACTGCAGCACCTTTCGTGCTGTCATGTTCCCGCTAAAGTGTCCTCCCGCAATGCCATTGTGTGCCTCTGAGAGCACATTGTGTATCTCGTGCTTGCATACGCATCTACGCAGCAATCCATCTTGCCCAAGCCTATAGAGTTGGCATGCAGTCAACTGATAGGGCTGGATCTTAAGGATTAATCGCCTAAGTTGGGCTTTTTCTATTGGTCACTTAGGCAGTCGGTGCTCAAGACCTTGGACTATGTCATCCGCCCAATATGGTGTTAGATCAGCCTTGAATAACTCTCTCTTGCTAGACAGGTTAAATAGATGGGCATCGGGTAAAATTCATCAACGATACCTTGTCCAGCGGCTTCTCCCATGGGGATGCATGACATGTGATCAACCATGTAATGTTTATTTCCCTTTTGTACTACCACAGAGAAATTGAACTCTAGAAGCAAAAGGATTCATTGAGCTATGCATCCTGTAGTGCAAGGTTTGTTTACGAGATAGAGCAAGGCTTGATGGTCCATGAAGAAGGTAAAGGGTGTGGCCAAAAGATAATGCCTGAATTTCTTCACAGCGAACACCATGGCTAATCCCTCTCTTTTGTTGTTGAGTAGTTCATTTCCATCTCAGTGAGTTGTCTGCTAGCAAAGCTCGCTGGATAATCTAAGTTGTGTTCACCAGGTTGGCACAACACTGCCCCCATGGCAAACTTAGAAGCGTCGATGTGCACGTGGAAGGTAATGGTCCAATCTAGGGCTCGTAGAATTGGTGTTATTATTAGAGCCTTTTTCAATTCTTCGTACGCTTGTTGGCATGCCTCGGTCCATTCGAAGACGATCAGTAGCTTGTATAATGGTCAGGCGATCAATGCATAGTTCAGTACAAACCGCCGATAGTACCCTGTATGGCCTAAGAAGCATTGAACTCCCTTGTAGTTAATTGGGAGTGGAAAGTCAACAATAACCCTGACCTTCGAGAAGTTAGTGGTGGCAATGCCATTCTTCGACACCACGTGCCCTAAGATGCATCCGTGCTTAACCCAAAACTGGCACTTTAAGGGGTTCAAGGAGAGACGATACAAGCGACACAGCTCAAAGACTGCACAGAGTTTGTTTAAGTATTTGATCCAGGTCGAGTGGACACAGAGATCGTCAACAAAGACTTCTAACTCCTTGCGAAGCATGTCCTTAAAGATGGTGCACATGAGACGTTGGAAAGTGGCAGAGGCATTGGTCAACCCAAAGGGCATGACTATATATGCAAAGACGCCCCACTCAGTGGCAAAGACGGTCTTGTGCCTGTGTCCACAGGATGCATTTGCACCTGGTTGTACCCTGAGAAGCCATCCAAAAAACTGTAGGCTTCCTTGCCTGCCACCCTCTCAAGCATGTGCTCGATGTATGGCAATGGATAGTTGTCCCTCTTCGTAGCAGCATTCACCTTCTTGTAATTGACGCACACTCGAATTTTTCCATTCTTCTTCATCACAATGACTATGGGCGATACCCAGTCAGTGTGCTCAATTTCATAAATGAATCCATCTCTCATCAGCTTGTCAATTTTCTCTTTGACAGCATGAGTGTGTTTTGGATTCATAGGGTACGGTCGCTGCTTAACCGGCGTTGCATCTGGCATCATGGATATGTTGTGAGTCACGACACTCGGATCTACCCCCTTAAGCTCCTCTAAGGACCAGGCAAACACGTCTATATACTCTTGCAAGAGAGCGACAAGACTCATTTCTTCTTCATCAATCAAGTCATCGGTAATGAATATTGGTCGGGGTGTTTCCCCTTCCTAGGCTAAGTCTACCTCCTTAACTTTGGATGGTCCCTCGATTGGTTCGATCGTCTGCCCTTAACGTTTGGCACCTAACAGAACTACTACCCTATCCCCTTTTTTGAATTTCGTGAAGCATTTAGGGAGGTCCTGCAGCTTTCGTTGTTCTTCTGTTCGTGTATCCCTGGGTTGCTTTGCCTTTTCTTACCTTAACCGTCTGCGCCTTAAGTGGACGAGTAGGTCCCCCTTGGTACATCTGGTCGTGGGCGGCCTAGGGATCTTTGGATCACTATTCGAACTAACTTCCAATTCAGAGTCAAACCCTCCGTCTTCGTTAAAAGAAGTGGTCTCCCCTGGCGGCCGCAGTTCAGATGGTGATTCAGTACTAAGTATTGATGTCATTCCTGGCTGGGCTAGGCCTGCTTACTTAAGGTCTATGGCTCCTACATGTTCCAACCAAGCACGATCACATTCCATGTGCATGACTCCTCGCCCTACCCTAAAGGTCCCTCTTTTCTGCGGCTTGGAGTCTGCTCGTATCTGCTCAATTTCTTGTCCTTCAGTGTCGTATTCTATCGTATCTACTTCACCCTCGCTCTCATCACTGAAGGATTGGCAGTCTTCGTATTCATCGCTAGAATCTTTGTCATCCAACTGCTCATCGTCTCCTAGGGTTTTGTATGTCTCGTGTCGTTGATCAGGAACTGGGGCCCAGTTATACATGAGGTTTAAATCATGCACCTTGGTCCATTGCCACTTGGATTCCTCTAAGAGATCCTGGAGTGGTTTGAAGTTTGCAGATGGATTGCCAGCTAGCTTGTCAGTTAGGTATTCCAGTATCCCCTGGAGTTCCCTTTTGTTGGATGGTACTTGGAAGGTGACAGGCTTAGGCTTTCCACGGAGGCTTCCTGCCATCATGCAGACTGGTATAAAGAGTGCTTCGTTAGACTTCTCGATCGTTTTGATGGCTTGCTCATACGCCTCATGATCTGAGAATGGCAGATCAATTGTAGCAAGAACGTGCATCCAACCCCGCTCATCCTCTAGGCATGGGATATACTTGGTCAAGGGCCCATAAGACTTCTTAACCTGAGTGTTACCCTTGAGCATAGCAGAGATGGTGTCTAGGTCGACTGGTGAGGTCTTTCAAGTGTCCATCTCTATCCTTACAGCATCCGTTCTATTGCCAAGGAAGATCAAGCCGTTACCCCAATCTTCAATGACTCTAGCATTGCGCATCCAGGGTTGGCCTAATAGGATATCGTAGTCCACTCCCTTCATGACTATAAAGTCAACAGAGAACTGGACACCTGCGATCTTCACTGGCCAATTCTTAAGTACCCCAAATGGCTTCACTCTCATACAATTTGCTAACATGACATTAAACCTAGCAGTTTTGATAGGCGGGTTTCCCCAAGTCTGAAGCACTGCGTGGCTAAGCACACTAATTCTAGCTCCCGTGTCTACGATTCCCTTTCTTGTTGTGTCACCTAGGGCTAAAACCGACAAGATGGTATGCATTTCGAAACCTTCCTAGAAGGCATTGACATGCAAGGATTTCGACATAGAGTGCAGCGTCAAGCTCGGTATTTGTGTTTCTGCATCATTGTCTTGAGAGTCTGCCGTGACCTACTCTCGTGACCCTTCAACCCACTGCTTAAGATCTTGCCATAGGTTAGGATGCTGCCTAAGTAGATCTCCTAGGCAAAGTGTTACAGGGGTGGTCACTACGTGATCAAGAGATCGTTGTGTGCTCATCTCTCCCCTAACCTGGATTGTCCTGGCCAATGGCCGTGACTGATCTGTGGCCCTGTAGCGTCAAGGCTTGGTCTTAGTGGCACTGCTTGTGGTGCAGCTGCATCTCTCGACCTTGGTTGAGGAGGTGATATTGGTATGCTCACACTGGAGAGATCATCGATCTCATCCTCTATGATGGGCTTAGAGTCCTTGAGATGCTCTTGAGCCTCCTTTACCCATTTCTTCACTTTTTCCATGGCCTCTAACTGTCGCTTTGGATGCGAGTATTCCCCTACCTTAGCGCTTCCCTTTTCGGTCGTCTTAGGGGCTGAACTCTCTGCCTCTGCATCAGAGACCTTCTTTCCAGTAGGCAAAGTTGTAGCACTCTCGGTTTTTAGTGCGACTTTAGCTTCCGATCTTTTCTTTTTCTGCCTATGACTTTTCTTTCCTATCGAGGCTGCGTCAAGATTGCTAGGCCCTGGCAGAGAGATGCTAACCTGCTTCTTTTGGGCTCGGGTCATGACCCTCAATGGGATAGGTGTGGCCTCCCCATCGAGGTTTTTGATGCCAAACAGCCCGAATGGGAGAGATGGTACGTTGGCTGAGCTAGCAGATGGCTTTTGCTTTGAGCAATCGATGAAGAGATGGGTGATTCCGCACTCTGAACACCTTTGGTCCGCCTTGTCTCTATTTTGCCACTCTCTTTCAGGGCAGCGTGATGAAACATGACCTGGGTGACCACAAGTCCAACATATGATTGGATCCTGCGTCTGCCCCCCTAGGCCTCTACCTCGTCCCCTTCCTAACGCCATCACCAGCACGGGTCGATAATCCACAAGGACCACATTGCCCTCGTCGTCGTGCGAGATGTAAGGGTATATGTAGGTCTCTTCCTCATTCGGCTCCTCCACGTAGTGGACTGGAGTGTTGCTCGATGGATGGGTCACATAAGGACCAGGCGGTCTAGGAATGCCTATAGGGTTTATGTCCATTCTAGGGACGGCTGGTTTCATATCATTAGGCGCGGGAAGAGCCAATGGGGCTCCCTTTCCGAAGAATGGTTGCGACATGTTTGCTAGGTAAGGCTAGCCATAGGGTTGCGAGTATGGAAGTCTTCTTGGTAATTTACAATGCGCGACATCATGGCCAAACCTACCGCAGTTAGCACAAGGTCTTGACCTAGGGTCTTGACACTCGGCCGGCAAGTGGTTTTCGCCACAGTACATACATTAGACGTGCGGGCGCGTTGGTCGTCTCAACATGTCTTGCAACTTGGCTAATTCCATCTTGACATCAGCCAAGCCTTGGTCTGTCTTAGTGGCTTTCCCCTTATCTTGGGATGATGGGATTGATCGCTCACTAGAGGCTGATGCTCTCTCTGAGCTTCGCGAGTTGGTCTCCTCTAGATTCGAGCTCCTGGAGTTCCGCTCCTTCAACTAATCATCAACTCTGATGGCTTCCTCAAACACTCTAGCTATCACGTCTCGTTGCAAGCTCGAATTGCCTGCTAAAGCCTTATATAACTCCTCATCCCGAATGCCACTGATGAACACAGTCAAAACTGCTCTTTCAGTCGGTCGCTCGCCCATAGGGATTCTCTTGAAGAGGCTCCTCACATGGGTTACGTAGTCGCGGATGTCCTCCTTCTCTTTCTGCTTGACGTTCATCAAGCATACTAGTAGATTATCGGAGTATCCAGGCTCGGCAAATCTCTTAATGAAGAGATCCTTGAGGCTATTGAAATTGGCACACTCTGCAGCATCTAAGCTCATATACCGCGTCCTACCCTTGTCGCCTAGGCAAAGCCCGAACACTTGCGAGTGTTGAGTTTGGTCGTTGAGGCCGTTGGCTTCGCAAACTTGCTCAAACTGCTCAACAAAGCTATATGGGTCATCATGAGGTTGGTACTTATCGAGTTGCTTGGTAACAATCGATATTTTGGCCTGGCTCTTTGAGCCTTGGCTTGCCCCTAATCCTGCGAGCAGCAACGTCGCTAGTGCAGTGGCACTCTGCTCTGTTGTTGTATTATCGAGCAGCCACTTCATGAGAAGCTCGCTCAACGTCAAGTCTCCCTCTAGTGCTCTCTCATGGTCCGTTCGGTTTCGGCCAGCTAAGTTCAGCACTCATTGCACCTCATGCAGCTCCATGCTTTGCCTTTGGCTCCTAGCTTGCTAATCCCTATTGTACTCGGCTATGCTCTGCAATGCTTTGCGGGCTAGCCTTCTCTCCTCTTCTAGATCTGCGATGATTGCGTCTGTTGTCCTGCCGCGGTGCTCGTACCGTGCGTGTGCGTCGTAACTGCTCACAAGCTACTGAATAGCATCTGGGAATACGTTCAAATCGAGCTCCTCATTAGACCGATGGTCTGAGCTCTCTTCCGCCATGGTCGAGTTCTCGCGCTCCACTAAGGTGTCGATCAGGTTGAATAGACTTGACAGATCCACGTCGTTGGTGCTCCTTGCTTGGTCCTACTCTGCGCTTTGATGGTTTGTCTATGTCTTAGTTCTCTCCTACTGGTGGGTTCCTTGAGTGGTTTTATCTGAGTGAGTTTCTTGATTTATTGAATACAATTCTCAATTTATGATCACTCTCAGTGTGCGTCGTTTCTCGTGCACTTGTGGTCAATCCGGCTTTCAGCTTTCTTATGTGTACTTCAAGTGTAGAATTCAATGAGTGCGGCAACCAATCTCTATATGCCTTATGTCCTCTTGTCTTGTCTCGGGCCTGATAAGCTTTGTCGCTCAAGTCCTGGCCGTTCTAGCGGATTTAGGGTCTGCACTGCTTCTTGCTATTCACTCGGGGGTCGATCACAAGTCCTACGATTAGATTTCCATTCTCAACACGTCAGGTCATTGGGGAGTGCTCCAACACTGTCCCCCTGTCCCTTGGTGTGACTCCTACGTCGGGAAGTGCCTACAAGGTGTTCGCTATGTTGTCCTGGAGCGGGTTGCCCTTCCAGTCGGTCGCAAGGGTCAATTTTTAATGTTTTCTTTTTTCTACCTAAGAGTGTGTCTGATTCTGAAAATCGGACGTCCGATTTACCAGTGGTCCAATTCTCAGAATCAGACCAGGTGGGTCCGATTTTGAGCTGTCTGATTCTCAGATCGAACAGGGGTCAAGTGTCCAATTTTTGAAAATCGGACAAGTGGTCCGATCGGACCAAGTGGGTGGTCTGATTATTGCTGACGTGTCCTAATCCATGGGTCCGATTCTATGAATCGGACAGGGGTGGCTCCAATTGTCTCAATCGAACGAGGCATTTGATCAGACAGGTGGTCCGATCCTACACATTCAAATGAGCATTTCCTCCATTTTCCGCTTGTTTTCCTCAATTTTCTCCCTGTTTTACAACAACAAACCCTATCCCTCTCGGGTGCGATTTCCTAATGTTAGCCTACTCTAAACGCTACAAGAATCGAAAGCAAAAAACTGAAATAATTTCTCCATGTTTTCCAATCATCAAACACACAAAATGTCCCAAAATACTTACTTGTCTTTGAAAATCAAAAACACCCAAACTTCCTACCTATCTCAAGCTCCGTTTCGGGGATGAATCCCCTACTTTGATGCTCTATATGAGGCGCGCAAGTGCTCAAGCTTGAATCTGTTAGTCTCGACAACGAAACCAAAATGTAGAGGGAGCTCACGTTCAACTGCAAAGACCCACGGACTGCTTATTGCTTCAAGCATTTCAAGCGAGCTCTAATGGCTATCTCTCACCTAGCCGATGCGCCGTCGATCCTACGAGGGTAGTGAGCTTACCTTGATGTTGATGTGAGTAGCCTCCTCCCTCACACACCTCGGTAGCTCCACGATTCTTGATGCAAGCTCAAGCCTCCTCCATCGCCAAGCTCCGTCCAAGAAAGCCTTCCCTCAATTCATGACCCTCCGGCAAGAAAGTGGCATGTCCTTGATATACCATCTTCTTCATGGTTCGTGACCTTCGGAAGTCTAAGTGTGGCCCACATAATGGACATGCATGATAACCTGAGGTAAGGAGACCTGTCCCAACACCTCTATCTTGTGAATACAAACTTGAATGAACTATGATAGATATTACCAATGAGAATGGAATCCTACTTACCTGAGCACTCCCCGAATCCCAAAAATTCATGCATGGTCCACATGAGAATGGCTCGTATATTGGTGGCGGACCATTGACCATCACGCTTGCTCATATCTTCCATGGCAATCCCCTCCTCCCACAAGATCCTAAGCTCATAGACTAATGGATGGAGACAAATGTCCATATTCTTGACTTTGTACCGGGCCAGGAACGAGCAAGATAAGAATCAGGTGTCCTTTCTTCGTAGAAATCCATGGTGGGATGTTGTAGTTAACAATGACTACATGCCACACATTGTAAGAAGTTTAGTGTAGACCGAATGGGTTCACGCCATCCATAGCAAGACCGAGCCAAAGATTCATTGGCTTTCATGCAAAGCTTGGAAAGGTAGAGTCAATGTGGCTCCATCCGAATGAATCTGTTGATATTCATTGGACTCCATCTATGGACCTATTATTCACATGCCACGTTGTCAAGCTTGCCAAGCCTGACGTACAAAACATGTGATGTTTATGAGGGATAAGTGGAAATTGTCTAAGAACTTTTTGAGGGATGGTTTTCCCTTGCAAAGTCCTATTGATACCTGTGAGCAACCACACTTGAACATGTCTCCATAGTCTCGTACTCTCCTTGAAACAGCACGTAATCGTTGACACATGTATGGATGTTGTTATAGTCCATACCAAGCTGTCGTAAAACATATCACGCATCATCATGAGACTAAGGCATGGTATTTACAAGTAGTAATATATGATACTTTAGCAACCTGAAATTTTGAGATCTCCTAATCAATGATCTCTAATTGAAACTTGCCAAAGCATCGTACGTGTTCTATAGACAATCAATGTTTTCATCTAATTTTCATCTTGCATTGAGAGCAAGGACACTGGACATGCTAATTAAGATATGCCTTGCAATCTTGAACATTACAACCTTCATCATTTTCCGTTTGGTCTATGTTATGACAAACAATTTGTTTTTGTTCTCATTCTCTTTTTCTTTCTTAAATTGTTTGAGAAGGATTTCTTCTCTTGTAACTCAACAAAATTAACATCAACTAATGTCTTGGTTTTCTCCCCCTTTCTTTTTTTCTTCCCCTTTCTTTGCACCTTTCTTTGCACTCTTCGTTTTATGTTCTCTCCCCTTTCTCTTTCATATTTTCTTTGTCTTTCATGTTTATTCTCTCTTTCTCGTTATCTTCCTCTTCTTTTCTTCTTCTCCCTCCCTCTCTCTCTCTCTCTCTCTCTCTCTCTCTCTCTCTCTCTCTCTCTCTCTCTCTCTCTCTCTCTCTCTCTCTCTCTCTCTCTCTGTTTTCCCTCTCTTTGTTTCTCTCCATCCCCTTACGAGCGGACCTACAGTATGTAAAGTCTAATATATGCTATGCATGGGGGCAAGGGACTAGCTACCCTACGTCAAAGTGTTCCCCATCCCGTGGTATTGCACTGGACCTCGCCACCCTTTTTCCTTTGTGTGTGACTCGATATGCAGAGCGTAGGAGGAGGTAGCACAAAGCATGTTAAGAAAACCATCGATTCACCTCCAAGTCCAATCTCTCTTTCGCTTTATTAGGCGGGTTATAATGATTGCGCGCAAACCATAGTTTTATTAGCAACGCACTTTGGGCTAATAGATGTAGTGGAAATAAATACAATTAGTGTATCGTACCACTTTGATTGGTATTATGATAACACTTATTGAACTTTTAGAAGAGTGGTATGCGATGATGTGTTGCCTTGGATACGTGTATCCAAAGGTTTAAAAGTTACTTTCAGCAAAGACATTAGAGTGTTTGTTATTGCTATTTTTTAAGGACGTGTCTCCGCAGTCTAGGCTAGGAGATGTCGATGCACAAAAGTTTTTGTATGGGAGAAAGGTGGTGTTATTGATAAAATCTGATAGATTTCCTTACTGAATCCAACCATGACCAATCAATGTGCTAGAAATCTTTGAAACTCTCCAAAAAAATCTTGCATATGGGTGTATAAGACGGATAGATGGCCAAATGTCCTACTTTGTAATATGTTGTTCACATTTCTCAGATAGAGGACTTAAGTGCCCAAGCAATTTACTATGCAAGAAAACAATCAAAATGGTGGTTTGCAAAACCGTTTCTACATCCTGATATCGTGGCCCCATATGAGTACATTTTTATATGGGATGAAGACCTTGGTGTCGACAACTTTGATGTTGAAATGTATATAGAACTTGTTAAAAAGTGTGGACTTAAGATATCTTAACCTGCTTTAGAGCCAAGTTATAAGGTGACCTGGAGAATGACAATGTGTTTTTTTGTTTTTAATTCAGAAATACGTAGAATGACTACAGAAAGCTCTTGCCGATGCAAAGATCCATATAAGCCTCCATGTAGGGGGTTTGTCAAGATAATGGCTCTTGTAAATGCATGGACATGTGTTTGGCATCTACTCCAAAATGATTTGATTCATGGATGGGGTCTTGACTTTGCCTTAGGGAGGTGTGTGAAGCCTGCATATGAGAAAGTGGGAGTTGTGGATTCTCAATGGATAGTCCACAAGCTTCTCCCATCTTTGGATTTCCAGGGAGAATCAATGCATGGAAAGGCTCCATGGGAAGGGGTAAGGGGAAGATGTCAGTATGAGTTGAACTTGTTTCACAAGCATATGGAAGAGGCTGACCAAGAGACTCTCAATGAATCAAAGGGTCACTAGAACCATGACTTGGGGATATTAGTATGATACTCACTTTGGCAGCTTATTGAAGTCTTGACATGGGTTTGCGGACATCATTCGTTATATGTTTGAAGTAAACATGGAAATTGTAGGAAAAATGAGGGATAAGAAACATGATCGGTAGGGATAAGAGTTCAACTATTATTAAGGAGTTGGAAGGTAAGGAAATGAATTAAAAGGAAATTTGAAAATTAGGGGAAGAAAAGGCCATTGGAGGCCATTGGAAATTGGAGAGGTCGTGAAGATGAAGGATGGCACCATCAGAGTGGAAGATGGAGAGAGGAGAAGGGGAAAAGGCTACAATTGCTGGTGGAAGAGGATTAGGAAAGGAGAAGGAAGGCAATAGGGAGGCAATGGGAGAAGAGAGAGAGAAGGAGTTCATTGAAGAAGGAGGAGTCGTGGAAAAAGAAGGGGCCCCCATCATGCTATAATGAGGTGTGAGAGATAGAGAGAGCAAACATGATGAAGAAGAGGGCGTCATATTCCTGAACGCCATCAATTAGAGAGAGGGAGAGAGATAGGAGGCTCCCTAAGCCATCAAAACAAGAGGAATGCAAAAGAAATGTAATTGAGTAAGAGCATGAGAGGAGCATTGAAGCCAATGGCTTGTACGAAACCATCGCCATGTCTTCTCCTCCAAGCTCAATTTTGGAGCTTCAATATACCTGCCTAATCTGAAGTGATAGGGTAGGAGAACCATTTTCTTCCTTCCAATCGCTTCACTTCGCTCCTCATTCCGTGGAAGCACGATGGAGATATTCAATTACCCTCTTCTCCTTTATAAGTCTTCATCCCCAACTCCATGGAAGCCATAATTTCAATCTTAAAACTAGTCAAAATTTATCTAAAATAGTTCTAATGGGCCATTCCTAAGGCAACAATGCAATTGGACAATGGCTCTCTCAAGAGAGGGAAAATGATGAGCTCGCAATTTGGAACGACTGGATAGACTGCCCTTAGCTTTAGACTGCAAAGGATATGAAAGGTGAGAAGGATTGAAGCTTGCACTCGAGAGCTATGGCAGGGGACCAAGAGCAAGAAAGGGAGAGACAAGAAATGGGAACTCCAACGGTCACAATGTGTGACCAGGCCTTCCTTTATTCAAACTGTCACTAAAAGAATAAAGAATAAAGTGACGGTGGTGGGCGCCCGCCACCTGCTGCAGTGTGCAGTGGTGGTGACTGTCAGTGTAGTAATGCATGGGCGACTAGGCGGAGGTGCCTTTACCCCCAACAACCTCCCACTTAAAGGCGAATCTACCCTAGTGAGGAGTGAAAAGAAAAAAAGAAAAAAAAAGACAGTACAACATGTACACATGTACAATAGGATGAAGAAAGATTTCATCTCATCCCACGCCCATCAACCTCCTAAGAAAGGGAAAGCACTCTATAGAGAGGCTTTTCGTGAGCAGAATTGCAAGATTCTAGTCAGTCGAGATCTTGACAAGGTCAACAGACTTGTCCTCAACGACCCCATGTATGAAGTGATATCTCACCTCAATGTGTTTTGTCTTCGCATGGAAGACCAGGATTCTTGGCTAATTGAATAGCACTCATAGAATCCGAATGCAGTGTAGGGATAGCATCAATACCAAGGTCAGCAACCAAACGACCCAACAAATGGCCTCCTTGCAAGCCTCAGTGGCTGCAACATACTCGGCCTCTATAGTAGAAAGGGCCGTGCATTTTTGCACCCTAGATATCCAAGAAACACAACCTCCACCATAGGTGAATACATAGTCAGAAGTGGATTTCCTACTTTTGTATGCCCTGCATAATTAGAGTCATTGTACCCCACGACTCCTGTATCCTGGCTGCCATAGGATAGGCACATATTTGCAGTGCCCTTCAGGTACCTCATGATACCCTTCACGGCATCCCAATGCTTCTTGCCAGGTGTAGCCATATAGTGTGCCACAACACCAACTGCAAAGGCAATCATGGCATATATAAGACTGCCAACTACGGATGCATAGGGAATCTTGGCCATCTCGGCCCTCTACTCATCTTTTTGCGGACAATCAGCCTATGATACCTTCACATAAGAAGGAAATGGACAGCCAATAGGCTTTACATCCTGCATGCGGAAGCACTCAAGGGCTTTATGAATGTACTCCCTTTATGACAAGTAGAGGAGTCCCTGATGCCTGTCGCATCTAATGCACATACCAAGTATGTGAGAGGCATGTCCCAGATCTTTCATCTCAAAGCTCTTCTTGAGCTGAGCCTTAAGAGCATCTAGCTCATCATGAGCTTTCCCTGCTATCAGCATATCATCCACATAGAGTACCAAAATCAATAAAGAACCATCATAGGCTTTCTTCTATAAAGACACGGATCCATAGCACTCCTGCTGTAGCCCTGTGACTGCATAAAGGCATCAAACTTATGATACCACTCCCTAGGTGCCTACTTCAAGCTATAAAGACTTTTCTTCAATTTGCACATTAGGTGCTCCCTGCCAAGTTCTGCAAAGCCCATAGGCTGCTCCATATAAATCTCATCATGCAAGTCCCCATGTAAGAAAGCCATCTTGACATCCATCTGGTATAAATCCAAGTCAAGCTGCTGAGCAACCAAAGCCAAGACTAAGTGCAGGGTGATCATCTTAACCACAGGAGGAAAGACCTCATCAAAGTCCACACCATGCTCCTGCTTAAAACCCTTTGCTACCAATCTAGCCTTGTATGCCGGCTTGGGGTATCCAGGGGTACTTTTCATCTTGTACACCCACTTGCATAGCAAAGTCTTCTTGCCCTTAGGTAAGGAAACCAAATCCCAAGTCTCATTCTTATGCAAGGAGTCTATCTCAGATTGCATAGCCCTCTCCCAAGAGTGACTGTCACCCATGTGCATAGCCTCATCATAAGTGAAAGGCTCTCCTGCATCTGTAACCAAGATATAATGCATCGAGGGCTGAAATCTATTAGGTGGACATATGTCTCTAGCAGATCGTCTCAGGGCAGGTTCTATTGCCTGCCCAGCTACCTATCCAACACCCTAACCATGAGCATCTGTTGCAGCTGTAGGCTATCCAACTGGCTGTGCGAGAGCCCTCGGCTCCTCCTAAAATATGACCCTGCGAATGAAACAAACAATTCTCAAGGAGATAATCAAAAGAAGAGAGGAAAACCTCCAAAGCCACCTAATTATAAGAAGAAAATATTGCTTTATGTATCAGCGACACAAGAAAATAATTTTCTAGTCAACAAGCAACTAAACAAAAAGCTTGTACCGATCACATTTTCTGTATTGTTAAAAGGGCTTCCAAGGTTACATATCAACAATGTTTTATACCAAGAAGGCATTCATTTTTTTCAAAATATACCAAGAATGGGAGTGTACTTTGTTGTTCCCATTCATCTGAATACATCTCCTATTCAGGTGGTTTCCCTTTTATGTGTTGACACTCTTAAAAAAGAGCATTTTGGTACAGGCAAACCCTTTTCTGGTAAAAAAAAAGGAATTGATTGTATCTATCGCATAGGAAGCCAGTGAAGTTTGACCACAGTAACTTCCACTATTTGAGTTAGCTACAAAACCAAAGAAATTATGAAAGATCTCTTAGAACATGTTCATGAAATAAAGGCTTCTTATGAAGCTGAATTGAAACGGGAAAGAGCTGCTGAGAAGGCAAAGAGCTCCCAGGTGATTGACAAGGATAAGGCAAACGTGAATAGTAATGAGAATCGGAATAGCTTGCAATAGGAAGGTACGATCTCTAATGAAAAAGATGAAGCAAACACAGAGGCTGAAGATGAGACGAGAACAAAGATGATAATGATGCAAGTGCCATGCATGACGCTGGTGAAAAAGATGAGAGTGACTCTAAGAATGAAGAAGTGGAAACAGCACCAAAACCAGGAGAAGAAAAGGTTGTAGAAGAAGAAGAAATGGCAGAAGCAGATGATGAAGGTGAGCATGATGATATGGAAGAAAGTGAGCAGAAAACTCAATCAGGTGATGAAGATGGTGATGAAAGGCCGATCCATCTGGCAGAAATAGCTCTGAAGCAGCAGCAGAAGAGAGTTGCAAAGTTAGACAAGAATTTTCAAAAATTTCAAAAAAATTAACAAAACAAGGGGTCAAAGTTGTCAAGCTCGAGAAATAATTGAAAAATACATGCAACAATTTGCAACACTTGTGCACACATTTAGTAATGATACTGGACACACTGACCAAGTACAAGGATGAAGAGTTGCTTTGGATTAAGCAGTATTTGTTACCTCCTACAATCATTCATTGAATACTGAAGGCTCTTCTCCATGTACTTGGACATGATGATGCAACGGTTAATGAATGGACAAGATCTAGGTAGATCCCGATGATATCGTCAATGCACTGAAGAAATACATTCCAATTTTTGACGTCGACTTGAAAGTATGGGACATGTGTGATATTTATTTGGAAGGTATCCAGAAGAATTGCTGTCAAAAGAAGCACCCATAGGATATCTTGGCCAGCAATGGTTGCTTGTTGCCAAAAAGATGGAAATTGAGACCATGAGGCACAACAATTACAAAAGGGAGCATGAGAAAGCTGCAAAGGACTTTGCAGACACGTTGGAACAAATGGTAGCAGAAATTGATCTGAGGGTGGCTATTGACGAAGAAGAAGAAGATAAACTGGTTGTTTCTCTCAGGCCACCTTGTGCCATGGTTCTTCCTTATTCTGTCGTCTTTCTCGCCTTCCTCACATCCCACACAGAGAATGATAGCCACTCAACTTTCACATATCTCTTTTATCCCCTAAAATGAAAAGAAAAAAAACAACAAATATTTTTAAAGTTTGTTCACATGCTTTTCTCAACTAAGATCCTTACTCCTTCACACAAGCATCATACTAGCTATTAGAATAGTTATTTTCCTTTTACAAATAAAAGCACCCTTCTTTCCTTTTGTACCAAATACACACATGTCCAGGTGGAACTCTTGAAGTTTGATCTTCTGTGAGGGTGTTCTACAAGATCAATCTTTTGTGGGAAATTAATCCATGGTCTTTCCCATGGATCGGTGGACAATGTGCTTCAAGTTGGTGGTTCAAATTTCCTTCTTTGCTAAAGATTGTGGGCATGTTTGTGTTCCTTTGGATGGTGTTTTACCTTGTGCTATTTTGAAGTCAAAATGAAAGATTTTTTTTGAAATGTTGGTTTGAAGTTGAATGTGGAAGTGTGAAGAAGTATGGTGTCTTTGGACGGGTACCAATTGAGGTGGTCCAATTTGAAGTGAAGTGAAGGGAAGAGTTGTAGTTTCTTCATCAACATAAGGTGCTTATTCCAAGGCAAAAGTGTATTTTCAAAGTGTTAGCGATGATGCTCACAAGATTGGAAGAGGAGGAATGATAATCCCCAAATTTGTACAAATATAGGCACCAAAATGTGCTCAACATGGAAACATCTTTTATGAAATGGCATTTTGCTTTTGTACTTTCATGTAAACAAATCAAATATGAAGCAATGTAAAATGTGTAGTCCAAAAGGCTCACATTTAAAAAATTGTAGAAAGGAAAAGAAAGGTCAAATACCTTTGTCTCATTCTCAAAATAAAGGGTCTTTAGACCTTATCCAAGATATATGGAAATTCAATTTTATATATCAAGAAAAGAAAAGGAAAAGGCTTGTCGGGTGATTTGAGGAGGTGGGAGGTTGAGGTGGTTACACCCTCTCTCTTCCTTTATCTTCTCCTCTCACGCTTCATTTCTCCCTCTCTCTCATTTTGACACAGCACTTGCCTTCTTGTTCTTGCTTCTTTCTCTTGTGCTTCACTACCAAATCTAATGGAGAGTGAGGAAAAGGAAGAGGGTGAGGATGGAAGAATTGTCTAATTTCTTGTGTGTGTCTCTTTTTTTGTGTGGAATATGATAGTAATAGCTATAGTGGATGAATTTAGAGGAGAGACGAAGACAGCAAAATGAAGCTCGAGATCAATGAGCTAGAGAACACGCAGTGCGACAGGAGGCTTGGCTATTAGAAAGGCTTGAGAGGGGGAATGCATTATTGAATCTCAGGATAGATACTGTGTCTACCTCAAACGTAGAACCTTTTAGGCCTAGTATATCATTTGATAGAACATCGTCAACGGGAAGTGAAGTAGACTCATATCAATGGGATCGAGTGGCCTCAGGCACTAGTAGTGTCACTTGGGAAAGGAGTAGACAAAGTAGCGAAAGTAGAGAGAGTGAAGCTAATGCTACAATAGGGAGTACGAAACCACCCTTTAATTGGGATTTAGAGCCAAATTTTGGATTGCGCCAAGTATTTAAGGAGTCTAAGGAACCTGCATGGTTGGATATTACCCAAGATTTAGGGTTAGAGATATTATTTAGAGAAAAAATGGCTCATAATCCAGTCAGATTAGCTGACTTCACACAATTTGGGGGATTGTGGGACGAGGATCCTGATACACATTTGCAAATATTTGAGGTAACCTATGCTACCAATGAGATAGTAGATGATGACCAAAAGCTTCATATCTTCCCTCCAACCTTAAAATATGAACGTCTCATAATTGTTCAACCAAATATTTTATAAAAATTTATCTATACCATTTTGAGTTGTTTTAAGTATTTTTTACTATTTTTTATTTTTAAAATATAAAATCAGACCTACATAAATTCTAACAACTATCCAGAGTTGAAACTAAGGTTCAAAGTCATTTTATAAAAATTCAAAACCAAAGAAATATTTATGCTGAATCACTTTTTTTTGTTAAACGAGTTAAGGCACTTATGTAAAGTACGAGAATCGTAATTGCGTCTCTGGGAGCCGTTTTGCAGTCCAACCAAGGGGAGCCTATCCAGCCATTCCAAATAGTGAGCTCATCATTTTTCACTTCCTTGAATTTTCATTTTCAAATTGTATTGTTTCCATGGGAATAGCCACTTATAGCTCTCTTAAGACTTAATCTTGATTAATTTCAAGATTAAGAGCTTTGCTTCCATAGTTTCATATTGATGACTAAGAAGGGAGAGGAGAGTAATTCAATATCTCCATCATCTATCCACGGAATTAGGAGGGCAAATTAGAGCGATTGGAAGGCAACAAACAATTCTTCTACCCTGTCACTTTAAAAGAAGGGGATACATTGAAGCTCCAAATTTGGGATTGAAGAAGAAGGCATGGCGATCTTCATGGGAGAGGCATTGGCTTCAATTCTCTCCTCTTGCCCTCTCCAACTACAAATTCCTTGTTTCCTTGTCAATTTTCTAGTTTTGGTATGTCTCAAAAGTCTCTTCCCCTCTTCCAACTAATCTAATATTGAGAACTCAATAAACTTGCATATTCTCGCACTTCGTCTCTATCTCTATACTGGACACAAAAATACTAAACCTAAGATTTTTATCCCTTGAGGAATTAACTTCAGAGCATAGACCCAATAATTCTATTTTATTCTTTTATTATCAAATCAACTAACATTCTTCAAACCCATAAACTCTAATTTTCTTTATAAACATTTTCATTGTCTCATATTGGTATAATTTAATACATCATCAACACTTTAAATTTGCATAAAGTTAGAGACACACCATATTTTATATTAATAATATTCAAAGTAATAACATCAAGGTAATTTTATTTTTCTCTAATCCTAAGAAAATTTCATAAAACATCCAAAATTATATTCTCAAGTTTTCTATAGAAGTTTCTAATTTTTGTTGAATAAAAAACATGGTTTTTATTTTTAAAATACTATAATTTTTATCAAAAAACTATTTTTGATTTTTAAAACATATTTAATATATTTTTAAAAATATAAAAAATTAAAATAATTTTAGTAATATAAAATTTATTATAAAATCATTACATCTCATTATTGTTCAACTAAATATTTTATAAAAATTTATCTATATCATTTTAAGTAATTTTAAAGTATTTTTTTACTATTTTCTATTTTTAAAATATAAAATCAGACCTACATAAATTCTAACAACTATCTAGAGTTGAAATTGAGGTTCAAAGAAATTTTATAAAAATTTCAAACCAAATAAATATTTATGCTGAATCACTTTTATCCAGTAAACGAGTTAAGGCACTTACCTAAAGTACGAGAATCGTAATTGTGTCTTTGCGAGCCGTGTCCTTGGAAGTCCAACCAAGGGGAGTCTATCCAATCGTTCTAAACAACGAGCTCTTCATTTCCCCTCTCCCAAGAGATCCATTGGCCAATTGCATTGTTGCCTTAGGAATGGCCCCTAAGAACTCTTTTAGATAAATTTTGACTAGTTTTAAGCTTGAAACTATGGCTTCCATAGAGTTGGGGATGACGATTTGTGAAGGACAAGAGGGTAATTGAATATCTCCATCATGCTTTCACGGAATGAGGAGCGAAGTGAAGCGATTGGAAGGAAAAAAAATGGTTCTCCTACCCTATCACTTCAGATTAGGCAGGTATATTGAAGCTCCAAAATTGAGGTTTGAGAAGAAGACATGGCAATGGTTTCGTACAAGCCATTGGCTCTAATGCTTCTCTCTTGCTCTTCCTCAATTACATTTCTTTTGCAATCCTCTTGTTTTGATAGCTTGGGGAGCCTCCTATCTGTCTCCCTCTCTCTAATTGATGGTGTTCAGGAACATGGCGCTCTCTTGTTCATCATGTTTGCTCTCACTATCTCTCACACCTCACCATAGCATGATGGTGCCCCCTTCTTTTTCCATGACTCCTCCTTCTTCAATGAACTTCCTCTCTCTCTCTCTTCTCCCATTGCCTCCCTATTGCCTTCCTTCTCCTTTCCTAATCCTCTTCCACAAGCAATCGTAGCCTTTTCTCCTTCTCCCTCTCTCCATCTTCCACTATGATGGCACCATTCTTCATCTTCATGACCTCTCCAATTTCCAACGGCCTCCAATGGCCTTTCCTTCCCCTAATTTTCAAATTTCCTTTTAATTTATTTCCTTCCCTTCCAACTCCTTAATAATAGTTGAACTGTTATCCCTACCAATCATGTTTCTTATCACTCATTTTTCCTACAATCTCCATGTTTACTTCAAACATATAACGAATGATGGCCGCAAACTCAGGTCAAGACTTCAGTGAGCTGCCAAAGTGAGTATCATACTAATATCCCTAGGTCATGGTTCTACTGACCCTTTGATTCCTTGAGAGTATGTTGGCCAGCCTCTTCCGCATGCTTGTGCAACAAGTTCCACTCATACTGACATCTTCCCCTAATCCCTTTCCATGGAGTCTTTCTATTCATTGATTCTCCCTAGAAATCCAAAGATGGGAGAAGCTTATGGATTATCCATTCAGTATCCACAACTCCCACTTTCTCATACGCAGGCTTCATACACCTCCCTAAGGCGAAGTCAAGACCCCATCCATGAATCAAATCATTCTAGATAAGATGCCAAACACATGTCCATGCATTTATAGGAGCCATTATCTCGACAAACCCCCTACATGGAGGCTTATTTGGATCTTTGCATCGGCTAGAGCTTTCTGTGGTCACTCTATGAATTTTTGAATTTTTTTTAAAAAAACATTGTCATTCTCCAGGTCACTTTATAACTTGACTCTAAAGCAGATTAAGATATCTCAAGGCCATACTTTTTAACAAGCTCTATATACATTCCAGTATCAAAGTTGTCGACACCAAGGTCTTCATCCCATATAAAAATGTACTCATACGGGGCTACGACATCAAGATGTAGAAACCTTTTTGCAAACCACCATTTTGACTATTTTCTTGTATACTAAATGTACTCATACGGAATCACAACATTAGAATGTAGAAACCATTTTGCAAACCACCATTTTGACTATTTCTCGCATACTAAATTGCTTGGGCACTTACGTCCTCTATCTGAGAAATGTGAACAACATATTACAGAGTAGGACGTTTGGCCATCTATCTGCCTTATACACCCATATGCAAGATTTCTCTGGAGAGTTTCAAAGATTGCTAGCACATTGATTGGTTATGGTTGGGATTCACTAAGGAAATTTATCAGATTTTATCTATAACACCACCTTTCTCCCATACAAAAACTTTCTTACATCAACATCTCCTGGCCAAACTGCAGAGACACATCCTCCAAAAACATCAATAACAAACACTCTAACATCTTTTGTGTCGAAATTAACTTTTAAACCTCTGGATACACGTATCTAAGCAACACATCATCCCATACTATTCTTCTAAAAGTTCGATAAGCGCTACGATAATACCAATCAATGTGGTATGATACACTCATTGTATTTATTTCCACTACATCTATTAGCCCAAAGTGCGGTGCTAATAAAACTATGGTTTGCGTGCAATCATTATAACCCCAACTCCAAGAAGATAACCATTCTTAGTCTATAGTTAATTTCGGGCCAAAATATTTTCCCATCTTTGCTAAGTCTATGTCTCTTGCCCAAATATTCTCCTTTGGCAAATTTGGGGCAATTTAGGAAAATAGTCCCTTAGAAAAGAGACATCATATTCACTCATAAATACCTAGGATTTTAATATCCTAGGGAGATCGATTGCCTGTTCGAGTGCACTTGGCTCTCGACAAACCCACCAAAAAATGACCAAGCCACTTTTAACTAGATTGTCAATGAAACTCCTAGGAGTTGTTGCACTGAATAGGTGATATTGATAACTAATTTCTACGATTTATCCTAGCCTTCATCAATAGTTACAACACTCATTCGTAGTAGTCCAACTAATCTAATATCGAGAACTCAATAAACTTGCATATTCTCACACTTCATCTCTATCTTTGTACTAGACACTAAAATACTAAATCTAGGATTTTTATCCCTTGAGGAACTAACTTCCGAGCATAGATCCAATAATTCTATCGAATTTCTTTTACTATCAAATCGACTAGCATTCCTAAAACCCATAAACTCTAATTTTCTTTATAAACATTTTCCTTGTCCCATATTGGTATAATTTAATACCTCGTCAACACTTTTAATTTGCATAAAGTTAAGCACGTCATATTTTATATTAATAATGTTCAACGTAAACATTAAATTAATTTTATTTTTCTCTAATCCCAAGAAAATTTCCTAAAACATTCAAAACTATATTCTCAGGTTTTTTTATAGAAAATCTTAATTTTTGTTAAATTAAAAACATGATTTTTATTTAAAAATATTATAATTTTCATCCAAGATAACTGTTTTTTATTTTTAAGACATGTTAAAAAACTTCAAAAATTTTAGAAAATTTTAAGAATACATTTAACAATATACAATTTATTATAAAATCATTACATCTCATAATTGTTCAACCAAACATTTTATAAAAATTTATCTATTTCATTATAAAAAAATTAAGTATTTTTTACTATTTTTTATTTTTAATATATAAAATCAAACCTATATAAATTCTAAAAACTATCTACAGTTGAAATTGAGGTTCAAATATATTTTATAAAAATTCCAAACCAAAGAAACATTTATGTTAAATCACTTTTGTCTGTTAAATGAGTTAAGGTACTTACGTAAAGTACGAGAATCGTAGTTGCATCTTTGCGAGACGTGTCCTTGGAATTCCAACCAAGGGGAGTCTATCCAGTCGTTCTAAACAATGAGCTCGTCATTTCCTCTCTCCTGAGAGATCCATTGGCTGATTGCATTGTTGCCTTAGAAATGGCCCCTTAGAACTCTTTTAGATAAATTTTGATTAGTTTAAAGCTTGAAACTAAGGCTTCCATGGAGTTGGGGATGACGATTTGTGAAGGACAAGAGGGTAATTGAATATCTCCATCGTGCTTCCACGAAATTAGAAGCGAAGTGAAACAATTGGAAGGAAGAAAATGGTTCTCCTACCCTATCACTTTAGATTAGGCAAGTATATTGAAGCTCCGAAATTGAGGTTGGAGGAGAAGACATGGCAATGGTTTCCTACAAGCCATTGGCTCCAATGCTCCTCTTTTGCTCTTCCTCAATTACATTTCTTTTGCAATCCTCTTGTTTTGATGGCTTGGGGAGCCTCCTATCTGTCTTCCTCTCTCTAATTGATGGCGTTCAGGAACATGGCGCTCTCTTGTTCATCATGTTTGCTCTCTCTATCTCTCACACCTCACCATAGCATGATGGCGCCCCCTTCTTTTTCCATGACTCCTTCTTCAACGAACTCCCTCTCTCTCTCTCTCTTCCCGCATTGCCTCCCTATTGCCTTCCTTCTCCTTTCCTACTCTTTCACTAGCAATCGTAGCCTTTTCCCCTTTTCCCTCTCTCCATCTTCCACTATGATGGCACCATCCTTCATCTTCATGACCTCTCCAATTTCCAATTGCCTCAAATGCCTTTCTTTCCCCTAATTTTCAAATTTTCTTTTAATTCATTTCCTTCCCTTCCAACTCCTTAATAATAGTTGGACTATTATCCCTACCAATCATGTTTTTTATCCCTCATTTTTCCTACAATCTCCACATTGTTCACTTCAAACATATAAGGAATGATGCCAATAAACTCAGTTCAAGATTTCAGTGAGCTGCCAAAGTGAGTATCATACTAATATCCCCATGTCATGGTTCTAGTGACCCTTTGATTCCTTGAGAGTTTCTTGGTTGGTGTCTTCCATACGCTTGTGAAACAAGTTCCACTCATACTGACATCTTCCCCTGATCCCTTCCCATGGAGCTTTTCCATTTATTGATTCTCCTTGGAAATCCAAAGATGGAATGAGCTTGTGGACTATCCATTAAGTATCCACAACTCCCACTTTCTCATACGCAGGCTTCACACACCTCCCTGAGGCAAAGTCAAGACCCCATCCATGAATCAAATCATTCTGGATCAGATGCCAAACACATTTCCATGCATTTACAAGAGCCATTATCTCAACAAACCCCCTACATGGAGGCTTATATGGATCTTTGCATCGGCCAGAGCTTTCAGTAGTCACACTATGTATTTCTGAATTAAAAACAAAAAAACACATTGTCATTCTCCAGGTCACCTTATAACTTGGCTCTAAAGCAGGTTAAGATATCTCAAGACCATACTTTTTAACAAGTTCTGTATACATTTCAACATCAAAATTGTCGACACCAAGGTCTTCATCCCATATAAAAATGTACTCATATGGGGCCATGACATCAGGATGTAGAAACGGCTTTGTAAACCACCGTTTTGAATTTTTTCTTACATAGTAAATTGCTTGGGCACTTAAGTCCTCTATCTGAGAAATGTGAATAACATATTACAGAGTAGGACATTTGGCCATCTATTTGTCTTATACACGCATATGCAAGATTTCTTTGGAGAGTTTCAAAGATTGCTAGCACATTGATTGGTCATGGTTGGGATTCATTAAGGAAATCTATCTGATTTTATCTATAACACCACCTTTCTTTCTTACAAAAACTTCCTTGTATCGACATGTCCGGGCTAAACTGCAGAGACACATCCTCCAAAAACAACAATAACAAACACTCTAACTTCTTTTGTGTCGAAAGTAACTTTTAAACCTCTGGATACACATATCCAAGGCAACACATCATCCCATACCACTCTTCTAAAAGTTTGATAAGCATTACAATAATACCAATCAAAGTGGTACGGTACACTAATTGTATTTATTTCCACTGCATCTATTAGCCCAACCTACCCTACTAATAAAACTATGGTTTGCACATAATCATTATAACCCCAACTCCAAGAGGATAAATATTCTACATCGATAGTTAATTTCTGGCCAAAATATTTGCCTCCCTGTACTAAGTGTGTGCCTCTTGCTCAATCCAATATTCTCCTTTGGCAATTTTGGGGCAAATTAGAAAAATAGTCCCTTAGAAAAGAGACATGATATTCACTCATATAAATACCTAGGATTTAATATCCTAGCGAGATGGATCACCCGTTCGAGTGCACCTGGCTCCTAGCAAAACACACCAAAAAATGACCAAGCCACTTTTAACATGGTTGTCAAGCCAACTCCTAGGAGTTGTTGCATTGAATAGGTGATATTGATAACTAATTTCTATGATTTTTCCTAGCTTTCCTTAATAGTTACAACACTCATTTGTAGTAGTCTAACTAATCTAATATCGAGACCTCAATAAACTTGCATATTCTCACACTTCGTCTATATCTCTGTAGTGGACACTAAAATACTAAATCTAGGATTTTTATCCCTTGAGGAATTAATTTCAGAGCATAGATCCAATAATTCTATCTAATTTCTTTAATTATCAAATAAACTAACATTCCTCAAACCCATAAACTCTAATTTTCTTTATAAACATTTTCCTTATTCCATATTGGTATAATTTAATACCTTGTAAATACTTTTAATTTGCATAAAGTTAGACACATCATATTTTATATTAATAATATTGAAAGTAATAATAGTAAACTAATTTACTTTTTCTCTAACTCCAAGAAAATTTTATAAAATATCAAAAACTATATTCTCGGATTTTCTATAGAAGATCCTACTTTTTGTTGAATTAAAAACATGATTTTTATATAAAAAATACTATAATTTTCATCCAAAATAACTATTTTTTATTTTAAAGACATATTAAACAACTTTCAAAAAATCTATAAAAATTTAAAATACTTTTAGCAATATATAATTTATTGTAAAATAATTGCATCTTATGATTGTTCAATCAAATATTTTATAAAATTTTATTTATACTATTTAAAATAATTTTAAAGTATTTTTTATTATTTTCTATTTCTAACAACTATCTAGAGCTGAAAGTGAGGTTGAAAGACAATTTATAAAAATTCCAAACCAAAGAAATATTTATGCTGAATCACTTTTATATGTTAAAGGAGTTAAGGCACTTACGTAAAGTACGAGAATCGTAATTGCATCTTTGCGAGCTGTATCCTGTTGGGGGTAAAGGCGCCTCCGCCTAGCCGCCCGTGTATTACTACACTGACAGTCACCGCCACTGCACACTGCAGGTGGTGTTGAGTGTTGAAATGACTTTTTTTTGGTTGATTTTTGTTATTTTTGAGAGCTGAACGGTTGATTTTATGAGATGATTGATTGGTTTGGAAATGTTTTGAGAGTGTTTTGGATAGGTTGGAATGGTTTTATTAAGCTCATGATGTTTATTAGTAGAGATGTGAAGTTATGATGATGTTCTGATTGGTCCTGATTGGTTTTGTTTTGTTCTGTGTTCTCTCTGTAAGGAGGGATGGAGTATTGATTGAAAGGGTTTGAGATTGTTTGAAAGCTTATTGAGTGTTTTTTGATGGTTTGGAATGGTTTTGGTATGAGTTATGTGGTTCTGATGCTTTCTGTTGACCTTCTGTAACTCTCTGATGAGCTTCTGATGAGCTTCTGTAGACCTTCTGTATGCTTCTGTATGTGTTCTGATGGATGAGAGTGTAGCTTGGGAAAGTTTTCTAACCTTGGAAAGAGGTGAATACAAGTGCAAAAGAGCTAAAGGAAGTGAAAGAAGTAGCTGCTGAAGACTCAAGTAAAGACTGGAGTGAAGTGACAGTGGTGAGCTACGAAAGGACACTGTAGTGGCTCTGGTGCCTCTTCATATCAGACACACCTCTTGGGAGGGGTATCCATGACCTAAGAAGGATTATTGTGAGTTATTATGAGAGATTCTAGTGAGGAGATGATGTACTATTGATAGAGAGAGAGAGAGAGTCAGAGATAGCCAATTCTATCAAAATAGAGTGATTGTATATGAGAGATTGAGAGAGAAGACTATGAAGATATTGAAGATGAATACTATGTGATGTATTTCCATTCAAAGATGGTGTATTCCTTTGCTTTCTTTGTTCTATTGATGGATTTTGTGAAGATGTTGAAGAATATGGTTGATTCTATCAAATCCGTGGGAGATCTACATGATGCTGCATGAAGATTTGTTGTGCATGGTGTTCTTGTCTTCATTGTGATCATATAAAACCTAATAAAAAAAATCTTGTTGATATTACAAGATAGATTTTCTTGCAAGAGAATTCCCTTTTCCTTGGTGTTCCTCTTGGGGCTCCATGTTTTTGGTGCGCAGCCGAGGAAACTTGCCATCAACAAGCACCAGAAGAGGCTGAAAATGAAGGAAATGGCATTGCCAAGAAGAGAAGAATTCAATGGATGTTTGTAAAGTTCCTTCTTCCACTGAAGAGTTGGAATTTCTCATAATCAAAGCCACTTTCCACAAGAAGTTCATCCCACAATGGCGGAAACACACCACCATCATAATGCATGCTCTATGTGGTGGACAATTTCCTCTTCCTTTTGAAGCAGCAGAAACTTGCATCTTGGTAGCAAACTGTTTGGGAATAAACTGAAGAGCAGAAATAGAGAGAATGACCATACATGGAAGATTTGGCATTCATTGAGAAGTTTCCAGACATCATCAAGTGGGAGATTGTGAAGAAGCTTCAAGAGTCTTGGTCTGTGGAGGTTCACAAAGACAAGAAGGAAAAGAGTGGGAATTTGTTCGTAGATGCTCAACAGCAAGATACATGGGATGCTTGGTGTTCTGATAATCTTCTGTTTGTCCAATTATCAACCCACTGGAAGTTGGTAGACAGAGTGTTTTTCACAACATACACTATTGAAACCATCAGAAGCTGGCATTACTATGATGATGGCACCACCACAATGCTTAGACGTATGCATTTTGACACCTTCAGAACCGAATACCTTCCTCTGTGCAGTGGCATGAAAGTAGAATTCAGAGACGTTGAAAAGGAAGAAGTAAAAGAAATGTTAGCAAGAGAGTCCTCCAGAGACTGAAGCCTTCTGTTATCCCTCTGTGGAGCACTAACAACATAGTGGAGCCAACCCCCTAATAAACGACGCAATAAAGAGGCAAGCGTTAGAACGATTCCAGAGGTATGTGAGAAGAGAGAAAGCAAAAATCAAAGCTGAGAACGAGCTCGCAGCAGAAGCCGCCTTTGACGCCCTTGCGGAACTCTTTATAGAAGTCCCAATGGCACATCAAGCCCTTCCTCCTCCTGTTGGAGGTCCACTTCCAAGCTAGATTCGTCCTGGAAATATTGATGACAGGCCAGCGAATGTAGTTCCATTGCCAGTTTTTAAGGGAGAGTACAATGAAGACCCCGATCTTCATGTAGCAGAGTTTATGGTAGCATGTGTGGCTAACAATGCCAGAACCCCTGAGCATTGGTTAGCAATATTCCTCGCCACTTTCAAGGGTGCGGCGTTTCAGTGGTATGAGAGACAAGCAATAGGAACTTTTGGCACATGGGACGACCTGAAGTTGGCCTTCCTCACTAAATTTAGGCGTGAAGGTTTTGAAGAGCGGATGCGAGATGAATTTATGAACCTAAGTCAGTCCTCTAGAGAAAGAGTAGAAGCTTATGTCTCAAGAATGAAATCCATCCTGAAGAGATGGACTAACCATAATCTAGATGATGGCATTCAGAAGGGACTGTTTCTCAGAGGATTACAACCAGAAGTCCGTAAGTTTGTGGAGCTGCAAAGACTAGCCACACTACAAGCTGCAACAGAAGGTGCAAGACTGTACGATGAAGTGGAAGCTAGATTGGCGATGAATCCAGGAAGAGGAGTCCTACCTCCTCTGATGCCAGGAATGATGTACCCACCAAATGTAGTCCCAAGGATAGTCCCCTACCCCTACCAACAGATGCCCCCAGTATCACAGTACAGTGCACCAAATCCACAGTGGCCACAATCCATGCCTCAAATGATGGTTCAACCACAACAACAATGGTCCCAACCAATTTTCCCAATGCCAAATCAGTAGCAACAGTGGAACCCTACCAACCGGAGCCAACAGCCAACAGTTCAAGCAGGAGCTCTGAATCAGAATCAGAACAGAGATCCCTCTGCACCAGCCCAACCTGTTTATGTAGTGATTACAGAGACTCCTCAAAACCCTACTGCCAGTACCTCAAGAGGAGAAAGCTTGAAGGATTACTTATCTAACTCAGTTGCAAATATCAAAAAGGAGTTGATGGATGTGATTACAGAGCAGCTACAAACGCTGAAAGTGAATATCACTAGCATATCCAACGTTGCAGGAGTAGGAAGAGATGTGATGCAATCAAATACTTGGTGTGGTAAGTGTCATCAAGCAGGCCATTTAGCCACTGAATGTACACGAAAACCAACCATCCCTGGAGCTTTCTGCTCCTACTGTTTGCGGAAAAACCATACAGAGGATATTTGCTCTCTGAAGGAGATGCATGATAGGAGAAGGAAGGAAGAAGACGCAAGATTCAACTTGCTGGAATCCAAAATGACAATACAGGATATTGGACCCAAGCCTAGAGAGTTTGGTCCTAATTTCGGTCCAAGGAGATTTCCATCCCAAAGTTACAGAGGAAGACAGTCTGACGGTGGTCAGAGATCAGAAGTAGTGTTACAGATGCGGAGAAAAGGGACACATTTCACCAAATTGTCCAAATCCCAGAAGGTCAGTGGATTACAAGCCCTTATGCAATCGATGCAAAGGAGAAGGCCACACTGCAAAAGACTGTCCAAGCCCAGCCCCAGTGAAAAACAGTGCTACGGATAGTCCGGCCAAGGCCCAAGAGCCTACCTCCAATTTAGTGGAATTGGAAGTTGCTGCCATTACGCGTGCAAAGAAGAAGGAACCACCTATCCAGAAAGAAAATAATCCTCCTGCCAGAACAGTAAAGTTCAATCTTCCACCAGAAGAACAGAACAGAACAGAGCCTGACAGTGCCGTACAGAGCACTACAGTGCCACAGAGAGTCAGAGACAATTCTAGAGATAGGACCAGAGGTCCAGGAGATAGAAGAGAAGGAAGTGCCACAAGTGGCAGAAGAAGTTCCCATGATGCCCTTGTTGGAAAAAAAAGGAAAATGAAAATGGGTGTTGCCCCATTCCCTAACCAGTTAGAGAAGTTAGTGGATCCTATTAAGGAATACGATCTAGTCAGAGATCTAGATACCTTTAAACCAAACCTCACATTCTGACAATTATTGATGTTGTCTCCCAGTTGCCGAAAAAGGTTCAAAAGTATACTGACAAGAAGACGTGGATTAAGGATTGCTCCCTCAATAGCAACAAAGTCCAACAAAGCTCCAGAGCTTGTAAAGGAAGTGGATGTGGCTAACGCCTTCCTAGATCCGGGTACCCCAGAGACTGGCATGTGGATAGAAGGCTGCTTCATTACAAATGCACTGATTAGGTGGGTCATCAGTGAACATTATGACGGATGTGACAATGAAGGATCGAGGCCTACAAGGTGTGCAACCCACCCAATGGCTCATCAGACTGGCGAATCAGAGCAGAATCAAGCCTTTGGGCATTCTCCCATATGTGAAGACTATAGTGGCCGGAAAAGATTATTGGCTAACCTATCTGGTGGTGAAGCCAAACTCTTATGGTACATCCTACCCTCTGTTACTGGGCAGACCATGGCTTTTTGAAGCTAAAGCAAGGACGGATTGGTTCAAAGGAACCTTGACCTTGGGTAGAGGACCCAATAAAGTGGTGCTGAAGCTATATGGTACTCAAAAAGGACATGGATCCACCTCCTTGGAATTATCTTCTGACTCCCCTAATGAGGCTACAGATGGAACCTCAGCAGACGAAGATGCTATCAAACAGATCCTTTCCAAGAAAACAGTGGCACGTTCCTTAACAGTGGATACTGTAAGCCAACTCCCAAAAGATACAAAGTCTCTGTCAATGGGAGAATACTTCCTGCCTGAACCAGGAACGATTTCCAAAATCACTTCTGACAGTGAGATAGAAGCCTAGATGTACTGCTCTCCCTATTACATGGCCATAGCAGAGCCAGAGACAAAGGCAGAAGATGAAACAGAGAACCTATTCTTCTCTTACAGAGCTCCTACAGAGACAGAGCCAGAGACAGAGACAGAAGAGGATGGAGATCATATTGACGAAGACAGTTATGACAGCGAGATGGAAGAATCTATCCCACCTGAAGAGGATACATATGAAGAAGAAGTTCCAGAAGCATCAGAAGCAGACGAGCTCATGCTGTGGGACAGGATGGTGATGGTACCATTTGGTCTGGTAAATGGATCTTCTCATATGCAAAATCTTTATAAGAAATGGATTAAGAAGACCAAGCCGTCTTTCAGCAGTGTCTCTTGTCGCCCTCACCCATCCTTGCCAAGAAAAGATGATGATGATGCACCGTGCCAACAAGCACCAGTCTCACGATTCCAACAGGCATCAGAGGGTCCCTGTTATGTGACGTTCTTGGACGTGTCATCAGAAGATGAGTCTTCAAGCCAAGAGATAACTAATCTTGAACCCAAACCCGAAACGGCTCTAATCCCATTTCAACATCTCAAGAGGCAACCTAAGTCTCCACCAAAAGAAGAAGTTGGTTCTACTGGGACATCAGAAGAGGACACCACTCCCTTGAAGGAGTCGGATCTGTACCCAGAAGCAGTCCACGGGACCTTCATCCGTGAAGTAGAAGGTGAAAGGCAGTTAACTTTTGTGGATGCAGATGGCACTGAACGCCACTTGAAGGTGGGTAGTAGCATCCCAGAAGAGGAGTTGTCAACCTTGTACAACTTGTTGAAAGAGAATTTGGACGTGTTTGCATGGTCCTACAAAGACCTAAAGGGGATTGATCCTACAACATGTCAGCATCATATTGACTTGGAGCCTGATGCCAAGCCAGTATGGCAACGACAGAGGCGAATGAATCCAAATTATTCCACATTGGTGAAAGCAGAGTTGCTGAAGCTTCTGGAAGCTGAGTTCATCTATCCAGTGGCAAATAGTGAATGGGTTTCACCCATCGTGGTTGTATCCAAGAAGAATGGCAAGCTTCATATATGTGTGGATTTCCGCAAGTTGAATTCCAAGACAAAGAAGGATCACTTTCCGATTCCTTTCACAGACCAACTATTGGACACAGCAGCATGACATGAGCTTTATTCCCTTTTGGATGGATTCAGTGGGTATAACCAAGTGCAGATAGCAGAAGAAGACCAATCCAAAACAACCTTCACCACAGAATGGGGGACCTACGCTTATCGAGTGATGCCGTTTGGGCGCTGCAATGCCCCTGCTACTTTCCAGCAAGTCATGATGGCCACATTCCAAAATCATCTGCACGACTTTATTGAGGTATATTTGGATGACTTCTGTGTCTATAGTTTGATCCGTGAACACTGGGGAAATTTGGAACAATGCTTTGATCGATGCCGGGAGTATGGGATTTCCCTCAACCCCGACAAATGCATCTTTGGGGTCTCTTCTGGAGTTCTGTTGGGCAACATTGTCTCTGCACAAGGGATATCAACAGACCCTGCAAAGATCGAAAAGATTGCAGCTTTGACAGCACCCACCAACCTCAAAAGTTGAGGGGATTCCTAGGCCATGTGGGTTACTACCGAAGGTTCATAGCCCATTTTGCAACAAAGGCAACCTCCTTGCACAAGCTTCTGAGGAAAGATGCAGAGTTTGTTTGGACAGAAGAATGTGACACCGCCTTCAACACTCTGAAGCAGTGTCTGATTGAGGCACCCATTTTGCAATCTCCTGATTGGACGAAGGAGTTCCATGTACACACTGATGCATCTATTGAAGGCTTAGGCGCAGTTCTCTACCAGAAGGGCTCCTCGAAGCTAGATCAAACCATCTATTACGCAAGCCGAAAATTCACTGATAGGGAACGGAACTATACAGTGACAGAGCTTGAGTGCTTGGCAATGGTGTTTGCCCTAGAGAAGTTTCGCCACTACCTCCTATCTACCCACTTTAAATTTTATGTGGATCACGAGGCCCTGTCCTTCCTGATGAACAAAGCGGATGTGAAAAGACGAATGATGAGATGGCTCCTTCTATTCCAGGAGTTCGACTTTGAGGTAATTACCAAACCTGGTCATTCCCATGTTCTGGCTGATCATCTGTCGCGTATCCCACAAACTGGAGACGAGGAGCAGGATGATCCCGACCTCCCTAATGCTTCCCTATTCCTGGTAGAAACTGTAACCCCCTGGTATTCAGACATTGCCAATCTACTGGCAACCCAACAATACCCTCCTGGTATTTCTAGTCAGGAAAGAAAGAAGCTTATGTTAGAATCAGCCCCCTACACCCTGTTAGGCGGCACACTGTACAAGAAAGGCAAAGAAGAAGTGCTCAGAAGATGTGTTGTAGGAGATGAGATTGGGATTGTTCTGAAGGCTTGCCATGACGAGCCATGTGGAGGTCACTTTGCAGGAGAAGCCACAGCCAGGAAGGCTTTGCTAGCAGGATACTGGTGGCCGACCATCCACAAGGATGCCTATGATTACTGTAAAAGATGTGATGCTTGTCAGAGAATGGGAAAACCTAACAAGACAAGTGCCATGCCACTGCAACCCATTCTTCCCCTAAAGCCATTTGAGAAGTGGGGCATCGACTTCGTAGGTCTGATCAATCCTCCCACCAGAAGGAAGCAGAACAGATACATCCTCGTATGTACAGATTATGTCACAAAGTGGTGTGAAGCTAAAGCCCTAAAGCGGGACGATGGTAACAGCGTAGCCCTGTTCATGTACGAGAATATCATCACCCTTTTTGGCAGTCCCCTAGAGCTGGTAAGTGACAGAGGCACTCATTTCATTAATAAAGTCATGGAAGAGTTGACAGAGCTGTATAAGATCTGCCATCACAAGTCCACTCCTTATTACCCCAGAGCCAACGGCCAAGTCGAAGTCACCAATCACATCCTCTGCTCGATCTTGACATGAACGATTGCCACACATCGTCGTGATTGGGATGATCGACTTACAGAGGTCCTCTGGGCATATAGAACCTTCCATAAAGCAGCAACAGGACAGACACCCTTCCAGCTGGTGTATGGTACAGAAGTTGTTTTCCCTGTTGAACTGGAATTACCCTCTTTGAGAGTGGCTATCAAAGAGCGTTTGAGGGATGATGATTCACTACAACGCCATCTCCTGCACCTGGAATGTTTGGACGAAACTCGCAGGATGGCTCTACAGTGCATGGAAGCCACACAAGCTCGACGTAAGGCTTACCATGACAGCTTCATCAAGCACAAGGAGTTCAAGGAAGGTGATTTGGTCCTAGCTTATGATTCACGATTTGGCAAGTTTCCTGGCAAGCTTCAACAGCGGTGGATGGGCCCATATAAGGTACTTGTTATCAACCCTAATGGCTCTGTCCAAGTGCAGACCGTTGATGCCTCTGATGATCCCTTCCTGATCAATGGATATCGCCTGAAGAAGTACTTTCCTCCTTGGGGATCTTGACAATCACGGTCACCTGATCCTTTCCCTCGTTGGCATGGCACTATCACTCTTATGATGCTACTTCTGATAGCCGTGATGAAGTGGACACAACCCTCTGTCCCCTCAGCCCCATCTTCCAGCCCTGATCTCTTATCCTCTATTTTCCACCAGCGGCAGTGGCGGGGTGGGTTCTGACAAATGGTATTTCCACCATTCCCTTGCTTAATTCGAAAAAAAAAACATATATACATATCGGTCATGGGAGAAAATGACTTCGGTCCCTATCATGCCGACCTATTCTTCAAGAAAAGGTGGAAAGACCCTCGGGAGTAGGAGAAAAAGAAAAGAAAAATAATAATAATAAATAAGAAAAACAAAAAACAAGATAAGAGAAACGAAAGAAAAAAAAAACTGTTATGGGAGAAAAGGAAGCAATTCCCTGTCATAGTAGGCCTCGTTCCAAGAAAAGGTGTTTAACACCCTTGGGCGAGAAGCTGGCTGTGGAAAAGGTGGCAACACCCAGCAATCCAGAAAGTGGATTCATCAATTGATATCCCTAGGATCCAGTTTCGAAGCTGCCTCCATTGGTACGCTGTGTCTTGGGTCTCTTTGCAGAGTGTCTAACTGTCCTCTAACAGACACCATGTTCCTATCCAACACAACGTTCGATTTGATGGCTGCCTCCCTGGGTATGCCTCTTCAACAACTGACGACGCGATCTTCATCGACAAACAATCAAGTGACGCGAGCTTTCATCCTAACCGGATGGGGAAGTGAGTATGGTTGCCCTCTGTATCAACAGAGTGTGAGACAGAGGGTGGGGCGAGTGACCAGTCTTTTCCCTTTAAATCAAATGAGAGGTGAGCAGTGTGAATGAAGTGTTGCACGCACGGGATGGGTCTCTCAATGCACAAAGCACAATTTGTTTCTGTGCACTGCACTATAAGGCTCCCTGGCCTTTCTTCTTGCACCATATGCCAGCACAGGGCGGGATGCACAGTTTGCACCATCAAATGCGCACAAGGCATACAACCTTTGCACAAGTGACCATGAGGATTACATTAATGGGTTTCAGGACATGGTGGGCCCTCCTGTATCTATCAGCAGAGCGTGAGACAAAGGGTGGGCTGAGTGTGACTGGAGTTTCTTCAATCATTTACCGAGAGGTGAGATTGAGGGACGTTATGACACTTGGAGTCAGGTATGTTCCCGTTTCCCTATGCACCCACGGGGTGGGTCTCTCCCGTCATCACAGGACACGTCACCCTATTCTGTACACTGCATTGTCAGGCTCCCTTGCCTTTCTCCTTGCACTTATGCCAGCCGGGTTGGACGCACTAATGCACCATCAACTGTGCACCCTGGCATACTCCCTCTGCACCATTCCCTTGTCGATTCCTAAACCGGGATGTGAGCCATGGGTTTTTCTCTTGCTTTCCTCGAGTGATATTAGTCATGGGGTGAGTGATTGCTCTTTCATTCCATATGAGTGATTGTGTGTTGAGTGTAATATCCCTCGCCATTGACGACTTTCCTGCGATTCCTTCAACCAGCTACCTCCCTGGGTGCTGCTGGGTGGTCCCTGCCACGAAGGACGTGTGCTGGAGTGAACCTTGGTACCTCCTGCAGAGCCGACAACGACACAGGACGTGCCATCGACAATCAAACTTGATCCTCGACAAGATGGGCCAAGTTTTTCTAACCCTACACCTTCTGTTTCTCAATGACGCTCATGTTTTAAGTGTGGGGACATTAGTGGTTGGTCTGTTATGTGGTCCTAGGTCCCTGTTGCTCAGTTCACCCTATTTGTTAAGGTCTTAAGTGTGGGGACGCGTCCCTGCGCATCTACATTGCATACTCCTCTGCATATGCCTCTACCTGCTAATGCCTCTATGCCATGACTTGCTCTTACCCTGATGGGGTCCCTTCCCACCCACCCGTCCACTGTCACCTCCCCTTGGGCCTGTTCCTCCTCCATTTCTCTTTTTCCCTTATTTTGTTGTGTTTTTATGTGAACGCACCCTGCGTTCAGCGGACTTCCAATCTGACTTGACAAACCTGTTCCTCCCTTTGAATTGACCATTTTTCCTTTTTACCCACCCCTGTTCCGGTGCACGGTTTTCGAGTTATTAATTTTTGAAGCATTTTGCGCACATTAGCTGGTTTTCCATGTGAACGCGCTTTGCTTGCTTCGGAATGGTGATCTGCCATCCTAGCCCTGACAACCATTTTCTCCCTGATATTTTTCCTTTTTACTCCGTGTCATTTTGATGCACGGTTTGTCCAATATTAATTTTTGTGGTTTTTTAAGACTTTTTCGTGCAACTTTTTGACATTTTTCCATGTGAACCTGCCCTGTTTATGTCGGACTTCCAGTTTGATTTGACAGTCATGTCCCCCGCATCTTCCCCCACCTTTTTCC
Organism: Lygodium microphyllum; assembly: GCF_053477565.2. Lineage (NCBI taxonomy): Eukaryota > Viridiplantae > Streptophyta > Polypodiopsida > Schizaeales > Lygodiaceae > Lygodium > Lygodium microphyllum. The sequence goes on along the minus strand of NC_141164.1, from coordinate 118,213,541 downwards.
TTTTTCCTCCACCCTCTTTCGCCTTCTGGATTTTTAATTATTAATTTTTAAATGTGTTTTCAGGCGTATTTTTGGTGTTTTTCGCATGTGTACCCCTCTTATTTTCGCCGGAACTGCGTTTTGACGTGACAATCCTGTGCCACCCTTTCCTTGGACATTTTTCCTTTTTACTGCATGTCATTCTGGCAAGCGGTTCTTCCAATATTAATTTTCGATCCCATTTTTGGGTCTGTTTTTTGGGTTTTTCCCACGTGAACGCGTCTTATCTTAGTCGGAACCATGTTTTGATGTGATAGGATTGTCAGGCACGTCTTTCTGCACATTTTTCCTTTTTCCTACACCTCGTTCCGATGCACGAATCTTCCGATATTAATTTTTAATTATATTTTTGGACCCTTTTTTGCATGTGAACGCCCTGTCTTTCCCCCGGAACCCCCATTGCGTTTTTTTCCACATCTTCCCCCTGCCGTCCTTCCCACTTTTTGTTTTTACGATATTTCGTTTTGATGCCCGGATTGGGAGATATTCATTTTTCTTTCTTTTTACATGTTTTCGCGCGACTCGTCCCGCGCGTGAACGCGCCCGTTTTCAATTTCACGCGTCTCCACACGCCCCGGTCGCGTCCATGTGCCCCGTACTGACATCGCGGCGTTATTTCGATCCCGTCACGGCAAATTTTTTTCACCCCGCCCCGCGCACGCGCGCGGGACGAGGGCACGCCTTTTTCTTATGATGGGTACCCCCTATGGGCACCTACCCACCACCCACACCCTTCCCCCCCATTTACACCCTTTTTCCTACCCCTACCCTTCCCCCATTGGCACCTTGCCCATTCCCCTATAGGCACCCCCCTATAGGCACCTACCCACCACCCACCCCCAATCCCCGGGCGCCCTTTCCACCCCACCCCCCAGGCACCCTCCCCTATCCCCCCCACCTTTCTCTCTCCCCGACCCTTCCCCCAACTGCCTCCATTTCCCCCCCCCCCCCTGCGTGCCTTCCCCCCTCCATCTCCACCTCCATCTCCTTCTTCTTCACCCTCCCCTCCTCGTCTTCTTCTTCCCCTACTCCTACTCTCCTTTCCCTCCTCCTCCTCCCTCCTCTCCTCCATCCGCCCGGTGACGCCCCCTCCCTCTTCTCCTCGTTGGGCCCCGCCTGCGCTTGTCCTTCGCCTCGTGGGCCTCTCCTCCATTCCCTGCCCCCCTCCTCGTGGCGCCTTGCCCTGTGCCCACCACCGCCTATGGCCCCGTGGAGTGCTGCGCCCGTGCGCCCCCGCCGCCTCTAACGAATCTGCACCCCTCCTCCTCGGCCGCCGAACGCCCGCCGTCTGCGCCTCTGACGCCCCTGCCGCCGTCCTTGCCCGCCTTCGCCAGTGTCCCCTGCCCGCGCCATGTAGCCGTCGAGCACCCGCCCTCTTCACGCCGTGATGCCCGTGCCGCTATGGCCTCCTCCCTGCCACCATCTTCGCCCGTGCCATCCGTGGCCCTCTGTCCCACCACGCGCCCGCTGCCGGCTCCTATCCTCCACGTGCCCCATTCCCCCATCCAACCCCCCTGTAAGCCCCCTTTCCCCCAAGGCCCAAACACACTCCCTACCCCCCTGCAAACCCCCCTTCCCCCCCCACAGTCACAACCCACCTCCAACCCCCCTGCAAGCCCCCTTTCCCCCCCAAGACACACTCCACCACCACACCCCCCACCCTCCAAGCCCTTGTTCTTCCCCCCGCAGACCCGCAGAAAACCGCCCTCCAAGCTCCTATTCCCCCCCACAAAAATCCAACCACAGAAACCCCTCCATAAGCCCTTGTTCCCACCCGCAGAAACCACCGAACGCAACCAGCAGCACCCCACCACACCACGTGGCAACCCGCAGCCACCATTCTCAGTCCCCTCTCACCCACACAAGGGTGTGTACACTCGTGGCTGTTCGTGTGAGTTTGGTTGTTCGTGTTCGGGTGCGGGAGTCCATTCGCGAATGTTCACGCGCGGGGACGCGCGTTAGCTGGTTCGTGAGGTGATGTGCAGCCGGCTGTTCACACGCAGCTGACACGCAGTCTATTACTGGGTATATTCCCAGATTTTTAATTCCAAAACCCGAAAACCCTCAAAATACATTGAAAAATTTAAAAAATAATAAAAACACTTAAAATTTTTAAAAAAAGTACAAAAAAATCTTGAAAATTTGTCAATATTTCTGCAGCAAATTGCCATATTTTTCTAAACTGAACATTTTCGAAAAAAAATTCAGATCATTTTACAATTAAAAATTCTTTTAAAAATACCCAAAAATAAAAAAAATCATTAAAAATGGTAAAAAATCTAATTTAATTGCCAAAAAATTCTTAAAAAATCCATTAACTTTTTTACTTATTTTTGAAAGATTTTCTAAGCTCAAAATGATGTGTCATTTTATTCCATGATTATTTTATGGTAAAAATACTTCATTAAATGCTAAATTCATACAAAATCCTCTTTCATTCAAAACATCAACTGAAAATTCTAGAAAAATCCAGATACCTTGGTTCTTTTTGGATTGCTGACCTCCATTTGGGATTGAGAAGTGCGCATTCATTGCATTCACATACACCCACTACCAGGTATTTTTCCCTTTTATATTTTTATTTTTTCCGCTACCCCAAAATCCACGTTAATTTTTAAAATGAACCCTAAACACCACCATGGCATGCGTGCTCGCGCGAAACACACCATTTTATAATAAAAATTAACCCGCCGTTCACTTAGCACGCGCTAAGTGCGCTTAAGAGGCACTTTAATATTTTAATTAAAATGAACCAACCGTCACAAGAGCACGGGCTGGCAAAAAAGCGCTCCACATCACCTTAATTTTTAATAAATGAATTTGCATTTAGAGACCCAGTCTGGGTATCGAAGTCCGGGATTCGGATTAAAGCACCACTCCAACCTAATAATTGGTAATTAAAATTTTAAGAAGGAACCGCCATTTTCTTGATAAGGTTTATCACTTAATAAAAATTCACCCATTTCTTAATAATTTATTAAAATGAACCCTTCATTAAATTAATTCCCCCTCACTGCACTTATTTCCCTTTTTAATGAACTCGTTTCATGGGATGGGTATGCGAAGTCTTCGGAGTTGTCTCCATGGTCAAACCTAATTATCAAAGTTGTGGTCCTGATATGTGTGGGTTGTTGTTATGTTTTGGTTCAATTTCTTTGTTACGGTTAAGGGTACGATGTGTAATTTTTTTTCTTTATTGCCTGATACGGGGATTTGGGTGTTTGCATGTTGCATAGCATGAAGCTTTCGGTCGCATAAGTGTAGAGGTCATGTCGAATTTTTTTTCTAGGCTGTGGTTTTCTTGGGGATAGTTGGTGGAGTCACGTTTTACCATATTGGTTGATATCTTATCCTTGGTTTTTGTCTGTTTCTTTGCAGGCATTCTCTTTGTTTGTCTGTGTTTGTGGTGTGTGTGTAACCATCTGAATGGCGCCCTCTCGTACTCCTCCCCCAATTCAGTATGTTCCTTTGGCTGTCCATGATTATTCTTTGTTACTGGATTCGGACGTTGTTGCTAAAGCGGGCTTGTCCAAGTTCGTCAGCCTTTCTTTCCCCCTGGTTCCAAATGATTCTTCCCTTTGTGACGAGTTTCTAACCTCTTACAGCAAGAGGTTTGGTCCTGTCCGTGGCACTACTATTCTTTTGACACCAAAGAGTCTAGGCAAGGCTCTTGGTCTGCCATATCGTGGGGAGTCTGTCCCTGCTGCCAGACAGTTGTTTACCAATGATGATATTTTGAAGCTGTTGCAGAAGCAGACTCAATATATTCTTGATCCGAAGAAGGTCATTACCACGTCAGGAGTGGGTGTTTCCATGATTTCCAATCCCTTATGGAAACAGATATGCCAATTCCTTCAGGACAAGTTCATGCTTGCAAAATCCCCATCTCATTATCTTTCCAAGGAGTTGTTTACAGCTTCCCGAATGATTTTGAAAGGCATCACCATTGACTGGAGTACCTACCTCCTCTCCAAGATGGATCACCATTTTATCCGAGCTACTCGAGGAAATGTGACTAATGTTACATTTGGGTCCTTCCTCTATGTCTTCTTGCTACATGCTGCCCCTGCAAAGAAAGTTCCTTTACCTCTAGTGGATCCTCCAGAAGTTCCTCCTCTGCCTCATAATGAAGATGATGAAGTGATAATTGAGGATGATGATTCTCCTCCTCCCCTGGTCATTCAGAGAAAACGCCTCAAGAGGGTGGTTGATTCAATGCCTATTCCTTTAGTTCCAGTGACAATTCCTGCCCAGTCTTGCAGCAGCTTCCCTGCATTCCTTCAGACGCCAAACCTTTTCAGAGCCCATAGAGATGGGATGCTCGACCTTAATATTCCTTCTGTTCACCGCCTGGTAATAGGAGATGCTATTCCGTTCCTGTGCAAGGATATATCCAGAGTTCTATTGAACTTTCGATGATGACTGCCTGTATCCAGTAATTATATTCTTCATTTTATGATGAAGTTCAGCAGTCTAAGGAGGAGCTAAATAAGACCAATATTGAGTTAGCCTCTGCTCAGGAGAAATTCTCTGACCTTTGTATGCAAATGGAGTAGCAGACTAAGCTAGTGGATACTTAGAAAGCTGAAATTTCTAAGTTGAAAGCTGAGTTGGCAGAAGATAGGTCTCAAGTGGTTGCTGTAACAGAGGAGAGGGATAAGTTACAGAAGGAGAGTCAAGAGATGAAGGAGGTGATAGCTGCCCAAGCAGAGAAGTTGAAATCCACCACAGCTATTTTAGACCAGAGCAATGTTCAAATCCAGCAACTCAAAGATCAGTTGGCTCAGTCTCGGTCTAATACATAGAGTCCTGTGCAACTAGTTTCTCTTTTATCCCCTGCAGACTTGGCAGCTCTTCAGAGACAGGCTACCTTATGTCCCTTATTCCAGGCCAAGGTGGAAAGATTGCAATCTCGCATGGATTTGCTATGGTCTTCTTTTGAGCAGTATCAAGAATATGTTCCACTAGATCATTCCTTTTTTGTCCATTATCAACAACAAAAGTTGGCCTTCTATATAAAGCTTTCCACGATGGATTTACCTATTCCAGAGGATGGATGGAGTGGGGCTTGGTCATCAGATTTGCTGATAGAAGTTGTAAGGATGGTTTTTGAAGATTCTGTCACTTCAGATACGATGCTTCTGTCTTACATGTATTTGAGGGGTGATTTATTGATTCCAGATGAGGAAGATCTGGCTTGGTATGTCGGAGATGTGGTATTGCAAGCTTCTTTGTATGTCCGACATTTGGAGTTGAGGATTGATGAGATGTTCCAGGGATATTTTTCAAAGGTGGCTGAGTGTCCTGAGTTTTCATGGCACACTATGGTTGATTCTGTCATTTTGAATCACCGACAGGTCAAAGCTTCAGCTCATGCTTAGAACACTAACCAACTGAGGGTGGATCTTTTAGCCTATCTTTCCAATCAATCTCCATTTGATACTTCTTTCTTTGAAGCCTATTATCGTAGATCAGCTTTAGGTCCATCCTTACCATGCCTAACTCATTATCAACAAATGGCTCATAGGTATGATGCTTATATTTTCCTTTTTCAATCTAACCCAAAAGTCATTTTACCCCTTCTTTCCAACCTCAAGGATCTCCTCAAATTCCTATCTTTACCCATTGTTCTTTTATTGAAGATAGAGTTTTTCTACCTCCTGATCCTTGTCCTTCTCCATCCCCTGATATTCTATCAACTTTTCCTCCTTATCTTTTAACACCTTTCTTAACAAAATCTCCTCAATTTTCAGCCAATCCATCTTTAATCCATTCTTCATTTTATGATTTTGCCTATCCATCACTTCATCCTCTTTCATTAGTCCCCCTTCCGTCTCCTAACACTTCTATTCCTAATCCTCCTCAGTTGGTTAGTGGGTATCCAGGATTTGATCAGAAGATTCTTCGACAAAGAGGCTGGAGTTCAAATGATTCCCTTACTGGACCTCAAATCAATTGGCCATTGATCCTAGGATAATAGATAAGTGCTAGTCAGGCTTATCAAAATTATCTACATTTTGCTTAGTAATATTCTCAGTCTGCAGATCCTTCTGTGCGCTTAACTGCTCATTTTACTTGGTACCTGGCGTATATGCATAGGCATTCTCATAATGATTCAAAGCCTATTCCAAAGTTGTGCATGAATGTCAATGTGAGCATTGATTCCCAGCAACTGGATGTATTGTACTTTCATGCCCTTTGTTTGCCTAGCAGATACCTTATCCTGTTGGAAAGGATGTGCTGCCTTCAGTTTTTTCAGAATCCTCCCAAGACATTTGTAGATGAATCCTTGTCCATGGATCGTTTCCGAAATCACCAATCTTTCAAGAGGGATCATCTTCATTGATACCTTTGCCATGTATGGTGGATGATTTTTAATGATAAATCTCTCTTTTTGGAGGAGTCATTCAGATGGTTGTGTTGTGTGTAGTGTTTGTGTTGTGGGTTAATTGATGTGATAAGATCGTGGTGGTTGCCTATTCAATTTACTTTCGTACGAGTTACATTTTTGGAGAATTGTGGTGATGGTGTTGCTGGTTGGATAGTTGAAGATGCTGATGCAGAAGAAGAAGAAACCTCTTATATCCTTTACAAGTTTGTTGTGATTTCCAGTTTGATAAGAAGTGTTAATGTATAAAGGGTTTTCCTTTCGTTGTATTCTTTCTATCAGATACAGGTTATAAGTTGGGATCGTGGTTGGATGGACTATTTTTGAAGATTTATTGAAGATCAAAGTTGATCTTTTGAATGAACTTGTATTCCCTTTTTCCCGGGTCACAAGGACGCTTCCTTATTAAGTGTGGGGATATGTTGAGTGTTGAAATGACTTGTTTTTTGGCTGATTTTTGTTGTTTTTGAGAACTGAATGGTTGATTTTATGAGATGATTGATTGGTTTGGAAGTGTTTTGAGAGTGTTTTGGATAGGTTGGAATGGTTTTATTCAGCTCATGATGTTTATTAGTAGAGATGTGAAGTTCTGATGATGTTCTAATATGTTCTGATTGGTCCTGATTGGTTATGTTTTGTTATGTTTTATTCTATTTTCTCTTTGTAAGGAGGGATGTATTGATTGAAAGGGTTTGAGATTGTTTGAAAGCTTATTGAGTGATTTTTGATGGTTTGGAATGGTTTTGGTATGAGTTATGTGGTTCTAATGCTTTCTGTTGACCTTCTGTAACTCTCTGATGAGCTTCTGTAGACCTTTTGTATGCTTCTGTATGTATTCTGATGGATGAGAGTGTAGCTTGGGAAATTTTTCTAACCTTGGAAAGAGGTGAATACAAGTGCAAAAGAGCTAAAGGAAGTGAAAGAAGTAGCTGCTGAAGACTCAAGTAAAGACTGGAGTGAAGTGACAGTGGTGAGCTACGAAAGGACACTGTAGTGGCTCTGGTGCCTCTTCATATCAGACACACCTCTTGGGAGGGGTATCCACGACCTAAGAAGGATTATTGTGAGTTATTATGAGAGATTGTAGTGAGGAGATGATGTACTATTGATAGAGAGAGAGAGAGAGAGAGAGAGAGAGAGAGTCAGAGATAGCCAATTCTATCAAAACAGAGTGATTGTATATGAGAGATTGAGAGAGAAGACTATGAAGATATTGAAGATGAATACTATGTGATGTATTTCCATTCAAAGATGGTGTATTCCTTTGCTTTCTTTGTTCTATTGATGAATTTTGTGAAGATGTTGAAGAATATGGTTGATTCTATCAAATCCGTGGGAGATCTACATGATGCTGCATGAAGATTTGTTGTGCCTGGTGTTCTTTTCTTCATTGTGATCATATAAAACCTAATAAAAAAAGCTTGTTGATGTTACAAGATAGATTTTCTTGCAAGAGAATTCCCTTTTCCTTGGTGTTCCTCTTGGGGCTCTAGGTGGTCGTTCTTTATTCTTTTAGTGACAGTTTGAATAAAGGAAGGCCCGGTGACACATTGTGACCATTGGAGTTCCCATTTCTTGTCTCTCTCTTTCTTGCTCTTGCTCTCCCACCATAGCTCTCGAGTGCAATCTTCGATCCTTCTCACCTTTCAACTGGTATCAGAGCACGTCTCTCTTTCTTGCTCTTGCTCTCTTGCCATACCTCTCGAGTGCAAGCTTTGATCCTTCTCACCTTTCAACTAGTATCAGAGCACGTCTTTCTAACTCTTGAGCTTGGCTTGTGGCATTCTCAGCTTCCCATAGACTCCCCACTTGCATTGGGTCTTGTTCTTGGCAGCCATAGCTCATTCTCTTGAGCTCCCATCACTCCCCGATTTCCCGAGCTTCTTCCCGGCCTATTGAGGCACCATCAGGGCATTGACATTGAGGTATTGCTTCATTTTTTTTTCAAAGATTTATCTCAGTGCACAGGTCTAGGCAAACAGGGCAGCCACCATTGAAGCTTCCAATCTTCATATCTCCTTGCCACTGGTTGTGGGTTGCTAGAGGCTTGTTCCCAGGCCTCTTTGGCTCATGTTTGAGCCCTCCAACCTCTCTAGATCTACCGCGTGGACCAGCAGGAGCAGCAATAACAACACGCAAATCTGCACCTATTTTTTGGATAGCCACTTCAGCTTTAGCTCCAGCCTGGCATTCAACACTTGTTCGGGCTACATCCCAGGCTTCTTGCACATGTATTGATACTTGGCATTGATCCTTTGAGATTAGGCATTGGTTGGTGGCTGAAAACAGTGTTTTAGGACTGTTATAAATAGTCTACAAACATTTGATACTAGTGCTACATTCACAGTTTATGCCTATGCTTGTTTGCGCATGACTACATAACCGGTTTGATGCCTATTGCATCCCGATTGATTGGGGGATTGAAGCTACATGTCATGCTATGATTCTGGCCTGATTGTGGGGCTGGAAATACACAGTTTATAACAGTAAATGCATGCTGAATACTCTTGGGCTGAAGCTATCTTTCATGCTTTGACATATGCCTATTGGTTCCGGGTGTATGTCTTGGGTTATGCTATGATGTATTGATCATCGAGGGATGACTTCAAGCTTGTCATTGGATCCGGATGCTTTTGGAAGCTTGAGCTTATTTCAGCCCGCACTTATTGACGTCGGTCTATGCTTGAAAGTGGTCAGTGCTTTGATAGTTATATGCTCTTTGGGTACATGCTTACCCGACACCTACGGCTTGATGCATTTGTCTTGGCACAGTGTACCGTGTATTTGTTGAGCTTTAGTGCTCTCTGAAGACCTGGCTTGGATCCTCATTTGCTATTCCAGGATTTGTATTGGATGTCATTTTAGTTGTCAGAGATATTTATTGGGATATATGTCTTGCTCATGGATGCTACCTACAGTTGCTTTGTAGCCGTCATGCTTTTGGGATGCTATTGAGGCATTATCTTGGTTACCTGTCTTTGGTACTTTGACTTGGTTTGATTGTGCTGTTGAGCTCATTTATCTGCCTTTTGTGCCCATGGGAGCATCTTGTATGCTTGACCGACATTGAGCAGGAGGTTTATGCTATTTGAGCATTTTGCAGATACTTGAGACTTTGGGATCTCTTACACTTAAATGTTTAATACCCCTCCTGTGTGGATGTTTAGGTTGTTGCATTTTTTAATATATGGTTCATGTGTTATAAGATGCACTTATGCAATAATGTCCTAGTTGCATCTCGCATATAGGTTAAATATATATTGCGATGCTCTTGTGCATTGGAAGGTTTGCATTGGGTAATTTATGTTCGAAAGAATGGATTATGTTGTATACAATGCATTTGTGCAATAAAAATCCCTTGTGATTACCTTAAATAGGTTAATTCATAGAAGGATGTTTAATTAAAGAATAGATAGTTGCTATGGAGAGGAATAAAAGAGTTATATTTTATTTAGAATTCACATAAGCAACTTCATTCTTATTCGCGTGACTTGCATGGGAAAAGAAAAGATTATGTTTTTATAGCATTGTAAATTTACATAGCATAACTTGCATGCATAAGCAACTTGCATGCATAAGTAAATGTATGAAAAGAAAAAGGGTTATATTTTATTTGATGAAAAGCATATAGAATGCAATACGCATGAAATGATAGTTACATTCAATATGAGAAGATAGGTTAAGTTAAGTTAAAAATGTTGCTTAGTATTGCGCTTGCAAAGTTAATCCAACGTTCTCGTACTTAGATCGTTCTATGTTGCGAGTAAGAGAGGGTACTAGGCCTTAGGACACAAATATTAGTAATATCGACAAACAAAGGATGTTAAGCGACCAAGCGAGTTGCTTGCAAACTATCGTTACGACCTTAGACTATGGAACAAGGATGTTTCCAGAGTCCAAGATAAATCGATAGGTTAAACTCTAGGTTGGATTATCGATCAAGGCCTACTCCTTGGATATTTGGAGAGGATAATTTCAAACAATCATCGAATTGTCTGATTAGACAATCTTACTAGGGACAAGTGGTCCATAAGGGAAAAGGACGTGATCTTAGGGTTCTCATCTTAAAGATCGAAGGACCAAACGTTAATATCTCACAAGAAATCCTAGAGCCAAATCAATCTTTAGCCTAGTGGGACTAAGGTTTTGGATTGGGGTCAATGGAACTCCCAAATCCTATACCTTGATCAAAGGTATTCTTAATCAAAGAATGCCATATGATGGGAGATGTAATTCCTCAAGATAAGTAATGCTACCTATCTCGTGCAATAAGTCTGTAAGGTCGTATGCTGTTGCAACTAAATCATGAGATGCTACTACTACATCTTAGGCCAAGGAAGGCGAGGTTGTCCAAGATCTATTTGACTATAGTACAAGGAGACCTAAGGTAATGATAATTGGGGTCAGCAGGGTATAAACCCTAACCCAAGGAAAAAGGGTAAACAAGCAACCTAGCTTACCAAGCCCTTGGAATCTCGCCAAGTCGCGAACAATCTAGGATCGAATGATGGGAGTATTCGGGAAGAAGGAATCACACCTTAGCAGTTGGTCGACCACAGAAAAGATCGCGATTGTACACTTAGGTACATTGTTTGAACTTCTTTGCTCAAGGAACTAATTCAAGGCCAAACACTTAATGCTTCAGGTTAATATCCTGGAGGGAGAGGTAGGTTTAGTTACCTCTGATTGCGTGCTTGGCCCTTTCCAAGAGGGTTGTTAGCCGTGCCGCGTACATGGACCAAACCCGCTGAGAGAGGTCTCTCCGTGGGTGCTGCTTGGAGCAGGAGGATGCTTGGGTGCCAGGGGAGGCTCTGGCTGTAAATTCCTTGCCTTCGGATCCTGCACAAGAGGACGACGTGACTTGAGATGGGATCTTGAGGCCCATGTACTAGTCTACGGGCGAAACTTGGAGCAGCAATCCTGATGATTGCTCAGATATCCTTCGGGCAAGATACTTGATGTATTCCAAGACTATGATAAATAAAGATCAAATATTCGAAAAAGGAACTTGCTTGACATTGTTTTTTTATGTCAGTCCCTAAGCTATGTGAAGGAACCAGTGTTTAAATTGGTTAATTAAGAAAACTGCTTCTGCATATCAAACATAATGTGGTAGGTAATTAGATAACTAAGCAACCCGAGGAAAGTGCGGTGGATGTGACTTGGGTCCGTCCTACGGAAGGCTGGTCTTGGTTAGCTGGGAACTTTTCTCAAAAGACGTGATAGCAAAATTGTGAAGACCTAGATTCAGTAGAGTTAGAATCCCGATTTATGCTATTTAAGGGGAAGTGGAATGGGACTATGCCTTACGGGCAGAAAGGTTGAGCTTCACATCCCTCTCGTTTTCCATTCTCCATGAACCAAGTGCAGCATAAATCCGCTTCGACTCTGTTGTTCCTATGCAAAGTGGTTCATCTAGAGCTTGACGCTTGCTACTTCTTAGAGACTTGGCTGATAGGAAAAGAAAAACCCTGACTTCAGGTCAGTCCTAAGTGGAAACGGTCGGATACTTCCTCTTCGGGGCAGACTCAGGAAGACCTAGATCGCAAACCTTGTGGCATTCCTTGCAAGTGCTAGGTGGCGCTTTCTAGACTCTATTCCCGATGGACTGCTAAGACATGTCCCAGAAGTGGACAAGAGGACACGTTTCAGTTGATATCAGAGCAAACCAACGAGATCTAAAGATTATAAGGAAACTTAATGGAGAAAAAAATAATAATAATAAAGGGAATAAGGGGATAAATAGGGGAGGGTGAGTAGAATAGAGTAGTATTTTCTATTGAAAACATTTCTTTACTCACTTATGGATGCTGGGTTGCAAAATCACGAAGCATGGAGCAAGTTCTTAGTGTTCCAGGTAACACCATATTGGGGAATATAGGAATTCCCCATAAGTTTGGGACACGTGGTCAAAACTTTGTATTTGTCATAACTTGAACACTATAACTCCAAATCAAGCACTCTATAGCTCAATAGATTCTATTTTTCAAGCGCTTTCCAATTCCCTAAAATCTTGTAAAAGAGTGCTAGGCAGTAGAAAATCCGAAAAGCTAAAACAAAAGACAAAGACAAAGGCCAAGGCAACGAGAAATGGAAGACAAAGGCGCACAAGGAAAAGCACAAGTCAAAACTTTTGTAAAAGAGTGCAAGCACATCATGGTTTAATTCAAGGAGCGTCGGTGCAAATTGTAAATGTAGATGGGCGGTGGAAAGAAAGCTAGGAAGTATTCAAAGAGTAGAGAGAGAGAAAGGGAAAGACTCCATATCCATGAGCCTTCAGGCTCTCAAGCTCATTCCTTCATTTCCACACACTCAATTGAAAAGCACACACACTACAAGATAAAGTGACCTAGTCTAAACGTAGACTAGACTGACTAACTATAGTCAGGTCACTGACTGACTACTAACCCGACTTATTTAATGTAGTCACATGTAGACAGCTGTACACACTAGCTGTCATAGATGTCAGTCATAGATGAAGACACACTGACGGTGAGCTTGATTTCTAACACTCCCCCTCAAGCTCAAAAACAAAACTCAAATCATCTGCATCACTCCAAGTAGCTGTCTAAAGTGAATGAACTTATCTTTACCAAGTGATTTGGTAAAGATGTCTGCTACCTGGTCTTCAGTCTTCACATGCTCCAAGTCAATCTGATCTGCTAAAACCATTTCCCTAATGAAATGGTAGTGAACCTCAATGTGTTTTGATCTTGCATGATAAACAGGATTGCTTGCTAACATAACATTGCTCAAATTGTCATAGTATAGCTTGACTTTGCTGTCCAAGTGTACTCCCAAGTCATTCAGTAACTTCTGTAAAACCACTTAGCTTCACAGGCCGCTAAGGCCGCACCACGATACTCTACTTCCGTACTAGACAATGCAACTGTAGGCTGTTTCTTACTCTGCCAACTGATCATGCTACTACCCAATCCAAATGCATAGCCACTGGTTGACCTCCTGTCATATGTGTAGCCAGCCCACTCAGCATCAGTGTACCCCATCAAGTCAAGGGGTTTCCCATATGCATAAAACAGCCCATGATCTGTGGTACCCTTTACATATCTCAGAATTCTTCTGACTGCATCCAAGTGTGGTTTGCGAGGCTTCTGCATGAACTGACTGATCAGCCCCACGGCATAACTCAAGTCAGGTCTAGTGATCATGAGATAGATCAAGCTGCCTACCATCTATCTGTACATAGTAACATTCTTAATCTCTGTCCCAACATCAATCTGTAGCTTGACATTCTACTCCAAAGGCGTATCCATAGGCTTGCAATCAGCCATACCATATTTCTGTAACATGTCGTGAGAATATTGCTTCTGTAGCAGCCATATGCCTCGAGGTGTAGAGACAACCTCAATCCCCAAAAAATATTTCAGCTCTCCAAGATCCTTGACCTTAAACTCAGTCTGTAAACATGTCTTTATTTCTGCAATCCCATTTTTATCATCTCCTGTAATGATTAAGTCATCAACATAGACAACTAGAAAAACATAGCCACTATCTGTCTTCTTCGCAAACAGACTATGATCAGCATCTCCCAATCGGAAACCATGTTTCTGTAAATAACTGCTGATGCGAGCATTCCATGCTCTGGGTGCCTGTTTCAACCCATATAATGCCTTTTTCAGCCGACATACATGTGCTGGAAATTCTGGATGTACATAGCCTTCAGGCTGTTCCATGTAAACCTCTTCCTGTAATTCTCCATTGAGAAATGCATTCTTTACATCCATCTGCCATAGTTTCCAGCCTCTAGCTGCCAAAGCAATCACAGTTCTAACTATAGCCATCTTTGCTACAGGGCTGAAAGTCTCCTCATAATCAAGACCATAATGCTGTGCATACCCTTTTGCAACCAGCCTGGCCTTATATCTTTCCAATGATCCATCTGATTTGCATTTTACCTTATACACCCACTTGCATCCAATAGGTGTTTTGCCCTCAGGCAACTGTACCAAATCCCATGTACAATTTTCAGCCAAAGCTGAATATTCCTCATCCATAGCAGCACGCCAATTCTCATCTGAAACTGCCTCATCAAACTTACTTGGTTCTCTAAAACATGTTACTTTCGTCATATAAGCATAATGACGGACTGAATATCCAGTGTAAGTATACATGTCAACAGGTCATCTAACCCTCTCTGATCTCCTGAGCTGTGGCTCACTGTGAGCTTGCCTCTCATGAGGCGGCACATAACGGCTCTGTCTAGCACCTAGCGTCATAACAAACAGAATCCGCAATTCACTATCTAAGCTGTCACTGCTAGATGAATCATAACCTGCAGTGAGTGGACCTGTTACATCTTCAAAAACCTTTTCTTTTCCCTTATCTGTTCTCCCCCTCACTGACATATCCGTGTCAGTGGATGCAGTAGTGCGACTCCGTAATCGTCCTGTCCAAGGACTCACTGTAGATGATACATCACCTGTCTGACCAGTCATGGAAGTACTCTCTGCAGGAGTATTTTCAGCATGACTCATACTGGGTGAGCCATCAGTAGGCACTGCAACAGGATTCCCATACCAAGATGCTAACTCATCAAATACCACATCTCTGCTTATGAGTGTCTCATGCATAGAAGGTACATAACACTTATAAGCTTTCCGTTCCTGTGCATATCCAATAAACACACTTTTCACTGCCTTAGGATCCAATTTCTTCCTCTTCTCATCTGGTATATGCACATATGCAATGCTGTCAAATACCTTCAAGTGTGAAATATCAGGTTTATGACCATACAACCGTTCATATGGAGTGACATCATGAATCCCTGATGTAGGGGTTCGATTCATCACATATACAGCAGTCACCACTGCTTCAGCCCAATAACCATTTGGCAGACATTTTTCATTCAGCATAGCTCTAGCTGACTCCATCAAAACCCTGTTTTTTCTCTCTGCAACACCGTTTTGCTGCGGTGTGTAACTGCATGTGAGCTGTCTTCTGATCCCATGTTTAGCAAGATACCTGTCAAAGTAGTTTGAGACATATTCACCTCCTCCATCTGATCTCAAACATGATATGTAATAGCCCAATTCATTTTCAGCATGTTTCTTGAAGTCTTTGAATGCATCAAACACATCATCCTTATGTTTCAAGATATAAAGCCAAGTGTACCTGCTGAAATCATCAATAAATGAGACATAATATCGTGCACCGCCAAAGGAAGCATTATGTGAAGGACCCCAGACATCAGAATGTACCAACTGTAAAGGCCTAGTGCTGTTTTTTACATGTCTCATGAAAGGAAACCGTGCCTGCTTCCCAAACTGACATGCAGGGCATACATGACCAAAATCATTATACTTGAATTTAGGTAATCCAAGTACTACTTCTTTCTGCTGCATAGATTTCAGCTTTTGTACATTGACATGTCCGATTCTCTTGTGCCAGATCTCTACATCTCTGATGGCACTCTCATCATGAGCAAACATAGCTGCTTTAAGTTCAGGAATGGTCGCTTCCAAAGTAAACATCCTGCCATCCCTTCTGCCCTTGGCAATTAGCTTGCAGGATTTCCATACTCCTCAATGAAACATCCATCCTTGTTAAACCTCACTTGCAGATTCTGTTCTGCCATTTGACCCACAGACAACAAATTCTTTGTTATGGTCGGTACATGTAAGACATCATGCAGGCCTTTCTTCTTGCCATCAGGCATCATCAATGGAACAATCCCTTTATGCTTTATGTCATGTTGGGTATCATCCCCAATACATACATGATCATGTGTACCTACAACCATCTCATCAAACCACTCTCCATGCGGGGTCATGTGGTTTGACGCACCAGAGTCAATGTACCACCTGTCGTCTCTGTTCTGCCTTGACGCAGTCTTGGACACATGCTGCATGGCAAAGAGTTTATCAACTGACTCATCATGAGCACCACTGGAAGATGCATAATGCCCATGCTGTCTGCCCTTTGCCTTCATATCTCCTTGCTTCTTGTAACAATCCTTTGCAATATGCCCATACCGGCCACAATAATGGCAGTCCTTGTCCCTGTTGGACTGATCAGACGACTGCCATGAACCAGAACCACCACCTCTACCTCGGGGTGATCTCCCCCTGCCTCTAAACCCACCATATCCACGCTGGCCTTGTGTATTTGCACCATGCCAATTACTCTACTGCTGCTGCTGTCCATAAGTATTACGAGTGTCACCACGACCTCGAAATGAACCACGACCTCTAGATCCTCTGCCACGCTGGCTAGAGTACAACACAGTGTCTCTACTCTGAGATGCACTAGAACCTATATTCAAACCAAGTTTGACTTCCTCATGCAGCAACAAAGCAACTAGCTCTTCCCAGCTAGGGGGCTCTTCTCTGACAAAAATGGAAGTGTCAAAAGCTTTGTACTCTTTGCCTAAGCCATTCAAAGCAACAGCAATCATATCATCTTCTGATACACTTGAGCCAATAGTTGCAAGTTGATCAGCTATGGTCTTAATCTCCGTGGTATACGTCTGGATGCTCTTGCCATTCCTAGACATGTTGTTGAACTACTGTTTCAATTGGATCTTTCTTGCATGTGTCATGGTTCCATAATTTTTCATCAGTATGTCCCAAGCATCCTTCGAAGTCTCACATCCAGTGATTTGAATTACCATAGCATCAGATATACATAAGGAAAACCAATGCAGCACCTTGCATGCTCTTTCATTCCATAGCCTGTAGGCTCTTTTCTGTTCATTTGTTGGATTGTGTGCAGGCAACTCAGGAGCAACGTCATCTCCTGTACATAAATCCCAATAACCTCTGCCAACCAGAAAGTTTTTCATTCTGAATTTTCATAATGTAAAGTTCTTATTATCCAACTTCTCTCCAACTATCTGAGTGATATTGTCAGTCCCATGTGCATTAGCCATGATGCAATAGACTGTCTATCAAGTGCCTGACTCCCTGCAGTCCAATAAGTATGACTGACTAAGTTCAGTCCGAACAGTTTATGACAGTTTTTTGCACTAAATTGCAGAAAAAAAACAGGGTATTTCAGCCCACTGACACCCCAAAACAACCCTCAAACAAGTGGTCTCAACTGTAGATATAACTGTCAATACATAAGCTATGTGTTTGCTTCAGCTTAAGCTTATGTAACCTCACTGCCAGGGTGCATACATGCAGTCTGAAAACTGTAAACTATGAGTAACCAGCAGCAATTTCAAGTCTAAAACTGAGTGGTAATCATGTCATACATGTTCCAAAATCTCCCAGGTAGCTGCTAGTACATTTGGCAGTCAAGACATGATCATAAGGGCACAGAACAGTGCATAACCAGCATATACAAGTGTCAACAAATTCAGTTTCAGGTTGCAGTCAACCAGAATTCAGCATACCAAGCTCCAAGCAGCTCCAAAATGTCTTTTGACCATGTCATACATTTACTTTGTAGTGTCAAGTTCAATACATGAGCATCTGAGTAGGCATAGACAACCTGTCTTCATTGACCAATTGGCATAAACCTCATGAGTTGTTTGTAATTAACCAGGACAATGTAACTATATTTATTTCAGCTTCAAAATTCAGTTTTCAATTATGCTCATTGCTTGCTTCAATTCTCCATGCATTCAGCATGTATAGGCCAATTCACATAGATGATGGAACCCCCAAGATGACCTGTATTGCTTTAGTAATGCACAATACTTGTCATTGACTGTGTATGACAGTTTTCAGCCTGTCATTGATTTTCAGATCTGAGTATTCTGTCATTGACTGTGTCAAGAATCGCGTGGTGGAGGGGGTTGCTCAAGATGTTGCGCCGAACACACACAGAATGCACAAGGAGAAGCTCACTCAAGAGACAAAAAGAGAGATGGAGGCCAAAACGTTTTCTTGCTGATTTCTTCTTCTTCTTCACCCTCTTCACAATGTACACAAAGTATAGATAAGATACAAGATAAAAGGAAAGTGGCCTACTAAGTCAAACAATGCATAACCGTTTACACTAGTCGACTGGCGCTATAACTATGCCAGCTGTAAATAGGTGTAACAACCTGAATATAATAAGTAATGAGTCAGTGGCCATGTGAGAGTCATAATGACCACCGACGTGCCAAGTGTAGACGTGTGGACCCATCTAACCAGGCGGTCCATCATCAATGTCCACATGTGTTGAGCTTGTCATCTCAACACTCCCCCTCAAGCTCAACTGCATCTCTGCAACTCCAAGTAAGCTTCGAAACTTTTGAAGCTTCTCTTTACCCAATGCCTTCGTGAAGATGTCAGCTATCTGATCCTGTGTGCTGACATACACCAAGTCAATCTCACCTGCTAGTACCATCTCTCTCACAAAGTGGTAGTGTACCTCAATATGTTTTGTCCTGGCATGGAACACAGGGTTCCTAGCCAACTGTATACTGCTCATATTGTCACAATAAATGACAACTGGACCTTCCATCTGCACATCCAAATCAGCCAATAACTTTTGCAGCCATACTACCTCACATGCTGCAACAGCAGCACCTCTATACTCAGCCTCTGTACTCGACAAAGCAACTGTAGATTGCTTTTTGCTGCTCCAAGCAACTGCTGCACTACCAAGAGAGAACATGTATCCACTGGTAGATCTTCTATCGGACATACTACCAACCCAATCTGCATCTGTGTATCCAAACACCTGTACATCTGTACGTGCCTCATAGAAAAGTCCATAATGTAATGTGGACTTCACATATCTCAATATGCGTCTGACTGCATCCAAGTGTGGCTTTCTAGGTACTTGCATAAACTGACTCACAAGACCAACAGCGTAGCTCAAGTCTGGCCTTGTAATGGTCATGTAGATCAAACTCCCCACTATTCTCCTGAACATAGTAGGATCTTGTATCTCATCTCCAACATCAGCACTTAGCTTTACATTCTGCTCCAATGGGACTGAAAGTGGTTTGCATGCTGTCATACCATACTTGGACAACATATCCAAGCCATACTGTCTTTGGGACAGCCATATACCATCATCACATCTGATCACCTCAATGCCAAGGAAGTACCTTAGCTCACCTAGATCCTTCATCTCAAACTTCATCTTCAAACAGCCCTTGACTTCAGCAATCCCAATATCACTATCACCTGTAATAATCAAGTCATCCACATAGATGACTATGATGACCAAACCTGCATCTCCTTTTCTCACATAAAGTGAGTGATCAGCATCAGAAACATAAAAACCAATATTGACAAGATACTCTCTAATCTTGTCAGACCATGCTCTAGGTGCTTGCTTGAGCCCATAGAGTGCCTTATTCAATCTGCACACATACGTGGGATGCTCTAAATCTTCATAACCTGCTGGCTGATCCATATACACTTCTTCCTGCAAATCACCATGCAAGAAGGCATTCTTTACATCCATTTGCTGCAACCTCCAACCTTTGGCTGCTGCCAAAGCAATCACACATCTGACAGTTGCCATCCTAGCAACTGGACTGAAGGTTTCATCATAATCTATGCCATATGTCTGGGCATAGCCTTTTGCAACCAGCCTAGCTTTGTACCTGCTAATAGAACCATCTGCATTGTGCTTAATCTTATAAACCCACTTACATCCAATAGCTTTCTTTCCCTTCGGCAATGATACTAGATCCCAAGTCTTATTAACCTCTAATGCAGCCATCTCCTCATCCATTGCTGCATCCCAATGAGCATGGCCAACAGCCTCCTCAAAACATGTAGGCTCAACATCCTCAACTAGTTTCACCATATAAGCATAATGGTGAGCTGCATAACCTTCAAAACCAAATCTTTTAACAGGGTATCTCACCCTGCTAGACCTGCGTACCACTAGATCACTCAATGGAGTCTTTGCATCAGCCCGTGCTCTCTGCACACCTGGAGTTCTCACTGAAGGAATGCCAAGCTCATCATCTAAGCTCTCTGAGCCACTGGAGTCAGCATCAAGAACTACATCAATGCCTTCTGACACTTTATTCTTTCCTTTGTCTTTACCTGTAGTGCTACTAGATGCACCTGAAGATGTAGAGGTACTCCTTAGTCTCCCAGACCAAGGACTACTAGATGATGTCTCTGGTCCACTAAGAGTCCGTGATTCTTGCTTTTCAGCCTGCACATGAGTGTCATGATCATCATCAACATCCAATGCATCACCACTAGATGCATACCAGCTGCTCATTTCATCAAAGATGACATCCCTGCTCACTCTGAACTTACATGTGACAGTGTTGTAACAGCAATACCCTTTCTGCTCTAAAGAGTATCCAATAAAGACACACTTTTCAGCCTTTGGATCCAGTTTCTTCCGCAACTCATCTAGCACATGAACATACGCAATGCAGCCAAATACTTTCAAGTGTGAAACATCAGGTTTCTTACCTGTAAAACATTCTTCGGGGGTCATACCTTGAACTGCAGCTGTGGGAGTTCTGTTCATAATATAAACAGCAGTATGAACAGCCTCAGACCAAAAATGCTTAGGCATATTCTTTTCAGCCATCAAGGCGCGTGCAACTTCTGCAATATGCATGTTTTTCCTTTCTGCAACCCCATTTTGCTATGGGGTATACCTGCATGTGAACTGTCTCTTTATCCCATGAGATTTCAGAAAATCACTGAACTCATTTGAGAGGTACTCTCCCCCTCCATCTGACCTCAGGCACTTTACTTTCAAGCCTGTTTCTCTTTCAACTGCAGCCTTGAAAGTTCTAAAGTGCTCAAACGCTTCACTCTTTTCCTTCATAAAATATACCCACAGCTTTCTAGAACAATCATCAATGAATGTGACAAAGTATGAACTGCCTCCAAGAGATACATTTTGTGTAGGCCCCCAAATGTCTGTATGTACAACATCAAGAATATTTCTGCTTACATCTCTATCATGTGAAAAGGGTTGCCTTGCCTGATTACCAAACTGACATGCTTCACATACCTTCTGAAATTCTGCAACTCTAAATGTAGGCAAACCTGTAACCAACCCTTTGGACTGCATTAGTTTCAGCCTTTGTACATTTGCATGTCCAATGCGTTTGTGCCAAATTTCAATGTCTGCAACAACACCTTTTCCTTTGGCATACATAGCAGCATTCATAGTAGGAATTCCAGCATCTAGAGTGAACATACGTCCAACTCTACTTCCCTTTGCTACCAACCTGCACTTGTCATTGAAGTCTTCTACAAAGCAGCCCTTTGCATTAAATCTGACTTGCAGCCCTTGCTCTACCATTTGACCGACTGACACCAAATTCTTTGTAATAGATGGCACATGTAATACATCTGAAAGACTCTTTGTCTTACCATCATGCAAGGACAAGGGAACTTTTCCAATGTGTGAAATTGGGTGGCATGAGTCATCACCCGTCTGCACATAACCTGCATTCTGCAAATCTTGCATCTCTCCAAACCATTCTGCATGGCTGGTCATATGATTGGATGCACCTGAATCGACATACCAAACATCTTCATGTGTTCCCTTTCCTGTAACAGCATTCAGCATATGCTGCATAACAAACAGACGTTCATTTTTGTCTTCATTCTGTCGTGAAGACGATGCATAGTTTCCTTGCTGCAACTTACCACTTCGAATATCATCTTTCTTGGCATAACATTGGGCTGCAATATGACCTATTTTGCCACAGTAGTGGCACACAATACCAGAGTTGTTAGAACCTCTGTTCTGCCATCCACCTCTTCCTCTAAAGCTCCCCCTGCCTCTAAAGTTACCACGACCTCCTGAAACCTGCATATCGCCAAATTGCTGATTCAGTCTGTTTTGTTGGTTGTCACTACCACGTCCTGTACCACGGCCTCTTGAAGAGAACCTACCACGTCCCCTTCCTGAACTGGAGTAGAAAGCTTGGACCTGTTCACCACTTCTTTCAGATGTCTCACTCTGCATGTTGATCTCTTCAGTGATCATAAGGGAGACCAACTCATCGAAATCTGGAAATGGCTTTCTGACATATACGGAAGTTACAAAAGACTTCCAAGCCTTTTCATTGTTAAGTCCACCCAAGGTAGACGACAGCAAATCATCATCATCGGGCATTGCATCAATCGCTGCCAATGCATCTGCAATGCTCCTTACCTTCAATGCATACTCATTGATAGACATCTTCCCTTTCTTTAATGTATTCAACTCTTGCTTGAGTTGAATCTTCCGTGCCTTTGAATTCTTCACCTGAAACGAACTCGTAGAGGCCTTTTCCAATAAGAAAGTTCGTGACACGGAACTTCCATGAAGGGTAGTTGTTCTTGTCGAGCTTCTCAATGATGGGGCTTCCACTGTTCTCTGCCATTATCACAAGAATAATACCAAAGAACAAGCAAATCTTCTACAATCCTCGACCTGTAGTGCACAACAATACACTAGACAGCCTTTTTCACTGTCTGCTCAACAATACATGCAATCTGCAACCTGTTTGCAAATAAACCTCGTGTTTACTCACTGGTAGACACCTTTAATCTTACAGATCTGAAATCTGTAACCTGCGCACCCAATGTCAGTCGATACAGCTGAAGTCACAGCGTACCCTGAAACTGTTGTCCGCAACTTGCGGCTCTAAAACGGGCCCTGAAACGGCCTCAAATGCCCAAAAAAACTGCGGGAAAGCCCTTAATGGCTTATCTGCAGAATGTACAGTGCTCTTCGCACACACCAAATCTCACTGCAATCTAAATTTTTGCTCTGCCCTGCTTCTGGTGCCTCCACAGGCACTATCCAAGAGAAAGAGTGGAAGGATGGGGGAGCTTCTTACCCGTGGCTTGCTTGCTCAAACCTTGCTTCTTCCCCTTTGCTTCAACCTTCGAAATCAGCCTCTCTCAGTGGTGCGGCTCTGATACCATGTCAAGAATCGCGTGGTGGAGGGGGTTGCTCAAGATGCTGCGCCGAACACACACAGAATGCACAAGGAGAAGCTCACTCAAGAGACAAAAAGAGAGATGGAGGCCAAAAAGTTTTCTTGCTGATTTCTTCTTCTTCTTCACCCTCTTCACAATGTACACAAAGTATAGATAAGATACAAGATAAAAGGAAAGTGGCCTACTAAGTCAAACAATGCATAACCGACTACACTAGTCGACTGGCGCTATAACTATGCCAGCTGTAAATAGGTGTAACAACCTGAATATAATAAGTAATGAGTCAGTGGCCATGTGAGAGTCATAATGACCACCGACGTGCCAAGTGTAGACGTGTGGACCCATCTAACCAGGCGGTCCATCATCAATGTCCACATGTGTTGAGCTTGTCATCTCAACAGACTGTGTATGACAGTTTTCAGCCTATCATTGATTTTTAGATCTGAGTATTCTGAGCAAGATATCTCAGCTCCAAGACATTTGATCCAATGTATACATGCTTTGACACATTCTTGTGCTTCAAAGATGCCTTCTGAGTGTAGTACAAGGCTCTTGTGTATCAGTAATGACTGAATGCATGCTGTCCATTCATGTTTACAGCAGTTAAGAAATGATTATAGGTCTGTGTCTATCAGTCTAGCTCATAACAGAGCTCCCACACAAGCATTTACTCCTTGCACACTTCAAATACCTTCAATAGTGAGCATACATGCTCTATGAACCTTGTCCAGGTGCCCCACTGAAGATTGACAGGTTGCTGTCCACTCAGATCAGCAGGCGCAGATTTTCAGACCAGGGGGCGCAGATTTTCAGGCACAGGTTGCTGTCCACTCAGATCAGCAGGCGCAGATTTTCAGATACAGGTTGATGTCCATTCAGATCAGTAGGCGCAGATTTTCAGATACAGGTTGTTGTCCATTCAGATCAGCAGTCCACGCTGATTTTCAGGAGGCAGTCCATGCTGATTTTCAGGAGGCAGTCCACGCTGATTCCTTCCTTTGACTATGGCTTCATTTGCAAGTGTCCAGCTTCTTCCTCATTCCTTACTTCCATCTCCTTTGCACTGCAGGTTGTCATGCCCATTCTCCCACAGCCTCATGGATGAAGCTCTGATACCATGTTTAAAGAGTAGAGAGAGAGAAAGGGAAAGACTCCATATCCATGAGCCTTCAGGCTCTCAAGCTCATTCCTTCATTTCCACACACTCAACTAAAAAGCACACACACTACAAGATAAAGTGGCCTAGTGTAAACGTAGACTAGACTGACTAACTCTAGTCAGGTCACTGACTGACTACTAACCCGACTTATTTAATGTAGTCACATGTAGACAGCTGTACACACTAGTTGTCATAGATGTCGGTCATAGATGAAGACACAATGACGGTGAGCTTGATTTCTAACAGGAAGATAGAAGGACAATGGGAAAAAGAGCCTAGGCTACGGCCCGCCATGTAAAAAAAAGGGAAAAGGGGATGATCGCCCAAAAGGGATTTAGGGTTTTGTATATAAAATTGGAAAGTGAATGAGAAGCTCATTCTTGTGCGTGGAAAAAAGTAGCTCTCCTCCTCTTCTTCTTCTTCTTCTTCTTGCTTGCTTGAGCTTGTACTTGAGAGAGGGAGTATGAGAGTGTGAGGAAGTGAGTGTGTGAGGGTGAGGGTGAGGGACCGTGGGGTAGAGAAGCTCTCCATCTTCTCCTCTCGTCTTCTCTTCTCTTCTCTTCTCTTCTCTTCTCTTCTCTTCTCTTCTCTTCTCTTCTCTTGCTCGCAATGATGGAGCTTGGAGCGTGGAGCTTGAGGATGGAGCTTGCTTGAAGCTTGCACTTGGATCGTGGAGCTATCGGAGTGTGCGGGAGAGGAGGTAATTCGAACGGCATGGAGGCGCTTGAAATAATAAGCGGTTTCTGGGTCTTGGCGGTTGAGCGAAAGCTCCCACATTTTGATTCCATTGCCGGGACCAACGGATTCAAGCCTTGAGCACTTGCGCACTTTGAATCGAGCATCGAAGTAAGGGTTTTCCCCCGAACCGGTGCTTGAGATAGGTAGGAAGTGAGGGGGTTGAAGATGGTATTCGATCTCCTTGGGAAGTAGGTTTTTTGCTTTTTGAGATTTATGCTGTGAGATGGAGTAGTGTAGGTGTTTACTTTGTGATTTGGATACATTAGAGTAGGAGAAAACAAAGAAAAACAAAGAAAATAAGCATTAGGGTTTACTGTTGCAAAATGGGGCAAGAATCGTGCAAAAGTGGTAAAAAAACTCACTTATGATGCCTAAGATCGGCAAGTGAGTTATTGGGGGCGTCAATACCATACCCAGAAAGGGGTATAAGGGCCAAAATTGGCAAGAAAGGCCACTGTGTGCACTGCAAGGTTTCAGGAGAGCAGGAGAGAAGAGGAAAGCTTGGTGAGGGGATCCGCTTCAATCTTAGCATCAGAGAGATATTTTGCCAGCCCAGGTAATTCTACACCTTTCCCTACATGAGTAGGATGGATCTGGAGCTGCTTGACTAGGGGAAAGGCCTCTAGCACACCCGGCACGGCGAGTTTCGTGAGGTTTGGCGAAAAAATGTGCGGCGCCCGGCGTGTTCGAGTGACGGCTACTTTGGTCCGAGGCCCAGAATCGGCCCTCGAACCGCTCGACTCGACCCACTCGGCCACTATCACTCGGACGCCCACACTCAGCCCATCCGAATCGAGCACTCGGACTACTTCGAAACTCGGCCTCGGCCCATTCGGCCCGCCTCTGACCCAGCCTCGGCCTACTCGTCCCTCGGACACCCAGCCGAATTTGGCATTCAGACAATTACATACGACCCTTCCCACTCGGCCCTCGGACGTGCAGAATCGGGCACTTGGACCCTGCAATTCGAACCAGTTGGGCTGAGTGTGCAGTTTCACCAAATTTTCAGAAAACTTTACCTGACCCGGCCAACTCCCAGTAGCGCAAACTATCGGAAGCCCTTAGGACACTCAGAACTTGATTCTGGCACACGGAATAGGCAAAATCGTAGGCGTAGCTGCTTAGCAGCTAGAAGTAGACAGTTGCAAGACCAGGGACTTAAACGCAAACCGCTGAGTGGAAAAGACTGATTGGACCCAAAAACGAACGAGGCAATGAATTAGAAAAACTCTGAACCCCGAAATTGACCCCACAGGCTACATAGAGCAAAAGGCGCATCACAGATCCACCATTGGGCCGAAACTTCGAGCAAGTGGTTCAAGATTTGGTTGAACAATCCTCCAAACTGCGCATGGTGTTTACCGTAACAGCCCTGCGGGTCCGTCCCCCGGACCCCCGCAGAGGGGGCTCTGCCCCCTCTGCCCCCTCTGCATCTCCCCCAAGTAGGTTGGAGAGAAAACGCGCACCGTGACAGGCCCTCCAACTCAGACCCTCGGGTAGTAATGGCTCTACATGAGCATGGATTCTCACTTGAAAAGGAGCAACCAAAAGCCCGCACCCGAATAGAGGCAAACAGAGACCCTAGAACTTCAACTGGCCAATCTAGCTATAAGGGCAAAAAGGCCACACTACAAGGACACATGTACATTGTGTTCAAACTGCGTCTAGTCAAAGCAGAATGCAACATCATCAAGCTACCAATGCAGGGATGACTAGACATGGCAGTCCTGACGATAGATATATCCTGAGCAGCGCTGCACAGACAACCCAAGATCTCCATAGACAATCCACGTCTGACTGTGCAGCTAGGGACTCAAAGGCATGTATCAGAAGGCTTGAAGCTGTAAACCAAGACCTGGATGATGAAGACATAGTGCCGCCTGCTTATCTTAGGGTCAAACTCACCGCAAAATGAGAGCATAGTGTTGATGCTCTCATTGATGAAGGATAAGATTTCAATATCTTGACTTATGAAGCATGGACTCTACTAGGTCAACCAGAGCTCAAACCGACTGATGTAACTCTTAATCCTTATGGGGAACACCCACAAGCGCTTCTAGGGAAGTGCAGAATCCTTGTAACTATTGAAACAGAAAGCTTGCCAGTCCTGTTCTATGTTTCTCCAAATAGCGAAAATTATGGAAAGGAAATCCTCCTAAGAAGGCCCTTCAAAAAGGCAACAAAGTGTGAAGCTGACTACATAGCACAGAGGATACATCTAGCACTACTAAGTGTGAAGATAATCACGACTTTTAGCAAGGGTGACCTCACCAAACCTCGAGGGAAGGGCAAGGAGCATTCTGACATACCAAGCAAGCCTAGTAATGAGAGCAAGGAGTTGTTGAAAGAGTTGATACAAGCGCAGGTTGAACGGAGAGAACCAGTGAGTGAGGCCATAATTGAAACAATGAGGTTAGGAGACAAGCCCAAGGATAGGGTTTGGACTTACAAATATCGTAGCAGATCACGAAAGAAGCCCAAGCCTTATAGACGAAGACATCATTGGAGAGCTAGCACAACGCCACGATGGATATCCAAGGCGTTGCTTCATGCTCAAGGGTATTATGCAGGCAACCGATGGATTTGGGTACCGAAACCCCTTGCTAAACCACCTCGGTCAGGAGCCCAAATTAGGTCAAAAGAAATGAGGCATGGGAGGAACCCTAAACGGAAATCCGAGTCTCAAACCAAAAATATTGGAGTGATTGCGCCCCTCACGATTGAAATCAAGAAACCGAACATGACCCATCAAAAACTAGATCCTCAGCCTAGCATGCTTAGTAAGCAGATATTAGAGGGATCTGTCGAGTGTGCACAAGGTCCACTAGTGCAAAGGGAGCCTCCGATTTCCCAAGAGGATAATGAGCACCACAGGCACAACATCACTCATGATAAGGCTGATTGCCCAGCAAAGCTAATGACGGAATCCTCCAACAATCACGAGCAAATCATTCAACCGGTGCCAGGTCCGCCTAAGAGTCCTAGGTCTCCTACGTCCTCTCTTCCCAAACGGACCCAGGAAGCACAACGATAGTCGTCAATGGCAGGGGCTCACTCCCAATCTCTGTCTCCATCAGAGCTTCCAAACACCCAAGAGAGGAAACATGGCACTAGCGTAGCTCTCGGCCCAAGGATATGCCCGTGCAACCCAATGTGACTGGATCAACTCAGGATCGATCTACACAGGTGAGTGCTCAAAGGACAACAAAAGATAGGACAACGTCCGATCCCCCCAGGGACTCCACACTGCGATCCACCAAGTGTAACCAGCCCACTGGACTAAACGCCACTGCTCCCAATCAGGGATCGCAGCAGTCATAGCCCTCGGCCATGACCACACCCCTTTGCAGAACGTGTCCCTAACAATTCATCTGCTGCAAGGAGGTGTCGCAACCAGTATCCTTGATAACTCCAATCTGTCCCAAGCACCTAAAGCCTAGGCTCAAGGAGAGACCCCTCAAAGATGTGGCCAAGGAGATGACACATCAAACTACTCAACCTAGCAAGGCTATTCAGCAGGCCGCGACTATGTTCCATGAGGACACACTAGAGAAAGGAAATGCTAAGGCCCAACCAGGCACAACAATAGTTGACCTAGTCTAAGGTCCTGAACCATTGAGAGATATGCCTTCACTGACCAAGAGGAAGAGGAGAAAACAGCTCAAACAACAGTAGCTATAGGTGGTTGTGAACCCCAAGAGCATTGAGACCAAGAGCGCTGGAGAGCTGGGGAATAAAGCATCAAGTCCATCCACCAATGAACCCATTGATGTCTCTCCTAATAGCAGTGAAACCTCAGACACATCCATGTGCTCTAAAAAATTAAAGCAGCCGTTGCCATCAATAGTTGCTTTCAACACTCAATCCACCGACAATAGAACTCTCATCGACCAATCAAGAGTGGAGATAACGCTGTCACAACAGCACGACAAATTCATGCCAATCACGTCCAAGGAGAACCATGATGCAATAATGAAGCCTCAAGAGAAACATGGAAACCCCAAGCACATGAGCACTCCTAGCGTTGACCAATCTTACTCATCTAGGCCTGAGCCCCCAGCTATGCTAAAGCCCAGGCAAACTCCTAGAACCTTGCGTGAGATGGAAACCAAGCAAGCCCTCGTTGAACATAGAAGTGTCGCAGAATGCCTAGCTGAGTTGGATGCCAAGCTCAAGGTGTTCGCACGTGTCTATGTCCTGGCAGACATGCGTGCATTTCCTAAAGAGCAGCTTGGAGAATACTTGCATTTCCTTTATCTTGGGAAGAGCAAGAACATCTTGACGAGCACTATAGCAGGCTCGTGCACGAACACTTGCTACTCAGCTCAGGCGAAGAAGCCGACGAACTGCGCTTAACTGTCACATTCAATGAGGCATTCTATCAACCAAATCTCTTAGAGATAGAGCAACTAAAGTGACTGTCAGAAGGCCGAAGTCGATTTGAACAGCGTTGATGTGAAAACCACATTGCAATGGTCGAACTAGGAGCTCAGATCATGACAGTCTTTGAGGAGCGATTGGCCAAATGGCAATCCCAACAAGACCCGACCTATGTGGCACCAACTTCCCTTCGATGCTGACTGCCATTCGGGGCACAGACTTGGCTGAACCAAGCCAAGAAAACCCTCTGCTGGATAAGGTTCTCACTGAGGAGTTACATGTCACCAGTAGACTCGGACAAGGTTCCATGCTACTCAATGTGGCAAAATATTTATCAGTATTGAGTAGGTTGCCACGTGTACTAGATGCATGTGCCATGCTTCAGTACAATCTCGAGTTCTACAATTGGTTTCTATCATCGTGAAGTGACAGGGATTCGTAAAAATGTATATATATAAACAATGATTTTTGTGTCACCCTATATAGACACTGTCAACACACACAAGCCATAAAAAGTCAAGCCCAGACAAAAGAAGCGGGGCCAACAGGCTAGGCTAGTCCGGTACCCCTTTCACATGATCATGTCTGCCTCCAGGCAAGGGGCATGCACCCTGCATTGCCACCATGGAAAGCCCTGACCAACATCTCGGGTAATGTAAGCAGGGCGCAGTCCCTCTCTATGCACTTTTCCCTTTCCAGCCTACCCTTCCAAGGATGAGCCCCGTCCAACTGCAGGACCACCAACCAATGTAACTCGGCGTGAGTCAAGGTCGGCTAGTAGCTAGAGGCTAAATGGGCACCATTACGGGGGCCACCCCTCGACAGTGAGTACAACATGTTCCACACCTTCTCTTCTAGTCATATGCGTTTGATAACCCACACTGAAATCCCTCCTATGCAAACAATCTTATTCCGTATCAAGGCCTAACCCTTGGGTTGCATCTTGCAGGTCCCCCACAAGGAAAACATGGAGAACCACGGGCAGTTGACGTGCAGAGACGCTCTTCACGGATGACAGGAACATGCAGCACGCGCCCCTTTGCCAGTGCGCTATGTGCCCACTCTCAAGATATATGCAAAGAAACGCGGACCTAAACGGCACTGCCCCGGACGAAGGCCTAAAAATCCTCAGACCAGGAAAGTCGAAGCTCGGCGAAGAGTGCAAGCCGTGGCAACACCAAAAGCACAAATACCCCACGAGCGCTCAAGCACCAGATGCCCAAGGGCAAGAAAGGTGGCCAAGGACAGGGAAGAGTTCAACGAATTATTTAAAGGCATTTTGGAAATGGTGGCAACCCGGGACTATACCATCCATGTCCCGGTGGACATGTGCCCTGCCCAACCTCATGAGAGTCCCGCACCAGCATCAACCTAGTCGCCTAACCAATCGGACTCGCCCCGCCTAGTAGAAATCGACTAAGCCCCTATGATGTACAAGCAGCTTGACAAGTTATCAGGACCTAACTTTTTGTCTTTTGATGGGTAAAAGGGCAACTCCCGCTTGTACAACTTCTTCTACCTATCGCTAATGTATACCGCATCTTTGATAAGCAATCACATGGGCATTGCAATTAACATCATATGCATTTCAAAACGTCGTGTTTTAACATAACTACATCTGTTGAATTACTTAATGAAATCAAGCATGTGCTCTCATGATGTGACAAGTGGATGCTGGATAACACAGGTCTTCATGCAAACGTGTTCAACGCCTCGGTCACCGCAAAACCATGACCATGCACTAACCGCAACAAGTCATGCTACTGAACGCGAACAATCACCCTTGCAAGTGCCCACATCGCACGAACCAACGCATAGTCATGGGATACACTCTCTTCTTGGGCCAAGTACTACACTCACGACGGGTGACGCTGCAATCATACCGATATCGCAACAATGGCTTCCCTAAAAACGAGGCTAGGGCCAAGCACCACGGTCATATCCTTTTCCTGAGCCTCCAAGCCTTGACATGCTCCAACCCATTGAAAAGCTCATAGCCTCCGCATATTGCAATGGTTGTACGGGGAAAAAAAAAAACAAAACAAAACACAGCACCGCACCGCACCTAGGGGTCCTCAAATTAGGTGTGTCCAGTGACCTTGGTCCGCTGGCTCCGTCCCTAGTCCCCTAGCCCCCTAGCATCACCCACAATAGTTCAGGGCACATCAAGGGCAAAATAGCCCTAGGGAGCTTATCTCTCCTGTGGTTAGACCTGTTACCCTGAACCATTCACACAATTCTCGCTTCCACTCTGCCTTAAACCCATGGCAATCACTTGGGGCACGCCCTGCACAAACGGCCATGAACAGTACACCATCCCCATCTGCAGGCCCAATGTCTCCCACCTACAGCTCATACACTATCCCTGGGCCCTACCCTGCAACGTCTACAATCACAATGCATAGGATGTCGCACCCACCTTCACATGTACTTTCCACCATGGACCACTCTGCTTCATCCACACGATGATATGAGCCACCAGGCCGCGGTCTTCTACCTACATAATATCTAAGTATGCACGAGCACTCACATAATATCTACACGAAAGTCAGTTTGGGTCCTCAAGTGTAGGACAATACTCCAAGCTTGCTTAGAGTTCGACCTGTCTCCCAAACTCATCAAAATATGACTTGTGCACACTAAGACAACTAGCACTACCCCTTAGGGAGAGACCACCTGAGAGTTTTTCTAATTGCAGCTATTAAAGACTCCAATGAAAGCACCATCATCTTGACATCCATGCTCAACTCTAAACTCTTGTCTTTCACTCCATCATGCCAATCACCAAAGAATCATCACGCGCAAACTCCACTAGGAGCACCCCACGAACGCCAACCCCCATGCTAGCTATGCGTGGCCATTTCCAACCAAGCATCACCCTATCGCCACCTACAATAATCATATCACCAGACAATCGGAAAAGCCAGTACCCCCACCGACCTTCATCCGCACCAACATCAGAACTCCCCCAAGGCAAACCACCTCCGTCCTTGCCACCCACGTCTTCGGTGCATGCTAATGCCTGCTACCTACGACGGTGAGTGCCATGGGACTGGCACTCGTCTAGGAGGGGGGTAATGTTAACCCCAACATGAAGAAAACAAAGGGAAATAAAAAAGACGCAGGGCAAAGGTGGAAAAAAGGTAGCTCGACTGAAGAAAGAAGAGGGGAAAAGGCCAAAAGCGCAAGGGCAACCTTAAAAAGTCCAAGGAAACTGTAAAAGGGAAAAGGTGCATTTTAAAATACAAAGGTGCACCCTGAAATCTTGTAAAAGAGTGCCAGGCGGTAGAAAATCCAGAAAGCTAAAACAAAAGACAAAGACAAAGGCCAAGGCAACAAGAAACGGAAGACAAAGGCGCACAAGGAAAAGCGCAAGTCAAAACTTTTGTAAAAGAGTGCAAGCGCATCATGGTTTAATTCAAGGAGCGTCGGGCTCTCACCCGTGCAAATTGTAAATGTAGATGGGCGGTGTAAAGAAAGCTAGGAAGATAGAAGGACAATGGGAAAAAGGGCCTAGGCTACGGCCCAGCCATGTAAGAAAAGGGAAAAGGGAATGACCGTCCAAAAGGGATTTAGGGTTTTGTATATAAAGTTAGAAAGTGAATGAGAAGCTCATTCTTGTGTGTGGAAAAAAGTAGCTCTCCTCCTCTTCTTCTTCTTCTTCTTCTTCTTCTTCTTGCTTGCTTGAGCTTGTGCTTGAGAGAGGGAGCGTGAGAGTGTGAGGGAGTGAGTGTGTGAGGGTGAGGGACAGTGGGGTGGAGAAGCTCTCCATCTTCTCCTCTCTTCTTCTCTTCTCTTGCTCGTGGTGATGGAGCTTGGAGCGTGGAGCTTGAGGATGGAGCTTGCTTGAAGCTTGCACTTGAATCGTGGAGCTATCAGAGTGTGCGGGAGAGGAGGTAGCTCGAACGGCATGGAGGTAAGCTCACTACACACATAGATATGGATGGCGCGTCGACTATGTGAGAGGTAGCCATTAGTGCTTAGCTTGGAACACTTGAAACAATAAGCGGTCCGTGGGTCTTGGCGGTTGAGCGAAAGCTCCCACAGCAGTGTTCTCGTACTTAGATCGTTCTATGTTGCGAGTAAGAGAGGGTACTAGGCCTTAGGACACGAATACTAGTAATATCAACAAACAAAGGATGTTAAGCGACCAAGCAAGTTGCTTGTAAACTGTTGTTACGACCTTAGACTACGAAACAAGGACATTTCCCTAGTCCAAGATAAATCAATAGGTTAAACTCTAAGTTGGATTATTGATCAAGGCCTACGCCTTGGATATTTGGAGAGAATAATTTCAGACAATCATTGGATTGTCTAATTAGACAATCTTACTAGGGACAAGTGGTCCATAAGGGAAAAGGACGTGATCTTAGGGTTCTCATCTTAAAGATCGAAGGACCAAACGTTAAGATCTCACAAGAAATCCTAGAGCCAAATCAATCTTCAGCCTAGTGGGACTAAGGTTTTGGATTGGGGTCAATGGAACTCCCAAATCCTATACCTTGATCAAAGGTATTCTTAATCAAAGAATGCCATATGACGGGAGATGTAATTCCTCAAGATAAGTAATGCTACCTATCTCGTGCAACAAGTCTGTAAGGTCATATGCTGTTGCAACTAAATCATGAGATGCTACTACTACATCTTAGGCCAAGGAAGGCGAGGTTGTCCAAGATCTATTTGACTATAGTACAAGGAGACCTAAGGTAATGATAATTGGGGTCAGCAGGGTATAAACCCTAACCCAAGGAAAAATAGGAAACAAGCAACCTAGCTTGCCAAGCCCTTGGAATCTCACCAAGTTGCGAACAATCCAGGATCGAATGCTGGGAGTATTCAGGAAGAAAGAATCACACCTTAGCTGTTGGTCGTATGAACAACCACAGAAAAGATCGTGATTGTATACTTAGGTACATTGTTTGAACTTCTTTGCTCAAGGAACTAATTCAAGGCCAAACACTTAATGCTTTAGGTTAATATCCTGGAGGGAGAGGTAGGTTTAGTTACCTCCGACTGTCTGCCTGTCCCTTTCCAATGGTGTTGTTAGTCATGCCCAGTACATGGACCGAACCCGCCGCCGCGAGAGGTCTCTCCGTGGGTGCTGCTTGGAGCGAGAGGACGCTTGGGTGCCAGGGAAGGCTCTGGCTATAAATTCCTTGCCTTCGGATCCCGCACAAGACGTCGATGTGACTCGAGATGGGATCACGAGGCCCGTGTACTAGTCTACGGGCGAAACTTAGAGCAGCAATCCTGATGATTGCTAGGATAGCCTTCGGGCAAGATACTTGATGTATTCCAAGACTATGATAAATAAAGATCAAATATTTGAAAAAGGAACTTGCTTGACATTGTTTTTTATGTGAATGCCTAAATTATATGAAGGAACCGATGTTTAAATTGGTTAATTAAGAAAATTGATTTTGCATGTCAAACATAATGTGGTAGGTAATTAGAGATAACTAAGCAACCCGAGGAAAGTGCGGTGGACGTGACTTGGGTCCGTCCTATGGAAGGGTGGTCCCGGTTAGCTGGGAATTTTTCTCAAAAGATGTGATAGTGAAACTGTGAAGACCTAGAGTCAGTAGAGTTAGAATCCCAATTTATATTGTTTTAGGGGGAGTGGAATGGGACTATGCCTTATGGGTAGAAAGGTTGAGCTTTGCATCCCTCTCATTTTCCATTCTCCATGAACCAAGTGCAGCATAAATCCACTTTGACTTTGTTGTTCCTACACAAAGTGGTTCATCTGGAGCTCGACGCTAGCTACTTCCTAAAGACTTGGCTGATAGGAAAAAAAAACCATGACTTCAAGTCGGTCCTAAGTGGGAACGGTCGGATACTTCCGCTTCGGGGCAGACTCGAGAAGACCTAGATCGCAAACCCTGTGACATTCCTTGCGAGTGGGAGGTGGCGCTTTCTAGACTCTCTTCCCGATGGGCTGCTAAGACGTGTCCCACAAGTGGACAAGCGGACACGTTACACTGTCTATCTACACATATCCCTTTCTCACTTTCTTTCTCCCTCTCTCTCTCTCTCATCTATCTTTATGCCTCTTTATCAATTTCTTTGAGTGCCCCTCCCTTTCTTTCTCTCTCCTTCACTCCCTCCCTACATGTATATATTTCTCTCTCTCCTTTCTCTCTCTTATATATATACATACATATACATATACATATACATATATATATATATATATAATATTTTTTTTTCTTCCTTCATCTCTTTACACACACACACATGTTTCTCTCTCTCCCTCCCTCTCTCTATTCTCCATTTTTTTATTATCCCTCCCTCTCTTTATTTTTCTTTTTTTTCTTTGTTTTTATGTCTCTTTTTTTTCTCCCTATTTTTTTCTCTCTCTCCTTTACAATTTGATTATCTCCCTCTCTCTCTATTTCTCATTTTCTCTCACTATTCATTTTTATTTCTCTCTCCATCCTCTATATCTCTATTTCTCTCTCCCCCTCTCTCTTTTCTCTCTCTCACTCTCTTTTCCCTCCCCCTCCCTCTTTATTTCTCTTCCTCTCTATCTCTCCTCTCGTTATCTCTCTCTCTCTCTCTCTCTCTCTCTCTCTCTCTCTCTCTCTCTCTCTCTCTCTCTCTCTCTCTCTCTCTCTCTCTCTCTCTGACCCCAATACGTGTGGCAGTTTGGAACTGCAACGGCTCCCTATGGTCACGACCGGACAGACTTGAGGAGATTTTACCCGACCATGATGTTATATGCCTCACAGAGACACATGAGAACCCAGAGAGAGGTCTTCCACGCATTACAGGATTTGAGTGGGTATCTGCATACCGGGCTACTACTAGGCAAAGCACATCTAGGGGCTCAGGAGGGGTGGTAGTTCTATTCTGTCAAGGGATACAGAGACATATCCAGTTAGTGAGACGAGATGAGGAGGCCAGTTACATATGGATCAGAGTGCAGATATCAGATGAGAGATGGATCTATATGGCAGTATGCTACTTTTCACCACGAGGGTCCAGATATGCTACTACGCAGGGTGATATTCAGGCCAGAGATTCCCCCTCCCCTTATTCACAGCTCTCAGAGGACATTATTATGTATTCTAGTTTGGGTGAGGTCTTTCTTATGGGGGACTTCAACGAGCACACACAGAGATGACAGTGTGAGAGTTTTGATATGGAGTAGCCAGAGATCATGAGAGCATTAGACCTTGAGGAGTTGGGGATCAGTAGGGAGTCAGCAGATACTGGGCCAGACGCCACAAGGTATGGAGGGCATTTACTTGAGCTTGGTAGTAGACATCATCTCGTTATTTATAACGGGATGGCACGATGGCCATATTCAGGAGGTCTTACATGCTTCCCACATGGGGGGGGCCGAGAGTACTGTAGATTATCTACTCGGACCGATCGATGGGATGCATACTATCGAGTCCTTTGGCCTTGGGAGACTTCCACTCGGTGCCGATCACACCTTTCTCAGTTTCTCACTCCTCACCTCATTACCATCACCACCTGCAGATATCATACCCGACATGCATACTACCATACACTTCACTCATGAGCTCTCACATGTTTACTCACAGCATCTGGAGGAGCACATCACATCACTTGATCCATACGCACCCCTTGATACACTGACCATTGATATCACATGCATTCTGCATGATTCTGCTACACTCAGTTTTCCACATCACACATACACGCACCCCCCTCGGACCGGTACCATGCCACAGAACAAGTGGTATGATGATGAGTGCAGAGATCTACGTCGACAGCTACGCGATTTGGAGGCCAGAGGAGAGATCACACACAGACAGGCGCAGAGACGCATGCATCGCTTGACCCGCCGTAAAAAGCGGGAATGGGAGGAGGAGAGATATTGGGATATATACCACCTTCTTATGAGCAGAGATTGTGCAGAGGCATGGAGGCAGATCAGAGAACCACGCTCACCCACACTGATACATGACCCTGCAGTATGGCATGGATACGCACAGAGTTTATATCATGTACGCGCACAGCCGCTAATACCCACACCATGTACACCGAGACCGGGTATTTCATCCTTTTTCACCACTAGTATGGTGAAACATGCTATCTCACAGTTACAGCATGGCCGCGCTCGAGACCAGTTTGATCTTCAAGCAGAGCATATTATATATGGCAGAGACACATTGGCTCCACTCATTGCTCACCTCTTCAATCGTGCATTGTCTGAGGGGTTCCCTGACTCGTGGACAGAGCACACCATTGTACCTATCCACAAGTCAGGGGATCCTATGGATCCTAACACATATAGGACCATCATGATTGGGCCAGTTTTGGCCAAACTTTATGGCACGGTGATGGAGGAGGAGCTCAGCACGCTGGCAGAGAGAGAGTGCATGCACACACCCGGACAGGCAGGGTTCAGACGGGCATTTTCTACCATAGACCACATCTTCACTCTCCGTTGTCTGATCGACCAGACATGAGTGAAGAAACAAAGATTGTACTGTTGCTTTGTGGATTTCCGCAAAGCCTTTGACATGGTTCCGAGAGAGAGGCTTTTCAGACGCCTACTTGATCTGGGGGTGGATGATGACATGATGTGGGGTATTTATGCACTATATGAGCGGGTTACTGGCAGAGTCAGATGTTCGGGAGGTATATCAGATCCCCTTGTGAGCACCATTGGTGTGAAACAAGGATGCCCACTCTCACCGACTCTATTTGGGCTATACATTGATGAGATAACAAAGTTTATTCAACAGCGAGCCGGTGGAGGTATAGATCTCAGTGGAGCCACAGTTCATATCTTATTATATGCAGATGACATTGTGTTGGTCTTAGACTCAGCTTAGGGATTACAACAGCATTTATTAGCATTGGATGATTTTTGCATACAGAAAGGCATGATAGTGAACCTTGGTAAAACCAAGGTTCTTATATTCCATACATCAGCTCAGATACGCAGACAGAGTATTTTCATGGCAGCAGGAGGGAGTATTGAGGTCACTGGATCATATGTATATTTGGGAGTCACCTTTACAGCAGCTTCAGGGACTTTCTCGATGACACAGGCAGCTCGTGACCGCCTCACTAGAGGATACTCAGCATTGGCTCTTATGGAGCGACAGTGTCATCAGGCACATTTCCAGGAGCCCCGCACCAAGGGGTGGCTCTTTGATACTCTAGTCACTCCAGCACTGATGTATGGAGCAGCTATATAGGTGCCAGGCCTTGCCGATTATGTATGGACATTGATGGAGAGACCTCAGGTGATCATGATATCTAGATTGATTCGCAGCAAGGCCTCAGTCCCACATGACATTGTGCGAGCAGAGCTTGCCACACCGCCCATGCTAGTCGAGGCATTATTTCAGACAGTCTGCTTCCTACACAGATTTCAGGATATGGACAGAGATTGCATTGCATACAGAGCATATATGGCATCTCAGGAGATGGCTCGAGCGGGGGATACCACATCATGGTATGCACAGACTAGAGCTTGGTTTGACAGACATGGGCTGGACATTGATAGACTCCCACCTCTTCTATATGATACTCAGGCTCCCACTTACACCCTCTCTCTCTCTGAGAGGAACAGAGTCATCAGACAGGAGATATGGCATATTTATATACAGAGGACATGGGTTAGCCCTGCACAGCCACTGCCATCGAAGATGGCACATTATTATACACAGTTCTTGAGCATATCAGAGCAGGGATTCATAGAGATTCCGAGATATATGCAGATCTATATGCCACATCAATTGAGAGTTCTTATTGGATAGCTCAGGGTATCATCACATCAGCTTATGATTGAGAGTGGCAGAGCCAGTGGCATCCCATGGGAGGAGAGGATATGCCCCCTTTGCAGATCAGAGGTGGAGAGTGAGGAGCATTTTATTCTCAAATGCCCGACATACTCAGAGTTGAGATCTAGATACACATTGAGCAGCTCACTTCAGGGATGTATGACTGATATGGATCAGAGATCATTTGGCCGTTTTCTGGGAGAGGCATGGCACATCAGAGAGCAGAGCACACAGTGGGTCCCAGTCAGAGAGGGGCCCACCCAGACGACTATTACACAGTTCTTTCAGATAGACAGAGTGAGAGCTACTGTACCAGCCTCCAGCCAGACCTCCGGGCTTACACTACAGCAGGCTGAGGACCAACGTACCCAACGCTGCACGAGGATCCGTGGGGTTCGGACCCCATAGCCACACCGACAGGAGATCCGGAGGATTCTTGATCTACATCGACAGCAGACTGAGATCCGACGACACTCGACACATTGGATCTCAGATCTCCAGTTTGCTCTTTCTCCACCGCCGATGTACCACATCCTGCATCCAGGAGGGATCATCTGCTATTAGCGAGTTCAACGACTGCTACTACATCCCAGGATAGTATATCTCCCTGCATCTGTTACATATATATATACACATCGCACCACTTTATCACAGCCGACAGTTGTTCCCCTATCACAGCCGACATTTGTTCCCCTTTTGTAGCCATTATCTGGAGTACCAGAGCTACATACGCACATATAGATACACGACACTTATCACACTCACAGCACCGTATTTTCAGTTTCCAGTTTTTAGCTTTTCATTCAGCACTTTTATTTTGGATAGCTGGACCTCATCAGTTGTATCACAGTTTGTCTCATAGGCCAGTTTTGGTCTTTAGAAGACGTTAATATAACTTTCTTTCTTTCTTTCTTTCTCTCTCTCTGTGTTTCTCTTCCTCCTTCTTTGTTTCTCTCCCTTCCTCCTTCTGTGTTTCTCTTCCTCCTTCTCTGTTTCTCTATTTCTCCCTCTGTCTCTTTATCTTTGTTTCCCTCTCTCTCTTTGTTTCTCTCCCTCTCTCTCTTTCTCTTCCTCCCTCTCTATTTTTCTCTACGTCCTCCTTTATCTCCCTCTATGTTTCTCTATCACTCCATCCCTCTTTAATTTTCTCTATTCATGTAATTTTTTCTCTCACCCTTTCCATTTTCTCTCCTTTTCTCTCTCCCATCCTCTATCTTTCTCTTTCATTAGGAAAAAAATGAACTCACAAATGGACCGTTAAAAATAATATAGTTTAAGATGTGGGCCTTTTGGATTGTCCAATAGGAAGGCTAGATGTTGACATCTATGGAGGGTGAATCTTCTCTCTCCAAATCTTGGATTTTTTATTAAAAAAATGGGTAGTGGGGGACTTTAAAAAAGGGAGAATAAATAGTACACAAAATTTGAGTTTCTCTCACCTCATATTTTTCTCTTTTTTGGAAAATTTTCAATTTTAATTTTTTTCCCTCTCATGAAATCAGTTTGACCCAAAAGTTGAGCAACAGACCACTTTCCCTCTCTTCTCTATACTCATGAATTTTCATCTCCATCGAATGTCCCTAGTGAGAGTAATTATGGTTTTGAGCATTTTGCTTACCTCTGCACTTTCTTCTCCATGCAGCTCCAGATTTTGGGCAAAACACAGGTGCCCATCTCTCTTTGCATTTTCTTTTGTTTACTATTTTTTCAATGGGGTTTGATGTCATTTCTTACTGTTATTGTTGTTTCATTGCAGAGGTTGTTTTGGGCAGGAGGCAAAGGTGCTCATTTTGTGTGTGTGTGTGTGTGTGTGTATGTGTGTGTGTGTGTGTGTGTTTCTCTTTTATGTTGTGTTTTAAATAGAAATTGATGTTGGTTCTAATTATTGTTTTCTTGCAGAGTTTATTTGGAGCAAGAGACAAAGGTGTTAATCTCTCTCTTTGTTTGTTTGTTTGTTTTGTTGCTATCTTTTCAATACAACATGATGTTAGTTCTAACCCTTGTTGTTGTTTTATTATAGAGATCATTTTGGATGGCATTGCATAAGTGCTCATCTCTCTCTCCCTCTCTCTTTCTCTCTCTATGTTTCCTCTTTTCTACTGTTTTTTCAATATACCTTCATGTAAATACTAATTCTTGCTATTGTCTTTTGCAAAGATCAATTTGAGAAAGTTTGGATAGGTGCTCATTTCTTTCTCTCTCCCATGTACTCACACACACTCTCTTTCTTCCTCTCTACATTATCCATTTTCTACTATCTTTATAATAGGGGTTGATAATAGTTCTAACTTAAGGATCAATTGTTATTGCAACACTTAACACAAGGTAGAGCAAAGATTATGTAGGTCAATTTACGAATAAATCCGCCATATTTTGTGGTGCCAAAATTTATTCATTTAATTAGTGACTTTTATGTTTAATGGGATTGATGTTTTCTTTTGTCCATCATTTGCAATGGGTTTTGATTAGCAACGATTCAATCTTATCTTCAGTAGATCAGCTTATACGTAAATTAGCCCTATTTTGTATTGCTTCTATTCATGCAGTTATCTAGATATTTTTTGTTAAAAGAGATTCATGCAAGTATTTTTGTTAAAAGGGATTTATATGTGTATTTTTTTGTACATGCAAGTATTGTACAAGGTTTAGGTGAAGCACATAATTCTCAATCAACTATTTTGATGTGGTGAGTGATTCCTTTGTGTTCAATGATATGGATTTGTTGGAAGTCGATGGTTAAAAAATCCTCTACTTTATTGGTGCTATGTGTTCATTCGTATCTCCATGGCAATTGGCAATGATCCATGAAACTCTTGTATCATATCATCCATATACAACGCAATGTGTTGAGTCATAGAATATCTCATGTGTCAATCCAATGTGCCTATTAAGATTTACATGCCATGTGGTTGCTATCCTTGTAACAACTACTCTATAATACCCACGTTTCATACAATATATTGAGTCAAATCAAACTTCTATTCATTATAATAAAATTTATTTTGACAAAATTCTATGAGTATTCTTGTGCTATTCTTTTCATTATATTTCATGTATGTGGTATGATTAAAGTGATGCCTTGAAATTAAATCTATACTTTGTGTCGATGTACATATCCACATGCGTTTCGATATTGATGTTTATGTGTGTTTACAAAAGTGTAAACATCTCTTAATGCCATGTTGATTTGTATGGCATATTGGTGATTACTAGACAAACTTAAAATACTTATTATTTAGGGGTTAATACATACTTCTTTACATCTAATGCGTAGGTTATAATGCATGAGAGAAGAACAAGCATTCTCTCGATAGAAGTACGTAACAGAAAAGATGAAGAAGAGAATTGGATCACTGATACGTATCATTGCTAGTCTTGGGTACATATGCGTCCAAGTATGAAGGGAGCTCATTAGGGCCAAAAACACTTCCAAAAATGCACTTTTGTTAATCATGGGATTAAGAAACAGGCCAAAGAGAGTTTGCCACGTGTGCAAGAATATGATATTCTTGTCTTCTCTTTTTTAGAGATAGTGGAGTCCATTTCGTGATTCTTTCTTCTTTTTTAGCCAAAATCCCCAAAGTCTAACATGTTTTGGAGTCCCAAAGACCTTATTTACTCACAAATCTGACAAAATACGTGACAGGGATGTGATGAAATTAATAATGAGTTTTTTGAAAGTCGGGAGATCTTTCAATATTCTTTTTGGCACCCAATACATATTCATTGTGTTCTTGATGCTACTTTTTAGTTCATTCACCCCTCTTTGAGCTTCTTTCTCTAGACTTTCATTCTTTTCATGGTTTCCTCTAGGCACCCTTCTCGTTTAATACACTCTTGCACAGTCTATAGCCAGGGAGCAAATGGAAATTGGGAGCCCAAAACCTTTAGTGTAAATGATTGGGTTACCATGCTTCCATCTTGCAAGGGCTCTCATAAGGGCCCTCAATCCTTGACTTTAGCTTACAGTATCCCTCGCCAAACTCTTGCTTTGGGCTTTGATTATAGGAGATACAAACTAAGATTGGGTATTTGGGTTCCCTTGGATTCCGATACAGCCGTATAAACTTTCGGTGCATGTTTTGCCACATGAAGAAGCAAAGGAGGTGAATGTTACTTCCAATTGGAGTCTGAAAGATGTGAGGGATACCTTGGAATCACTAGACAATACATCCCCTAGACATAAG
This sequence comes from Lygodium microphyllum, assembly GCF_053477565.2. Classification (NCBI taxonomy): domain Eukaryota; kingdom Viridiplantae; phylum Streptophyta; class Polypodiopsida; order Schizaeales; family Lygodiaceae; genus Lygodium; species Lygodium microphyllum. Next base: position 118,170,051 of record NC_141164.1, on the reverse strand, counting down.
TTCAAAGTGAATGGCGTAACAATTGGTAAAAGAGCCGAGCACTCTTTCTCTTGTACAAGTTGTTTGTCTCCCACAATTGTGAGTTTTGAGCCTTGAGAATGAAAACTTTGCAGGAATTTATCTTAATTGAGTGATTGTCCTTAAGATATTTCTTAGTGGGAACTCATAAGCTATCATGAAGCAAGTTGCCTTTCGAATGTATAGAAATAAATGTACATTACATTCGATTTATAAGTGAAAAAGAAGTTCATTACATCATGAGGTACAAAAATGTCATATAAATATACAAAGCCAAAATAATAAGGATTATGTATGCTTATGTTTGCTCTTTTGATTCTTCTTTATCTGCTGCCTTCTCCTTTGTTGGCTTTGTGGCTTCTTTATCGATTTCTTCAAAGATGTTTTTTCTCACAGGGTCTTTCTTCTTTGATTGTTGAAAGAATTTCACTTTCACAAGTACTCTCTTTTCTTGGGGCTTAAGAGGGGATGGATCAAATTTCAGAGGAGAAAGCGTTGGCATTCATTTTCTTTTAGACTCGGCAGCAGTGGTCTTTGTGGCTAACTTGCCATTACCATTTCCATTGCCTTTGCCTTTGCCTTTTCACTTGCCCTTACCATTGTCGTTACCATTGCCATTGCCGTTACCATTGCCTTTGCCGTTACCATTGCCTTTGCCCTTTCCCTTGCCATTGCCATTACCATTGCCTTTGCCCTTTCCCTTGCTTGTGCCCTTGGCCATTGAAGTTTTGGGAGGAAGAGGGGAGTCAAGATCATATGGTGTGATTGCCTTATCCAAAATCAACTCAATGCATCTCTCCCTTATCCACCAAACATACGAATCAGGATAGTCTCTACACTGTAAGAATAAATGTTATAAGTTAGTGAAAAGACATCATGATAAGGGTCACACAAAAATCAAATGAAATTAATAACTTACATTCACTCATTCTATTTGTAACAACTTTGAATCCACTGTTCTGTAAATATTTGATATAACTCTCCATCCACAAGAATGAACATCACTTTGCAATGGTACTTCTTGTAGAAGAAACATATAAGGCTTTTGAGGATCAGCAAGATCCTCATATGTAGTATCCAAAAACGTAGAAACAAGTCTACCAGCACTACAAAAGGAAGCTTTGTTAGTTCAAAATATAATTTGTAAATATAATCAAAGCAAGTAATTTTCTTTCAACATACATTCATGCTTGGCCATGAACACCACTGAGAGAGTTCATAAAGATAATTTCTCTAGTAAGACAGTTGATATAGATAATACTCCAATGCCTTTTGCAAATTCAAAATAGAGGTGAGCAGAAGGGTGAAAACAAATGAATATAAATTTTCCTCTATAGAAAAGAAAAATACATTTCTACATAAGGGAAAAAGATGTGCTAATTTGTCACACTATCAAAAGTATGAAAGAATGGTGCAATACTAGACCTAGATCTTTGTCACAACTCTATAGAAACAGAATTTGTATCCTTTTTCATTAATTTGTCTATATAATGATTTATTAAATTTATTTCCTTTGCACTAATTAGATATAAAGAAAAGTGCATTGGAGCTGGCCACTGATGAGTGGTCACAGGTTATGGTGGACCCATGCGGTGGGTTAGAGAAAAGATAGTTCACACTTCCACCTATATGACCCGATTGGGCGCCTGTGACTAGAACTCACGCATATCAGGGTTAGACTCGCACACAGAAAGGATTGATGCCTTGAAGTGTGGGCTAGATCCACCAGAACAGACAGTTACAATCAACAAGATGGCATGATCATGAAATGCTTGTATAATGTGCATGTGTGGACTGAAAGCTTGAAATGCACATTTCTTTGCATAGGAAAGTCACATGAAGATTCGGATACCATTTTTGCGATGTACACGGAAAAAGCTTTCATATGATACCCATATTGGGGGGGTCCCTAAATTCTAGGAGATCCCTAAATTTTAGGAGGTCCCTAAATTTTAGGAGCCTCGAATTAGCCTAAAAATGCTAGTCCTAAAAAATAGGGATGTCATTCTAAAAATAGTAAGTTCTGTACTCTGACTGTGCTTACTAAATTTGGTTGTTTCTATTCTTGACAGTATTCAACCCAAAAAGGAAGGCCATAAAGAAGAGACAAGTGTCAAGACACTTGTCACACAAGTTTCCAAGTGTCCCACCACTTGTCACATCTCATGACATGTGGCTGGACACTTGTCTTGTGCTACTCCACTTTCCCCTTTTGTACTAGCTCTCCCCTCTCCTATAAATAAGAGCTCGTTTTTCTTCATTGAGCATCATTTTCTTTGCTGTAAACTCATGTACAGCACCCACAGATAGCCAGAAACTGGCCCCATCCATCCCCATCATCATCCCCCACTTCTCCATTATCAAATTCCTCAATATTCCCTCTTCTATCACTGTTGTTTTACAAGACAGCAAGCCTGTAAATTCATTGCAGCACCTTCTTCTTGAGCTCTTTCTTCCATTTTAGCTACAAGAAGCAAGCTCTATCCCTGTACTGCTGATCAACGATGGAGAAAGGCTGAATTCCCCTTTTTCTTCTCTCATACTGTAAAGAAATCAGTTCTTATCATTGCATAATAGATAATGCATGTGTGTTTGTACATCTTTGCATGATCTTGTGAGAGTGAGAATTACTTCTTCTCACTCTCAGGTTGATTGTAACTGAGCTCTTCCCTAAGGGACTTGGGTTGAGCAGAAATACATTCCTTCGAGGGAGGTTGCCCATCTTCAACCCTCAATCTTGTCTCCATTACTTTTACATTTTTATGGCTGTAATTTTGTGAGTAATTTTTATTTTCAACTTTAAGTGTTCATTCTCTTTTATATTAAATCTCGAAAACAAGCAAATATCATAATTGTTAAGCATACTACGTTCTTCGGGGCGTTTATAGTGGTATCAGAGCTTTGGCTCGGTCCTGTTAGATATGATCAATGCCCCACCCTCATTAGGTACTACCAATGATCCATGGTGCTCAAAGTTGTAAGGCCCCCATTATGAGGAGAAGCCAAGTGTGAGCCCGGACATTGGTGGAGTCCTGACTTGTATATCAGATGAGGTCTATGTGACCGGATGGCAAAAAGGTGACCATTGTGGGTCTAATCTTTGGGTTAGACAGACTGGTTAAGCTGGTAGCAACTCGAGGCACATTGCATTGAGTTGCGTAGTAAGGGAGTTAAAAGGGGCCCCTATTGTGGGGTCCGGGGGCCGCGGAAGCGGCCCCTGGCTGGGGGGTCCCAGGGGGGCCAGCGGCCCCCCTGGCGGGGGTCCGGGGGCAGCGCCCTCGGCCCGATGGTAAAGGGAATATTCCCTGGAATATTCCCTGGCCGACTAGTGGAGGCTCATATGGTAGGTCGGCCAATAGGCCGACCTAACGACCTTCGCGGGCTATAAAAGCTAAACCCCTTCGCAGCCATCATACACTAATCTTTCACCCAGTCAGAGTTGTTGTTCCAGCTAGCCTTAAACTCTTCACCTATCTTCTGTCTAGATCGCCATCTAAGCTTCACTCAGTGGAAGCGCACGGGTGGACAGAGCCATCTTTGTATCAGTTGTTTGAAGTTAAAGAATTTACTGATTCTCCTCTTATCTGTTGTGTACTCTCTATCTCTTTCTCAGATTCTGTTCGCTGCGCCGTGTAATATTTTACATGGTATCAGAGCCCAGGGGGCTCTAGAGATCGGAGAGCGTGCAAGAGGCAAAGGCTTCAACAGCAAAGAGAAACGATGTCGACTCCGGGAAGCAGTTCTGGCGCATCAGGAAGCGGTGCAAGAGGTGGTGCTGCTGTACCGGCTATTCAAACACTGAGGATTCGTCCACCAACCTTCAGCAAAGGCAAGTTAGATGGTACAAACTACACCTTGTGGAAGTTCAAAATTACAACTATCCTTGATTCTTATGAGCTTCTGGAGACTGTGCTGGGGACTAACGCAGAACCACAGCCTATCCCCGACCCATCAAATCCTAGTGTGATGATTCCTCCGAATGCAGATCTTCTACGAGCTTGGAAACGAAGGAATGCAGATGCATTGTGTGCCTTAGTTACAAGCTGTTCTGACAGTGTTTTGACTCTGATTCAGCATACAACCAAAGCGTCAGAGGCTTGGAATGTACTAAGGAGTCAGTATGAAACACGAAACCAAACAAGGATTCAAAACTTGGAGAATCAACTAGCAGCGGAGAAGTTTGCTGAAGGAGAGACGGTTGAAGCATTGATCACTCGGATTAAGAATCTGCGCGACCAGATGGCTGGCGCTGGGATACAAAAGACTAGCGAAGAGCTAGCTCGGAGGTGTCTTCGGATTTGTCCACAAAAGTTTGATGGACTAGTAACTGCCCTTAATACTCAGGTGAGACCTCAAGCTTTGACTTTTGAGGAGTTTTGTGCATTATTAATGGAGGAGGAGTTGAGGCTGAAAGCCCGAGAAGGAAGCAACAATGGAGATGCTGCATTCTCTGCCAATGCAAAAGGCAAAGGTGTTTCCTCCACCAAAAATGATGGTGACAAAAAGAAAAAGGGCGGCAAGAAGAAGTTTCAAGGAGAGTGCTTCTACTGTAAGAAGAAAGGACATGCAATTGCAGATTGTCGTGTCAAGAAGGCAGATGAAAAGAATGGTACCCTTAAAACTAAAGGGAAAGAGACAGCCAATACGGCTGAAGCAGAGTTGGAATTATTCATGGCGACCATTGAGGAAGTGTGCTCCTCGGCGCAAGAAGAATCTACCACTGACTCTTGGGTGTTGGATAGTGGGGCCTCCCGTCACATGACCAACAAGAAAGGTCTATACAGTTCTATGCAGCCTCTATAAGAATCCATCACTGTGACGGTTGGAAATGATGCTAAATGCCCTGCTGCGGGCACAGGTACTATTTCTTTTGTTGCTGCAAATGGTGAAGTCAAAAAGCTTTCAAATGTGTTGTATGTTCCTGAAATCAGGAGAAATCTCTTATCAGTTGCTGCCATAACTAATCTTGGTCATGAAGTGAGGTTCAAGAAGACAGGTGCAGAAATTATTGATAGTGCTGGCACAATTGTTGGCAAAGGAGAAAGAAGGAACAACCTGTATGAGCTAAGTGCTCTTACAGCCACCGCTGGAGTGGGCACAAGTAAGCTTTGGCATGAAAGGTTTGGACACATCGGATTTGCAGTATTGAAGGAGATGCAAAAGCAAGGTATGGTTGCTCACCTACCTACAATAACTGAATTGAAGGAACCATGTGAAGCTTGTATGATGGGCAAGCAACAAAGAAAGGCATTTCCACAAGAAAGCAAGAATAGAGCACAGGCTTCTCTAGAGTTGGTGCATGCTGACTTGTGTGGTAAGATGCCTACACAGGCCTTGGGGGGATCTTCTTATTTTATGTTGATTGTCGACGACTACAGTAGGAAGATGTGGGTGTACTTCCTTCGTGATAAGGCTCAAGCTTTTGGTAAGTTTAAAGAATGGCTAATACTTGTTGAAAATGAAACAGGGAAAAGTGTGAAGAAATTTAGAACAGATGGTGGTGGTGAGTTCAACTCAAAGGAGTTTGAAGGCTTTTGCAAGAGCAAAGGGATCAAGCGTCAATTGACGACGCCTCACACACCTCAGCAGAACGGTGTTGTGGAACGCAGGAATCGCACCATTGTGGAGATGGCAAGATGCATGCTAAAGGGCAAGGGATTGCCTAACCATTTTTGGGCTGAAGCTGTTAATATTGCTGTCTACATTCTAAATCGGAGCTATACAAAGGCTCTCAAGGGAAAAATACCTCATGAGGCTTACACTGGTAAGAAACCATCTGTTTCACATTTCAGAATTTTTGGATGTGAATGTTATGCACATGTTCCAGATGAGAAGAGAAACAAGTTACAACCAAAAAGCAGAAAATGTATCTTCTTGGGTTATAGTGATGAGCAGAAGGCTTACAAGTTATATGACCAAGAGGCAAAGAAGATCATCGTGAGTCGTGATGTGGTGTTCAAGGAGGAGCCGCATACAGTGGAGGAGGAGAAGGCAAGTTCTTCCACTTTATCATCAAGCGAAGAAGTAGTCCATTATGAACCTGTCTCGAGAGCTATCCCTATCCTTAAGGAGGAGGAAGCATCATCTTCAGATGATGAGGAAAAAGTTCACCAACCTGACATCACCCCACCGGAAAAGCCATTGCCGCGCTGGGTGAAGCAGCTCTATGACCACAATAATCCTATGCCTGCATCTGTTGAGGAGAAGGCAGACGGACCAAGGAGGTCTCAGAGAATAGAGGAGCAAAGGAGGGCTTCTGCTCACATAGTCAACATGGCCTTGATGGTTGAGATTATGAGAGAAGTAAAGGAGCCAACTGACTTAGAAGAAGCACTTGCAGATCCATCATGGAAGGCTGCTATGCAGGCGGAGTATGACAGCATAATGAAGAATGACACTTGGGAGCTAGTGGATCGGCCAGCAAAGCGGAAGATTATTGGCACCAAGTGGATCTGGAAGGTAAAGTACAAGGCTGATGGTACCTTAGAAAAGTACAAAGCTAGACTGGTTGCCCAAGGATTTTCACAAGTTGAAGGGTTTGATTTTCAAGAGTCATTTGCCCCAACTGCCAGAATGACCACTATTCGCACGGTACTTGCAGTGGCTGCCCACAAGAAGTGGCCAGTGTACCAAATGGATGTTAAGTCAGCGTTTTTAAATGGTGACCTCAAGGAGGAGGTGTACGTGGCTCAGCCACCAGGGTTTGAGGCCCCCCATTCTGAGAACAAAGTGTGTAAACTGAAGAAGGCATTGTATGGGCTGAAACAAGCCCCCAGAGCATGGTACCAGCAGATAGATAGGTTCTTTTTAAACCTAAACTTCAAAAGATGTGCCTCAGATGCTAACTTGTATGTTTACAGGGATGGTAAAAAGTCTGTAGTGATTGTCCTATATGTGGACGACCTTCTTATTACAGGTGACTATGAAGATATGATCAAGCAAACTCGAAAGGCTTTGAGTTTTGAGTTTGAAATGACAGACTTGGGCTTGCTGCACTATTGTTTGGGGATTGAAGTCTGGCAAGAGCCAGGAAAGATCTTCATCTCTCAGAAGAAGTATGCATGGGAGATCTTGAAGGCATTTGGCATGACTGAGTGCAAGGAGATAGGTACACCTATGGAGGTGAATGTAAAGTTATCCGTTGAGGATACATCAGCACTAGCAGACATTGGGAGGTATAGGAGGTTGGTCGGCAGTCTAATCTACTTGTGTAACACCAGACCAGATATCAGTTTTGCTGTTGGTGTTTTGAGCAGGTTCTCAAACAAACCTCATGAGAGTCATTGGAAGGCTGGGATGCGGGTGCTCAGATACTTGAAGAAAACTCTTGACTATGGTATCACATACAGTTTCGGAACTTCTCTTGTGGGGAACTGTGACTCAGATTGGGCAGGAGACATTGATTCCAGGAAGTCAGTTTCTGGTTATTGTTTCTCTTTGGGTTCAGGAATTTTTTCTTGGATTAGTAAGAAGCAACCAACAGTGGCATTGTCTTCTACCGAAGCAGAGTACAAGGCAGCTTGTTTTACTGCATGTGAGGCCGTATGGTTGAGAAGGATTCTATGGCATATGGGAGTGCAGGATGAAGAACCAACTGTGCTGAGATGTGACAATCAGAGTTGCATCGCCATCGCCAAAAATCCAATGTTTCATGCACGCACCAAACATATAGAGATCCAGTATCACTATGTGCGTGATTTGATGGAGGATGGGATAGTGGAACTGGTCTACTGTCCAACAGAGGAGAATGGAGCAGATATCTTCACCAAAGCACTTACGAAGGATCTGCTTCAAGTTCATCTTCAAAGACTCGGCATTGGGCTGAGGAGATAGTTCACCTATGGGTGGACATTGAGGGGGGGTGTTAGATATGATCAATGCCCCACCCTCATTAGGTACTACCAATGATCCATGGTGCTCAAAGTTGTAAGGCCCCCATTATGAGGAGAAGCCAAGTGTGAGCCCAGACATTGGTGGAGTCCTGACTTGTATATCAGATGAGGTCTATGTGACCGGATGGCAAAAAGGTGACCATTGTGGGTCTAATCTTTGGGTTAGACAGAGTGGTTAAGCTGGTAGCAACTCGAGGCACATTGCATTGAGTTGCGTAGTAAGGGAGTTAAAAGGGGCCCCTATTGTGGGGTCCGGGGGCCGCGGAAGCGGCCCCTGGCTGGGGGGTCCCAGTGGGGCCAGCGGCCCCCCTGGCGGGGGTCCGAGGGCAGCGCCCCCGGCCCGATGGTAAAGGGAATATTCCCTGGAATATTCCCTGGCCGACTAGTGGAGGCTCATATGGTAGGTTGGTCAATAGGCCGACCTAATGACCTTCGCGGGCTATAAAAGCTAAACCCCTTCGCAGCCATCATACACTAATCTTTCACCCAGTCAGAGTTGTTGTTCCAGCTAGCCTTAAACTCTTCACCTATCTTCTGTCTAGATCGCCATCTAAGCTTCACTCAGTGGAAGCGCACGGGTGGACAGAGCCATCTTTGTATCAGTTGTTTGAAGTTAAAGAATTTACTGATTCTCCTCTTATCTGTTGTGTACTCTCTATCTCTTTCTCAGATTCTGTTCGCTGCGCCGTGTAATATTTTACAGGTCCTCACCCCCAACACTGGTAGTGCTTACAACTATAAGTTTGTTTGTTTTCAGCCCTTGCATTGAGTGCTTGAGCATATTTTTTTTCTTTAGTCTCAATGGATCAATCGAGTGCTATCCTTCAAGCCATTCAAAGTCTTAGAGAGGAGAATCAGCAAATTCGTGAGCAACTTCTCAAACTAGAAAAAGTTGAGAATCCCAAAGAATTCAAGGAAAGAAGCCCATCTACTTCAAGGAAACAAAGCCATACCAATGAAAGGAGCCGATCAAGAAGTCCAACTACTTCTAAGAGGCAGTCCCATTCTACTTCAAGACAAAGAAAGAGATCGCGTCGAAGCTCATCCTCTTCTTCAAAGTCATCTGGCGCCTATTCTGATGGATCCTCTTCTTGTAATGAAGAGTCACACCCTTCTCGTGGAAGACCTCATCATCGTCAAAGGCGTCGACATTCTTCACCCTCGTCTCCATCTCCATCCCCATCAAGCACTTCATCATCTTCAACCTCAAGATCCGAGCATGGACGAAGGCATAAGAAGAAGAAGAAGACTAAGTCACTATCTCAACTTGAAAAGAAGATCAAGTTCAGTATGTATGATGATTCCCGAAATCCTGATCTTCTTCTGAAGTTTATTCATCAATTTCAAATTTTGTATGGTCGTGACAAGTATAAAGAAAAAGAAAAGATTAAGTTTGCAGCTTTACATTTAACCGACTTAGCCCATACTTGGTGGACGGGGTTGGAATATGATCATGCTGCCCCAAAATCATGGCGGTCCTTTGTTCGCCTGATACAAAGCCAATTTCTTCCTGTTCATTTCAAAAGAGATGTAAAAATGGAATGGGATCGGCTTTGGCAAAGGAAAAATAAGTCACTTGGTGACTATACCAAGAGATTTTGGGAGCTACTTTTGAAGGTCCAACATTTCAAGAAGATCAGCAGTTCGGAAAAGCTTAGGAAGTTTCAAGGAGGTTTGCATTTTAAACTTCGTACTGCTCTTAATCATTATCATTGTTCTAGTCTCAGGGAACTCATTGACCATGCTGAGACATGGGAAATGGAGCACAATGGCAACAAATCATTCCAAAAGAATGATAAGAAGAGAGTAGCTGATGATGAGGAGTATTCAGCCCCAAATGAAGGACAAAAACAGTGGCAAAAGCAGCCACCATCAAATCAAAAGAAGATGAAGCCCTATGCACCTCCTAATGCTCCTCAATTTCGCTCCAATCTATACCCACAAGCAAAGCAATTTTCCGAAGAAGAAAAGCAACACTTCATGAAAGAAGGGAAGTGCTTTAAATGTGGACAAACAGGCCACATAGCGAAGCAATGTCCAAACAAGGGACAAAGCAAGGTTTCTGACAACAAGCCTAAGTCGCCAGTGAAAATCAATGCTATCAGTGATGTAGTTGCAAACACAACTCACACTCCAGAGACGCGCAAATTATTAAAAGCTTGGGGACAGTTGCAAGGTAAGCAAGCACTATTCTTGATAGATCTTGGGGCGAATGAAAATATCATTTCCTTGCAATTAGCTAAAGAGCTTGGATTAAAGAATGAAGAGATGGACACTCCGGCAGAAGTTCGCCAAGCTTTAAATGCTGATGAAGGTGACACAGTGAAGAAAGTGATACCCTACATTGGCAAGCTCAAGTTTCAAATTCAAGGCTACAGTGACGAAGATACCTTCTATATCGGAGACCTTGATGGTTGCGATGTGATTCTTGGCATGCCCTGGAATCATAGAGTAGATTCAACCATCTTCTCTCAGAAAAAGAAGGTAGAACTCACCAACAAAGGCAAGAAGTACGAGATCCAAGCTGGAGTTTCTGGAGACACCATACCTATGGTAAGCCATATGCAAGTCTCTAGAGCAATTAAGGATTGTGTTCAATGTTGTCTGCTTTATGTCACTGATGTAAAAGATAATATGAATGCTGAAAACCAAGAGCAACTTCAGCTCTTGGAAAAGTATAAAGATTGTTTTTTGGAAGATCTTCCTTATCAGCTTCTCCCAGAAAGGCCAGAAGACCATCATATTGATATTATCCCGGGCAGTTCTCCTCCTAATATAGCACCATACCGTGTGAGCCGTCCTCAACAAGAAGAAATCAGAAAGCAAGTTGAAGACCTACTCAACCGTGGGCTAATTAGGCCAAGTAGCTCACCATTTTGTTCACCGGTTCTTCTTGTTCAAAAGAAAGATGGCACATTCAGGATGTGCATTGATTATCGAGCCCTCAACAAAATCACCGTGAAGAATCGATTTCCTATTCCCAGAATTGACGACATTTTGGATCGTCTAGGAGGCTCAAAGGTTTTCAACCACATTGATCTAAAGAGTGGTTATCATCAAATTAGGGTAATACCACAAGATGTACACAAAACTGCTTTCCGCACTTCATACGGTCTTTATGAATTCTTGGTGGTTCCTTTCGGATTAACCAATGCACCAGCCACCTTTAATCGAATGATGGAGCGCATCTTTAGAGAGCATCGACAATATGTCGGTACTTTCTTTGATGATATTCTTGTCTTTAGCAAGAATGAAGAGGAGCATCATCAACACTTGGAAATTGTTCTACAATTACTACAACAAAATCAACTCTTGGTAAATGGTAACAAGAGTGAATTTTTCATGCATAAAATAAATTACCTTGGGCATGTCATCTCTTTTGAAGGGATTCAGATGGATCCTGAAAATATCAGGATAATCCAAGAATGGCCTCATCTTCGTGATGTACATGAGGTGCGATCGTTTCTTGGCTTATGTTCTTATTATTGCCGCTTCATCAAGCATTTTGCACATATGGCTTCTCCACTTCATGACCTTACAAAGAAGAAGATCTCTTTCCAATGGAAGGAAAAAGAGAAGGCAGCCTTCACAAGGCTGAAAACAGCTCTTACTTCTGGACCTGTTCTTATCATTCCAGATCTGGTAAAACCATTTGTGGTGGAAGCAGATGCTTGCGGTGATTGTATTTGTGTAGTGCTAAATCAAGAAGGCCATGCCGTAGCCTTTGAAAGCCGCCGTCTAAATGATGTGGAGAAAAGGTATGACATTTATGAAAAGGAGCTCTTAGCAGTGGTTCATGCTTTAAAGATATGGAAACATTATCTTTTAGGCAATGAATTCCTTATTAAAACCGATCATCAAAGCTTGAAGTATTTCAAGACTCAAAAGCATTTGCAGGAGAAACATGCAAGATGGGAAAATTTCTTGTCTATGTTTCATTTTCAAATTATGTACACTCCAGGGAAACAAAATGTAGTTGCTGATGCACTTTCTAGAGTGCCTCGCATTGCAACTATTACAGTGGCTCATCATGAAGATTTTCAAACGATGAAGAATACTTATGATGAAGATACTGATTTTGCAGCAATTTGGTCAAATTTACAGCAAGGAGATTCTCATCCAGATTATTCCATCAAAGACGGTTACCTTCTCATGAACAATCGCCTTTGTGTCACTCTTCCTGTTCGACAAAAGGTGCTTAAAGAAAGTCATGAACCCCCTTATGCAGGGCATAGAGGGAGGGCAGCCACTCTAAGTGCAATTGAGCGCTACTTTTATTGGCCAACATTACGAAAAGATACACATAACTTCATTGAGGCTTGTCTGGTATGCCAAAAATCCAAATATGATAGGCAAAAGATTCTAGGATTGTTGCAACCTCTTCCAGTGCCCAAAGATCCATGGGAATCTATCACAATGGATTTCATCTCAGGTATTCCAAGAACACCTCAAGGTCATGATATGATTTGGGTCATAATTGATAGATTCAGCAAACAATCACATTTTATTCCATGTCATAAAACATTGAAATCCGCACAAGCTGCAAGACTTTTCATTCAACATATCTTCAGATTACATGGTATGCCTTCTGAGATCATTTCAGATAGAGACTCCAAATTCACAAGTAACTTTTGGCGTGCTTTATTTGAGAATTTGGGAACCACTTTAAAGTTCTCCTCAGCTTTTCATCCTCAAACTGACGGCCAAACAGAGGTGATGAATCTCACTCTTTTGGATATGTTGAAAGCTTATGTTAGTGAACATAAGTCACAATGGGAGAAATATCTTCCATTATTGGAGTTTGCTTACAACAATACAGTGCACTCATCCACAGGGAAAGCTCCAAATGAAATAGTACAGGGTAAAGTGATTCCTCCTCCAATTATTCGCACTAAAGATAAGATTTTTGCTGCTGATGAGTTTGCTTCAGATTTAAAAACCGCAATGGATCAAGTTCGAGCCACTATCAAAGTTTCCCAAGAGCGACAAAAGAAGCAAGCAGATAAACGAAGAAGACATTTGGCTTTTGAAAAAGGTCAATATGTCTTGCTAAAGTTTGATAAAAGCAGGCTCAAACAAGGTTCTGGTCAAAATTCATCTTTTCCAAAGCTCTCCAGTAGATACTTTGGACCCTTCAAAGTGATTGAGAAAATAAATGAAGTTTCTTATCGACTTGAGCTTCCTACTCATTGGAAAATACACAATGCTTTTCATGTAAGTTTGCTAAAACCTTACATAGGACCAGAACCAAAGGAACCCATTACTGAAGATCCCCCAGAAGTTGAAGAAACAGAGCAACTCTTGGAACCTGAAAAAATTTTGTTTCTCAAGGATCGAACCACGAGAAGTGGCCTTGTGACACGAAAATTCTTACTAAAATTCAAGAATCTACCCACAACAGATGCACAGTGGGTAGATGAAAAATTCATGAAGGATTACCCAAATATTCTACAGCAATATCAAGAAGCTTTTCAGCTGAGGACAGCTGAATAAAAGCCAGAGGGCTGTCACAACTCTATAGAAACAGAATTTGTATCCTTTTTCATTAATTTGTCTATATAATGATTTATTTAATTTATTTCCTTTGCACTAATTAGATATAAAGAAAAGTGCATTGGAGCTGGCCACTGATGAGTGGTCACAGGTTATGGTGGACCCATGCGGTGGGTTAGAGAAAAGATAGTTCACACTTCCACCTAAATGACCCGATTGGGCGCCTGTGACTAGAACTCACGCATATCAGGGCTAGACTCGCACACAGAAAGGATTGATGCCTTGAAGTGTGGGCTAGATCCACCAGAACAAACAGTTACAATCAACAAGATGGCATGATCATGAAATGCTTGTATAATGTGCATGTGTGGGCTGAAAGCTTGAAATGCACATTTCTTTGCATAGGAAAGTCACATGAAGATTCGGATACCATTTTTGCGATGTACACGGAAAAAGCTTTCATATGATACCCATATTGGGGGGGTCCCTAAATTCTAGGACATCCCTAAATTTTAGGAGGTCCCTAAATTTTAGGAGCCTCGAATTAGCCTAAAAATGCTAGTCCTAAAAAATAGGGATGTCATTCTAAAAATAGTAAGTTATGTACTCTGACTGTGCTTACTAAATTTGGTTGTTTCTATTCTTGACAGTATTCAACCCAAAAAGGAAGGCCATAAAGAAGAGACAAGTGTCAAGACACTTGTCACACAAGTTTCCAAGTGTCCCACCACTTGTCACATCTCATGACATGTGGCTGGACACTTGTCTTGTGCTACTCCACTTTCCCCTTTTGTACTAGCTCTCCCCTCTCCTATAAATAAGAGCTCGTTTTTCTTCATTGAGCATCATTTTTCTTTGCTGTAAACTCATGTACAGCACCCACAGATAGCCAGAAACTGGCCCCATCCATCCCCATCATCATCCCCCACTTCTCCATTATCAAATTCCTCCATATTCCCTCTTCTATCACTGTTGTTTTACAAGACAGCAAGCCTGTAAATTCATTGCAGCACCTTCTTCTTGAGCTCTTTCTTCCATTTTAGCTACAAGAAGCAAGCTCTATCCCTGTACTGCTGATCAATGATGGAGAAAGGCTGAATTCCCCTTTTTCTTCTCTCATACTGTAAAGAAATCAGTTCTTATCATTGCATAATAGATAATGCATGTGTGTTTGTACATCTTTGCATGATCTTGTGAGAGTGAGAATTACTTCTTCTCACTCTCAGGTTGATTGTAACTGAGCTCTTCCCTAAGGGACTGGTTTTGAGCAGAAATACATTCCTTCGGGGGGGGGTTGCCCATCTTCAACCCTCAATCTTGTCTCCATTACTTTTACATTTTTATGGCTGTAATTTTGTGAGTAATTTTTATTTTCAACTTTAAGTGTTCATTCTCTTTTATATTAAATCTCGAAAACAAGCAAATATCATAATTGTTAAGCATACTACGTTGTTCGGGGCGTTTACAATCTTGTAAATAGTCCGACTGAGAGAAGTGGATCAACAACATATATGGCTCCATGGATATCAGGAGTGAGAGAGGAGACGAATGCCCTATAGTCAATAGCAAAAGCTATTTGAATCGATCGAAATCAATACAAATTACATATAAAATATACTTAAACCTGTAAGCCTTACCTTATGCAACAAAAAACAACGGAGTCAGATAGTTGGACATCCCTTTTCTTCAACATGGGCTTGTCCTCGGGAGATATACTAAGGTAATCCTCCTTATCATGTTCCACAGAAACATTCACAAGTATTTTCCCATACACTTTACCCATCCTCTCGTAGTTGATGGGACCAAGTGATGCGGCTTTCCTCTTGTAAACTTTGTCTTTAGTTTCCAGGACCTCTTGCCTTTTTTATTTCAAGATAGACTCCTACTGAGCGGCACCCCTTGTAGAGTAAAGGTGAGTGACATCCTCGACCTTTGGCTTTTTCCCTTTCCTGGATAATTTCGAGGGAATGTTAAGGATGTCATAGGCTTTTTGATCGGTGGAAGGCAAGGGCCTCAACACTTTATCGAACCTATACCTGATTCTGCTGATCATGCTAAAATCTTTATTCATTAGGGTAATTCTATGAGCATGCGCAGCAGCAATGTAAGCATCGTTCATGAAATCAATGAGAAAATCTTTTGCCGTCTCTTGTAGAGTAAGAATTGCTGAGAGTTGCCACTTCTTATGAAGACCAGAGACAGTTGCCACTCTAGACAATCTGTCAAAGATTTCTTTTACAACTCTTATGAAAGCAGCCTTTGGAATCACGTGCTCTGTGGCTCTCTGGGCTTTTCTAATCTCATTGAAACACCTCTGCATGTAGAAGAATCGAGACTTCCTCTTTTTCTTTTGTGGCTTGGGAGGCTCACTGGCTGCAGTAGAAGTAGGCTCGGGTGCAATTGGAGGGGATGAATCCTTCACAGGGGAAGTCTTACCCTTATCTTCTTCAACTTCAAGAGAAGAAACATTCTCTGCACTGGAATGCTTTAACTCCATGGAAGATGCCTAGCAACACCTAGTGTAGGGGAGATCTCTGTGGAAAAATCCTCTGGGGCCTCTGATGGCCCAGCCTCAGCAATATTTGAAGGGAGTTCCTCCTCAGATTCATCAAATTGTAACTTCCTTCTACCCCCAGTGTCCTTCCTATCTACATAAACTTTTCTTGCAGTTTGCCTTGTCCTTGCCATGTAGAGGAGGAAATAAAAGAGCCATAAAGACAAAAGAGAGATAGGAATTTTCTAGAAAATTTGACAAGATAGCATTTGCTTGGTGGACAGTAGGCACGATACGGCGCGGCAAGGAACAAACGTGGAAGACGGATCTGAGCATTCGTGCCGTATCGGAGATGAGCACAACTCCAATGCCCGTGAAAAGCTAGCCCGATATGACGCAAGAGGGCAATTATGTGGACCATCGAAAGACGCCCTCGCTCTGTATCGAACAAGAAGCCATGAAATGGCATGAAATGAGGAAATCGAGAAAGACGTAGAATCACCCTCGCTCTATATCGATCAAGCGGTCACGAAACGGCGTGAAACGAGGAAATCGGGAAAGACGTAGAAGCACCCTTGCTCCGTATCGAACAAGGGGCCACGAAACGACGTGAAATGAGGAAACCAAGAAAGACATAGAAGCACCCTCGCTCCGTATCGAACAAGCGGCCACAAAACGGTGCAAAATGAGAAAACCGGTAAAGACGTAGAAGCACCCTCGCTCCGTATCGGGCGAGGGCAACTAATACAACGTGATAGGAGAGGAACGCAATAGGCGTAGAAGTGGGATCTCTCCGTATTGAACAAGCATGGCGTGAGAGCTCGAGAGAATGTAAAGTGTACACGTAAGCAAAAGGGTCCCTTATATACCCTCGTCAACCATGCCACATGTCGTGACACGTGTCTCGCATTAATTGTGCCACGTGTCTACCTAACGTCTATATGCCACGTGTCGACTAATGATCAGGCCACGTGTTTGTCGGCCATGTGTCACATCACGGTAGTGCCACGTGTCAGTGCCCAACGGCTAGTGCCACGTGGCATAATTGCATGCCCTATATAAGGAGGTGTCGGTCATCTGTATGACTTTTTGGTTGCCTTTTCGGACTTCTTCATTAGTCTCCCGATACGGCACGAGGGCGAGTGTTCATGTTTTTCAGGTTTGCCTTCTCGCGTCGTTTCGGGCGGAGCTATTCTTGTCTTGATTCGGCACAGCCTATTGCGTTCCCAGATTCTCGTTCATTGCCAGATTATTAACTCGATATGGCGCGAGGGCGAGTGTTCGCTTTTTTTGGGTTTGCCTTCTCGCGTCTTTCGGGTGTAGCTATTCTTGTCTCGATTTGGCGTGGCCTATTGCGTTCCCAGATTCTCATTCATTCCCAGATTCTTAACTCGATACGATGCGAGGGCGAGTGTTTTTGGGGTTTGTCTTCTCACGTCATTTCAAGCACGACCTTTTGCATTCCCAAATTCTAGTTCGTTCTCAAATTCTTGTCCCGATACGGCGCGAGTAGCAACATACGTCTTTAGCGTTTGCGTCTCATCGCGCCATATCATGCAAGCGTTGGAAATATGTCTGAACCTACAGATTTTGAGGGCTCCAAGGTTCTGCCACGGAGTAGGAAAAGGAGAAGGCTTTCTACAGGCTTAAGGGCTTCAATATGTGATGAGCCTGTGCATTCTGTTTCTTCCCCATGCTCGCCACCAGTGTCAGAATGCCAAGGACATCTCCAGGGAAGGGAAAGTCTACAATGAGAGTTCTTGGAGTATCAGAGCTTACTGATGTCACTCCATCAGAGAGGCTTCTTGACTTTATCCTTCAGAATGGCATGGATCTCTCTTTCTATGGAGTTGTTAAGAATGTCTTTAATCCTGATTGGGATCTTGACAGTGTTTGCAATATTGTAAAAAATATTTTTTGGAGGACTTTTTGGAGTTTGAAAATCTAGCAGGTCCTATTATTGAAGTTGATACAAAGGAATATGTCCATGTTCCTATTGGGTCAACAGGCAATGAAAAGTCAGTGTTTACTAGGAGGTGTGGTGCCCACTCTCTGGACAGGTTTTATGTAAGAGACATATTGTGCTCCACTCATTCCAAGAACTGCAAGATTATGTCAAAGTCTGTTGCTTTTATTGTTTTCACCCTTATCAAATATCCTATGAAAGCTTATGAGCAACAATTAGAAGGAGCAAAGTCTGCTAGCTTTTGTATGTTAGATGACCTGGCATATGAAAAGAAAATAGAGGAGGTTGTAGATCTAGATTTTTAGGCTTCTATTGCTGAGAAGCTGGATGTTGCTCAGTTCAAAGCTGAGACCATCATTGAGGAGAGCTAAGGAAATGCAAACCCTGCAACTAATGAGAGTTCTCACTATATTGTTCCTTCTCTACCATCTATACCTTTCAAGGAGAAGGAGTACATATTACTGTCAGATATTCAAAAACTTTTCAATCTTAGGGAAGATTATTGTCTAGGCATTATTGCAAAATCTTCTGATGCTACAAATGGGATAGTTGACACAGAGAATGAATCAAAGGAAGAGATACTCAAACTTGATATCGAAACTGGAGATGATAAGTTTATTGATGCTGGTGAAGCCCTCTCTCTTTGTTTTGACAAGGCAAAAGATGCTAAGAAAGAGTTAAGTATTACTGATGAGGAGTTCGATCGCATGCAAAGCCAACTTGGGATTTCCAATTTTGGAAGAGAGGAGTCTGAGTACGTTAAAGAATTGATAAACACCAACGAGACATCATCATCAATAAATTTATGGAATCCAATTAAATTGGAGTACGATGAAAACCAAGTGGTAAGATTATTTCGAATTTGCTTTTACACATTAGTAGGTTTGAGTTCCACGCTTATTTGGTATGGGTGTTATTTGCAGTTGGAGATTGCTGATTCAGATAACTTCTTGGGACGTGGCAAAGGATCGAGAGCCGGTGGTAGTACATTGAAAGACATTGCACTTGGCCACTACTTAGCTTGGATTGACCCTAATTCCTTTTTAGTACTTCATAGTAGTTTCTCAGAGGATGCAGCATGGCCCATACTTTGTATTAAAGCTCTTACAAGGCTTCTAGGTTTCTCAGGATTACAATATAATGCCCACAAAGTAATGTTTTTGGAAAAGACTGCAGCAATTAGGATTTTTGGCTATGATCCAGGTTCCTCTACTTCTAGAGCAGGATACTTTTTGGCCTTCACATCCTACGCCTTGGTTGCAAACCGAACTGATGTAAAATCCATAGCTGGCTACAAGAGAAGAAAATTTCTACGTTATAGAGGAAAGATCCCTGAGGAGGAAGAGAATGTAAAATCCATAACTGGCTACAAGAGAAGAAAATTTGTACGTTATAGAGGAAAGATCCCTGAGGAGGAAATTTCTACATTATAGAGGAAAGTTCCCTGAGGAGGAAGAGAATGTGAGAGCTTTGGAAAGTTAGCTTTGCATATATTCTATCTTATATATAAAAGTGTGACAACTCATGTGTCATTGCCATCTTTTATCTGCATTCTTTGAAGTTGTCGTCAAAAAAACCAATTGAATAGCTCCTCCAAATCATTGCTTTTTGTAACTCCTCCCCCATGCCTTGTGCTTCGAAAATAACTTGTGCGTGCTTGATAGTGGGATTTTTCCATGCCTTGGCTAATATAAGTTGCTAAGGGGCCATGCTTCTCCACAAAGTAAGGCCCATGAATATGAAGAATATGTTGCAATACAAAGTAACACTCATTTTATACCAATTGAAAAACCTGTCAAAATAAACCCATATTAAATCATTGTTACTTTACCAGATAAAAAGTAATATCTTTTTCTCCCCATGCCTCTTTTATCACTTGAACAAGATTTGTGATTGATCTTTTGAACTCTTCCGCATATGTATATGTTGTCTTATGTTGCCTGAGGAGTTTCAGAAAAACATCAAGGTGTATCCAAACCTCCATTCTAAGAAATGCAAGCCTCGGCATGCTTGCAACATTTGTTGTGATCTCACATAGCTCTCTCCAACACTCCCAAGCCGCATTCACCTGCTTTCCTGAATGGTTTCCTAAGAATCGTCTAGCTTTTGAGCCTCCCATAGAGACATCAGCCAAGATATCTCTTATTTTTCCTAAAAGTATTGGATCCTTTCTCAAGTGAACTTGGCCTCCATGAAATCCCATTTTCAATAGTAATGCCTCGCATTTATCATTACACTCATCTGATAAAGATAATGGCTTAATGGAATATGCGTAATCAAGATGCAACGTGAGAAGCTTATCGATTATTCTAATCTATGCATGCAAAGTACAAATATGAACATTTTTAAGAGAGATTGAAAGAATGGGATCCCAGATGTCTTCTATGTTTTTAAATTTACTCAAATCTATAGAGTCTCTATTTGGGGCTCTTCTTACTAGTCGCAAACTACTCCAATCTTTAGATCCAAAACATTCCATGCAATAAATGCAAGGATATTTTGCATTTGCACCATTAAATATTCCAAGCATACATTTCATAGTTTTTAAATCAGCTCTCATATGCCATTCCACATTAAAATTACCAACCCCATCAACTACCAACATTTCGCATTCACTTTGAGACTTAATGATATTTGGAATACCTATATGGTTGAACAACCATTTCAACGTTTGATGATTTTCAATTGGTACCTGGGCTGCACCAATCCACCAAATCTCCATCTTGGATTGGATCTTATGCAATGGAGCTTGGCCCTCACCATTGTTGTGGTCCAATGCCATGTTCATGAGGTAAATGCTAACTCTTTCCATCTTCTGTCCCTTTTGAATCTGTGCTTCATCCAACTTCAAGGCAAACTTTAGAACGCCATAACTTTCTTCTACTCTAATTTTATACATGTGAACCATTGCAATTTGCACCTTTTTTAGATCAACCCATATATTGTTAAACGCATTGTAATAAAAAATTGCCTTTTTTTTAATTTTTCATAGGACATAGACCCTTCGATGTGAATGTACTCTCCAAAAACACGTAATGGCAATTCTTGTAGTCGAAACTGCAAGGGCTCGAGGCAATCCAAATGTAGTTATCCTATTGCATCTAAGATTTTTAAACCATAATCCAGAGATAGCACGATAACCTTTCCGACTTATACCCACAGTATCATACATCTCTACAATTTCATTTGCTTTCACCATGCCTTTTAAGTCCTTCACTAACTCTTTGAGAGTTGGACCTCTCAAATCCGCATTTTCGGGTGACTTAAGAATCCTCAAAATATCTTTCTTATTCATGGTTTCCTTCAAAAGTTCGATTCTTTCCTCATTCTCTCGGATATTGATGCCTAATATGTTAGAGACATATTTCTTTGTAAGATTTAGTCTCCTTTTCTTTGCTCTCTCACATAAGTTGGTTATATTTTTTAATGGTCTCTTCCTCTCTCTAAATCCTACTGGAGTTTCTCCCAAGCGTGTTAGCTTATCCTGCAATGACTTGTTAACATTTTTCAAAACATCAATCTGACTCGTCAACTCTAAAATATTTATTTGTGCAGTTTCTAGTGCTTTTTTCATTTCATGCATTTGAGCTATATATGTGTAAGATGCATAGTATAACCTCATAAAATAGCCAAGCATCCCATTGTAACCTTCTCCAACATATCTTATATAGTCATGGACATTGAAAAAAGGAGGTGGTTTACTTGTAGAAGGATCCCTGGGATAAATATTTCCGTCCACCCACAAATCTATATGCTTCATTCCTTGTGTCCGCAACCTGTTGGCTTCAATCTCATCTATCAATACTCGATTATGTATACTTCTCCAAGATGTGTAAATCGGATCTAGCTGAACAGTTAGCTTGTATTTACATGTGCTTGCGCCTGTGTTATTTGAAGAGGTATTGCTAGACATTTTAGCAAATGAACCGGGCAAGAATTTCACAGTGATGGGAAGCAAGTGCAACAAAAAGAATGGCGAAAGAGAATAGTGTGTAGAAAGAAAATGTGGGAGTAAACAAATACACTTTTCGTGCAAAAATCTCAAAAATACAAAATCTCTCAAGTTCCAAGACAAAAACGGTCGAAAAGGTGACCCTTGACTTGGATTAAAAGATGAGGGCAATTAATGGCCGACCTCTTCAATGAACCAAATATTCTCTCATTAATCACATCTAGACAACCAAATTTAGAGGTTTCATTCTTCCTAAACCTCAACTAATTAGCAACTTAATCACTTTCTTACAAGTGCATTTTTTGAAGCATTTTGGCCCTAATGTTCAGGGTGAAAGTATCTGCAATTGCAGATGTATCAAAGCATTGGAAGGGTAAAATTTTAGCTCTCAAAAAAAGGAACGTTGATTCTCACCTTGTAATAGAGGCATTTGTACAACATGTATTCATGTAAAAATAAATACATATTGCGCCCACTGTGCCCTTTCAATGAAACATTACAAATAGTAAGTATTTGCAACTCATTGAGAATGAGAAATTTCATGATATCTATGTAACTACTTGTCTCATATTTATAGAAATATACCCTTTGGATTGTTGTGAGTGGAAAAATGTTGAGAGTTTCACAAGTTATTTTAAGTATTACCACCTTGAAATTGGTAGATTGCTCTTTGAGGGGCGTACAGCTAAGCAGCTCGCAGAGGACCTTGTTTTTTTCTATGGCTCCAAGTACATATTACCCAAGGGGGGTCGAGAATATGGAACCCTTGAATCTATGCACATCGAATCTCAATAGCATAGAACGGCTATTGTGTAGTAGTGACATTTTGCACATGTGTAGCACAAAAATTTCAGCAGACATATTGAACTCTATGAAGCCTAGCAGCGACTCAAAGAACATATATCTAAGCTGGTTCATACTGATTGCAAATTTTTCATATATGTTTAAGGAATGTAAGGGTTTGAGACGTACCAGAAGCATGTACGTCATAAAAAGTGCATCAGAGGATTATGTAACAAGGATTCTAAGGAAAACTTGGACATAAAAAATGACTCACAGTCCTAACACAGTGGAGTGCCCAATCACAACAAGGGACATGGCTTTTAAGTAAAAATTTTCTCTGTTAGTTGACTATTATCTTATTTTGGGATGGATCGGCTAACTTTCCTTTCCAATTACGGGTACTTTGTCACACGATAGACTTTATGCCTAGTGTTCAAGTATCATAGATGGAGGATGCTCGAGGTAAATGGTTGTGCCTTGATCAAGACACGCGTGAAAGTGCACCTATGGATGTTACTATCATTTGCGAGGGCCGCAAGCCCCAAGTGTTGCAAATGGAGGATGATTGGGCCTTGAGTATAATGCTCAGGAAATTACAATGTTAATACAGAATCCATCTGTTAGCTTCTATTTTAAACTAGATGGTAGGAAAATTTGAAGCCAAGCTGAGGATACTGTTACTAGTGGAAAGTGTGTGGCTCCACATATTTTAGAAATTGTGGAGTCTCTCTAAAAATCCCAACACCACAAGTTGTAATATCCAACACTTGTAAATTTTTGATTTTTTTTGCCAATAGGATATTGTCACCTACAAACTTGCAATATTTAAAAATTATGGTATCTATGCAAAATCATACACTTACTATATACTTTCCACATCAACACATTTACATATGTATGTAAACTTTACAAAGACATAAGTAAAGCAATGAACTAAATATCGTATGCGAACAACCCTTAATGGTTTAAAACTTAAGGTTTTTAATGTAGAAATAGTTTTCTTGTTTCATTGTTTCATTTCACACTTTCTCTCTTCATCTCTTTATATCCACCACATCCCTCCTACCTACTATGATCACAAGACTATCTTTGCTAGCCAGGGTGACGAGATATTTCAGGTTTTCTCCAAGAACTTGAACCTTGAAAGCGTGCTCTCATCGCTGGATCCCCCTCTTCAAGTTTTGAAAGACTTTGTTAGCCCCATTACTACCTGCACATACTCCATAAGGGAATCCGACATGACTTGAGTGCCTCTGGAATGGCTCATGGTATTTCAGGCAAGAAAGAATCACCAAAAAGTGGTGAATAGGTGTCTAGCCCACGTGGATCCTTCGCACAGAGTATGCACTATTCCCATGGGCAGTGCACCAGGTACAACACCTTTGGCTCTCGTGGAGTGTGATTGTGCATTGGCAATTTACCTCCTTGCATTGGATACACCACTAAAGGAGGAGAGCAATGAAGATACAACTCCACAGGTTGTTGCTATCATATACACGGAGAAGAACCGATTAAAGAGCTCATAAATGTTGAAGAGGAACATCAGGTGGTGGCATAGCAACGGTTGGCTCTCATGGTGCCATCTTCTTTAGAATAGCCACAAGTCGACAAACCCAACCTTGCCTCCTTGATGCCCATTGAAGTAGATGGTATACAATACCTCCTTCTATCAGATGTGTTGCAATACTTAGAAATAAAGGAAGAAGAGTTGTTTTCCATCCTAGTTAGGGATTTGATGGAAAACCTGATCGATTATGATTACATGGATTTGCATCCGACGATGGCAAAGATGGGGAGATAAGATGGCACAAGCTTAGATATAGTGAGTGCCATCATATAGCATAGGAGCATATTACCTCAGTTAAAGAAGATTACCTTGTGTCGAATGTTGAATTTGAAGCACTACAATATGATATGTTCGGACCAAGGCCCCAGTTTCCTACCAAGGAGTTTGTAGATCCTTCTACCCAAAGAGGTGCCTCGCTGACACACGAGGAAATGAAGATACAAGATGATCTAGAGAATGTGACATTTCTAACTACCATATATTTTTATGCTACAAAACTTGACCATAGAGTGCATCGGATGCCTAGAGTCCACCAGGTGGCCCCAAACTCCAGCAGGGCAACTACAAGCATCATTTTTTGCCAAGATTTCACCAATGGACTCCGAGGAACTCGATACACCCTACCGTCAAGTTTTGTCACTTTCTAATAACTCTAGGTTAGTTGCTAAATATATTGTGTGATGTGACTTTGTCATTCAAGACATAATATATATAGATGAGTTTGCATAAAGGCAAGGAGGAGCTTGGCATGCAACTCGATGGAAGGATTCATCTCTAAAGGAGTACATTGGCAACCTTGTTGCAGACTTGGTGGTTTTCCATAATAAGTGCTCACCACAAGGACAAGAAAAAATCATGAAAATTTGAGCTTTGACCAAGTTTGGACCTTTTCGAGTGATACATGTGACATCTAGCTTGGAGAAGATGGTGCTAATCAAGTGGTCAAAGCTTCTTTACTTGTTTGACCAAACGCATGGTGGAGCAATGTGTATACTTGCTACATTAGGTGACCTTGCTAAAGTGTCAGATCTACTTCTCTTGGAGAAAGAGCTGAAGGGGAAGCATGTCATTTTTTAAGCAAAGAAGGAATTTCTATTTTCATCAGAAGCTGGCCCTCCTCTCCGCCGATGAAAAAGCCTAGGAACGAATGAGAGTTCTTGTTGGCTATCGGCTTTTTGTATTTGCCATCACTATCCACCATCACACGTATTTTTCTTGATGAATATAATATATTTTACTTTATTATTATAAATAAATATTTATTGAATAAAAGTATGGTTCATGTAAGTGTGATGATAATGAGTGATACGTGAATGACGCATTCGCATACATTAACATAATCCAATTTAATTATGTCCATACGTAGTACTATACTTGTGATTATGCATAAGCAATAACATAACTCGTATCCGTATGCATTACTACTTTCGATGCATACGTACGCTAAACAAAAATTAAGAGTCGTGCATGCCATCCAAGCTCAAGGAGGGCAAGATGGAGAAGAGACACATGCTGGGGGTGTGAGAATGGAGAAAGCAAAGAAAGCAAGATGTAAAAATGAGAAGAAGAATGAACTTTTAACTTATTTAAACCCCAACCTAGGTTAATACACCTTCATATGCACTATCCATCATGTGATCATAAATACATAACCTTTTATTTGAATGCCATAAAACTTCACACACTCACTCATTAGGTGGCCAAGAGTCCAATTTTTTTTTTGGGAAAAAAATGCATGCAGACCCCTGGTTCTAAGTCTATAGTCTGGAGCCACTTTCTTGGCAGAATGCGACAAAACTTCACACGTGCACTCATTAGGTGGCCAAGAGCCCTCCTCCAGACGCCAAGACTTTGGACCAGGGGTATGCATGCATTTTTTCCCAAAAATAATAATTTGGGCTACCATGAAAGTGGCTCCAAACACCAAGACTTCATACCAAGGGTCTACGGGTATTTTTTTCCAAAAAATAATAATTTGGACTCTTGGCCACCTAACAAGTGCATGTGTGAAGTTTCATCGCATTCCGATACAGTTTAGTATTTCTAAAATTATCCCACACCAAAATTATGGATGGATTGATAATTGAGAAATCAATATCGCAACTACTGGCCCTTAAAAACTTCGCACCACATAGACTATACAAAGGCATCATGAGTAAAGTCTGCAATAAGAAATTGTAAATTTTTATATGTTTTTCCTATTGAAATTGATAGTGCTAGCAAAAAATGTAAGTAAGAGTTGAAAATACAGCGAAGATGCACAATCAAAGTTGAGAGTGAATGACAATAGTAAAAATTTAATTCATATTTTAAGGGTGCGTACAATAGTTTTGCACTGGGACATAGTCATATGTCCAATGCACGAGGAGAACACTATACCAAAAAAGATAACATTACAAATTATGTTTATTCCATTGGAACGAATGCATCCTTCACTGCTTGAAGATTTCTAACAAGTTGGAAGTCCTTGGGAGTTACAGTGATGCTCTTCGCATATATTACACAATGATGAGCATCAGTCACATCAAGTCAACTAAAAAGGCCTATGCAGCACATTGTAGAGCATGAAGACATTCTTTTGTGAAGTGATCAGGTCTATCTTGACCTTGTGCCAAAAACCACCTCCTGTTTTTTGTGTGGTAGAGGTCTTGCACAATCTCGTGAACAAGTCTCGAGAAGCTCGCCTTTGAAATGATGATATCAAAAGAGCGTTGATACCACCTAATTTCTCTCAAGGTCATTGTACCTAGTTTCCACTTGTATTTCTTGTGGGGATGCTGAGGAGGACTCTTGTGAGGGCGGCTTGAGGAAGCTGGGTTAGATTGAGAAGGGGATGGATCTGAGCTACTCGATGCTCCAAGGGGCTGAACACGAGATGGGGCTCTGAGCAGAAGCTTATTTGCAACTACCTTAGACCTAGCCATCTTTCCTACACAAGAGATGTGAGAACTCAATGAATAAGATAGAAAGTGAAACCCTCTTTTATATAACCCTAAACTATAAGACTCATTCACATAGATGCACACTCTCTCTTTCTCTCTTAAACTATGAACTGTATTCACACTGAACACATTGTTTATCTTACTATCTTAGCTCTCTTCGAACCTATTTGTTGCCTTGTTGAAGCCTTGTTTCTAGTCACTTGGCATGGTTTTCTTTGGCACTTGAGGCTTCATAACGCACTCTTTTAGTGACACGACATGCTTCCTTCATCCACTACTATAATCCTATACCACCAAGATAGCAATTGGATCATTGGATTGCTACCATTCACCCCTCCACCATGATCAGTTTTTCTTTGGTATGCACCACACTCTATCCAATCTGAATTTTTCATCCCTTGTGTGAACCAAACTCCGGTGTTTTTCTTTTCTACAAAGTATGGCCCATGTGCCTCAAGGATATGCTACAAACACACGTATCACACATGAGTAAAACTATGCTCAATAGTTTATACAATTCATCAAATTTTAAAATATTAACTTAGTGCGCACCATGTAATGTGTGATAGAGCTTTTGCCCCATGCTTCCACCATGTTTTCGTAGAAGCTATGCACATCATCGATAAATTCTTGCTTATCTTCATTGTTAAATACCATCTTGAGAAGTAAGGGAGCCAATTTATTAAGACTTATCCAAACCTTAGCTTTGGCCAACCTTGTTTTTCCTCCATTACTTCGATCAGGAACTGCAAAATGTAACTTTTTTCACCCATCGTAGTCCTACGACCTATGAACCATGACATTCCCTACCTCATTGATGGGTGCTACTCCAAGCAAGGCTCTTTTGGCAAGTTACCAGATTTTCATGATCTCTTCTCATCTTTTTCAATCATCACTTGATGCTTGTGTAGCCCAATTTCTGATAGTACTCGCTCCACATTCCTACACATTACAATGGCTTCTTTTTTAGGTTGCATCCTATAAGCAAAGCAGATGTATTCATATACAAGTCTCTCCATGATTCTGACAAAAACATGAAATGAACAAATGTGAATACAATCCAATGGAATGTTGAAGATGGGCTTCCAAGTGGGATCTTCTCTATTGCGTGTCGGTGCAACACTTATCACCCTTTTCCAATTCTTATTTCTGTCCTTTCCTTCCACCCTCTCTATCAAGCAATAGAGGTATGGATTCTTTGTATTTGCACCATTGGAGATTCCACACATGCATTTTAAAGTTTTCAAGTCTCCTGCAAGTTGCCATTCAACCAAGTATTGACCGTACCCTTCAACTGAATGCATCTTACCATGTTCCTAATGATTGATGATCCTTGGAATGCTTGTGTGCATAACAAACAGCTGTAGCACCTCAAATGTTTTCTTCGAAACTTCAAATGCAGCGAGCCACCACACATGGTGCTCGAATTGACCACTAAAGTTTTTTGCGTTGTTCTTGTCGAATTGTAAAGCTCTATTCATCAGAGTTACACTAACTCTTTCAAGCTTTACTTCTTTAACGACCTCACTTTCATCTAATTTTATAACAAACTGCATTTTACCATTACATTCCTCAACAGACATATTGTAGTACATTACCATTGCCAACTACACCTTGTACAAATCTAAATAGTAATTATTGAATTTGGTGAACTTCACCTCATATGCATTTTTGGTCCCAACCTTTAGTGTTTCCATGCATTGAACATGCATGGGATCTCCTATCAGGTCCAAAATCTTTGTATTAAGTTGTGGTCGCAAGCCTCTATTAACTTTGAAGGTTGAGAAAGAGGCACAATTCTATTTCTCTTCAACACATGACCAAACCTAGCCTGCACACCTTTGAATATCTTTAAGTAAGTCGTTGTGCTAATACCGGCCTTGTCACAAATGGATTGTGCATCCATAGCTGAGAACTCGTTTGACATATCTTTTAATGTGTACTCAATCACCTTTTCCTTCACAGCCTTAAACTTAGGATTGCTCAAAGCATTTTCCAATGTACTTTCCTTCAGCAATCTACTAATACATGATCCAACCTCACCCTCACCTAGGTTCTCATTCTGAGCTACCTTACATGCTTTGATATGTTGCTTCCATTGGCCACTATTCACAATTAACTCATTGATTGGTTTCTTCTTTCATTTGTGCTCCTATGTTAGCTTGTTGTTGATCTTTCCCAGGTCATCCAATTGTGCCTTTGCCTCCTCATATGAGATACCAATGTCATGGATAGTGGCCTACATTGAAATAATTTGATTGTTTTGTTGAATTATAGTGTCATTCAATTGTACCACTTGTCCTATGAGCTGTTGTATATGAAGTTGATGTGCAGGTTCACATCATGACAATTTTTTATGGTTGCTTGGCAAGTTGTAAATACTTTGAATGCCTAATCATTGAGCTACCTAGTGTAACTGAGCAACCCATTTTCACCCTCGCACACATACTTCAGCAAATTTGTGATTCCTGAGAAAGTTGGAGGTCTATTGTTTAAGGGGTCAATTGGGTAGATTCCCCCATCGACCCACAAGTCCACATGTTTCAATCTCCATTTGCACGTAACTTTGCAAAACCTGAGGTTTGACACAAGTACACTGGGTTCTTTTGAATAATGGGGTGTATTAAATCTCTACCTCAATATGCAACTCCTTCTTTCATGTATTCATTTTACTATTAATAGAAATGGGGAGCCTACTTGCTTATCACAAGAGGTAGAGTGGAGATACACAGAGAGGCACACAAAGGTGCTAAGGGAAAGGAGGGTGTAAGTAATTCCCTGTGTTAATGAAAGTTGCATAAACATAGAGAAGAGGTCACAATAGATCCATAAGAGATTATAGATATGGGAAAAAATAGCTCAGAGGGTAGGGACATCCAAGACTTTTCATATTTTAGACATTTCTATTTTACCTCCAAAAACATTTTCAAAAAACACGAAATTTAACTAGTTGGTAGTTTTTTACCAAAAGCTAAAATGTAAAAAATCCCCAAAATATCTTAAAAGAAACTTTCAGAATTTTATTTTCCTTGTTCTCGATTAAAAAATAAATTACCTCGTATCTACTAATCATTTTGCATTGAAAACGAAGCACCACACTCCTGTAACTAACTCTAATATAAAATTTGGTTGAAAAAGACTTATTGAATGAGAAGAGAGAATGAATTTGAGTATATCTTTGTAGATAATATAAAAAAGGAAAAACGAGATTGCAAAAGTGGAGAGAAAAGAGGATTATTTTAGTATTCTTCTCTTCTCTTTTCCTTGTTTTAAGGAGGAGAGAGGGGGGGCTAAAAGGCCCATTTGTGAGTTCATTTTTTTCCTAATGTTTTCTCTATTTATCTATCCTCGGTTCATTTCTCTCTCTCTCCTTCTTTGTGTCTCTCCCTCTCCCTCCTCTGTCAAGATTGTGGGAGAGAAGGAAGGAGTCTCACTTGTAGCTTTCTTGCTTGCACAATGGGGGAATACACACAAGGGTGGAGGCTGAAAACAGTTTTCCTCTTCTTAGTTGTATAAGCCAAAAGAAGTCTTATACAAAGAAATAGAAGAACCCTATATATGGGTCTCAAACCAAACTCAACTAACTAAGGTGGCATACTAACTGAGCCACGAACTAGAGTAGATAAGGATAGCTATCATGTAGCTATTATTCATGGGCGGTGTACCAACCGCGTCTGCAACTGACAAGTCGGTGACATAAATACACAACGGTCACCCTGGCATATCACGAGTGGAGCTCGATATCTCAACACTCCCCCTCGAGCTCAATCCCAATTCCTGCACACCAAGCAGGTCTCTGAACTTGCGTAGCTTCTCTGCGCCCAATGCCTTCGTGAATATGTCAGCTATCTGATCCTCTGTGCTAACATAAACTAGATCAATAAGACCTAGTAAAACCCTCTCTCGCACATAGTGATAATGCACCTCAATGTGCTTTGTTCTAGCATGATAGACTGGGTTATTTGCCAAGTGTATACTACTCATGTTGTCACAATAAATGACAACTGGCCCATCTGTAGACTGATGCATATCATAAAGTAGCTTATGCAACCAAGCTACCTCACATGCAGCCATTGCTGCACCCCTGTACTCAGCCTCTGTGCTCGACAAGGCAACTGTAGGCTGTTTCTTGCTGCTCCAAGTAACTGCAGCACTCCCAAAAGAGAACACATATCCACTGGTAGATCGTCTATCAGAAATACTACCAGCCCAATCAGCATCAGTGTATCCATGCAACTGTATCCGAACCCCAGTCTCATAAAATAGTCCATACTGCAATGTGGACTTCACATACCTGAGTATGCATCTAGCCGCATCCAAATGTGGTTTCCTTGGAGCCTGCATAAACTGACTTACCAATCCAATAGCATAGCTCAAATCTGGCCTGGTAATAGTCATATAAATCAAACTTCCTACTATGCGTCTGTACATAGTAGGGTCTTCTAGAAGCCCACCTGCATCTGTGCTCAGCTTCACATTCTGCTCCAAAGGAACTGAAATAGGCTTACAGCCTGTCATCCCATATTTGGACAGCATGTCCAATCCATACTGCCTCTGCAAGAGCTGTATCCCACTTGGTGATCTAATCACCTCAATGCCCAAGAAATAACGCAGCTCTCCCAAATCCTTCATCTCAAACTTCTGCTTCAATAGCATTTTCACATGAAGGATATCTTCATCACTATCACCTGTCATAATCAAATCATCAACATAAATGACAAGTAGCATAATACCTTTCTCTGTTTTTCTCACATAAAGTGAGAAGTCTGCCTTGGAAATCTGAAAGCCAATAGTGACAAGATACTGTCCTATCTTGTCAGACCATGCTCTAGGTGCTTGCTTCAAGCCATACAAGGCTTTCTTCAATCTGCAAACAAACTCAGGATGAACATCATGCACATAACCTGGTGGCTGCTCCATATAGACCTCTTCTTGCAAATCACCATGCAAGAAGGCATTCTTTACATCCATCTGATGTAAAGACAATCCCTTTGATGCAGCCATAGCAATGACTGCTCTTACGGTTGCCATCCTTGCAACCGGACTGAATGTTTCTTCATAGTCAATGCCATATGTTTGTGCATACCCCTTGACTACTAATCTTGCCTTGTATCTATTCACAGAACCATCTGCATTGTGCTTCACCTTATAAACCCACTTACAGCCAATTGCATTTTTACCTTTAGGCAAAGGTACCAATTCCCATGTAGCATTTGCTTCCAAGGCATCCATTTCTTCATCCATGGCTTTCTCCCATTTTTCTTTTCCCATGGCTTGCTCAAAAGAAGTGGGTTCTGGTTCCTGTATCACTTTGACCATATATGCATAGTGAATGGCTGTAAATCCATCATATTTCAGCCTATCCACAGGATACCTAGCTCTGGTAGACCTACGCAAAGTAGGCTCACTTCCAGGTGCTCTCAAAACATCCCTGGTCTTCCTTACTCCAGGTGTAACAATAGAAGGAATACCCAACTCATCATCAATGCTCTGTTCTGAGCCACTGGATTCACCATCCACATAAGAGTGACCTGCATTCACATCAAACATGGACTGATCAACCTTCTCTTTTTCTTTTTGTGATACCTGCATACCACTATCTGCATTGCTTTGAGAAGATTCTCCTGATCTCAATTTGCCTGTCCATGGCGAAGAATGTGAACCACTGCTAGAGGACGCTCCAAGTCCACTAATATTTTGTGACTGCTGCTGTGAATTCTGTGCAGCATTACCATTTTGTGCATCTACATCATCAATCACATTTACTGGTTTATACTAGCTACTCATCTCATAAAAAACAACATCTCTGCTCACTGTAAACTTACGAGTAGAAGGGTTATAGCATCTATACCCTTTTTGCTGCAGAGAGTAACCAATAAAGATGCACTTCTCAGCTTTTGGATCCAACTTGGATCTCAGCTCATCTGGCACATGTACATAGGCAATGCAACCAAAAATTTTCAAATGAGAAATATCTGGTTTCCTACCAGTATATCTCTCCTCTGGAGTCATCCCATGTATTGCTGCAGTGGGAGTCCTGTTCATTATATAGACTGCTATAGCAACTGCTTCAGCCCAATAAAAATCTGGCAGGTCTTTTTCATTGAGCATGGCACGAGATACCTCTCCAATATGCCTGTTTTTCCTTTCTGCAATTCCATTTTGTTGTGGGGTATGACTGCATGAATATTGCTGCTTTATGCCATGCTCCTGCAAGAACTTTGCAAACTCATTTGAGAGGTACTCTCCCCCTCCATCTGACCTTAGGCATTTTATCTGCAGGCCTGTTTCTTTTTCAACCATAGCTTTAAGAGTTTTGAAATGCCCAAAAACTTCACTTTTCTTTTTCATAAAATACACCCAAACTTTTCTGCTATAGTCATCAATAAAAGTGACAAAATAATGACAGCCTCCAAGAGATGCAGCTTTAGTAGTCCACACATCAGAGTGGATTAATTCCAATGGCTTCTCACTCTCTTGAACATGTCTAGGAAATGGTTTCCTTGCCTGTTTTCCAAACTGACAGGCTTCACATACCTTATGCATTTCTGCAACCTTGAATTTGGGCAATCCTGCAACAATATTTTGGGCCTGCATTGATTTAAGTCGCTATACATTAACATGACCAATGCGTTTATGCCAGATATCAATATCTGCAACTACACCAGTCCCATGTGCAAACATTGCTGCACTCAATTCAGGCATGTCTGCATCCAATGTAAACATTCTGCCCTTCTTCTTTCCTTTTGCTATCAAGCGACCTTTATTTTTCATATCCTCAACAAAGCATCCATGAGGATTAAATTTGACCTGCAAGCCCTGCTCAACCATTTGACCAACAGAAACCAGATTCTTGGTGATATTCAGGACATGAAATACATCTGACAGGTATTTCTTTCTCCCATCCTGCATAGACAAAGGAATTTTTCCAATCTGCACAATAGGATGTGCAGTATCATCACCAGTCTCCACAAATCCTGGTTTTTCCATTTTCCTTGCATCCTCCATCCATTTTGCATGACCTGTCATGTGGTTTGATGCACCTGAATCGACATACCATACATCGTTGCTTTCTTCTGCACTTGTCATAGAATTGTTCATGTGCTGCACCATAAACAAATGCTCATTTCTGTCATCACCCTGTCTACTAGAAGATGCATAATTCCCTTGTTGCAGTTTTCCATTCATGATGTCATTCTGCTTTTTATAGCAGTCTTTAGCCATATGACCCATTTTACCATAGTAGTAGCATTCAACATTACTGTTTGCGTTTTGGCCTCTTTGCCATCCACCATGACCTCTTTAGCTCCCCCTGCCTCTAGAGTTACCACGTCCTCCTCCATAGGACTGGTTTTTTTGAGTTTGCTGCATATTCTGATTTCTGCCACGGCCTCCAAATCGGCCTCCTCTACCTCTGCCTCTACCTCTTCCAGCATTTGAGTAGAAGACAGCTTCTTTTGAAGTTCCTCCTGAAGAAGATGCACCACCATTTCTCTGCTCCTCAGAAATTAGAAGAGCAATCAACTCCTCAAAATCAGGAAATCTTTCACGGACGGAAATGGATGTTTGAAACTGTGCATAATCCTTTCCTAGACCATTCAAGGTCACTGAGACTAAATCATCATCTTCCACTGGCGACCCAATGGAAGCAAGTGCATCTGCAATCTTCTTCACCTTCATGTGGTAGTCATTGATGCTCATACTTTCTCTTTGCACATTGTCCAACTCTTGCTTGAGCTGCATTTTCCTGGCTTACGTATTTGTGCTATACATTTTTGACAAAGTATCCCATGTCTCCTTTGGCGTACTTGCATCTTGAATATGCACAATCATAGAGTCTGAAATGCTGATAGACAGCCAGTACCTAACTTTCCTGGCTCTCTCATGCCATGCTTTAAATGCCTGCATTTGCTGTTGATTGGGAACATCAGGAAGAACTAGTTCTTCTTCATTTCCTGCAACAAATTCCCAATATCCTTTTCCCATAAGGAAATTCGTCATTCTAAACTTCCATGCTTGGAAGTTGTTCTTGTCAAGCTTTTCAGTGACAATCTGTGAAAGAGAATTAGATGCCATTACTGAACACTGCAAAAAATTCTGTCACTGCAAAAAACACAGCTTCACCCTCACAAGGGAAAATCTGCAAAACTGGCGAAAGTGGTATTTAACCACACAGTCACTTCCTAGTGACGATTTTGCATCAACAGGCAACAGGGATGATTCTGTAACTCCCAATGTCTCTGCGCACAAGCATACGATGCAATTTCTACAGTAACTTTTCACCGACCTGTAGAACAGTGGCTGCACAGCATAAAACCGGGCCTTTTCCTTAGTGCATGCAGAAAACTTCCGCCTCCAAAACAGGCCCCGAAATGGCCTCAAATAAAAAAAACAAGGTCGCCAAGGGCTAAAGCCCTATCCCGCAGCATATACTGCCTTATTGCTTCACCGCGAAGGGCGTCTCAACCTGAGACAATGCACTCCTGCACTTTCCGGCTGTGCTACCTGCAGAGATCTGCTCCCAAAACAGAAAATGAAAGCAACACTGCTCCTCTTACCAGAACACCGCGAGCTTGGCTTGCTTTCTTGAGCTCCTTACCACGAACAAGGCTCTGATACCATGTCAAGATTGTGGGAGAGAAGGAAGGAGTCTCACTTATAGCTTTCTTGCTTGCACAATGGGGGAATACACACAAGGGTGGAGGCTTAAAAACAGTTTTCCTCTTCTTAGTTGTGTAAGCCAAAAGAAGTCTTATACAAAGAAATAGAAGAACCCTATATATGGGTCTCAAACCAAACTCAACTAACTAAGGTGGCATACTAACTGAGCCACGAACTAGAGTAGATAAGGATAGCTGTCATGTAGCTATTATTCATGGGCGGTGTACCAACCCCGTCTGCAAAACTGACAAGTCGGTGACATAAATACACAACGGTCACCCTAGCGTATCACGAGTGGAGCTCGATATCTCAACATCCTCTACCTTTTGCTCACTCCCTCTCTCTATTTTTCTCTCTCCCCTCCTTGTTTCTCTCCCTCCTCTCTTTCTATTCCTTCCTTCCTCTCTTTATTTCCCTCTCTCCCTCCTTTCCTCTCTCTCTCTCTCTCTCTCTCTCTCAAAATGTGTCTCTCCATTTTTAAAAAATATAGAAAATTAAAAAACAAAGAGAGGAAAGACAATATACCTACCTCAA
Organism: Lygodium microphyllum; assembly: GCF_053477565.2. NCBI lineage: Eukaryota > Viridiplantae > Streptophyta > Polypodiopsida > Schizaeales > Lygodiaceae > Lygodium > Lygodium microphyllum. The sequence goes on along the minus strand of NC_141164.1, from coordinate 118,133,749 downwards.
AGGATCTAAGAAGAATCCCTTCATGTTTCCCTTCTTCTTCTTAACCTTTGTGGCTTTCCTCACTTTCTCCTTCACACCCCTCTCTCTTCTTTCTTCATGGGTGGCAAAGGTAGCGACAAGGGTGGGCTCACACACACACACACACACAAAGCTTTGAGCTCTGTCCCTCTCTCTTTCATTCTCTTTCACTCATTCACTGTTAAAATGATGCACTTTGATTTTTGTCATTATTTTCTCTCAGTACACTTAATATTTGTGTTGCTAATAACATCACTAATAGCATAACTATTCATATAATTATATATAGCAACACAAATAGAGATATAAATAGCAACACTATTAGTAATGCAAATAGCCATTTTTCTCATTCGCATCAGAAACAACCATCACTATGTCTACATTTCCTTGTAGTGAGAGAGATTATTAGTTTGGGATGACAAACTATCTATTAATTAATATGGTCCATGGTGGCATCTATGTATCTTAAAATTATTATCATTTATGGTATCTTCCATTCATGGAATACACGATCTAAATCCAAAAAAAACCTTCATTGACCTTCATTGACACTATGATTATGGAGATTTATGAGAAGGACTACATAGTCAAGGAAAATAATTTACAAAGAATGCAATGTTGATGCACTTATGGTTATCAATTGTCTCATAAATTAAAAACATGATAGTATAATTGACAGAATTTGGAAATTGGGAGCCAAAAACACAATGATGAGAGATCGTTATTTGTGTATTCAATTTTGGATAAGACTAAAAAGTAAATTCGATGGACTCTATGTATGTCTACACATGATAAGTTCTAACTTGTGAGTCTTAAGACAGACCTTTCGCTAAAGGATTGGAAGGCCATGATTGCTCATTATACGCCTATGTGGTTAGTATCCTCCATGCATAGTTTCCAAGTTGAGAGGGTGACCTACTTTTAATTGAGGGTTTAATCAACAAGAGGATTTGGGGTTACTTATCCTATTTCTAACTGAAGGCTCAAGATGTGTATGGAGAGGGGACAATGAAGAAAATATTGGAAGTTGCTCAAATAAACACTGCTTAGTCATCTCCCTATGGTTCGAGTTCCAAATGTTGTAAGGCCTTCATATGAGAAGAAGTTGTGATGGCATTGGGCATTGGTAGGGCTCCTAGTTTAGATAGTGATAGGGTCTAGTCTTGAAGACCAGATAGCAAGGAGATGGCCTATGTGGACTTGAGCATTAGCTCAAGTGGAAACGAGTTAATGAAGGTAGTGATATACAGTAAGTGATGAGTTATGTGGGTTTGAGGACTATTCCCTAGAATATTCCTGTGCAGTTTCTTATGGGTTAGATTGACCATGTGGGTGGGAGTTAAGGTGACATCCACTTTGATGTGCCCAAAGAAATGTCATAGAGTTAGATGGTTTCATATTTACTAACATTAGTAAAATGCAACAAGTATGTAAATCTTTTTTTAAATGGGAGAAAAACAAAGGTAGCTACTTCCAAAATAGAGAATCTATTGGGCGAAAACTCCCCTAGAAATAGTGCATGTTGACCTCTATGGTAAGATAACTACTCAAGGTTTGGGAGGATATTTCTAATTTGTGGTATTTGTTGGGGACTATAGTAGAAAGATGTGGGTGTACTTTCATCAAGATAAATTTGAAGCTTCCACAATGATAAAGGAGGAGAGTTTGCTTCTAATGAGTTTCTTGATTACTTGAAAGAGAATGGCATCAACAAGCACCAACTCACAATAGCCTACACACCTTAGTAAAATGGTATCTAGGAGTGATGCAATCGCATAATCATATAGATGGCATGATGTATGCTAAAGGAGGAAGGATTTCCAAACACCTTTTGGGGTGAAGTGGTCCACATAACAAATATACATCCTCAAGTGAAGCTACATATGCAAATGAAGATGTTTACTAATACAAATTGGTGTAAAAGTTGCATTTGTTATGGGAAATCTCTAGTTAAAAGGGTTTGAACTTTTATGTTTGAGAATAATAATAATAATAATTTATTTTTCGAGTAAAAATAAAAAAATCAATAAGTATGGATAGAGAATGAATTTGTGGAAAGAATGAAAAGAGACTCTAGTTCATTTTTTAGTTAGAATCTCCATCTATGTTTACAATTTTCTAGGGTTGTTTCAAGGCTAGGGACTTGTTTTGTACCCTTCCACATCTATGTTTTGGGGATAACAAGCTGAGTTGGCTTGTTTTCTTGTAGGTCGACTACATTTATTGTAGTTTGTGACTACATCAGTATGTGTGTTTTGCTCTTTTGTTTGTGTGTAAGGTTGGGCAACAAGTTTCAAGCTTGTTTTTTGTTGTGTTTGGTTTGTCTTTTCACTTTGTGATACACTACTCAAATTTAGAGAGGATTCATGTGCATCTGGTTGTTGGTGTTCTCATCATTACACTCTGGTTAATGTTGATATTTTCTCTATGTGCTTTCTTTACTGCTATGAACTTCTTTATTTATGAGTTTGTATTTTTTGTATACTTTTCTCCCTAAAGATCCCTCGTCTTTCTTTACCTTCTTTGTCTCTCTCCCTCATCATGGCTCCTCCGGCATCTCCTCCTAATGGTCAACATGCAACCATTCTTTACTGATCTACAAGTGTTATGTTGGAGACTTGTGTTCAACCTCAGCTTTCTGTGAGGATGCTATCTCTTGGTGCTTTAGATGTTCCAGTTTCAGAGAGGGGTGACATATGGCAGAAGAAGAAGTCTTAGTGCTATTATTGTGGCAAGAAGGGATGCATCCGGAAGGACTACAAGACATTAGCAGCTTTACGAAAGTCACAGGTGCAAACAATAACAAAGGGTGATGACTTTCTTGGCAAGTCTTCCTCATATTCAGGTTCAAGTTTAGGCTCTAGTTTTGTGGCCTTGATGATGGCTGCATGGGCCTCCCTTCCAGAATGCTAATGCATGCGATGCGGTCATTCCTCACAACTCTCTAGTGCCAGAGAGGGAGTGTGAGAGGATGGTGGGATGGGGTTGGTGAACCTCATCTAAACAAGTATACTAGTGTATAGGTTCCAGAGAGGGATTTTCCTAATACATTGAAGTCTAGCAGGTTTAAATCCTAGAGATGGGTTTGACATCTAGATTCACAATGAGTTGGTTATTTGATAGAGAGTGGGCTTGGCTCCTAGTCTGAGCTCACATGAGGGAACACTTTGGCTAAAGGCGGGGAATCCATGGTCTAGAGGCATTTTTTATAGGATAGTCTTGTATGCTATTGCGATACATTTTTGATAGATATTAAGAGCTGCTATGATTCTTCTCTATTTGCAGGAGCTGGTACGATCAATATTGACATCGGATTCTCTCCAAGGCATCTTGATGGTGGGTTGGCCACTCACTACTTGGCTATCCATGGTTCACTTCCACTATTTATTGTTGTATGTACTTTGATGAGTTCTTATCATTGGATCATTATATCATACTAGATGACCCATGATTTGAGAGAGGGTGTTAGCAGATATGTTAGTTCATGGCTTGAGTCTGTGCATATGATTTAGTAAGCTAGGACACCAAGATATTTTCCTATGTATTTAGGCATTTTATGATGTGGTTTGTGGCATTTATTGCTCGCCAACGAGCATTTAATGCTAGTTGACCGATCCACATTGATGGTTGATATTTAGTCTATTTATTGTTAGTCTCTCCCTCTCCTCATTCATACACATTTGACAAGTTCTGGTGGAGAGAGTGAGATAGTGCCAGTTCCTTCACAGCCAGTGACTCACATTGGTTCTATACTGTCTTATATCTTGGTATATGGATTCAATTCCTTGAGTATCTCCTTGTGTCTAAGTTTTTTTTTTTGCAATGTTTCTCTTTCCTTTATCTCTTGTATTTAGCAGTCTAATACAACAGTTTTCCACATTTCCATCATTGCATCCACTCTTGACACGTGGATGATAAGATCTAAAGGCATGAAATTAATGTTTGACACAAAGGAAGCAAGGAAGGTGGCTGAAATATTAGGTTTAGTAGAAAAACTCGGTGATGATATACCCTATGGGGCTAAAGATAAGGAACTACCTGACACTCTTCTTAATTTGAGCCTACATAAACAAGGGCTCCTACAATAGAGGTTGATGAAGAATGTGTAAGTTAAAGAGAGTTGCTAAGTACGAAAGTGAATGGACAAAAACCAAAAACTTGCATAGGATGAGAGAGCAACTAGAAGATTGGAAATGAGAATTGAAATGATAGTAGAGGAGTTAGAAAAATTCAACATTGAGTTACGAAATACCTTGAAAGGTGGGTTGGATTTGTCATTAGAAACTGGAAAAGTCACTAGAGAGACATCTTCTATTGGAACTGAGTCAGATTACAATTGGGAGAGGTGAGCAAGGAGCTCTGAGGAAATGAGTGGTACCAATAAGGGTTGTGGTGATTGATGCACAGTAGTGGAGGTTCAATGCTAGGCAATGGCAATGACAAAGAGAGAAATGACATGAAATGATATATTAATCTCTATAAAAGGCCAAATGACCTATGAGACCATGAGTTCCAATCATGTGTATGATGGTACAACTGTCTGGGAAAAATATGTCGTACAAAGAAAAATAAGAAAGGAAACTAACTATAGCTATGTGTGAAACATAGAGCTCTATCTAGTAGAATGAGCTCCAGATGGTACAATCTCATGTGGGTACAGAGGGCTAGCTCTAGCCCAAGCAATAATCTCATGTATCCGCCTATGAAGGTGTCATCAATGTTTGTGTCAAGGCTTAGGACATCTCGATCTGGTAATTTGAACGGTTCGATCAATCAGTACTCCTTGTTTATGTGCGAATTGTGGTGGTGAGAGAGTCTCTCTTGTGGACTGGGGATGTAACTGTACTAAAGTCTCATGAGTCTTCTTTGCAAAGAAGTCTGTGAGCTGCCTCTATAAAGGGTTTCGGTGTCCTGGGCAGTTGTACTCCTGAGGTGCATGTCACAAAGCCATCGTATCTCAAGGAGAAAGAGGCCAAGGCACCATTGATCAATAAAATTCATGACTTTGGATAGAGGTCCAAATCCGTCTCTAAAGAGACAGTGGAAACAATCATGGATCTCATAATACGCTAGGCAGCGACAGGTATAATGCTCCTCTGTCTCTTGCTCTAATTAACATATTTGGCATATATAGTCCTCTGGTGGGATGGATCTATATTTGCCAGTCTCAATCTCTAGCTTATGTGAGGAGGTGTGCAATTGGCCAATAGTACATATGATCCCATGGGAAAGATGGGTGTCCATGTATCTCGAGCGAATAATAAATCCATCATTTGTAGTATGAAGGAAATGCTCATAGTAGAAAGCCATCTTTCTCCCTAGCTCCTACGCCCTGGTATCAACCATGTCTGCTGCGTGATATCCAACTGGGTAAGATCCATCCGGATGATCCTGCGAATCTCTAACCTACTCAAATCAAGAGATGGTGCATCAAGGGAGTACTCGAAGGGGGGTAACTTGTCCATGCTAAATCCATGTAGCTCAAACCAGGCCATGTAGCTTTCTAGAGGACTCAAGAGCCAACCATGAATATTTGTGTCTAGGTAAGTCCCATAAGCTATATGTGTGTGTGACGAATCGGGTGAGGGCCCTACCACAATTAGTATAGCTGCTAGCTTAGCTTAGATGATCTCATGTGGAATCGAGGCCTTACATCTGATCATCCTAGATATCATGGACACTAGGGGTTTCTCCATCGACCTCCATCTGTCATAAGTGTACCCTGATCTACTACGGTGGTCAAGACTGGGCCCCCATATCAGTACTCCATAGAGTAGCATGGATGTGACCAGTGTATCGAAGAGCCATAGCTTGGTCCGGGGTTTCTAGAATTGCACCGGTGAGTGCATCCTCTCCAAACCACCTAGTGTTGTGTATCTGCAAATCAGTCTAGTGTATTTTGCCTCTCACATAGAAAAGGTGGGCCCTGCAAATAAGACTCCCAAGTATGTATAAGAGTCCACATACTCCAACTCCTCAAGTCCATATGTGTCAAAGGCTTTGCAGAAGTCCACAAAGCAAAAATAGGTCCATCGGCCATGGGCCCTTCCCTCCTCAATGCTGATATGCTCATGATACATCGCAAGCACCTTTACCTTTACTGTGAAGAATGTCCTTTACCTTTACTGTGAAGAATGTGACAATGGATGTAGCTTTGTGGACCACCCTCTTCACCCACTTGAGCTTCCCAATGTCCTCCATGAGCAAGTCCAAACAATGACTTGCACATGGAGTTCACACAATCATAGGAAACTCAGCCTCAAGCAAACGGCCCATGCGTAGACAATTCTGTGCATTGTCGGTAACAACTTGCACCACATTTGAGGGGCCCCCCTACAACCACAATTTACAAATTACAAGCTCAGGGAAGTTACTATATATATATATTCTCTACATCATGTGTGTTCAAGGCCTATTTATAAATATCCTTATCTGTGATTTTTTTCTAAATAAAACATAACACTTTTCTATTCATTATGTATATAACCCCTTTATGTTACACCCTTCTATATGTAAAAAATGCGTAAAGATGGTACTTTAAAAATACATTATTTTGAACCCACATGATGCACACATGTATTCATGAGTAACTTACCTGAGATTACAAGTATACTTATTACTAGCAATACTTGGAAATTGGAGGTTAGAGAGAGAAATTAATTATTAGAATAGGGAGATAGATAGTTATGCATAAATCAAATTTCAATTATGAATCATGATATTATCATAATGAAAGAAAGTGAAACAAATTTAAAAGGCAAATTGCAATGTATCTCATCGTTTTCCTCCCCCTCTTGCCGGTATCTATGGCCCGCAAAAAGTAAGTGCCGAGTGGACATGAGAGGAGTATGTTGATGATGCCCCATTTCTTATGATTACTCCATCTGTCGGTGAGAATGGAGCAACCATATTCTATCCATGTGGCCCGAATAGGATCAAGGGCTCTTTCAATCCTTTTCTTCTCTTCATCAATCTTTTTCTTCCTCATGTCATTGTATGTAACACCGGTCCATCCTTCATATGGACCCACATTGGCAATGGCTTTTACCATATTCTTCCATTGCTCTTGCTTTAGGACATTGAACGCAAGATTGCACTCAATCTCCATGCATGTAATTTCAATGTTTGCAAGTCATTGTCTTTCTCTAAGAAAGGCAACCGATCCACGCACATGATTGGGAGCTTGAGAGAGAGAGGATTGCCTCTTTGGCACCGCATGAGCCTCCACTCTTTGTCTTTTACTGGAGCCAGATGTGGATGTGGAGCCCCCACCACCAATGGTAGAGGCCTCTCCTGCATCAGTTGAAGATACGCCCACGTTTGATGCCTCATCGTTAGTAGGCATAGGATTTGGTGCCGAAAAGCCACTTCCTCCTCCTTTTGTGGATCCCCTCTCATCTTGGTGAGAATCTCCTCCGTGATGTTTTGAGGGATCTCCTTGAATGGAGCAACTTGCCCCCCGTCTTGAAAAGATGTTGGAGAAGCCGAGTTGCACCACTTGTATAGCGCTTTCCACAATACTTGCATGTCCAATGGTGGGAGTTGGACTTCTTTGTGTTCCTCTCCACATGGATCACATGCAAATTGAAGGCCTCATGCTTTCATGAGTCATGGTGCCGACGACGGATAAAGAGGCCCGAGAGAGAGAGAGAGAGAGAGAGAGAGAGAGAGAGAGAGAGAGAGAGAGAGAGAGAGAGAGAGAGAGAGAGAGAGAGAGAGAGAGAGAGAGAGAGAGATGCTTGAGTCTCGACTCTTAAAACTTGAGTCTTGAAAGTTGAAAGGGAGAGAGACTCGAGAGACTCGAGGGTTGGGGTAAAGTTGAAAGAGCAAGAGTGAGAGAGAGGGAATGGGAGATGAGAATGGCAAATGCTTTGATAGGGTGCAGGATAGAGGGGATGGGAGATGAGATTTGAGAATGGTAAATGCTTTGATAGAGTGCGGGAAAGAGGGGATGGGAGGTGAGATTCGAGAATGACAAATCACAAGTCCATTCAAGAATCAACATCCAAGAGAGGAAGACGAGAATGGTAAGTGCTTGCTCAATTGGTGTGGAAGCATGGAGGATAGGAGCACCTTTTATAGATGAGTTTTGTGATCTTGCGGCCCATTTTGGTGTTGGTTATTTGGCACACTGGATTGCGATTTCAATCCTTCTAGGCTTCCCAATTTGTGCGGCACACTCCAGCTCTCGCCTCCTTTTCCTCGGACCTCCAGCTCCCGCCTCCTCTTCCTCTTCCTCTTCCTCTCCTCCTACTTCTGCTTCTTCTCCTTCTCCTTCTCCTTCTCCTCTTGCTCTTGCTCTTGCTCTTGCTTTTGCTACTCCTGCTCCTGCTCCTTCTCCTTCTCCTTTTGCTTCTGCTTGTGCTTCTTCTCCTTCTCCTTCTCCTTCTCCATCTTCTATTGTTGCTCCTCCTCCTCCTCCTTCTTTAATCCATTACCTAGGTCCTAAAGTCTAATAATCATATCATGGTGCAAGACCCATATTGGAGGCATGTCACTCCAATCAAGGGATACGAAGGCTCTAGCAGATCAAAGAAGTGGTAGTGAAACTATTGTGGATTGGAGAAATTGGGGAGCATAATGCGCGTGAAAGACCACTTCGCATGCATTCCCAACAAACACATCAGGCCTTGCACAAATGTGTTGGTAGAAGTAACAGTAAGTCACCATCTTTGGTGCTGAAAGCATATGGATATTGGGCTAGAAGAGGATGAATCCTCTCATCCAACACCACATCGGGCTAATGAAGCATAAGTGGAGCAAAGAGAGGCTAGTGGGCGTAGTGGCGCTAGCCAAATTGGAGGTGCCAGTGGCCCATCAAAAAGAAGTGCATCCATATCCGTATCGAGTCCAAGCGCAAAAAAGGATCCCATTGCCATCTTCTAGTGGTGGTGGGCAAAAGGGCTCCTTGCATGGTGCAAGTGTCCATGCAGGACTTCAAAGGCAGGCAATTGTGGAGGCAACTAGGGAACTCACACGCTTATTTATTTGGTGTGCTATCCCTTTCAATGTGGCCATTATACATCAATGGAAGAATACAATCAAGGCAGTAAGCCGCATAGGGTGTTAGTAGGAAGGCCCATCCACAAATGTATTACACACACAGGAGCTTTGAAAGGAGAAAGCATGCATAGAGGCTCAATTGGAGCCCTTGAAGGAGACATGGGTGAAATATAAATGCACAATATTATGCAATGGATGGTCAAATATGCGCTGAAGGAATGTTTACAATGTTTTGGTGTCTTCATGTAAAGGCACCATGTTCTTTAAGGCCATTGATGCATTTTCCTGATGTCTTACCACCACACGAGCTTTCATTTGGGAGCACATGCAGTGGGTGATCATGGATGTAGGAGTCTAAAATGTGGTGTATGTGGTGATAGATAATGGAAGCAATTGTGTGTCTATGGGATGTATGCTTGAGGAGAAGTTTCCTAGCATAGTATGGACTCCATGTGCATCCCATTTCCTTGACTTGCTTATTGAAGATATTGGGCAAATATCTTGGGTGGATGACATTTTCAAGATGGCAACAAGCATTCGAGCCAATAACACACTTAAGCTATTGAAGCCCTCCACCACTAGATTTGCTTATATGTTTATTGTATTGGAGAGGTTGAAAGGGTCTATCCAAATTCAATATGGACCATTGCATGCCAGGAATGGCTCACATGGAGTGAAAGAGAGTCTCCTAAGGCTCTTGCTTTTAGGTGCAATATTTTAAATCAGAGTTGGTGGGTTGAAGCAGAGGCATTGTTAAAAGTCTCACTACTATTTACATTGTATTGCACATCACTGATATGGAGGGGTGTACTTTGGGGCTTCTATATGAGTATATAGATAAAATTGGTGAGGCCTTGCTTTGCAATAGCTTTTTGTCCCAAGACAAGTAAGTTTTTGTTTAACTTTTATACTTGTAATTATTTGGTATTAGCGACTCCTTGATGATTGATTATTATTCTAACTTCTAAGTTTTTAACTTGTTTTTATCTATAGGGTCGATGAGATTTGTGCAGTGTGGAATGCACGATGGGATTGGTTCCATAAACCAATCCATGTTGTTGCACATATCTTGCATCCCCTTTGGCATAGTGAGGAGCAGTACACTAGCGAGGAGTTAGAGAAGGGCTTCATGGAATACATGAGGTGCCTCACAGAGGGTGATATAGATATGATGAGAAGAGTAGAGGATGATTTGCTGGCATTCTACAATCGTTCTCTTCATTTTGGCTGACCCACAGCTAGGCTTCGAGAGACACAACTCCAGCCTGTCTCTTGGTGGGATAAATACAGCAATTGTGCTCCTGCTTTGGTATGTGATTGGTGACTTTTATATTTTGAATCTTGATTATCTAATGCATTATGCAACCTAGGTAAAAAGTTCTATAATCTATTGCCCACTCAAATGTCGATTTTGCGGCTTGCATATTAGCAATTTCCAATTACTTAACCTCAACCTCTTAAATTTGAATAGAAACGCATTGCCATTTGAATCCTCTCGCAATATTGTAGTTTAGGGCCTACTGAGAGGAACTGGAGCACATGGGCCCTCTTCCACACTAAAAAGAGCAACAAGCTCACAACTGCCCAGTTGGAGCATTTAGTGTTTTGCCATTGCAATCTCTAGCTTCTTGAGAGGGCCGCTCTATCCTCTGAGCCTTCAAAGGTAAATTGGTAATGATTAGTATTATGTATAATTAACTTTTTAACCTTGAGTCCTTGACAATTGACATTGCTAAATTGCTTAGAAGTTGGATTGTAAATTGTGATATGTATGAACATTGAACATATTGAATCTCCTCTCATATGATATATCTTTGTCTCGTTCACCTTTATAGGTGAATGTTGAGAATATTGATATAGAGAAGGTACATGACATTCCATAGATACCACAGGAGGAGCGAGATATCTACTCCCTGCTCTATGAGAAGCTATTGGCATCGGTGCATGAGGCTCGTGCACAGAGGAGGGTTAGAGTGAGGGCCACACGTGGTTGTGCATCACAGACAAAGTTAGAGTCTGAGTCTGAGAATGAGGCTGAGGCTGCTTCATCAAGTTCTCGATCAGGGTCCTTGGAATTGAATGAGGAGATGGTGCATAGATCCGTAGAGTCCGGATGAGTCATGAGTCATGACTCGTGATATACAGGAGTTAGTTTAGCAGTGTAGAGTCCAGTAGACATGGATCTTGAACACAGTTTAGCTATGGAGGCTTGAACTCGTAAGCAAGAGATATGAAGATTGATGACTAAATACAAACTTTTACTCAAGTGAATTAGGTTCCAAGATAGATTAGCCTTGGACTTTCTTTTATAGCTTTCCGACTTTTCCACTATCCTCATTGTGCATATGGAATTTAAGACATCTCTTCCTAGAGCATACATCATTTGTTATTTCTCAACACCCCCTCTCAAATGATGAGTCCCTACACTTGCTGGCGTTTGCCCCCCCCTACATGATAACATGGCTCGGGAGACTAGCTCATAGGTATCCTAGTCAAGTTAAAGCTTGAGACTTTACATCTTTGGCAAGGGTTTTACGAAGCAAATCCACTAAGAAAAACATAGAGATCCACTATGGAAACAAATTCCTTAGAGCAGTTTGTCAGAGTTGTTGATGGTAGCGGAAGCATCTTCTTTTTCTTCTTCTTCATTCATGAATTGACTTTGGTGGTGGTCATTCTACATATGTCGTGCTCTTTTCTTGTTAAAACATTCATTGGCAATATGGTCAGTTTTACCACAATAATGACATGTCAACCGACTTTTGTTGTCAGTGTTGAATCCTTGACCTCTTCCTTTGGGTCTAGTAGCTCCTTTGGTGTATAAGAGATTTTCCCTAGATGATGGGATACCATCTTTTGGATTCTTGTTTTTCTGTTTGTTCTCTTCATCAAGAAGAGAGTGCTCGATATCTTTAAGTAAGAGGCTAGGAACATTACTCAGTGTTGAAACAAGGTTCTCATATGGTTCATGATTAACATTGGTAAGTAGCACTGCTATTGCATTATCCTCATCAATGTTCTTTTTAAGAGTTGCTAGCTAACTTTCAAGGCTCTTGAACTTATTGATGTGTACAATTGATGAACTGTCTTTTACATCCAACTTATAAAACTGCATAAGTAATTTTACTTTCAAGTTCTTTGCTTGTGTACCAAAGATCTTATCAAGTTCTTCCCATGCTTTCTTTGCATCCTTGATGCCAGAAATATGATGTAATACATCATCGGATAGTCTCCAAGTAATAATACCTAGAGCTTTGTTGTTCATCTTCTTCCATGCCTTTGTTTTAGGCTGGTCTTCTACAACATCTTCCTCTTTAGCATTGTCATCTGCATCATCTTCCTCAAAGAGATCCCATAGATCTTTTCTCGTGAGATGGTACATGGTTTTCTCCTTCTAGGCATGGAAGCCTTCACCATTAAACTTTGCTATATGTTCCAATTTAGTCATCTTAGAAGAAGGTTTTACCACGAGAACACTCGGGCAGTGCTTGTCCTTTTATAGTGAGATTGAGGCTTACAAGGAATTGGATCAATAAAAATTTCAAATCACTGCAAACTGAGAGTAAGCTTTGAAGCAGCTGAAATGAAATCATAAGATGATTTACTCTTGAGTAAGCTAACAAAACCTAAGTGCCAAGAAGCACTTATTGAGTATCAATAGATACTATGTCTTAAAGATCTTAATATTGGGATTGATGTTGCTAGGTTAAAAAAAAAAAAAAGCTTCCTTGGGTACTTCCGGACCTCCAATGGACTTCAGAGGTACTTTCAGAGTGATAAAAATCACTATTGATGATGACAGTAAGAAGAAGAATAAGGATGCTAAGCTTTTAAGTTTCTGGCTATGGCTTCTAGCACAGTATACAGTTAGGGTTCGTTCACATTGACTCCTCCAAGGTCAGTAGGTATGACAGACAGCCATGGTAGTTCAAGGTAGAGTGTGGATTGAAGACTTTCTATGGCTATGAACTAAGTTGAGATTCAAGAGAGTTGAAGGAGCAGGGAGAAGAGCTAAACCGAGCTCACCATGGCTCTGATACCATGTTGACAGACATGGATCTTGAAAATAGTTTAGCTATGGAGGCTTGAACTCGTAAGCAAGAGACATGAAGACTGATGACTAGACACCGACTTTTACTCAAGTGAATTAGGTTCCAAGATAGATTAGCTTGGACTCATAAATACAATCTTGAGTGGATAGAGTTACAGACTCTAAGTACAAAGTACAATAGCATTGCATTAAAAAGTGAACCAAGTACATGCTTTTATAGCTTTCTAGCTTCACTATCCTCACTGTGCATATGGGATTCAGGACATCTCTTCCTGGAGCATACATCATTTGTTATTTCTCAACATAGACTAGAGTTGCCAGTTGTTCATTGATGTTGATACTTATAGCCTCACTAGACTTTGGAGTTTTGAAAGATTATTCATATGACATAGTTACATGTATCATTGTATCTTGATCCCACTTATTATGCATCTTGATTCTTGATGTTAGTCTTCACTGCTCTTTAAATCATAGATGATTCATGAGTCATAAATTCTAATTAATTTTGTTGCCTTAAGTTTTGAAAATTGAGTCTTAATTGTGTTAAGTTGTCTCACTCATCAATCTTCACTCATGAGTCGTGAGTCGTGAAATGCGTAATGAATCATGGTTTCAATCATATGACATAAAGACTCAAAGTTTTGTATGAAATTTGGGTACATGTTGTTGTAGGCATTGATATATTTACATACCTACATAAAACTATATATTTTTTAGAGTACAATCCGAAAGGCCGTTTCCCCATTTCCATAATTGGGCCGAAACTCCGATTTTTCCCATTTCCGAAACTCCCCCGTACTATGCTTGCGTGGGAGGGGTTTTTTCCCTTGTGTGAACACACTTGAGAGTGTAGGTCTATATAACCTTACGTGTGGATGCCAGGGTCATGGAAACCATTGGACTCGAAAGAAGCTAGAAAGAGCGTCAGTAGCTCATGTGGTGGTCTCCAAGAGGGTTGTAAAGGAATGATGGGAGGGAGAAGACGATAATGGTATCTCTTGAACGATGCAAAGGGTCGAAGAAATTATTCGAATTAGAGAGTGTTGCTGGTCCTCATAGCCTTTATTCGCCTTCACTTGCCAAGAGGATCTTTAGCTCTTTCAGCAGTTCCACTCTAACACCATATCAAGCAACAGTAGGGTTTGCAGGAAGGAGCATAGTGTGTACAGTGAACACTGTGACAAAAGAACTCAGAAACACATAAGAAGAATGGAGTAAGGAATAATGCTGAATGCTGATACAATGGACCGGTACTCAGGTGAGTAGAGTTGAGTTGATGATGCGAATCAAAGCTGGACTGATCAGGTGGCAGCACCTGCGGTGGAATGCTTTGTGGAGGGAGCTAAACACATTTTCCTGAGTAAGGGGATGTCGGAGACGACACCGCTGATGAAGAACAGTAGAGGGAGTGAAACACAGTCCTTGGGAGCTGTCGGTAACAAAGAGAAGCTACTTTGATGAAGATGGCAGCAATAGAGAGTGACCAGTGGTATAAATGCAGATCTCAGCAAGGGCTGAGATGATGTTAGCTCTCTGGGCAGGGGCTGGAGGCTGGCAGCTGCTGGAAAGGGCCTGTGCACCTGAAACGCAGCTTTAGGACTCAAACTGGTTGCCATCAAGGAAGAAGATGTTGCCATTGGCCAACAGTCAGATGATCTCCAGCAGGACAAAGCACAGGTGTGACAGCCTGTAGCAGCCTCAGACTGCAAACACAGTTCTGAACAGCACAGTAATCATGTCTCCAGGAGTGGAAAGAAGGTCACCAGCCTGCAGCAAGGGTATGACACAGCTGGGTGGCCAGGTCAGCTCTGAAACGCTGCTTGAGGATTTAAGGAACAGCTCACCAGCAGCTGGAGAAGAAGAGGAATGAAAGATGTGTGTCAGAAGTGTATGAACAATAATGCCCAACCCCTATTATAGGGAAAGTTTGGGCATTTGTCCTAACTCCTACCATGCATGATCCTTTTTGGGGCTGTAATTGGAGACCAAAAGTAGGAAATTATGAAGTACAATGATTTGTTAATGCACTCTATTTTGTTGGAAAAAATAAGTATAAAACTTTTGTGACATTATGTTACATTTGCCAGTTTTGTTTGCACATAGTTTGATGTCTTTAAGGGGGTGCAAGCTTGCAAGCTTGCTACACGTCTACAGAATCCTCTGTTCTGAGAAGCCAGTATATAAGTCCACCGACCAACTATGGGGTTAATCATGCACTCAGAGTTTTGGAGGGGCGCTCTTTCTTGATAGAGGAAGCAGATTTATTACATCACAACACATGGCTATAAATGTGTTATTGCTGTGTCTTTTCCTCTGAGTGTCTCTATATATTCACCTTTCCCTGTTATTGAGCAGCACATTTGTCTCCTCTGGAACAGTGAAGGGGGAAATAACACTTGATAATGGTGACATCATAATGAGAGTACGTAATGACATATATATACACAACTAATGTGATACCACTCCAGGTGGGTCTGTATGCTGGAAAGTGGGGCACCCAAGACAAAAATCTGGATGTAACCAAAATAGAATTCGACACAGTATTCCAACAGAATGCACTTCGGCTCACATCAATAACTGAAAGTTTTCATGTGAATTCAGGGGATGAAATCCTATCCACAGTTTTGCAAATATGATGCTGAGTTGAGAGAAGGTTGGAGATGATAAAGATGGAAGGGTGTACACTTGACTTTAGCTCTGTCTTCCTACGATGTGACAGAATTAGCCAAGAAGTGATGCAATGCAATTCACTGAATGAGCTTGATCGTACATTAGGGTCAGAAAATGTGAAGGCCAATGTCAAGAGGAGATCCTCTATCACTGCATCTGGACCTTTTCCTTTGTCCAATAGAAAGTAGTAGTAGTTGGCTCAATGACAGAGCTGGAGCAAAGACACATAAGATACAAGTTCTCTCGAGGTGCTCCAAGAGAATACAAAGCCTGCAGCTGATTCCAATGTGCTTTACAGCACTGAATGATGGAGCTTCAAAGCTCAGCTAAAGAAGTCGCCAAGTGGGCACTGGGCTTTCCAGTAATGCATGCATTCTGTAGCTCAGATAATCTCCAAAAGATAGGAGGCGATCCTACTTGATGGAAGGACATTCCTGATGCTATTGGGACGTACATGTAGTAGAACACATTTACTCCACCAGCTTGAGGGGATATCATTGTGCAGGATGAACAACCCCCCTTCGCACTGTTAGGGCACATACAGTGTTCAGAGACCCACCAGTTGAACAATACAATCGCAAAATGAGGTCCTTTTGCACTGTTGGGGTACTTCAAATTGTGCCGAAAAAATGCGAAGCGAGGCCAATCTACATGAAGGAATGACACTCATTGTGCTATTGGGACACACATAGTAAAACACACAAACCCCAACAATATGAGGGGATGCCATTTTGCAGAACATTGTGAAGCTTGCACTATTGGGGCACTCTAGAATGGGCTTCAGATCATGCACAAAGAGAGGGTATTCCTCCTGCTATCAAGGGGCACAACAGAATGGATGATGAACTCCAGTCGCTGCACAGCAAAGCAATGTCTAGGAGTTGCAGTTGGTATCCTGGTAGGCTAGAATTGCAGTTTGAACTACTTTGGCACACATATATGCAAGATACAATGTGGAACTACTCAGGAGGCACTCTCATCCCAATATATCTCTCATGGGTCTATCTAACATAGAGAAGCTGAAGCGGCGGAGTATGGTCGCCCCATGACGATCCAATATCCTCTGTAGTTGCAAATGATGTCTCTTGCGGGGGCATGGACGACGAGCTTTGCATCCCTCTGTGGTTGTGTTTAGGGTGGTCCCTTGTGGAGGGGCTGCCACTCTGTTTGATGAGGGCTCTATAGTGGAGGGAGTAGTCAATGCTCTGTAGAACTGTGTGAGTGTATGCTAGTATGCAACTTCCCATTTGTGCTTTTGGGTCTATAAGAGGTGCTCTCTGTGACAATGTGGCTCTGGTAAGAAGAGGCCTATGAGACAAAGAAATGAGCACATTTGAATGTGTTGTCTCGACTCAATAACAAAAATGAAATTGAAAATGACTATACACACATGCGCATGCATGCATGCACGCGCACACGCATAAAGAGATGAAATGGGATGATTTACCAATGTTTGTAGGCGGCCAACAACCATGAGTTACAACAAATTGTAGAATGATACAACTATTTGGAACAGAAAAAAAGTAAAAGTTAACATCAAATCCTAATGGATATTGTCATAGGTGATGGAGGTATTGAGATGCTAAGAAGCCAAGCCAAAAATACATGGATTGGTCTAGGGATACTATGAAGATACATAGTGTCCTAAGAAAGTGCTCATCCACGGCTATTGCAAAGCCTTAATCTCATCCCATGTGGAGAAAAATTTGGGGGCCAATTGGCTCTAGCTCAAGCAATAGGAGCATGGATCGTCCTATGCACATGCCATCGATGCATGGATTAAGATCTAGGGCATTTGTATTGGCCAAGCTAGAGTGCTTGATCAATTAATATCCCTTGCGTAGATGTAGATTGGAGTCTTGCTACAACCTCCTCACTACTCATAGATGCATAATGAGGCTACTCTAAAGATGCTTTGGTACTCCTTGTGAACAAATCTATAAACAACCTCAGAATAGACCCTTGATATACTAGTATTCTACTCTTGACGAGAGTCTCTCTAAGACATTGCATCTTAAGAAGAAAGAGGCCAAGAAATCAATGACCAACGACTCTCAATAGTGGCTCAAACCCATCTTTAAAGAGAATGGAAAAGCCCTCGAATCTTGTAATAGAGTAGACAATGGTAACACTCCTTGTCCATTGAATATGACAAAATTGGTATATATGCTTTGAGGAGGTATGAATCTATATTTGCCAGTATCAATCTCTAGTTCCTTTGAAGAGGTGCATAGTTAGCTAATAATACATCCGATCCATGAGAGAGGTGGGCATCCATATATCTAGAATGAACAACAAAGTCATCATCTATAGTGTGGCGAAAATCATGTACTAGTATTAGCAATGTCCAAGTATCTACCTTAATAAGGTCTTGCTTGGTGATTCTACCAATTTTTGAGTGGTTCATAGTAAGAGATGGTGCATCAAGGGAATATCGAGAGGGTGGTGGTTTGTACATGTTGAAAGGGTATAGTGCGTCCATGTGAAAGCCATCTAACTTAAATCAAGATGGCATGTAAGCATATAAACGTGAAGTGTTTCTCTCATTGGCAAAGTTGGCATGAGGACTTGAGCCAGCCATGCATATTTGTTTAGGTATATCCCACACACTATGTATGGATGATATTAATCTAATAAGAGCCTCTACCACAATTGATATCAATTGCCTCTAACTCAACTTTGATGATCTCAATTGGGATTGAAGCCTTAATATGTGATCATATTAGAAATCATCAAGGACGTCTCCATTAATCTCTAGCCATCATATGTGCAACTTGATTGGTTTGATCATATCGCTATTCCATATGATAAGATAGATGCGACCCATTATCAAACAACCACAACTTAATGTGGGGCTCTTGGCACTACACCTTTGAGCATATCGTCTCAAGACGGCCCCATTATGGTACCCAATGCCAATTGAGTCTCTGTTGCCTCTCTTATAGAGAAAGTAAGTCTTGTAAATAAGAGTCTTGTATGTGCAAAAATCTATATATTTGTATCTCCCTAGCCATAAGTAAACATTGTGCCAATCTCTTGACCCATTGAATACTAAAACTTTGGTTTTATCAAGGTGCCTTTGTATATGAATATAGTATATCCAAATGTCTTTGTAGCTCCTATGTAGAGTCGATTGTCAACACAGAATGGCATTTGCACAACAAGAAGGGTATCCAAGTGCTTGGTAGTTGAGCTTCTCTATTAAGTACAATCAAAGAATGTTGAAAAAAGGGGCATGAATTTTTGAAAAACTTACTTAAAAAACAAAGGTCAAAGTTTGATCAAAGTGGCCAAAGTCTTTTTAAAAAAATCAGGAGGACCACATAGTAGGCTAGGAGAATGGACAAAGGTTGGATAGATTGAATGGAGTGCCAAGCATGCATGTTAAATCATGTGGTCTTCTGCTTCTTTCTTTAGTGGTAGACTATAATGAGCAATATGTGAGCCTACTGTAAGCTTTGAGTCCTTCATTCTTTCTTTTCTTTCACATGATTGAAAGAGAATCTTGGTATCTTGAAGCTTGAGTATGAGTTTATTAAGTGAGAGGTTGTTTAATCTTGCATAAAGAGGAAGCTCTTGAAAGAGTAAGGGTTATCCAAAGTCCCAATGGCCACAATGAGCACCCAATATTTTTTATTCTCATGTCAAGACCAATGTTATAATCCTTTTTGTGAGAGGTTGCACTCCCATGATGTGTAATGAATAGGTGGCCATGATTACATGAAAGGATTGAGCTTTGCTCTATGATTAGAGAAGGTATGGCTAATTTGAAACATGTTCAACTAGATTGGAAAGACCTATAGTAGTATATTTAGAAGTTGAGCTAGCCAAAAGGATTGAGCCTCTTACTCTCCAAATAGCGCTTCTTTTAAAATACACATGGCTAGGTAAGAAAGCCAAGTTTGGATGTAATTGGCTTCTTAGATATTGAGTAGAAAATGATTAAATTACCTTTTTTGTCTTTTCATTCTCTTCAAGAAAACGTAAAAACTATAAAAATTTTCATTTTACAATCTACTATGAGTTTATATTATCTAATACACCCATTCGATTGCATATTTGCATAGACTGTGGTATCTTCATTCATATCTTGCTTGTAGAGCTTGAAATAGAACCATACTTAGTATTGATATTGTAAACATTTTTCTTGATCTTATTTTTATGCTTGTTGATCTTGTTTGTGGTAGACAATTGGTAAATAATGGGGCTTGTATATATGTAGTAGGTTGTTTATTGATCATGCTTAAGTGCATTCAAAGACATTGTGTATGGCCTACTTAGTGCTTAGTACTGAAATGATTGGATTTTTGGTTTTTTTTTTTAAATTTGGAGATAAATTGTGTGTCTTTTGAATGCTTTTATGGAATGTGATTCTTTTGTGAGTTTTGGAGAGTATTGATTTTGATTGAATATCTTTTGTAGTTTGTTGAGGCTTTTCTCTGATTGGTTATGTTATGAGTTTTATTGACTGATGTTTGGTTTCGATATTTTTTGTTGTAGAGCTTTTTTTAATTCTATTTGAGGCTTTATGATTGTGAATGAATGTGTTTAGATATTATTGAAAATCCTTTGAACAATTCTTTGGAGGATTTTTGATTGGGTGGTATGGGTTTTGTTTGGACTATGTGGTTTTTATTGCATTTTGTTGATCTTCTGTACCTTTTGTGAGCTTATGTATGCTTATGTAGCCTTTTGCATGTGTTTGTATGTGTTCAATTTGATGGGTTAATAGCTTGGGAATGTTTTCCTTCTTTGGAAAGAGGGGAATAGAAGCTTCTTTTAGCTAGTTCAAGTGAAGAAAGTAGTAGTTGAAGACTGGAGTTAAAGACTTGGAGTAACAATGATAGTAGTTCACAATGAAGAGAGACTATAGTGGTCTTGGTGTCAAACATATCCTTTGGAGGGTGGTACCAGAACAAGAGAGTATTATGAATCATTATTCCATTATATCTTTGTATGAGAGCATGTGAGAGAGTGATTGTGGGAAAGAGTTAGTCATTTTTGGTGATCAATTTATTGTATTTATGAGAGATTGAGAGATTGTGAGAGAAGACTATGGATACATTGTTGAAGACATGATTCAAATACTATATGAGTTTTCGATTCATATAATCATGTGGATTTGTTTTTCTTCTTTAATGTTCATTGAAATAATGAATACTATGTGCTTTGTGCATCTATTACAATGGAGATATATTTTATGATGCTTTGTAAAGTTTTATTTGTATTTTCCTTGTGTGGTTATATCAGAAGATGAATAAGATGCTTGTTGATGTTACAAGATAGTTTTTTTTGTGTTTTCTTGGTGTTCTCTCATGAGTTCCATGTTTCGGTGCACAATTAGGAAAAACTATCATCAATAGGCACTCTAACAAGTTGAAAAATAAAGGAAATGTCACAATTTAAAAGAAAAGGAAGCAATGAAAAACAAAGGGAGCTCTACAATCAAGGAGGAATTGATTATATTTATAGAGCAAACACAACTTTTGACAATAGATTCATTCCCTAATGACGGAGACACGATGCCATCTTGTTGTAAGTCTTGAATGATGGATTGTTCCTATTGTAAATAGAAGTTGAAGAGACTTGCACCGTCATAGTCAACCATTTGGAAATAAACTGAAAGAACAGAAGAAAGGAGAATGATTGGTAATTGCATACTTGGCATTCATTGAGGATTTTCTAGACAACATTAAGTGGGAGATTATGAAAAGCTTCAAGATTCGTTGTCATTGAAAGTTCAAAAGAACAAAAAAGAGAAGAGCTAGAATCTTCTAATGAATGCCCAACATTAGGATACATGGGACACATGGTATATTCATAATCTTCTATTCATTTGATTGACAACTCATTGAAATTTAGTGAATTGAATTTTCCTCACAACCTACACTATTGAAACCCTCAAAAAGTTGGTATTTCCATAATACTGGTACCATGGCTATCCTAAGGCAGATAAGCTTTGAGAACTTCAAAACTAAGTTCCTTTCCCTCTACAAGGGTATGAAGATTGAATTTAGAGATTGTGAGAAAGAATAAGTTGAGGAAATATCGGCTAGAGAGTCCTCTAGAGACAAAGGAAGGTAGGAAGCCATTTGTTCACTTCTGGGGATTGGTGACAAGCTAGGTGATACCAATTCTTTGATGAATGAATCAATAAAGAAACAAGTATTGGAGCATCTCCAAAGGTACTTGAGAAGACAAAAAGTGAAGGTCAGAGCGGAAAATAAACAAGCAAGAGAAGAATTCTTTGACACTTATATGGCACTCTTTACAGAAGCCCCAATGACATGGTCAAACTAAGGTTTCCTTTCTAGCTAGATATACCTCGAAAATGTTGATGATTGTTCTATTAATGTAGTTTCATTGCCAATTTTTAAGAAAGGTTACAATGAAGTCCCAAATCTTCATGTAGTAGAGTTTATGGTGGCATGTGTGGCCAACAATGTCAAGACATGGGAGCATTGGCTAGCAGGATTCCCTACCACTTTTAAGGACGCGACATTTCAGAGCATGAAAGACAAGTAGTAGGAACTTTTAGTCCATGGGATGATCTAAAGCAAAATTTCCTCACCAAGTTCTCGTGTGAAGGCTTTGAAGAGAAGAAGTATTTATAAATATAGGTAAATTAGCTAGGGAATGGTTCAAATCCTATGTCTCGTGTGAAGGCTTCGAAGAGAAGAAGAATTTATAAATATAGGTAAATTAGCTAGAGAATGGTTCAAATCCTATGTCTCTAGAGTGGATTTAATACTAAAGAGATGGTCTAAGAATAACTTGGATTAGGGAATTCAAAAGGGCATGTTTCTTTGAGGACTGCAACCAAAGGTTTGGAAGTTTGTGGAACTGAGAAGACTAGCCAATGGGCAAGCTGCAATGAAAGATTACAAACTGTATGACAAAGTTGAGGTGAGAGCCATGAATCTAGGAAGATGAGTCTTGCCTCCCTTGCTGCTAGGAGCAGTGTATCAATCTAACTTAGTTGTTGGGATTGTACCCTATCCCTATCAAGGACTGCATACAATACTCTAGTATGATGCTCCAACCTAGTAGTAGCAACAAACAATGGCTCTAATAATGCCTCAATCACCACAACAAATGCCCTTACATAGTCCCGCAACAACATCAATGGAACCTTACCAATTGGAGTCGGTAACAAAATCTACCTCCAACTTGGTGGAGTTGGAAGTAGCCGCAATTATGTGCACAAAGAAGAATGAGCTAATAAATACCAAAAGAGAATATTCTCCCAACAAAGATAGTAAATTTCAAGCTTCAAACAGAGCCACATAACTGTATAAAACAGAATAGTATAGTGTAGAGCACTTCAATGCAATAACTTATAGGGGAATCTAGAGACAGTCTAGGAGGTGGACTAGAAGGTTCAAGAGTCAAAGTAGTGGATATACCTCAAATCCTAGTAGGAGATGCAAAACTACAGTCCATTCTTAAAGAGAGAGGAGAGATGAAAATTAGTATTGTCCTGTTCCCAAGCCATTTGGAAAAGGTGGTGAAACCCATAAAGGAGTATGATCTAATCAAGGACCTTGACACATTCCATCCTAGCTTGACATTCTGTCTTCACTCTTTCAAAGATGATTCAAGAGCATCTAACTAGAAGACGTGGATTGAGGGTCCTCAATTCAACAATTGGAACTAAATCTATTAAACCTCTAGAGCACGTGAAGGAGGTGGATGTGGCTAACACCTTCTTGGGTCTTAGCACTCTTGAGATTGGCATATGGATCAAAGGGTACTTTATTGTGCAAATGCATTGATAGTAGATAGAGGCTCCTCAATAAACATAATGATAGATGTGACAATGAAGAATTTGGGATTTTAAGGTATGTAGCCTACTCACTGGCTCTTCTAACAAGTGAATCAAAGCACGATAAAGCCTCTTGGCATCCTTTCATATGTTAAGACCACTCTAGCGAGAAGAGGCTTACTAGGGATTAAAGGCTACATGTGCCTAGCCGTCTACATTTACTTGTATATAGATTTACACTCATGTACACTATAAGTGGCAGGTGCCCATCTCTGTCTCTTTATTTTTTATTCTTTAGTGACCAATAGAATAAGGGAAGGCGGGTCACACATTGTGACTATTGGAGTTCCCATAGACTGGTCTCTCTCTTCTTGCTTGAATCTCCATAGCTCTTGCTCACTTCTTGCTTCTGCTCATGCTTCCACCTTCCACTCCATCTTTCAATTGGCATTAGAGTGGGCATTTGAGGAACTTCATCGACATTGCATTCAGCCTCAGAAGAGAGCTTGGCTTACAGCTTTTATGGTGGTCCCATTTCAGTCCATTTGAGGTTGGCTTCCCTACCTTCAATACTTGTTCCAGGTTGGTTGAGGAGCTTTAGGGCATAGTTGAGCCTTGTTGAGTGCTTACTGAGCTGAGAAGTAGCCATTCTATCAAATTTGAGTGGATCTAGAGTATGGATAGCTATGATAACTTGACAAGACTTTCGTATTTTGGCTATAACTTTTGCATATGATATTGGATTGAGATATTCTATAGCTAGAAACAAAGAGTGCAACAAGAACCATACATATGAGCACTCATAGGGTTGATTCTCTACACATTTTAGTTCTTTGTTTTATACAAAATAGAATAGTTTTGGTTTGGATAGGTAGCTTACAGGTTACACAGCTTTATGTATTATATGCTTATGGGTCTTTCATATGCTTATGTTGATAGCTGACATCGATGTTTATGGCTAGATATATTTATGGCAACCATTGAAGGTTGGATTTGAGGTTTGTTCAATGTATTTGTATGTTAGAATTTTTTTATAGTGATTATTCTCTTACTTGATAATGTGACTTTTCCATGCCTTGGATTGACCAAATAGATAGACTTCCATACTTTTTGATAAAAATTGAAGCATGGTTGTTTAAAATATGCTGCACAATTTTTTAAAAAAAGAGAGTTCATTAAAAATATTATATGAGTTACACAATGAAGAAACATATCAACTTCTTACCATACAAGCATAAGAACTTCTTACCATGTAGTGAGTGAAGTGTTGATTGTCCCAAGCTTCTATCATTTCCTTTTTGAAAAGGTTCAATCGGTCTTTGAAATCTTTGAGATCATCATCTTTCCAATCAATTTTATCACAATACAATAATATTTTATCTAATGTTTCCCAAACTTTGAATTTTCTATTCTAAGCCTATCCATTATCAACATGATCCTTAACTTCATTATGTAGTAGGAATTTCCATTGATTATATTTAATGGTTGAACTCCCATTTCTAGAGTTAATCTTGCCAAGCTTTCCATGAAAGCCTAGGAACCTTTTAGCCTTCACCCCACCAATAGATAGCTTTTTGAGGATATAATTTCCATCCTTGGACTTTTGAAGATCTGGTTTGATAACAACATTACCTCCATGTAAACCAATTGCAAATAAAACTTGCTCAATCTTTGTTAGAGAATCTTGTCTTATTGATAAGGGTTTTAGCTTTCAAGCAAACCTTATGTAAAGATGAATGAGCTTTTTAATTATTATCTAGAGTATATGAAGTGTACATATATGAGCATTTCAATGCCAAAGGAATATCTAAAATTGTCTTGATTTTGGGTCTTTGATATGCCATCCAGTTGCTTGAGCTTAGCTATGTAGCTGGGGACATGCAATATAGGTAGGGACATCTAGAGTTACTCCTATAGACACATTGTACATGCATTTGAGTGTCTTTAAGTCACTAGCTATGTGCCATTCGACCTTTTAGTTCCCAAATCTCTCAACAAATAGCTCTGCTCTTGCTTATTAATCACATCAGGTATTAAAGTTTGATGGAAACCCCAATTTAATATATCAAAATCCTATGTATCTACTTCGAAAGCTCCTAACCACTAGATATTGTGTTCATATTGAATAATAAATGACATTGAATCATTGTAATGACTTGATAAAAGTGATCTAATCATCAAAGTAATGAAGACCCTCTCTAATTTTGTACTCTTTAAATCTCACTTTTATCAAGTTTAATCACAAACTTGGCCACTCCTTGTGCATATTCTAAAGACAAATCATAGAATCTGATCATGAAACATTGTAGGGTAGGAAAATCAAGAAAAATATTATCAAATTCATTATAAGCAACCTCTTCCTTCTTGCTCTTGAAGTTGGCCTTGATATGGAAAGACTCACCCAAAACTTCCATGACCTTGCCATTTACTCTTTGTCTAATAGTCTTCACCATAGATAGCCTTGAAAGTAAACAATTTCATACCTCACCCTATTTCATATTTGATTGCATTAGTTGGAAAATTTGTGTATATGCATCCTAACTAATAGCAATACTATCCAAAGTCTTCTACACCAGCTCATGATCCAAAGAATGATGCCTAATAAAAGAATCCAAGCATTGTCTCTTTACTTTTTTGAACTTCTTCTTCTCAAGAATATCCTTTAGCATTGCTCAGGGTAAGAGATGATAATAAAACTCAAATGCCTTTGAATCATCTCTCTCACTTAAATTTGGTTGAACAATGTTTTGTTTTGTTCTTTTTTTAATTGGTTCATACCCACATCCTAGCTCAATATGAAGGTGATAGAGAGCTCTTTGACCATTGTTAAAATGATCATTGGATGATTGATCCATAGCTAAAGATGTGATTTGCAACTCTGAATAAGAATATTGTGTGAACTCAAAAAAGTCAAAGAAGAGTAAGTAACCAACAAGGAGAAGAAGAAGGAAAAGAGAGAATGAGGTAACAAGATGTCAAAAAAAATTAAAATGAATATTCACTTGAAAGCTGGATTTTAGGGCAGAAAATGGGCCTAAAATTTGCCAAAAAATCCAGATTTTAGGGAAAAAATATTCAACGTCGAAGGCGGCAACTCTAGCTGGGACGATTTTAAGCATCAAGTGAAATATGACTCTTAAAAGGCGCCCGAGCGACACTTGTTGATTTTTGATAATTTTTCAAACTGTCATGGGGGTTGTCAGGAGTTGCCAGCCAATGCGGGATGTCAAGCTGGATGCCCAGGAATTTTCAGAGCTCGATTTGGAGTCCGGACGGGGAAATGGCCAAGGAAACGATCAAGATGCGAAGGGGTGGACAAAATTTGGGCAAAATGGGCAAGTGACCTTTGGGATCCCAAATTTTAAATGTCACATGAAAGTGTGGAGGAGAAGCATGCATCAAATCATGGAATGGAGGAGGCGCCATCAAGCGCCGAAAAATGCGCTTGGTTCTTGGAGATCATGATGCCAGTCTGTGAGCAATCCCCCCAAATGACATTGGGGCTTGACTACCTTCTCCCTGCTGATCATATCGCCGCCTCTCACTCGCGCAATGATAGCCTGGATGAAGATTTCTGATTTTAGTCTTTCTCTCTCCTCCCTCTCTCTCCCTTAAGGGGTTGTTCTTGTGTGGAAGAAGACAATGAAGAATGATGGAGAAAAACTTGTTCTGATGAGACCGGATTGCTTCCGGATGGATGAAGACATGAAGAGGGCTGTTCTTGAAGATGCTGAGCATTAAATGCATGCTGGAAATCAGTCCCGTAATCAAGATCAAAAACCCGAGACCTGAAAATAAGCGGTAATGCTATTTTTACAAAGAAAAATGATCTTTTTATGCTATTTGCTTTATGAAACCTTGTTCATATGGGATGAAGGTTCATTATGATATTTTTTTCCATAATTTTCAACTGTTTGCAACCTGAAAATCAGAAAATACAAGGCTACATGGCCGGAATTAGTGTCAAAATACATAAAAAACATGCGTTTTAAGGGTAAAATTGGGAGTTTTGCTATATAAATGAGAAATATGATATGTCACACCAACTAAATATGAGTTTTTTCTATCAATGAACCTAAGGGCCACAGCCCACAATCAACTTTCATTTTCAGTCATTATTTATCAAAGAAAAATAGGAAAAAATACCCAAAAATGGAAAAAATGGGTTTAAAATTAGGAAAAAATAGAAAACGAGCTAAGGAAAATTAGGGAAAATTATATCTATGTTTGTGCAATGTATAACGATGGCAAAGCATGAGGTTGGCCTCGGTTTGTCCCCGTTTCTATGTTTTGTGCGTATTCATCGGGTTTTTTAAAGGGAGAAATGCATAGAAATCCTATCTAACCGATCAATGATACAAAATGCTAAGAGTTGGACGAAGAGGGGCTGAAACATTGAAAGATAAAGAAAAGATTTGATTTATGCATTGCACTTGGCATATAGGAACCGGTTTGAATAACAAGGATGGTAGCATGAGCATATGGCTCGGTGCCTCCTTTCAATGCAGCACGTGCTAGTAAAATTCATGGAAAGAATGCTTTATGCACCATTCACGATGCTGATTTTTCTCTTGTCTGAGCACATAGTCATACACGATTTGCATTAAGCATAATAATTAAAAGGTATCAGAAAAACCTCCTGGATGCATGGCACCTGTTTTCCTTAGGTTGTGACCAACGATGAGCGTGAGAGGATGTCCTAAGCTGTAGGTTAGTCGTTGGGTCCTAAAGGGAAAGTGTAGCGAGGAATGGTACATCCTGGAATGTAAAATATTGGTAACTTGAGAGGAGTTTGTGCTCGTTTGTGTTATATGTTTAACAGCGTATCAAAGGGCCAATCCCGGCGATGTAGGAGAGCTGCAGTGGGGCTCCAACTATTAGTCGATGGAGTGCCTCCATATGTGTGTGTGACGAGGCATTATGCCTATGTACTTTGGGTTCTCCCTTTGAGGAGTTAAAGGGAAACGTTGAACTATAAACTATAAATGCAGGAATTAAACTTTAGGGCAGTTTGTCCTTTAGCATTAGATTGACGCTCCTGGTCCGCGAGGCCGTGAGGTAATTTGTGTGTCATGAGCATGAGGTCCGGCTAGTGCCATAGCCAGTGCCAGCCCATTTCAGGTCCCATTAATGGTGCGTTTGCCGGGAGCTGCCTATAAGTGGTGGTTTTCGGATCTAGGGTTCCTAGGGACCAAAAGGAAGTTGGTTTATGTCCTCTAACAAGGACTGTCAAGCCGAAATCCAAAAAGTAGAACGTGCTGAGAGGGCTAGATGGCGGTTAGAGATTGTAAGTCGTTATTCTCCTCAAAGGAGTAGCCCGGTATGTATAAAGGGCAATGGTCTTAGTCACCCAACTGCTCCACATAGTCCATTAGGTGCAGGAGGAAACGTAAGTTCTTCCTCTCTTCCACCAAGTCTACCCACTTCAAGTGGGGGGGTGAATTCACCCATTCAAGCTCCTATGTTAATCCGATTGTTGCCATGGCACAACCCATTGCAATTCCTGCAGGGATGTCGGATTTACCAGCCTTAGGAGTTCCCTTGCCCATTTTTAATGGGTTAGCGGAAGAGGACGCAGAATTTCACATTTGTGAGTTCCAAAGGTTGATGTTCAATTATCGCATCCAAGATGAGGGACATCTCATGATGTTCTTTAATATGGCGTTAAAAGGAAGGGTTGCAGTATGGTATCACAGCATAGAGTCTGGGACCATAACCACAATTGATCAATTTAATGCAGCTTTCCGAGGAGAATATGCCCCTGAAAGAGGCGGCCAATATTGGTTGCGTGTCTTGAATGTAACGCGCCAAGACCCTCATGAGAATGTGAAAGCATATGCCAAGAAGCTGAAGGAACTGTTTCGTAAGTTACAAACTTACATTCCCATTCCGTCGGCTGCCAATTGCAATACTTTTTGCATGGGTTGGATTTTAATATCCAAGTACAATTGAGCAG
The DNA here is from genome assembly GCF_053477565.2 of Lygodium microphyllum. Classification (NCBI taxonomy): domain Eukaryota; kingdom Viridiplantae; phylum Streptophyta; class Polypodiopsida; order Schizaeales; family Lygodiaceae; genus Lygodium; species Lygodium microphyllum. The sequence goes on along the minus strand of NC_141164.1, from coordinate 118,104,286 downwards.
TGTGGCCTTAGCAGATATAGACACTGCTATTACGCGGGCAGAGGGAGTAGAAGCACGATTACAAATGGCCTACTCCTCTCGAATGAATGTTAATGCGGGTTTAGTACCTGGAGGCAATCTACCATTGATGAATGGAAGTCAAGGGATGCCTATGACTAACCCTAATGGGAGAGGAAGTATGGTTCAGAATGTACCTTTGCTGCCAGCTCCTCCCAGTGTGACTATGCCTATGGCAAGTCAATTGGCTCCACCAAATGTTGGAGGCCAAGTTTCGAGTTCTAATGTTGTTCCTGTGGGTCAATAGCCAATGCCAAATCAGATTGTTAGGCCAATGGAACGACGGGTCGACGATCAAGGCTATGAGTCGATTGCATCTAATGTCCTTGGCGAAGTTAAGGATATGATGAAGCATTATACCGACATGATTTCCGAACAATATCAACAAATAGCTGTCGACATTAATTTCTTGAAGAAGTAGTAGAATCTGATAGGGAGTCGACGCCCTGAAGAGGGTGGTCCCTCAAGATTCAGTTGTAAGTGGTGCGGTGGACAGCATTTCCCTAGAAACTGTCCAAATGTTAAATGCAATATTTGTGGGAAGTCGGGCCATTTAGCTACTACCTGTTGGAGTAAGATCAGTTCCCTCCAACAAGGGAGTAAACAGTTGAGCCCAGTGAATCATAGAGCGCAATGAAATAACTTGCAGCAGAATGATGCGCCAAGACAAATATTGCAGAGGGGAAAGACCACTGTAGAAGAGTTGCCACAGGGCAATGGAGTTAGCCTTATTGAGGCTGTACGAGTCAATGATGCTGAAACCTCTAACTTAAGAGCCGTGACAAGAGGCCAAAAGGCTAAAGAGGTTGACAAAGATATTGCAAAGCCGGTTGAGGGAAACCCTAAGCAATGGGACAAGGGGATGCAAGTCCAGAATCCTAGCATAGAAGGTGGACCTCTAAGGCCCGTTGACAAGAAAGTCGACCCTAAGAAGGATGAGGAAGTGCCAAGAAAGAAGGCAAGAGACAAGAAAGAAGCACCAAAACCGGTCCAAAGACCAAAAGAGAGGATGGTGTGGCGAGAAAAGAGAGCTTTGGTTACTTATCATGACTTTTATTTAGCAAGTTCTCTTTGTTAAGTCAAACCAGATGTGAACCTCTTGCAATTGATCAAATTATCTCCAGGAGTACGCAACGAATTTAAGAAGATCGTGCGTATTGGGTATATTGTAGAACCTTTGGGCATAGCATGAGTAGGGAAAGATTGGTTTGATCATGGTGAAAAGAACTGCCCTAGGGTTCCAGCTTATGTGGATGGAATATTGGTAGAGCATGCCATTGTAGACACTGGATCCTCCGTCAATATCATGAGTTCAGAGTTGATGGAGAGGTTGGGTCTAGGCATCCAAAAAGATAGCTTCACCCTTCTTAGAATGGCTGATGATAGTCTAAGACAACCAGAAGGTTGTGTTACTAGAGTCCATGTTATGGTTGCAAGTGTAGAATGCTTCTTGGACTTTAGGGTGATAAGATTTGCAGGATGTCCTAGCTATCGAGTTTTGCTAGGTAGACCTTGGATCTTACGAACAGATTGTCAAGTTGATATGCCCGCGGTCGAGTGGTTCTAGGTAGAGGTGCTAATCGAGTAATAGTCGATGCTTACCCTGAGTCTCCTCAGAGTGAGAGAGCTCCTTTATCCTCTACTGAATTAGAGACAGCAGATGATCCATCTGGTAGTGAGACATCATGCAGTGATGAATCTAAAGAGGGGTCCACTACAAAGGATATTTATCAGATAACTCTAAATGGGCCGATAGAGCCACAAGATAGGATAAGAGACGCGGATGTGATTGAGTTAGACCTTGGTGTGCCGAATGATTCGTGGCCAATTAAACTAGGTTCCATGCTCAGTTCAGCAGAAAGGGAGGACTATGTGTCCTTGATTCAAGAATTCCGTGACATCTTTGCTTGGAGTTATGATGAGCTGAGAGGTATTCCTCCCAGCCTAGCTGTTCATACTATTCCTGTAAAAGAAGGCAGTCATCCTGTGCATCAGAAAGTAAGGCGTATGCCTTTTGAATTGAGGGACGGGCTGTTTGAGGAGTTACAGAAGTTACGGAAAGCTGGTTTGATCTTCCCTATCCAGCACATAGAATGGTTTTCACCAGTTGTTATCAGGAAGAAGAAAAATAACCAGATCCGATTATGTGTAGATTTTAGAGAGCTGAATAAGCAGGAAGTTAAGGATTACTACCCGTTGCCGTTTATTGACCAGATTTTGGATCAATTAGCGGGTAGGGAGATATATTCGTTTATGGATTGCTTTGCAGGATATAACCAGATGGCAATTGCAGAAGAGGACAAGTTGAAAATGACTTTTATTACTGTCAATGGTACTTTTGCGTACCATGTGATGGCCTTTGGTTTGTGCAATGTGCCTGGATCATGGCAACGAGTAGCAGACAAGACCTTTGGTGACATCTCCCCAGATGAGTTGAAAGTGTTTATCGATGACCTGGGGGCAGCCACTGTAAGGGAAAGGATGTTGATTATTTTAAGAAAGTGCTTTGAGCGCTGCAGTCAATTTTGCATCGCCCTTAACCCACGGAAGTGTGTCTTTGGAGTGCCTTATGGGCTATTTCTAGGCCATGTGGTCAGTTCAGTGGGAATCGCACAACTGACCCTGAAAAGATCAAGGTCATAGTTGCTATGAGTCCACCACGCACTCCGAAAGAGGTTCACAGCTTTCTATCATCGATAGGGTACTATCGGAGGTTTATAAATGCCTTGGCAGAAAGAACGTTGCCATTAACGAATTTATCATCCTTTAGCTGTCTATTTGAATGGAGCGACCCTTGTAAGGTAGCTTTCGAGGATGTGAAACAGGAGCTAGTAAAAGCACCTATTTTAAAAGCACCTAAAAGAGGCAAGGTGTTCTATATATTTTCAGCAGCCACCATGCATAGTATCAGCTGCTGTTTAGCCCAAATCTGGGAGGAAAAGTGGTATCATTTGATAGCTTTGCTAGTCGAAAATTGGGCATTTCAGAGATCAACTATACCTACATGGAGAATTTGTGTCTCACGATGGTCTTTGGGACTAAGAAATTCATACACTACATCGTCTATGAAAAGGTAGTGTTCTATACGAAGGCGGAAGGGTTGAGATTGGTTATGAACAAGCTGCAACCGCCTGATTGTTTAGCAAAGTGGTTAATCACTTTGCAGGAGTTTGATTATGACATTAAGAGTAAGGCAACGAGGCTGCAGGGTATTGTGGAATGCCTTGTGGATTTCGGGGAGCCGAAAGAGAATTTGGCTAAAGGAAGTGATATTGAGAAAATGTTTAAAATTGATATAGCTTCTATCCCATCTTGGTATGCTGCTATTACACATTATCTATAAACAGGAGAGACGAGAGCTGGTTTATCAAAGTCAGAAAAAAGGAAAATCAAACAATAGGCTTTGAAGTTTTCCTTGATAGCAAGGACACTATATCGGCAGGGTGTTGATGATATCTATCGCCGATGTGTGATGTCTGACGAGGTTCCTTTTATTTTAGAAGAGTGCCATGACTCTGCATGTGGAGGGCACTTTGCGGGACGGTTGACAACGTAGAAAGCTTTACGAGTTGGATATTTTCCTGATTTTGAGGAGTTGATTGCTCTTCTAATTTCTGAGGAGCAGAGAAATGGTGGTGCATCTTCTTCAGGAGGAACTTCAAAAGAAGCTGTCGTCTACTCAAATGCTGGAAGAGGTAGAGGCAGAGGTAGAGGAGGCCGATCTGGAGGCCGTGGTAGAAATTAGAATATGCAGCAAACTCAAGAAAACCAGTCCTATGGAGGAGGACGTGGTAACTTTAGAGGCAGGGGGAGCCAAAGAGGTCGTGGTGGATGGCAAAGAGGCCAAAATGCAAACAACAATGTTGAATGCTACTACTGTGGTAAAATGGGTCATATGGCTAAAGACTGCTATAAAAAACAGAATGACATCATGAATGGAAAATTGCAAGGAAATTATGCATCTTCTAGTAGATAGGGTGATGAGAGAAATGACCATTTGTTTATGGTGCAGCACATGACCAATTCTGTGACAAGTGCAGAAGAAAGCAACGATGTGTGGTATGTTGACTTAGGTGCATCAAACCACATGATAGGTCATGCAGAATGGATGCAGGATGCAAGGAAAATGGAAAAACCAGGATTTGTGGAGACTAGTGATGATACTGCACATCCTATTGTGCAGATCGGAAAAATTCCTTTGTCTATGCAGGATGGGAAAAAGAAATACCTGTCGGATGTATTTCATGTCCCGAATATCACGAAGAATCTAGTTTCTGTTGGTCAAATGGTTGAACAGGGCTTGCAGGTCAGATTTAATTCTCATGGATACTTTGTTGAGGATATGAAAAATAAAGGTCGCTTGATAGCAAAAGGAAAGAAGAAGGGCAGAATGTTTATGTTGGATGCAGACATGCTTGAATTGAGTGCAGCAATGTTTGCACATGGGACTGGTGTAGTTGCAGATATTGATATCTAGCATAAACGCATTGGTCATGTTAATGTACAATGACTTAAATCAATGCAAGCCCAAAATATTGTTGCAGGATTGCCTAAATTCAAGGTTGCAGAAATGCATAAGGTATGTGAAGCCTGTCAATTTGGAAAATAGGCAAGGAAACCATTTCCTAGACGTGTTCAAGAGAGTAAGAAGCCATTGGAATTAATCCACTCAGATGTGTGGACTACTAAAGCTACATCTCTTGGAGGCCGTCATTATTTTGTCACTTTTATTGATGACTATAGCAGAAAAGTTTGGGTGTATTTTATGAAAAAGAAAAGTGAAGTTTTTGGGCATTTCAAAACTCTTAAAGCTATGGTTGAAAAAGAACCAGGCCTGCAAATAAAATGCCTAAGGTCAGATGGAGGGGGAGAGTACCTCTCAAATGAGTTTGCAAGGTTCCTGCAGGAGCATGGCATAAAGCAACAATATTCATGCAGTCATACCCCACAACAAAATGGAATTACAGAAAGGAAAAACAGGCATATTGGAGAGGTATCTCATGCCATGCTCAACGAAAAAGACTTGCCAGATTTTTATTGGGCTGAAGCAGTTGCTACAATAGTCTACATAATGAACAGGACTCCCACTGCAGCAATACATGGGATGACTCCAGAGGAGAGCTCTATACTCAACCTTTGTACTCAATAAAGCAACCATTATTTGCTTTTGATTCTCCAAGTAGTTGCTATACTATCAAGAGAAAACATGAATTCGCCTGCTAGTAGATCTTCTATTAGACCTACTACTACCAGCCCACCAATCTACATTTATGTACCCAACCACCTATACATCCTTGCCTACCTCATAAAAAATTCCATAACGCAAGGTGTACTTCACATACCTCAATAGATATCTAACTGCATCTAAATGATGCTTCCTAGATATCTACATAAACTAACTCACAAATTCAATACCATAGCTCAAGTCTAGCCTTATAATAGTCATATAGATCAAACTATCTACTATCTTTCTAAACATAGTAGGGTCTTCTATCTTATCCTCGACATAATCACTCAACTTTACATTTTGCTCCACTAGCACTAAAAGAGGCCAAGGAAGTACCTCAACTCAATGCCAAAAAGAAAGTACCTCAACTCAGCAAAATCCTTCATCTCAAACTTTTGCTTCAAAAGGCCCTTGATATTAGCAATATCATTGTCACTATCACTTGTAATAATCAAGTCATCCACATAGGTGGCTATGATAACCAAACTTGCATCACCCTTGCTCACATAAAGTGAGTGATCTGCATCTAAAACATAAAAGCCAATGTTGACAAGATACTCTGCAATCTTCTCAAACCATAGTTTAGGTGTTTGTTTCAATCCATAGTGCACCTTCTCTAACTTGAACACACATGTGGGCTTCTGTAAATCCTCACAACCTGTTGGGCTAGTCCATAAATACCTCTTCTTGCAAATCACTATGCAAGAAGGTATTCTTCATATCCATTTGTTGCAAACTCGAACCTTTGGCCACTACCAAAGCAATCACATATCTGACAATTGCCAATCTAGCAACTAGACTAAATGCCTCTTCATAATAATTAGAATCTATGAAATGTTTGTGTATAGCCTTTAGCAATGAGCGTAGCTTTATATATGCTAATAGAACCATCTGCATTATGCTTTATTTTATAGATCCAATTACCATCAATAGCATTATTGCCCTTGGGTGATGATACTAGATCCCAAGTTGTGTTGGCCTCTAATGCATCCATTTCCTCATCCATTATTGTATCCTAATGAACATGACCAATAGCCTCCTCAAAACAAGTGGGCCCAACATCCTCAACTACCTTTACCATATAAGCATAAGCTACATAGCCTTCAAAACCAAATCTCCTAATAGGGTATCTCATCCCACTAGACTTGTATACAACTGGATCACTTAATGGAGCCTTTATATTACCATGTGCTCTCTTTCTACCTAGTGTCTTGAATGAAGAAATACCAAGCTCATCATCCAAACTCTTTAAACCACTAGAGTCTCCATCAAGAACCACATGACTAGTATATGCATTATTACCATCTGACACTTTCTTCTTCCCTTTGTCATCACCTTCCATACTAGTAGATGCACCTGAAGATGTGGGACAGACCAAAGACTAAGTGTAGATTTACTACCATATGATATCTTTGCTCCACTAAGAGTTTGAGATTCTTGCTTTTCTGTCTACCCATGACTATCATGATTAGATGCACATGACTCAACATACCATATATCATCACATTTTCCCTTTCTTATAACACCATTTATCATACGATGCATGACAAATGCATGATTTAAAAAAAAATCATTCTATCTTGAAGACAATGCATAATTTTCTTGCTACAACTTGCCACTATGAATGTCAGCTTTCTTATCAAAACAATGGGCTGCAATGTGACGTGTTCTTCCACATTAATGATAGACATCATCTTTGGCCAAAAACATACAATTTGTTACATAGAAAAGGAAAGAGAGGTATCAAAACTCTTGTGCAAAGCAAAGGTTTTTAGAATGGTTACAAGCTAGACAAAGACAAGGCAAAAGGTGGGTTTCAAGAAACCCTTGATTCTTTAGGATATTTCAGTCAGTCTTTGTTGCAAAGGAATCCTTGGATTCATCCCACTCAATAGGACCTCTATATTTTAAAAACTCTTACTTTTTGTAGCCTAGTATAAGCTTAAAATTTTTTGCATCTCCCACATGGGACAGTAAATAGGAGTTAGGGACTCCAAAGTATCTAGCTCTAGACCCACTATAACCACGCATGTAGCCAAAAACCCTTATGGCTTCTTCCTTCTCTACCAAAATTATATTTTGAACTCTTCTATTGAAAACTTCAGATCCAATGACTTTGAAATATCTTTTAAATCCATCATTGGCAAACCTGGAGAGCTTGAGAATCCATTGTGGTAAATTGCAATAGTTTGATCAAGTCCTTCACTCTTTCCAAGCTTTAGTGGCCTAGATCTTGTGGCTCTTCCAAGAAAGTTATCAAGATCTTCAATTTCAATTTGCATAAGAAAGAAAAAAAAATTCTTTGTCATTTGATGAAAATCTTAAAGTCACTTATCTTTAATACCTACTATCAAGCCTAGGAAGATCTTGGTAATATCTTTAATACATTTTGATTTTCATCATCTTCAAGAAGGTTGTCATCCTAGAGATTTATTGAGTTCTTTGGCTTCTCCTCTAGTGGCTTCTTTAGTACGTCTTCATACCCCATTCCCTCAATGTTAAGCCTCTTTTGCACCTCTAAGAACTCTTCTTCTATGGGTAGCCCCTTTTTCTCAGATTCCACAATCTCATTGATACATGTGTGTAGGGCCATGGAGCTATCTTGAAACTTGTAATATACACCCCCCCAATGAGAACCCCCCTCCCCCTTTTAAAAGATTTTTTTTAAAAATTTAGTACAAATTTTTTTACTCTCCCTCTCTCTCTCCTCGCCGACAGCATGTCGGGGAGAGAGAGAGAGAGAGAGAGAGAGAGAGAGAGAGAGAGTGTGTGTGTGTGTGTGTGTGTGTGTGAAGAATGAGAAGGGGTGGCATGCACCCCCCTAGATGGAGGGGTGGTGGCCTTTAACAGCCGTCTCCCCCCCCATAAACCACCACTCCCCCCCCACTTTAAAAGGGGAGCCCTCACCTCCCTCGTGGATAGCAAACCCCCCCCTCGTCGTAAGGAAAATGCGCCCCCCCTCCCCCATCATCATCGCACAGAGAGAGAGAGAGAGAGAGAGAGAGAGAGAGAGAGAGAGAGAGAGAGAGAGAGAGAGAGAGAAGCTTGGGAGGGTTCTTTTCCCCCCCTTAAAGAGAGGTCATACACCCCTCCAATATTTTCGAAAATACACCCCTCCCCTTCATTATCTTTTCTCCACTCAAGGAGAGGCGGAGAGAATTTTGCATAGGAGAGTGCAAGAATTCTATCTCTTGTACATGCGTCTTCGAGTATGGCCCCAAAGCGTAGTTCCACAAGGATGGTCGGAAACCCCGCAAGTGTGGATGGTGGTTCGAATCAAGATGGCACCGCAACCGCGAATGGTTTATCAGGCACAAATACCACTGGAATCAAGACATCACTCCAAACCCAGGTTTCTCTATTATTAAATCATAGATTATAATTATCATGGTGAAAATCATATTCACATGCATCTCATTAATTGTGTGATTGATAATTTCCTAGGTATGAACTTAGTTGTGATGTATGTAACAAACAAGATAATTTTCGTTGTAAGATGACATCATAATAGGTAAAATTGATTAGATAATTGCATCATAAATTACCAAAAACATCTTACATGAATTCTTGCATAAAGTGCATTTCTCCTTGCACAAGTTCTTACAAAATACATTTCAGAGGACATCGAAAGAAGCAAAGTGCATCTCCGTATCGCAAGATGGATTCTAGGGTGCATGTAATAACCTGCAGAAAGATTAAAGTGCAACTAGACTCATACAATAATCACATAAACTTATAAAGATCAGATCATTCAAGAAGGTTATAGATCGTGTAAATAATTACATAGAGGATAATGTTAAGATTGCATACATATAAAATACCTTTGCATGTGTAGCATAAAAGATCATATGGATTATATCAAAATTGTAAGCATTGAAAAGAAGGCATGGCATTACGTTGCGTGCATTAAAGTTGTTGGGAAAATTCAACGTTGTTTGTAATTTACCAAATGGGACTAAGATCCATGAGTCCCATGTCAAAGTCATTGTGTGACTTCAAGAGGGATAGGTAAAAGCTTAGTGCATGTGAGCATTATTAAGAGGGCTTAAGAAGATTATACTAAAGACAGAGTAGGAACTGTTCTAAACAGAACCATCTTGACCAACCATGGTTAAGGAAATAGACAATATTGATCAATTAAGATCAAAGATAAAGGTACATAGGTACTTCAAGGGATCTAGGAGATAACCAGCAAGTTGACCAATCGGGGACAACGGGGTCGTCCATGATCTATTTTACAAGGAGACCTAAGGTAAGGACAATTAGGGTTGGTAGGGTACAAACCCTAACCCAAAGAAAAAGGGGAAACAAGCAACCTAGCTTGCCAAGCCCCTGGAATCTTGCCTAGTCGCGAGCGATCCAGGACCGAATGCTGGGAGCATTCGGGAAGAAGGAATCACACCTTAGCAGTTGGTCGTACGAATGACCACAGAAATGATCATGATTATACACTTAGGTACATTGTTTGAACTTCTTTGCTCAAGGAACTAATTCAAGGAAAAAGACTTAATGCTTCAGGTTAAAAGCTTGGAGGGAGAGGCAAGTTGAGTTACCTCCGACTGCCTGCCTAGCCCTATTCAAGGGGGTTGCTAGCTGCATCGGGTATATGGACCGAACCCGCCGTGAGAGGTCTCTCCGTGGGTGCTTCTTGGAGCGGGAGGACGCTTGGATGCCATGGGAGGCTCTAGCCGTAAATTCCTTGCCTTTGGATCCCACACAAGAGGCCGACGTGACTCGAGATAGGATCTCAAGGCCTGTGTACTAGTCTACGGGCGGAACTTGGAGCAGCAATCCTGTTGATTGCTGGGATAGCCTTCGGGCATGATGCTTGATGTATTCTAAGACTATGATAAATAATGATCAGATATTTGAAAAAGGAACTTACTTGATATTGTTTTTGTTTCAGTGCCTAAGTATGTGAAGGAACTTGTGTTTAAATTGATTAATTAAGGAAGCTGCCTTTGCATGTCAAACATAATGTGGTAGGTATTTAGATAACTAAGAAAACCAAGGAATGTGCAGTGGATGTGACTTGGGTTCGTCCTATGGAAGGGTGGTCGCAGTTAGTTGGGAACTTTTCTCAAAAGACGTGATAACGGTGCTGTGAAGACCTAGAGTCAGTAGAGTTAGAATCCCAATTTATGCTGTTTTAGGAGAGCGGAATGGGACTATACCTTATGGGCAGAAAGGTTGAGCTTCGTATCCCTCTCGTTTCCCATTCTCCATGAACCAAGTGGAGCATAAATCTGCTTCGACTCTGTTGTTCCTACTCAAAGTGGTTCATCTGGAGCTCGACGCTCGCTACTTCCTAGGGACTTTGATGATAGGAGAGAAACCCTGACTTCAGGTCGGTCCTAAGTGGGAATGGTCGGATACTTCCGCCCAGGGCAGACTCGGGAAGACCTAGAGCGCAAACCTTGTGACATTCCTTGGTGCTTTCTAGACTCTCTTCCCGATGGGCTGCTAAGATGTGTTCCACAAGTGGAGAAGCGGACACGTTACAGTTGGTATCAGAGCGAACCAACGAGATCTAAAGATTACAAGGGAACTTAATGGAGGAAAATAAAGGGAATAAGGGATAAATAGGGGAAGGTGAGTAGAATGGAGCAGTGTTTTCTTTTGAAAACATTTCTTTACTCACTTATGGATGATGGGTTGCAAATCACAAAGCATGGAGCAAGTTCTTGGTGTTCCAAGTCATGTTCATGACTGCAATGCATGCTTCGAACTATCATCAGAGGCTTAGCATGATGAATATTTTGGACCGCATCTATAATCCTTCGTCCCTGTATGCGGAGCGGAGATGGACGGGAGACTCAGGAATATACTACATAACAGCCCACTGACTCGCGTACCTTCAGACCAACTTGAAGAGAATCAAGTGGATGGAGGATTTAAAGATCGTGAAGCTATTCATATTTGTTGAAGCTTGCATAAATGCAATTTTGCATGTGAGCGGACCGCAAGTCAAGCAGAACAAGTATGTCTATGAAGAAGTGACCTAGGTGATCTCTACTGACAAAATCAAAGTGTTAGGGCGCTATGAGAAGAAGGGTATCAAAGGAAGGGATACCCCAAGCTTCCTATGATTTACCATTTCCTGAAAATCCATGATGCCACTCCATATTATTATTCCATCCCTGTAGCCGATTGTAACACAATCCTATCTTTCCCAAACTGATGTATCAATCAGCCTGTCCTACTTATCCAAAATAAAAATACTCAAAGGGATATGCCTTCATGAATAAATAAGACTTTTTGCAATTATCTATCTTGATTATAAATGTTAATTGAGGTGTTAAGTGATTAAATCACTTAGCTAAAAAGCTGTGCTAGTCATATTAACATAATATGGGAACGTATGATAAGATGTTAACACAAAGAATCTTATTGTTCAGATGCAACCCCAAGCGCAAGTTCCAAATCCGACTCCTGCACTAAGTCCAGCTGTGGTTCAAGAGAAGAAATTTATTCTCAAACAAATTAAGTTGATGGCAAGGGAAGGACTGTTCAAGCTGACGCTGAGATCTGGATTGAGTCCATGGAGGACTATTTTGAGGCAGCAGGAACTGCGCTTACAAACCAAGGCATGCTCACCAAACTCAAGCTTACAGGTGAAGCGAGACTTTGGTGGAAACAATGGGGCAAAGACCAAGAGATCTCGGAGAGAATAGTCACTTGGGATAAGCTTAAGGAAGCTGTGTGAGGGAGGTATCTGCCACCTGCCTACTGCACACAAAAGATGAATGAATTCTATGACTTGAAGCAACTAGGATTATCCCTTGACGCATATTACTCGAAGTTCGTTTCACTCCTAAAGTATGCACCTCCAATGGATATGACACAACAGGTGTCAAAATTCTATATTGGGTTGAATCCACCCATAAACACTCGATTGGAACCAATGCGCCCCCAATGGACCTACAAGACACACTCATTCGAGCTGCTCCAATAATACAGGAGGTACATACCAAACCAAGGAACTACAGGATTTGGCCTTACAAAGATCAAAATAAGGGCATGACTAAGGCTCAGACTAAGAGAGCACACGGTCAGAATCAGGGCCAAAGAAAGAAAGTTAGGGTCAATGCTGTCAACAACTTTGTTCCAACACAAAGCAATGATCGCAACCCACTTTGTTTCCATTGCAACGAGCTCGGTCACTTCAAGAGGGAGTGTCCCAAGCTTGGTAGAGGACATTGCTAGGGGCAATTCCAAGGTCAAAATAGAGCCACTCATGGCCAAGAAACCACTGTTATGGCCAGAGGGAGAACCTCCAGTGTTTCCAACAAGAAGCTGGACAATGAAGAAGATCCATCCATGGATGCTGACATTGAGAGGGCAATGGTTCACTCCACTCTTCACAAGAAGGGTCCAAATCGCCAATTCTCGGTGATTCAAACTCCATCAGAATATCAAGGTAGAATCTTCAAAACCTTGATTGACTGTGGCAGTATACACTCCTTCATTTCACCAATCTATGCAAAAAGATTAGGGATAGCCACAATAGATACACCTACTTTACTTGTGGAATTAGCAAATGGTCATGAGGTTACTTGTACTAGGCAAACTGCTAAGGTGAAATTCCTACTTGGTGGGAAGCCAACTTTTGTGAGATTCAGAGTAATGAACCTAGTTGTCCACGAATGTTTACTCGGAAAGGATTGGCTAATACCCAATGATGCCCACATTCATTGTGGAAAGGGCCAAGTCTCCTTCCGAAATTTTGAAGGGGAACTAGTCACGACTCAAGGTGAGGCTGGTAAGCCAAAAATATAGTTGGAAAAAGCAACATGGATAATAAAAGGTATTCAAAAGGGTCTACCTGTCTATCTGATTAAATTGAATAAGCTAGATCAGAATCAGAAGTCCGGAGAAGAATCTTCATGGTTAAAGGAATACACAGACGTATTCCCTGAAGACCTGACGGAACTTGCTCCCCAAAGGGAAGTCAACCACGAAATCAAACTTGTGCTAGGAGCTGCACCGGTCTCGGAAAGAGGCCGTATAAGATATCCATCCTGGAAGCTATCAAAATGAAAGAGAAACTCAAGCAACTGTTAGACCAAGGCTACATCTGTCCTAGCAGTTCTCCATGGAGAGCTCCAATGTTGTTCCAAAAGAAGAAAGATGGAACACTTTGCCTATGCATTGACTACAGAGGGTTGAATCAAGCAACCATAAAAAACAAATACCCCATTCCAAGAATAGATGAATTACTTGACCGTCTTCAAGGGGCAAAGATATTCTCAAAGATAGATCTTAGATCTAGGTATTATCAGATAAGGATCAAGGAAGAAGATATTCCGAAAACTATATTTAGTAAAAGGTACGAATTCCTAGTGATGTCATTCGAGCTGACGAATGCTCTTGCTACCTTCAACAGGTTAATGCATGATATCTTTAGGCCCTATCTTGATGACTTCATACTCATCTTTTTTGACGATACCCTAGTCTACTCAAAACAGAGAAAGGATCATGAACCCCAGCTTCGCATTGTTCTTGAAACAATGAGAGCACACAAGCTTTATGCCAAGAAGCAGAAGTGCACATTTTTCAAGTGACAGATTGAATATCTGGGATTCATTGTATCAGCAGAAGGAATTTCAGTAGATCTAGCTAAGGTTAGAGACATTCTGAAATGGCCAACACCAACTTTTGTCAAAGAAATACGTAATTTTCTTGGGTTGACAGGGTGGTACAGGATTTTCATCAAAGATTATGCTTTGATTGCAGCACCTCTGACTGACCTACTAAAGAAGCAAGTAACAATTGTATGGTCACTTGTTGCTGAATAGACCAGCTTTGACAAACTAAAGCAAATCTTAGTATCATTTAAAGTGGTAACTGATGCTAGCGCACTTGCTTTAGGATGTGTACTTATGCAAGAAGGTCATCTCGTAGCATATTCTTCAAGAAAATTGAAGAGCCATGAAAGGAATTATGCTACCCACGACTTGAAGCTGTTGGCTATCATCCATGCTCTCAAACTTTGGAGACATTACTTGCTAGGTAACAAATTTTCCTTAGTAATGGACCACAAGAGTTTTGAATGGATCCGATGCACTCAGTCGCGCAAGGCATTTCTAAATTCTCTCATTTTGCAAGATCCATCAACAGCAAGGTCTCTAGCCACAAAGGTATCAATGCCAAACAACCCGATTCTTGAGCTAGCAAAAGAAGGGGCATATCATGACCCAGTCTATCAGAAAATGCTAAGGGAGATCTCCATCAAGGATCAAGACCCTAAGCTAAAGACTAAGTGTCAAGAATTCTCCATCAGTAGTGGGCTTGTCTATTTTAGGACAAGATTATGTATCCCTGTAATCCAAAATCTCAAGCAAAAGATACTTTGGGAAGCCCATGACTCCTCTTTCTCAGGACATCTTGGTTATGCCAAGACCTTAATGCGGTCAGAAAGAGCTATTATTGGGAAAGGCTCAAGGGAGACGTACTCAAACATGTCACGGAATGTTTGTCTTGTCAACGCATGAAGGCAGAACATGTTAAAATGCCCGGGAAATTGCAACCACTTGACATTCCCTAAATGAAATGGGAATTCATTAGTATGGACTTTATTGTTGGCTTACCCCAAGTTCAGGGAGGATATAACTCTAGTATGGTTATAGTAGATATGCTCACTAAGGTCGCACATCTCATCCCTGTCAAGACGAACTATAAAGCTTCAGACATCGCAAGATTATTCATCAAGGAAATATTCAAACTTCATGGGTTACCCAAAAGAATCATTAGTGATCGTGACTCTCTTTTCACATCACACTTCTAGAGGGCTATCTTTGAGGCTATTGGAACTCAACTTTGTTTTAGTACAGCTTATCATCCCCAAAATGATGGTCAAATAGAATGAGTCAATCAAGTCATTGAAGATATGCTTAGGGCATACTGCTATCGCGAACCTAAAAAGTGGATTCAATACTTACCACTGGTTGAGTTTTCCTATAATGTTTCTTACCAATAGAGTATTCAGATGACCCCTTTTCAAGCATTGTATGGGTATGATTGTCGTACCCCTTTGAACTTCTCGGATCCAATCTTGAGGGTAGAAGCTTCAAGAAAAATGCTAGAAGACATGGATGATCAAATCAAATCAATAAGACAAGACATTCAAGCTGCCAAGGATAGACAGAAGGCTTACACTGACTTGAAACAACAAGACAGATCCTTCGTTGAAGATAATATGGTCTTCATCCGTGTATGCCCTAAAAAGAGTTCACTGTCCTTGGGAGAGTACAAGAAGCTAAGTCCAAGATATTGTGGACCTTATAAGATCACCAAGGGCCTAGGGCCTAATGCTTGCAGACTACTGCTGCTCGTAGCTCTAAAGATTCATAATGTATTCCACATTAGCCTATTGAAAAAGTATTTACCTAATCTGAATCATGCACTTGATGATCAACAAATTGTAATGCCTAGCCAAGGAGTCCTTGAGCTACGGCCTGATAGAATCCTAGATGTTAGGGAGAGGCATTTGAGATCAAGGACCTTGAGAGAATACCTCATCTAGTGGAAAGATTATCCAGAAGAGGATGCCGCCTAGATGGACGAAAATACTCTCAACCAACAATACCCCCAAGTCTTCTCAAGATGAGGACATCTCGATTCCTCTAAGGGGGAGAGGATGTAATATACCCCCCCGTGCCTCCCCCCCATGAGAACCCCCCTTTTAAAAGATTTTTTAAAAAAATTTAGTACAATTTTTTTTACTCTCCCTCTCTCTCCCCGCCCGATAGCATGTCGGGGAGAGAGAGAGAGAGAGAGGGAGTAAAGAATGAGAAGGGGGGTGCATGGGGGGGCATGCACCCCCCAGGTGGAGGGGTGGCGGCCGTTAACGGCCATCTCCCCCCCATAAACCACCCCCCCCCCCCCCCCCCCCCCACACACACAAACACACTTTAAAAGGGGATCCTTCTCCTCCCTTGTGGACAATAGCCCCCCCTCTTCGTCGTCAGGAAAACGCCCCCCCACTTTAAAAGGGGATCCTTCCCCTCCCTCGTGGACAACAGCCCCTCCTCATCGTCAGGAAAACGCCCCCCCAATCATCATCGCAGAGAGAGAGAGAGAGAGAGAGGCTTGGGAGGGTTCTTCTTTTTCCCCCCTTAAAGAGAGGTCACACACCCCTCTAATATTTCCGAAAATACACCCCTCCCCTCCACTCAAGGAGAGGCGACGAGAATTTTGCATAGGAGAGTGCAACAATTCTATCTCTCGTACACACGTCTTCGAGTATGGCCCCAAACCGTAGTTCCACAAGGATGGTCAGAAACCCCACAAGTGTGGATGGTGGTTCGAATCAAGATGGCACTGCAACCGCGAACGGTTTATCAGGCATAAATACCACTGGAATCAAGACATCACTCCAAACCCAGGTTTCTCTATTATTAAATCATAGATTATAATTATCATGGTGAAAATCATATTCACATGCATCTCATTAATTGTGTGATTGATAATTTCCTAGGTATGAACTTAGTTGTGATGTATGTAACAAACAAGATAATTTTCGTTGTAAGATGACATCATAATAGGTAAAATTGATTAGATAATTGCATCATAAATTACCAAAAACATCTTACATGAATTCCTGCATAAAGTGCATTGCTCCTTGCACAAGTTCTTACAAAATACATTTCAGAGGACATCGAAAGAAGCAAAGTGCATCTCCGTATCGCAAGATGGATTCTAGGGTGCATGTAACAACCTGCAGAAAGATTAAAGTGCAACTAGACTCATACAATAATCGCATAAACTTATAAAGATCAGATCATTCAAGAAGGTTATAGATCGTGTAAATAATTACATAGAGGATAATGTTAAGATTGCATGCATAGAAAATACCTTTGCATGTGTGGCATAAAATATCATATGGATTATATCAAAATTGTAAGCATTGAAAAGAAGGCATGACATTACATTGCGTGCATTAAAGTTGTTGGGAAAATTCAACGTTGTTTGTAATTTACCAAATGGGGCTGAGATCCATGAGTCCCATGTCAAAGTCCTTGGTGACTTCAAGAGGGATAGGTAAAAACTTAGTGCATGTGAGCATTATTAAGAGGGCTTAAGAAGATTATACTAAAGACAGAGTAGGAACTGTTCTAAACAGAACCATCTTGACCAAATATGGTCAAGGGGATAAACAATATTGATCAATTAAGATCAAAGATAAAGGTACATAGGTACTTCAAGGGATCTAGGAGATAACCAGCAAGTTGACCAACCGGGGACGACGGGGTCATCCATGATCTATTTTACAAGGAGACCTAAGGTAAGGACAATTAGGGTTGGTAGGGTACAAACCCTAACCCAAAGAAAAAGGGGAAACAAGCAACCTAGCTTGCCAAGCCCCTCGAATCTCATCTAGTCGCGAACGATCTAGGACCGAATGCTGGGAGCATTCGAGAAGAAGGAATCACACCTTAGCAATTGGTTGTACGAACGACCATAGAAATGATCATGATTGTACACTTAGGTACATTGTTGGAAATTCTTTGCTCAAGGAACTAATTCAAGGCAAAACACTTAATGCTTCAAGTTAAAAGCCTAGAGGGAGAGGCAGGTTGAGTTACCTCCGACCGCCTGCCTGGCCCTATCCAAGGGGGTTGCTAGCCGCGTCAAGTATATGGACCGAACCCACTGCGAGAGGTCTCTCCATGGGTGCTGCTTGGAGCAGGAGGATGCTTGGGTGCTAGGGGAGGCTCTGGCCGTAAATTCCTTGCCTCTGGATCCCGCACAAGAGGCCGACGTGACTCGAGATGGGATCTCAAGGCCCGTGTACTAGTCTACGGGCGGAACTTAGAGCATCAATCCTGTTGATTGCTGGGATAGCCTTCGGGCATGATACTCGATGTATTCCAAGACTATGACAAATAATGATCAGATATTTGAAAAAGGAACTTGCTTGACATTGTTTTTGTGTCAGTGCCTATGTAAAGGAACCCGTGTTTAAATTGATTAATTAAGGAAGATGCCTTTGCATGTCAAACATAATGTGGTAGATAATTAGATAACTAAGCAAACTGAGGAAAGTGCGGTGGACGTGACTTGGGTCCGTCCTATGGAAGGGTGGTCCCGGTTAGCTGGGAACTTTTCTCAAAAGACGTGATAACGATGCTGTGAAGACCTAGAGTTAGTAGAGTTAGAATCTCGATTTATGCTGTTTTAGTGGAGCGAAATGGGACTATGCCTTATGGGTAGAAAGGTTGAGCTTCGCATCCCTCTTGTTTTCCATTCTCCATGAACCAAGTGCAGCCTAAATTCGCTTTGAGTTTGTTGTTCCTATGCAAAGTGGTTCATCCCTCTTGTTTTCCATTCTCCATGAACCAAGTGCAGCCTAAATTCGCTTACTCTATTGTTCCTATGCAAAGTGGTTCATCTAGAGCTCGATGCTATCTACTTCCTAGGGACTTTGCTGATAGGAGAGAAACCCTAACTTTAGGTTGGTCCTAAGTGGGAACAGCAGGATACTTCCGCTCAGGGCAAACTCAGGAAGACCTAGATCACAAAACCTGTGACATTCCTTGTGAGTGCCAAGTGGTGCTTTCTAGACTTTCTTCCCAATGGGCTGCTAAGACGTGTCCCACAAGTGGATGAGCAGACACGTTACAAAACTTCTCCCCCTCAACATCTAGAGCTTCTAGTGGGTATAGTTCATAACTTATGAAATCCTTATCATTCTGGCTGCATGTTGCTAAGATGACTAAGCAGTAATCTCCATATATATTTTTTTGTGGATACGGTAGGTAGGAAATGTAAGGATACAATCCAAGGGACCTTCTTCAATCTTTATACTCAATTCCATATCCTCTTCTTCTATCTTTGTGATGTTCTGACTCTTGAATATAACAGGATCAAAACCTTGCACTAGCTAGTTCTTAACATCCTCTTGAAATGTCGCTGCCTTGTCTTCAACTTCCTTATCCATATATGCAGCATCCTCACCCTTGCTCTCTTGCCCTTCATCTAAAGGGGAATCCTCCATATATTGGAGAAACAAAAGAAAACCCATGTCTTTGATGCCAGGAGGCATATGCCACGGTGGATTCCGTGAGGTTTTACGGTGGATTCCGTAAACTTAGACGACCGGGGCTCATACACAAAGTGGATTATTTGTGCGAGAAGTTGATGGGGACGCCTGTCCTTTTCGGGCGTTTCATTAATTTAGTGTGTACATGGGTGATTCATAGGGGGTGATTCTGCAAAATGCATATTAAATTAATAAACGTTTATGAGTTTAGAGTGCGTACTCATAATAAATTAAGGTTAGGATTTATTTCTAACCAGTTGATTTATTTATGTAGCTGAAGACTGCTAAGTATTCACTTTTGTCGGTTTAATTGTATTATTTTACTAACGATTGTGAATGCTTCAGTTGATGTGTAGAGATAGCAGCAGTGGCGGATGAAAGCATTGGAGTCTAGCGAGTATTCGACCTATGGATTATATTTTGATAGGCGCCACGCCTATATTTTGTTATGTCTATTGAGACATCGATTATTTATTATTATTTTGTATGCGCCTATGCGCACGGATATGTTATTTCTATTTGGGACATTGTGTTGGGCGTGCCAGACTCTATGGGCACCATCCATTAGCTTTATTTCCTATTTTTGTAAAAGGCAAACTCAAAAGCTAAAAGCTTGTCATATTTTTGTAAATTGGGCTATTATTGAGCATGAAGATGGAAATATACATAAAATACATGCTTTGTGAAGCGCTCACACAAGGCATGGGGGGAGATTGAATCCAATTGGTCTCTTGCTCTTGTCGTTCATGCTTTTTAGATTGTTTTTTGTGCAAAAAGGTAGAGTTCATTGTTCTTGGGTACCTTTCGGGATTCACTACGTGAGCATACTGTGACCGATCTGCGCATCAGTGGTATCAGAGCGGAGTTGAGATCAAGAGCTTCCAATCGCTACCCATCTCGTGTGAAGGCGGAGCTCCTGGAACGATCGGGCTCTACAGTCAATCTCGTCGCGAACCGTCGATACAGGCAGACTTCTGGCGATCAAGAACCCCTGTTTCTACTCTCAGATCGCGAAGGACCAGGCTGTACAGGCGGAGGACCACTCCCTCATCTCCATAAACAAGTCGTGGATATACAGTAAGAAGCTCCATATCTACCTTCTTCAAAAGCTTAGTATTAAAGCTTAAAGGCTTAAAGAACTTAACAAGCTTCACGAAAATTGTCATCGAGCTGCAAGAATATGTCCGAAATTTGTGCGGCGTGAACAAACGGCTGCCCTCATCCTCCATGATCTGCGCCGTTCTTCAAAATTACCCCCCTTTCCATAAGCTTAAGCTACTAAGCTTAAATCCTTAAGCTTAATCAAGTCCCACAAGGCAAGCAAATCACAAACTCCAGGTCCTGCACTTCCGAAATCAAATCCTGCAAGTCGACTGTGATCAAGTCCTGCAAGTTCACTAAGTCGGCTAAGTCTGCAACTCTGCAAGTCGGCTAAGTCTGCAACTCTGCAAGTCAGACTAGTCAATTGGAGTCAGAACTGGCTAGTGCTCAAAAACTCCTAGAAGGGTTGTTCCTGCGCAGAAACTCCGAACTGCAAAGTTGTTCATGGCAAGGTATTCTACCCATACGCAGGTTCGCTGAAGTATTTTCAACATACGAAGAAGGAAATATCGCAGATTTTTTAAAAATTGAGAAAGAAATACCCAAAAACACATAGCCTTGTAACCCCGAATTTGAGCTATGCTCATCCCGCTAACCTGATTTTGAGTGAGAAAGGTCTTTTGAGTTTTACAAGATGACGGAACCACATATGGATGATCCTATGGCTGAAGACGACCTACCTGAGCCTACCATGGAACAAAAGCTGGATCTAATCATGATGTAATTGGAAGAAGAATGAAGGGCTAGGCAAGCATTGCAAGCGCAATTGACAAAATTACAAAGAGCGTCTACCGACAAAGAAGAACCTCAAGCTGAAGATTTGATTCGACGTACCATCGACGCCACTCTTGAAGCTCAAACCATTCGTAAGGAATCAAAGATAAGTAAACGAAGTTTCAAATTTCGCACTTTCAATGGCATACGAGAAGAAAAGACTGTTTTATCATTCATTAGCCAGTTTGATGACTATTTCCATGAGGAAACCTATCCAAAAAAAGATAAAATCAAGTGTGTTACTAATCATTTGGTAGACAGAGCATCACTTTGGTGGACTGTAATACGCAAGAGCATAGAATGTCCTGCTACTTGGGAAGATTTCAAGAAGAAATTCATGCAGAATTTCCTTTCACCGCAATTTCATGAGAAGGCTATCAAGCAATGGGATCTACTCCAGCAACGGGATCGTGAGCCTATTCCTCAGTATACAGAACCACACACACATAAGCGGAAGTATATGTCTGGACTTCTTGGACTTTACTACGCTGAAGTAAACATGTTCAAGCCTGCTACCCTTGAAGACGCCATTTCACTAGCTCACGACACTGAAGATAAGTTACGCAGTAGAGATAGACGACCACAGCAATTCCAAGCCAATGGTAATTATGGATCTAAACAATTCAATTCCAATTTTAGAAGATTTAATCCAGGTCGTTTCTCTTCACCATCTTTCCGCAAGAATTGGGCTAAACCACCTGCATTACCATCCAATGTCAATCCAAATCCTAAGCCTATTCCACAAGCAAATCCAAATGTACCCAGACTTCCAGCCATTTCAAATAATGTAACCAAAGCCAAGCCAATAGTATGCTATAAACGCCACCAGCCTGGACATCTCGCAGCAAATTGTCATTCAAAGAAGCCACCAGCTCATATCAACTATCTTGGAGCCATGGACGAAGATGAACATGAGGATATGCCTGATTTCACTGAAGATGAGGATGACACTACTACTACTTCCGACACTTTACCAGGTATGCCTACTCCACATTCATTATTGACTATGAAATGTTTGGTGCATGGAAAGGAAAAGACTATCTTGCATGATGACGGTAGTACTCATGATTTTATTTCAGCAAAATTGGTAAAGGAATTGAAATTACAGACTGTACCTATGCATTATCGCATAAAAGCTGCATTTTTAGGTACTAGGTATAATGGTACACAAGAAGTGCAAGATTTAGAGATTCAAATTGGTTCATACACTGAAAGAAGAAATTTCTTAGTTGTTCCATTACAGTCGAGTGACATTATTTTAGGAATGCCTTGGCGACACCAGCATAACCCATATATAGATTATTCCACACACACAATGAATATTAATTTTCAAGGAAGATCTATTACATTATATGGTATGCATGCATCTAATGTTTTTCCACTGCTTTCGCATACTCAAGCAAAACGTGCACTACGCAAGAGTACTAAATCATATCTCATTTGGGTGAATGAATTGCAAGTAAAGGAAAGTCATATGTACCCTAGGGATAAGGAATTTCTTGCATATTTTAAGGACTGTTTTGCAGAAGACCTACCACTAGGTTTACCTCCTTCACGTCTGGAAGGCCATAAGATTGATTTGATCCCTGGTACACAACCACCTTGCAAAGCACCATATAGGCACAATCAGATAGAGCAAAAAGAAATCCAGAGTCAAGTTGAAGAATTACTAATTAGAGGTTTAATTCGACCTAGCAGTTCTCCATTCGGTGCACCTGTACTTTTAGTTAAGAAAAAGAATAATACCTATCGTATGTGTATTGACTATCGAGCCTTAAATAAGATCACTGTAAAGAATAGGTATCCTATTCCTAGAGTTGATGACCTTATGGACAAACTGCAAGGATCTTCTATATTTAGTAAAATTGACCTTAAGTCTGGATATCATCAGGTGAGGCTAGATAAATCTGACATATTTAAGACTACATTCAGAACACAGTTTGGCCATTACGAATTCTTAGTCATGCCATTCGGATTGACTAATGCACCTGCCACCTTTAGTAGAATGATGAACCGTATTTTTCTGAAATATCAGTACTGTGTGATTGTTTTCTTTGATGATATTTTGGTGTTTAGTCAAAATGAGAAAGAGCATTATGAGCATTTGTCATTAGTTTTTCAATTATTGAAAGAAAATCAACTGTTTGCAAATCCTGAAAAGAGTGAATTCTTTAAGATGGAAATTGAGTATTTAGGTCATATTGTATCATCTGAAGGAATTAAAGTTGATCCTAAGAAAATTGATGCAATATTGCATTGGCCTGTTCTCCTAAAAACGTGCATGAGTTACGCTCATTCCTTGGTCTTGCTAGTTTCTATAGGAAGTTTGTACGTAATTTTTCATTACTTGCTTTACCATTAACCAAACTTCTCAAGAAAGGAATTGTTTATCAATGGACCGAAAATCAACAGAAATCCTTTGACTTACTGAAACATGCATTAACCAATGCCCCTGTTTTACAGTTGCCTGATTTTAATAG
Organism: Lygodium microphyllum; assembly: GCF_053477565.2. Lineage (NCBI taxonomy): Eukaryota > Viridiplantae > Streptophyta > Polypodiopsida > Schizaeales > Lygodiaceae > Lygodium > Lygodium microphyllum. The sequence goes on along the minus strand of NC_141164.1, from coordinate 118,080,603 downwards.
ACCATTCTTTCTAGTTGTGACTGATGCTAGCGGATCAGGAATAGGAGCCGTACTAATGCAAGACAATCATCCAATAGCATATTCTAGTTGTAAGCTGAAACCCTCTGAGCTGAAATATTCCAGATACGACAAAGAACTATTAGCAGTTGTACAAGCATTAAGACAGTGGAAACACTACTTAATGGGTTCAGAATTTATGATAAAGACCGACCAGCAAAGCATTAGACATTTACTTAGCCAATCCCAAATTTCTGACCATCATATCAAATGGGCTTCCTTCATTCAAAGTTTTCATCCTATCATTCAATACCAATCTGGAAAAGAAAATGTAGTTGCTAATGCATTGAGTAGAAGACTTGCAATTCATAATATTTCTGTCATATCTTTTGTTTCTTTGATTGCTATGAAAGATACATATCACCAGGATATTACTTTTCATTCTGATTGGAATAAATTAGTTCAAAATAATTTCATTCCTGTTGATTCATTGTCATATAATGATGGATTTATGTTTTATGAAAAGAGACTGTGTGTTACTATTCCATTCCGATCTTTTGTTTTGAATGAAATTCATTGTCCCCCATATCAAGGTCATAGAGGTATCATATCTACATTACGTATGTTAACTGAAGATTTTTATTGGCCGCATATGGATGCAGATGTATCTAATTTTGTTTCTGAATGTTTGATTTGTCAAAGAGTTAAGAGACATCATGGTAAACAGTATGGATTACTAATGCCTTTGTCTATTCCATCTAAACCTTGGGAACAAATTTCTATGGATTTCATTATTGGTTTACCAAATACTAAATCTAACCATGACATGATTTGGACAGTTGTAGATAGATTTAGTAAGCAAGCATATTTCATTCCATGTAAGAAAACTTTAACAGCATCACAAGCAGCACAGTTATTTTTGAAAACTGTTTTTACTAACCATGGATTGCCAAAAGTTATCATTTCAGATCGTGACTCTAGATTTTGTAACAATTTTTGGATTACACTGTTTGCTAATCTAGGCACAAAGATTGATTTCTCATCTGCATTTCATCCAGAAACAAATGGACAAACAGAAGCCACAAACAGCACTATTCTAGATCTTTTACGTGCATATACTATCTCTAAACCTCAAACATGGGACACTCATTTGCATTTATTATAGTTTGCATATAACAATACACCGCACACATCTACAAAGAAAGCACCGTTTGAAGTCATTTATGGATATAGATTATCTACACCTGTTGCATCTTTGTCTAATAGAATTCAGAGTGCTGATGATATTGCTAGTATGCATAACAGTATTTTTGATGAGATTAAGGATATGATTGCTAAAGCCCAACAATCATATACCAAACAAGCCAACAAGAAAAGACAAGCCATGAATTTCAAAGTTGATGATTATGTTTGGCTGAGAATAGAAAAACGTAGACTGCAAAGTGTAGATAGACATCCAGTTGTCAAACTAGCTCCTAGATTCTATGGACCATTTAGAATCATTCATAAAATTAATGATAATGCATTCAAGTTAGAATTACCATCTCATTGGAAAATTCACAATACATTTCACATTAGCTTATTGAGACCATTTAGAGGCCAATTACCTGTCCACCCTGTTTATGAAAACCCACCTTTACTAGAGGAAGAGACTGAAATACTTGAACCAGAAGCTATCATAGACACTGACTTTATGACCACTAGAACTGGCCGAAGGTATTCTAGATATCTAGTAAAATTTAAGAACCATCCTGTAGAGGAAGCACAATGGATGCACGCTAGAGACTTAAATGCTTTCCCCACTCTGTTAGCTCCACATTGAGCTAATAGCAATTGAGGTCAATTGCTATCCCACCCCGGGGGTATGATGCCAGGAGGCATATGCCACGGTGGATTCCGTGAGGTTTTACGATGGATTCCGTACACTTAGATGACCGGGGCTCATACACAAAGTGGATTCTTTGTGCGAGAAGTTGATGGGGACGCCTGTCCTTTTCGGGCGTTTCATTAATTTAGTGTGTACATGGGTGATTCCATAGCGGGTAATTCCGCAAAATGCATATTAAATTAATAAACGTTTATGAGTTTAGAGTGCGCACTCATAATAAATTAAGGTTATGATTTATTTCAAACCAGTTGATTTATTTATATAGCTGAAGACTGCTAGGTATTCACTTTTGTCGGTTTAATTGTATTATTTTACTAACGATTGTGAATGCTTCAGTTGATGTGTAGAGATAGCAGCAGTGGCGGATGAAAGCATTGGAGTCTAGCGAGTATTCGACCTATGGATTATATTTTGATAGGCGCCACGCCTATATTTTGTTATGTCTATTGAGGCATCGATTATTTATTATTATTTTGTATGCACCTATGCGCACGGATATGTTATTTCTATTTGGGACATTGTGTTGGGCGTGCCAGACTCTATGGGCACCGTCCATTAGCTTTATTTCCTATTTTTGTAAAAGGCAAACTCAAAAGCTAAAAGCTTGTCATATTTTTGTAAATTGGGCTATTATTGAGCATGAAGATGGAAATATACATAAAATACATGCTTTGTGAAGCTCTCACACAAGGCATGGGGGGAGATTGAACCCAATTGGTCTCTTGCTCTTGTCGTTCATGCTTTTTACATTGTTTTTTGTGCAAAAAGGTAGAGTTCATTGTTCTTGGGGACCTTTCGGGATTCACTACGTGAGCATACTGCGACCGATCTGCGCACCAGTCTTTGGGAATCAAATGGCACTATTGCTTATCCCTATGAAAAAGGTAGTTTATTTCACTCCTTTTAAACCCTTTGTCAATAAGATAATACCTGGTCATCAAAGTTTTCTTGGGTTCATTGGTTACTTGGATCACATAATTAAAATGGACATAATTATCAATTAAGAGAGACTTTGCATGTCTAGAATAGAACTCTCTATACTCCCTAACCTTCTCATCAAGATCACTCAACAACTCTTGCAAATCAAAAGGGACATTGAGTACCTCCCTTATGTGCATAAATTTAGATGAGTTTTGCGAGGCTTCTACAGGAAATAAAAGAAATTGTAATCACAATTATCCTCAAGCTCGTCTTACTGCATTCCATCAAGAGAAAGCTTCCTCTTTGACATCCCTAGACATTGCAAAAATAAAAATTATGAAAGTGTATCCTCACTAGCAAAAATTTCTAAATAACTAGATTGTATGCCAAAAACCTAATCCCTGACATGTGAAACACAAGTTTAGTAGAAGGCACCCGTCAATAACGCAACTGAATTTGCATTTCATATGATAACATCCCAATAGAGTGGCGTTTAATCATGGCCTGAACAGGCCCATCCACTCCTTTTCTCTTGCAAATAGTGAAATTAACAATGTGCATAACCATCTAAATAGGTGTCCATAGGTGTTGAGCTTGCCAACTTAATAGAGATGTCCCTATCCACAGTAGCTAGGTGCATACGTACTTATGGTGTGATAACCACCTCTAATGAGGACATGGTCAATGAGATGATAGAGCCCTCTAATCACACCTCTAAAGATGATAATACACACAAAAGAAATAAGATGTGATGCTCTACAATGTCTCCTTATCCTTAAGACAAGAGCTATGTTGCTATATTGTTTTCATGTATTGTGTTTCAATAAAGCAAATAGGTGGCATGTATCAAACTTCCACAGGAGTGCCTATTATGATGGGAGATATTGAATGATGTGGAAGTTGCCCATGTTTAGATGCACAATGGTACTGAATGAGATCTATGAGTGCCATAAGGTCTACTTAGAGACCTTAATCCCTATGCACTAGGCTTTAATTGCAAGTGCCAATAGCTTCCTCATCCATAATTCTTGATCCTGACTCACATCTCGCATGGTCCAAAATGTGCATGACTTAGAGACCTTCATCCCTATGCTAGGCTTTGATTGCAAGTGTTAGGTCCAAGTCAATAGCTTCCTCATCCATAAGCCTTGATTTTGACTCACATATCGCATGGCTCAAAATGTGCACAACTAGATTAGGAGGATTGGTTTATGGAAGAGAGAACAAGAAGAAGAAGAAGAAGAAAGAGAAGATTTGGTAGTCTGATGTAAGAAATGTGATTTCATAGGTTGTAGAAGTCAATAGAGCTACTAAAGTCACATTTCATACAACAAAATTTCAAGCACTTTGATAGATCAATAATAATTAAAACACAATAATAATTGAAAAAATGGCACACAGAGGTAAAAGAATTCATATTGTATTTGTTATGAGAGAAAAAATGAGTTGGTTTATCCACTAATAGTGTTTGATTTGGTTGTCTTTGTCTTTGCCTTTGCCTTGGAGAGCCTAGCTTCAGTTTGATGGAGATAGAAAAGATTATGAATGAAAATAGTTGACGATTGTAAGATGATACTTCTGAAAGACTCTTAAAAGGGCATGACATAATAGTAGAGCTATTTCTCTTGAGATTTGATTCAAAAAGGATGCCTTTCATCAAAAAATGGGATGCTTATTTTTTTCTTTTTTAAAATCTATTTTTAGCACATGAGAACTATTCCTAGGCCTAGAAAGGAGTGATTAATGAGCTTGTGTTCTACAAAGTACCACATCAATAAATAATTACAATGCTTACTCATTATTTAAACCCAACCCCTCCATTGAAGAATCATTTTCATCTTCTAGTTACTATTGAAATATAGCAAGAGCAAACAAGCAAGATCAACCACCTCTCTTGGAATAATTCAAACTCAAAAGCAAAATCTTCAGAAATTAAGTAGACATGTATACATTAATCTACATTTTCGTATAAAATGTGAGATCAGTTGCCTTTCTTTTGGGTCACTGACTTTGATGGAAAAGAGTCGCATAAATTGGATTCCATCATGTAAAATGAAAATTTAGTGGTTGGGCTCATTTTTTTCACTATATCCTTTCACGTTTCATACATTCTACTAGCAATCCTTGATGGAAAAATAATCACAATATGGGTCATTGGTGCATAGGTGAGCTCTATCCTATGAAACATAAATTCAGTGATGGGAATCTTTGTTGCAACCGTTTATTTTTGCGTTTCATAGGTTTTCATTGTACTCTGTCATGTAAAATGCAAATTTAGTGGTTGGGTTAATTGTTTTCACTGTATCCTTTCGTGTTTCATATGTTCTTCTTGGGGTCCTTGATGATCACACAACCATTTAGGACTCTTGTTCAACATTGTGCTTTAGTGATTTCTATCTTTTAATTTTGTGAATTATTTTTCCTTTGAATTCCTTTTCTCTCTCTCATGCATTCAAATTTCCATTTTTCCATCCTTGAATCAAGTTAGGGTTTTGAATTCAATGGAACACCAGTTTTGGCGTGGGATACCAATTTTAGCCTCAATATAGAACTATTGGGGTTTAGGATTATTGTGGTAATGGAATTGCAAATAAATCTACACACTCCAAACGTATTTATACCAATTAAAATATGTGTATATATGAATTTAATGGGACATTCCTTTTGACCCAAATTTGCCGCCATTAGGTTTTTATTTATACGTTATATTATTCACTCTCAAGGTTGCAATGGTTTGCAAGTACTTAGTTTTTCATGGACTTATGAGATATGTAATCCTAATTGTGTTGCTTTAAGTTAAAATGGAAAGTAACCTATTCTTACATGCTCCAATGGGTAGTTGTAGTAATAAATACATGTGTCTAATATGTATTCAATGGGACACCCCTTTTGACCCAAATTTGCCACCACTAGGGGTTTACATTTATATGTGACATTCTTTGCTCTCAAGTTCGTAATGGTTTGTAAGTATCTATACTTTTCATGGAGTTGTGAGATGGGGGTGTGGGTGATACTTAATCCCAATTGTTTTGGTTTGCACAACTTTGTAACGTGTGATCACTATGTTATTTATGAAATGCATATGGCTGCATCTCATGATGGCTTAAGGGAGAGGTTGAAAAATTAAGGCTCACCTTCATTAGTAGATACATTAAAATGATTGTAATCACATGGTGCTTTTAAGTATTGTTGAAGTAAAATAAATAGTTGCTATGTTTCCTATAGAATTGAGATTTTTTTTTTTTTTTGCTTTAGGAGTTTAGTTTGGCCGTGTTGCATGATATGCGAATTTAGTTGTATGGTTCTTTGTTTCCCTTGACTTTTTTCACATTTCATATGTTTTGTGTGAAGTTGTTGGTTGATAACTGGTTTTCTTTTCATGTTATTGTAGTTTGTTTTGTTGAGATATGGCTAGAACTAAGGTTACTGTAAGGAATCAAAAGGTTGATCCTAGGAAAATTGCTGAGATGATCCATGAGTCCTCTAAGCCATCCAAGCCACCAAAGAAGCATAAAAGGAGATTTTCACAAGGTGTAAGATGTCTTAGGGAAATCAGGAAGACAATGAAAGATCTTAATAATGTAGCTGTAAAGTTTCCATCCCAGAGAGTGGTCAGGGAGATATGTGATAGACATGCATAGTCTCAATAGCTTTAGGTGGACAAGGAGTGTTCTTATTTGTATCCAAGAGGCTCTAGAGGAATTCTTGATTGAATTTTTCCAAGATGTATACATTTTGCTACCGATGCACATAGAGTGACATTAATGGATAAGATATGATTATCCTGTGAAGATTGAGATATAGATTCTCCAAGGTTTAAGAGCTCGTTTCTCTTACATATATGAGAAGACATATAATATTCTTAATGTGCCACCATATAGGAAGAAGAAGGACATAATTCTTGAAGTGGAGAATGTCACACATGAGAGAGATACAAGATGACATGAGAGGGAGGAAAAGGCTACAAAGGAATAAGCAGTGAAATGGAGGGAGCATAAGAGGAAGAAAGCAGAAGAAAAGGAAGTAGAGCAACTAAGATCTCTAGAGGATGAGCTTTTTGACATGCTTGATAGGGTCAACTCAGCAGGTTTTAGTGTATACTACTTCTTGCTTCGTGACATAGGCAAGCGAAATGATACTAGTTTTATTATCCTAAGGTTTGTAATATAGTGATGAACATCCCAACTCTTATGCATGCAAAGAACTGTGCGTGTACAATAAAGGTGCTCTCTCAAGTACACATGCATCTAAGATTTACTACATATAGCTACAATGTGCATCATGTCGTGCTAGTACTCAATGATGGTGCAAAGAGTGCATTAACCCAACCCATGGCATGGAAGTAATTAAAATAAAATCGGGAAATGATCTCTGAGTGCAATGTATTCAACAAGTGCAACATGATGTGCTACTGAACCCATGATCCCTCTGATGTGCAAAGATATCGACAAAAAGTTTACCTGGTTCAGGATGTCTAGTAGCTTCAATCAAAATCAACCTCAAATATATCCAAGAAAATACCAATCTCAACCAAGACTAACAAGTTTTCAAGTACCAAAAATCCAAAACAATGACCAAAAACAATTCCTAGTCTAATCAAACCCAAAAAATCTTGCTAAAAGACAACAAAACAAACAGTCACACAAAAACTAAACACAAAAAATCCTATATAGTAATGACTAGGTGAAAAATCCAAAAAATCAAAAGTAGAAGACAAGTCAAGGCAAAAGTGGAATGGAGGACGAAGGCATGCCAATAAAAATCAGGAAACACAAGAAGTGTGAAAAAGTTCTAAATCAAGGAGAGGCGCACAAGAAAAAGTGCAAGTCAATACTTTCATAAAAGAGCGCAAGGCACACCTTGATTTATTTTAAAAGCACTCGGCTCTAACCCATGCAAATTGTAAAGGTAGATGGGCAGTAGGAAGGAAGCTAGGAAGATAGGAGAACAATGGAAAAAAAGGCCTAGGCTATGGCCGTCCATGTAAAAAAGGATGACCGCCCAAAAAGGGATTTAGGGCTTTGTATATAAAGTTCAAAAGATGAATGAGAGCTCATTCTTTGGTGTGTGGCAACAAGAGACTCACCTTCTTCTCTTCTTCTCTTCTCTTTGCTTGCTTGTGTGTGCTCGAGGGAGGGAGTGTGAGAGTACGAGGGTGAGGGATCAGGAGGTGAAGGTCTCCACCATCTCCTCTCTTCTTCTTCTTCTTCTCTCCTCTTGTCTTCTCTTCTCTTTTCTCGCATGCGGCTATGGAGGATGGAGCTTGGAGGTGGAGGTTTGAGGATGCTTGAGCTTGCATCAAGAATCGTGGAGCTATCGGAGTGCTTGAGAGAGGAAGCAAATCAATCGGGCATCAAGGTAAGCTCACTACACTTGTAGAGAGGGATGGCGCGTCGGCTATGTGAGAGGTAGCCATTAGTGCTCGCTTGAAACACTTGAACAATAAGCAGTCTATGGGTCTTAGTGGTTAACGCCTCTACATTTTGGTTCAATTTCCAGGACCAATGGATTCAAACTTGAGCACTACGCACTTTAAATTGAGCATCGAGAGTAGGATAGGAAGGAGAAATCAGAGTGGAAAGCTTACAGTTTATTGTTGTAAAATAGTCTTGGATAGGGCAATAAAAGGGAAAATGGAAAAAAGGGAGGGCTCAGATATCTTGGAGTCATAGGTGGAGTGATTAGGAGGGCTGAGGTGCTGACCAGTTAGGGTTTAAGGTCATGGGTGACCAGGGAAAATGTCATTTGCAGTCCAAGTTTAGAGAGAGAGAGAGAGAGAGAGAGCTTGTAGGTCCAGGCTTATGCCAAATCGATCAGATCATATCGGGGCTTTCAGTGAGATCCAGGTATAGGATGCCCTTGGTCTACACTCCTTCTTGATTCTTAGAAGTCCTTGTAATGCTAACAACATTTACGTGAGGATTTTTGGAAAAAATGTGATTGACGCGCTTTTCAGCCGATGGAATCGAATGCTCTCCATAGTGTTTGATTCCCTGAAACGGACCAAGCGACCCGTCCAATTCCTAGAATCAGACTAAAAAAAAACCCACCCAGTCCGATCGGACACACCTATCCGATTTTGAAAATTGGACTAACTCCAAATCAGATTCACCACTTCTGTCCGATTCCAAGAATTGGATGAGAAGAAATTAAACATCACTTCGTCTGATCGGATGCTCGACCCAACAATTAGATCATAGAATCGGACCAAGAGACCTATTCGATTGGACATACCTTCTAATTGGACCAATCACCCTTGTCTAATTCCAAGAATCAAATATCCCCAATCGGACCCAACTCGAACTGTTCGATCAGACACACATGTCTGTTCGATCAAACACACCTATTTGATTGTGACAATTAGACCCAACCCTATCCAATTCTTAGAATCGGACACTGGTAAATTGGACGTTCGATGTTCAAAATTGAACGCTGGTAAATTGGACACAACCTGAGAAGAAAAATCTGGAAGTTGACAAACCTCGGCCAATGAAAAGTGTGACCTGCACCAGAATAACCCACCGAACGTCTCACAAGTAGTAACAAACCTAGAAATTGTGGCTGAACAGTCTGAAAGTGTGTCTGGGGTTGTGGGCAATTGCAAGACCCCAAGTCGACCCTAAATGAGCCAAATAGGATAGCGCAATAAACAAACTCGAGAAGCCGATGAGAACAACTAGGAAACGAACACATGACCCTATCAAGACAACACGTAGACAAGAGCACCAGAGTGGCACACACTTTGTTTTCTCACTCACTCAGATTTCCTTGCCTTAAAGCACACTTGAAAAGAGCTAAAATCCTTATTTTGCGCAGTGCACTGAAATGAGCACACACATGCGCACACCAATAGAGTGAGGGTAAGTTGAGGACTGGTGGTAATTAACAAGAAACTCACCCAAACTTAAGAACTTGAAGAAACCCACTAGTAGGAGAAGACCCAAAGACATAGATGGGTGATCGAGTCCCCAAAAGTAGGACCAAGTGAGGAACACAGCTGAAAAACTAGATGCGCACTATTGTGGAAGTGGATCTACTCGGCCTCATCAACTTGATCAATAACTTGGCAGAACATGAGGCCTTGGACATGGAAGAGGGTAGCTCATGCCATAGAAGCAATGAGGAGCTTAACCTAGGAGACTTTCCTGAGGCTGTCCAACAACTAGTGAATAAATACGATGCTCAAACTCGGCTAGAGTATCGCAGTAGACCTGTAGAGGACATCATAGTATATCTCAAGGAGGAGAGGAAGCTGGCATGTACGGCTCTGCAAGGCCTAGTTGCATACAACTAGGATTAGCAAACTAGGAGCTTAGAAATGGGAGAGATCTAGAAGTGCTAGCCCTAGCAAGTAGAAATCAGTCAAAGAGCGAGAGAGCGCTAGAAGGATATCTCACATTGAGCAAGCTCCTGACAAAGCGACTGCTATAGATAACATAGCCACAGAACAAAGCGTTGTAGCATTGGCAACATCCCTGCTGACAAGGTTGGGAGTTAACCAAGGCTCTAAGAGCCAATCAAAAATCTGCATGGTAGTCGAGCAGCTGGACAAATACCAAGCAATCGACGACCCATACAATTTTGTGGAGCAGTTTGAGCAAGTTTGTGAGGCCAATGGATCCTATTCAACACTCCCAATCCTTTAGACTATGCTTAGGTGACAAAGGTCGGGGAATTGGTACACGAGTTTGGATGCTGTAGAGCGTGCCGATTTCAATAGCTTTAAAAATCTCTTCATCAAGAGATTTTTCAAACCTGGGTACCCTGACAACTTGCTAGTGCAACTCATGAACGTCAAACAGAGAGAGAAAGATGATATTTGGGATTACGTGACCCAGATAAGGAGTCTCTTCAAGAGAATCCCAATGGGCGAGAGACCAACCGAAAGGGTGGTATCCATGGTATTCATCAACGGGATACCGAGTGAAGAGCTCTACAAAGCCTTGGTCGGCAACTCGAGCCTGCAGTGAGACGCACTGGCAAGGGTCTTTGAGGAAGCTATTAGAGTGGAGGACCAGCTCAAGGAAAGAAGCTCTAGAGGCTTGAATCGAGAAGATTCTAGTACCAAGAGTTCCAAGAGGGCCTCAATGGTGAGTGAGAGAGCAGGCCCAAGAGTGCAAGACAAAGGGAAGGGCATTGACTTGGGACAAGAGCTAGCAAAGATTAGGATGGACATAACCAAATTACAAGAGATGATGAGACAATCAACATGGCCACATGTCCAATGTATGCATTGTGGCAAAAACCACTTGCCAGCTAAGTTTCAGGACCCTAGGTCATGACCTTACACTAATTGTGGTAGGTTCGGCCATGACACCATGCACTATCGATTACTTCAAAGACTCCCATACCCACAACCTTACGGTCAATCCTATCTTACGAACAGGTCCCATTGGCTCTCCCAGCACCTAATGATGCTAAGCCACCCATCCCTAGGATGGAAATAAATCCTACAGGTATCCCTAGACCACCTGGACCCTATGTGACCACCCACTGAGTGATACTCCAGTCCACTATGTGGACGAGCCTAGCAGTGATGAGCCTTATGTAAACCCATACATGTCGTACGATGAGGAAGGCAACATAGTCCTTATGGGCTACCGACCAGTGCCTGTGATGGAATTAGGGAGGGGAGAGGTAGAGGCCTAGGCGCACAAACCCCAGAGCCAATTGTGTGTTGGTGTTGTGGTCACCCAAGACACATTTTTCCATGCTGCCCCGAGAGGGAGTAAGCAAATAGAGATAAGGCTGACTTGAGATGCGTTGTGTGGAATCACTCATTTCTTTATCACTTGCCCTAGGTGGAGACCATCCTTTAGTTTGAGAAATAAACCATCGGTTCCATTGGGGTTGTTCAACGTCCAAACACTTGATGGGGAGGCCAATCATATCCCGTTGCATGTCATGACTCACGCGTAGATGAAGCAGGTCGACATATCATTGCCAAGGCCTAGCAACCTTGAAACAACCTCAGTTGGAAGGAGACGAAGGAAGAAAAGACCAGACGCTAAGGTCACCCTCAAAATCAAAAGTGCCACAACACTACATGTGGGGAGAAAACTCAGTGATGTAGAGGAAGAAACATCGGCTTCATAGGGATGGGTGAAAGGGGAAGTGCTAAGGTCGGGAGTACCCAAACCTGAAGCACCAACTTGAAGCCATTGAGAAGGTGAAAGAATGGGTGAAGGAGGCCCAAGAGCACCTAAAAGACATTGAGCCCGTACTAGAAGATGAGATCAATGATCTCTCAAGCATGAGTGTGCCACTCTCTCTACTAGGACCAAAATCAAGAGATGCGATAACACCACAAGCAAAGCCAACTAGATAACTTGGGGGATCCACTAGGGTTTACTATATGGTACAACGTGAGTGTAAGGGAGGGGGGGTTATCTAAGGGAAGGAAGGTACATTTATAAGGTAAGGTCCCATAAATAGGGGGTAGATAAGGGGTATTTTCATATATTTCTTGCATGCAGGTGACATCTCCTTATTACTACTAGTGAATCCCCTGTGCTAGACAAAGGCTAAATGCTTCGAGCCAAAAAAACAGTCAAGGCCATTGGCCAAGAACCACAGAATTAGGAGAGAGGCAAGTGACTAGCAACCTCCTCAATACACTGGTGACCACCCGTGTAACTCTAAGATTGGGCAACCTGCTTAGGCAGCATCCAATGCTATGACTAGAGATGAAAGAGTGAGTCGAAGAACAAAATGAGCCAATTACCACATACTTGCATGGGCACGACGTAGAAACTGAAATATCGAGTCTGACATTGCATTCCATGTCTTAATCCTTGCAGGTCAATGCTTTTTGGGAAGGCATGAAAATGCATGCAGTATTGCCATTCCTAGCTTTGGGGAATGTCACAAGAAAGGGGATTGTAGTCACAAGGGTAGGAGTGAGTGTGCTAAGCCATGCAATACTCCAGACCTAGGGTAGCTCACTGGTCAAGATTGCTAGGTTCAACATCACATTGGCTAACGGAATGAAGGTGAAACCATTTAGAGTGTTGAAAAATTGGCCAATAAAGATTGCAAGAATCCAATTCTCGGTTGACTTCATAGTCATGAAGGGAGTGGACTATGACATCCTGCTAGACTAACCCTGGATGCGCAATGCGAGAGTCGGGGCTACAGTCTTATCTTCTTAGAAAATCAAACAGAGGCTGTAAGAGTAGAAATGGACACTTGGAAGACTATGCCAGTTGACCTAAATGCCATCTCCACTATGCTGAAGAGCGACAAATAGATGACTAGGGGATCCTATGGGGCCCTTACCAAGTATATTCTGTCTCTTGAGGATGAGTGAGACTAGATGCATGTTCTTGCTACCATCGATTTGCCGTTCTCAGATATACTGAGGAGCATGAACACGCCATCAAGGCAATTGGTAAGCTCAAGGACACCTTTAGTGCCAGTCTACATGTTGATCGGGAGCCTAGGTGGAAGACCCAATCATGTTGCATTTCGAGTCCCAAACAATATACAAGAGCTCCTAGAGATTCTTGGATACTTGATTGATAAGCCGGATGGCAATTCAGCAAAGAATCTTAAGCTGCTCCAAGCTCTCTTGGACGATCCTGAACGGCGATGGTCCAAGATAAACGATTTAAACTTGAGATATAATCAGGCTCTAATCCTCGACCAACAAGAAGAGAATTGTCAAAACCAAGAGAATGAGGAGCAACTAGACAGAGACAGTTCCGACGACGAATATGAGGACTGTTGTTCCTTCAGTGACAAGAGTGAAAGGGAAATCGATACTCTAGTGTGTACGACATTGGGGGCATATAATCAAACAAATATGAGTAGACCCCAGACCACGCATGTAGAGTATACTTAGAGTAGAGAAAGAAGTCAAACGCACGAACTTGGTTGGAGCACACTGGTGTAATCGATGGAGTAGGTAAGCCTAGCCCAACTGAGTGACATACCACTGCTGCGAACGGACTCACGTTCTGAGCTACGACCACCAAGAGAGAGCCCCTCTTCGAGCAAAGACAGAGAGTTCAATTTCGAATTGGAAGTGAGCTCAGATAGTGACCCTGAAATTTCTCGGCCAAGGTCAAATTAGCTAGGGGAAGACCTCATGACTTGTCTTAGGTGATGACTTGGCTGAGAAAGATGAAGCAAGTCTCCATTAGGGCCGAAAACGTTTTAAAATGGCACTTGTAAGAAAATGATTAAGTTGCTAATTAGAGGAGGTTTAGAAGAAAAAACCCTCCAAATTTGGTTGCCTAGATGTGATTAATGAGAGAATATATCATTCATTTAAGAGGTCGGGTATTAAATATCTTCAATCTTTAATGGACGTTAAGTGTCACCTTTTTAGTCTTATTCTCTTGAAAATTGCAAAATCTTGTATTTTTTAATTTTTGCACCAAAAGATGTTGCTCATTTGTGTTCCTCGATGTTCATTTTCTGCACCTCTCTTTCCTGTGGTTCTATTTCCTTCTCTGTGATATTGTTGCCTCGTTTAGGGTTCCCTAACAAAATGTTTATCAGTACCTCTTCTAGCAATACAACCGTAGCCCCACCATGCATCCTCCTTTTTACAATATTCACAACTTCATAAGGCATGTTGGAGATGGTTGTGATGGGATGCTTGGCTATTACATGAGGTTATATTTTGCATCTTTTACATTTAACGAACAAATGCATGAAATGAAGGAAGCATTAACATTGGCACAAAAAACTATTTCTGAGCTAACGGACAAGGTTGATAATCTAGAAAACTCTAATCAATCATTGCAAGAAAAAATACTACTCTTGAAAGAAACTCCAATAGGATTTAGATAGAGAAAAAGACAACTTAAAAATATAATGGACTTGTGTAGTCAGGTGAAGAAAAGGAGACTAAATCTTGCAAAGAGATGTGTCTCTAATATTTTAGGTATTAATATTTGAGAGAACGATGAGAGGATTAAGCTTATTAAAGAAACCATGACAAAGAAGGACATTATAAGGATTCTTAAATCACTTGAAAACGTAGACTTGAAAAGCCAAACTCTGAAAGAGTTAGTGAAATATTTAAAAGGAACAGTTAAACCAAATGAAATAGTGGAGACATGTGATAGTATGGGTATCAGTCGTAGAGGTTATCATGCTCTCTCTAAATTGTGGTTTACAAATCTTAATTTTGTGGTTTACAAATCTTAAATGTCATAGTATAAGTGCATTTGGTTTGCCTTGATCTCTTGCAATTTCAATTGGACAGCTATGAATTGTAGGATTCCAGATGCTTTTGGGGACTATATTCATATAGAAGGATCTATGCCCTATGAAAAAAATAAAACAAAGGCCTTTTTTGAATACAATACATTTAATAATATTTGGATTGATCTTAAAAGAGTCTAGGTTGCAATGGTCCATATGTATAAATTTAATGTCCAAGAATGTGGTGGTATTTTGAAGCTTGCACTAAAATTGGATGAAGCATAGATTCAAAAGGGACAAAAGATAGAAAGACTCAGCATCTGTATCATGAATAGGGCATTGGATTACAGTATTGGTAGGGGGCAAGAACAACAATTTAAGATACAATCCAAGATGGAGCTTTGGTGGATTGATGTGGCCCAAGTACAAACTGAAAGTCATGAAATCTTGAAATGTTTATTCTCTCATATAGGTATTCCTGATATTATAAAGTTTCAAAGTGAAGGTAAAATGTTAATAGTCGATGGTGTTGGTAGTTTTAATGTTGAATGGCATATGAATGCTGACTTAAAAACTATCAAATGTATGCTTGGAGTAGTAATGGGGCCAATGCAAAATATCCTTGTATTTATTGCATGGAGAGTTTGGGATCCAAAGAATGGAGTACTTTGTGGCCAGCAAGAAGAGCCCCGACTCGAAACTCTATAGATTTGAGTAAGTTCAAAAATGTGGATGGCTTATGGGATCCTATTCTCTCAATCTCTTTAAGGAGCATTCATATTTGTACATTACATGCAGAGATTAGAATAATTGATAAGTTTCTTAGATTGCATCTTGACTATGCATATTCAATCAAACTAGTATCTTTGTCAAATGATTGCATTGATAAATGTGAGGCTTTACTGTCAAAAATGGGTTTTCATGGAAGTTAAATTCACCTAAGAAAGGATCCAAAAGCCGAGTCAGGAAAAACAAGAGAGGTCTTAGCAGATGTCTCTATGGGGGGTGCAAAAGCTAGACGATTTCTAAGAAATCATGCTGGTAAACAAATGAACACATTGTGGGAGTGTTAGAGAGAGTTGTGTGCGATCATAACAAATGTGGCTAGCACACTGCGAATTGCATTCCTATGAATGGAGGTTTGGAGACACCTTGACATATTTTTAAAAATGCTCAAGGAACAAAAGATAACATCTAACTATTCGTAAGAGTACAAACGTTCAATTATGAATCTTGTTCAAGCAATCAAGGAAGCTTGGAGAGAAAAGGATATTACTTTCTACTTGGTAAGATGGACATAAATTTGAACATTTCTACTTTGAAAACAAGGTTTAATGATTTAAACTGATTATTTCTTGTTGGGTTGTCATAGCATATTCTTATTATTCATGGGCCTTATTTTGTAGAAGAGCAAGGGCCCCTAGCAAGTTAGAGTAGCCAAGGTATGGAGAAATCTCACTACCAATCACGTATGTGTTTCTTTCAGAGCACTAGACATGGAGGAGGAGCAACAAAAACTAATGCCCTTCAAGAGTTATTCAATTTGTTTTTTTGAAGACAACTTCAAAGAACACAATAAATGCAGTGGAATCTAAAATACCGATACTATTTTCAAAATGTTATATACATGGCTAGCTTTTAGGAGCCTTTACATCCTCTTCCTCATTAGGCATTTTTCCTATATAGCGCAAAACCTTTCTTCTCTTGTATCTAGCTATGGATTTGATATTTGTTTTGTTTGCTGCTAAAACATAAGATGAGTATCTAAGGAAGTATCCAACCCTAGAGGCAGAGAAGCTAGGAACAGAATCAAATATTCGGATGGCTATTGTCTTTCCCAAAAACATAACTTTGTGTGCATTGTATTGTAAACCTTGTTGAGATATCGAGCTCCAGTCGTGATATGCCAAGGTGACCGTTGTGCATTTATGTCACCGACTTGTTATCTGTAGATGCGGTTGGTACACCGCCCATGAATAATAGCTAGATGATAACTATCCTTATCTACTCTAGTTCGTGGCTCAGTTAGTATGCCACCTTAGTTAGTTGAGTTTGTTTTGAGATCCATATATAGGGTTCTTCTATTTCTCTGTACAAGAGTTCTTTTTGGCTTACACAACTAAGAAGAGGAAAACTGTTTTCAGCCTCCACCTGTGTGTGTATTCCCCCATTGTGCAAGTGAGAAAGCTACAAGTGAGACTCCTTCCTTCTCTCCCACAATCTTGACATGGTATCAGAGCCTGGTTCGTGGTAAGGAGCTCAAGAAAGCAAACCAAGTTCCCGGTGTTCTAGTAAGAGGACCAGTGTTGCTTTCATTTTTTGAGTTTTGGGAGCAAGTCTCTGCAGGTAGCACAGCCGGAAAGTGCAAGAGTGCATTGTCTGAGATTGAGACGCCCTTCGCGGTGTAGCAGTAGGGCAGTATATGCTCCGGGCAAGGGATTTAGGCCTCGGTTGCCCTGTTTTTTTGATTTGAGGCCATTTCGAGGCCTGTTTTGGAGGCAGAAGGTTTCTGCACGCACTCAGGAAAAAGCCCTATTTTTTGCTGTGCGACCACTGTTCTACAGGTCGGTGAAAAGTTATCGTAGAAATTGCATCGTCTGCCTATGTGCAGAGACATTGGGAGCTACAGAATCATCCTTGTTGCCTGTTGATGCAAAATCGTCACTAGGAAGTGACTGTGTGGTCAAATACCACTTTCGTCAGTTTTTCAGATTTACCCTTGTGAGGGTGAAGTTGTGTTTTTTGCAGTGACAGAATTTTTTGCAGTGTTCTGTAATGGCGTCTGATTCTCTTTCACAGATTGTCACTGAAATTCTTGACAAGAACAACTTCCAAGCATGGAAGTTTAGAATGATGAATTTCCTTATGGGAAAAGGGTATTGGAAATTTGTTGCAGGAAATGAAGAAGAACCAATTCTTCCTGATGTTCCCAATCAACAGCAAATGCAGGCATTTAAAGGATGGCATGAGAGAGCCAAAAAAGTTATGTATTGGATGTCTATCAGTATTTCAAACTCTATGATTGTGCATATTCAGGATGCAAGTACGCCAAAGGAGGCATGGGATACTTTGTAAAAAATGTATAGCACAAATATGCAAGCTAGGAAAATGCAGCTCAAGTAAGAGTTGCACAATGTGCAAAGAGAAAGTATGAGCATTAATGACTACTACATGAAGGTGAAGAAGATTGCAGATGCACTTGCTTCCATTGGGTCGCCAGAGTGGAAGATGATGGTTTAGTTTCTGTGACCTTGAATGGTCTAGGAAAGGATTATGCACAGTTCTGAACATCCATTTCTGTGCGTGAAAGATTTCCTGATTTTGAGGAGTTGATTGCTCTTCTAGTTTTTGAGGAGCAAAGAAATGGTGGTGCATCTTCTTCAGGAGGAACTTCAAAAGAAGTTGTCTTCTACTCAAATGGTGGAAGAGGTAAAGGCAGAGGTAGAGGAGGCCGATCTGGAGGCCGTGGTAGAAATCAGAACATGCAGCAAACTCAAGAAAACTAGTCCTATGGAGGAGGACGTGGTAACTCTAGAGGCAGGGGGAGCCAAAGAGGTCGTGGTGGATGGCAAAGAGGGAAAAATGCAAACAACAATGTTGAATGCTACTACTGTGGTAAAATGGATCATATGGCTAAAGATTGCTATAAAAAGCAGAACGACATCATGAATGGTAAATTGCAACAAGGGAATTATGCATCTTCTAGTAGACAGGGTGATGACAGAAATGAGCATTTGTTTATGGTACAACACATGACCAATTCTCTGACAAGTATAGAAGAAAGCAACGATGTGTGGAATGTTGACTCAAGTGCATCAAACCACATGACAGGTCATGCAGAATGGATGGAGGATGCAAGGAAAATGGAAAAACTAGGATTTGTGGAGACTGGTGATGATACTGTACATCCTATTGTACAGATTGGAAAAATTCCTTTGTCTATGTAGGATGGGAAAAAGAAATACCTATCGGATGTATTTCATGTCCCGAATATCACCAAGAACCTGGTTTCTGTTGGTCAAATGGTTGAGAAGGGCTTGCAGGTTAGATTTAATCCTCATGGATTCTTTGTTGAGGATATGAAAAATAAAGGTCGCTTGATAGCAAAAGGAAAGAAGAAGGGCAGAATGTTTACGTTGGATGCAGACATGCCTGAATTGAGTGCAGCAATGTTTACACATGGGACCGATGTAGTTGCAGATATTGATATTTGGCATAAACGCATTGGTCGTGTTGATGTACATCGACTTAAATCAATGCAAGCCCAAAATATTGTTGCAGGATTGCCTAAATTCAAGGTTGTAGAAATGCATAAGGTATGTGAAGCCTGTCAATTTGGAAAACATGCAAGGAAACCATTTCCTAGACATGTTCAAGAGAGTAAGAAGCCATTCGAATTAATCCACTCTGATGTGTGGACTACTAAAGCTGCATCTATTGGAGGCTGTCATTATTTTGTCACTTTTATTGATTACTATAGCAGAAAAGTATGGGTGTATTTTATGAAAAATAAAAGTGAAGTTTTTAGGCATTTCAAAACTCTTAAAGCTATGGTTGAAAATGTTGAGATATCGAGCTCCACTCGTGATATGCCAGGGTGACCGTTGTGCATTTATGTCACCGACTTGTCAGTTGTAGATGCGGTTGGTACACCGCCCATGAATAATAGCTAGATGATAACTATCCTTATCTACTCTAGTTCGTGGCTCAGTTAGTATGCCACCTTAGTTAGTTGAGTTTGTTTTGAGACCCATATATAGGGTTCTTCTATTTCTTTGTACTAGAGTTCTTTTTGGCTTACACAACTAAGAAGAGGAAAACTGTTTTCAGCCTTCACCTTTGTGTATATTTCCCCATTGTGCGAGCAAGAAAGCTACAAGTGAGACTCATTTCTTCTCTCCTACAATCTTGACATGGTATCAGAGCCTTGTTCGTGGTAAGGAGCTTAAGAAAGAAAACCAAGTTCTCGGTGTTCTAGTAAGAGGACCAGTGTTGCTTTCATTTTTCTTTTTTGGGAGCAAGTCTCTGCAGGTAGCACAGTCAGAAAGTGCAAGAGTGCATTGTCTCTGTTTGAGACGCCCTTCGCGGTGTAGCAATAGGGCAGTATATGCTATGGGCAAGGGCTTTAGCCCTTGGCGACCCTGTTTTGGAGGTAGAAGTTTTCTGCACGCACTCAGGAAAAGGCCCAGTTTTATGATGTGCGACCCCACTGTTCTACAGGTCTGTGAAAAGTTACTGTAGAAATTGCATCATATGCCTGTGCACAGAGACATTGGGAGTTACAAAATCATCCTTGTTGCCTGTTGATGCAAAATCGTCACTAGGAAGTGACTGTGTGGTCAAATACCACTTTCGTCAGTTTTGCAGATTTGCCCTTGTGAAGCTGAAGCTATGTTCTTTGCAGTGACAGATTTTTTTGCAGTGTTCTGTAATGGCATCTGATTCTCTTTCACAGATTGTCACTGAAATGCTTGACAAGAACAACTTCCAAGCATGGAAGTTTAGGATGACGAATTTCCTTATGGGAAATGGATATTGGGAATTTGTTGCAGGAAATGAAGAAGAGCCAATTCTTTCTGACGTTTCCAATCAACAGCAAATGCAAGCATTTAAAGCATGGCATGAGAGAGCTAGGAAAGTTATGTACTGGCTGTCTATCAGTATTTCAAACTCTATGATTGTGCATATTCAGGATGCAAGTACGCCAAAGGAGGCATGGGATACTTTGTCAAAAATGTATAGCACAAATACGCAAGCCAGGAAAATGCAGCTCAAGCAAAAGTTGCACAATGTGCAAAGAGAAAGTATGAGCATCAATGACTACCACATGAAGGTGAAGAAGATTGCAGATGCACTTGCTTCCATTGGGTCACCAGTGGAAGATGATGATTTAGTTTCTGTGACCTTGAATGGTCTAGGAAAGGATTATGCACAATTCCAAACATCAATTTTCGTCCGTGAAAGATTTTCTGATTTTGAGGAGTTGATTGCTCTTCTAATTTCTGAGGAGCAGAGAAATGGTGGTGCATCTTCTTCAGGAGGAACTTCAAAAGAAGCTGTCTTCTACTCAAATGTTGGAAGAGGTAGAGGCAGAGGTAGAGGAGGCCGATATGGAGGCCGTGGTGGAAATCAGAATATGCAGCAAACTCAAGAAAACCAGTCCTATGGAGGAGGACGTGGTAACTCTAGAGGCAGGGGGAGCCAAAGAGGTCGTGGTGGATGGCAAAGAGGACAAAATGCAAACAGCAATGTTGAATGCTACTACTGTGGTAAAATGGGTCATATGGCTAAAGACTGCTATAAAAAGCAGAATGACATCATGAATGGAAAACTGCAAAAAGGGAATTATGCATCTTCTAGTAGACAGGGTGATGACAAAAATGAGCATTTGTTTATGGTGCAGCACATGAACAATTCTGTAACAAGTGCAGAAGAAATGTATGGTATGTTGACTCAGGTGCATCAAACCACATGACAGGTCATGCAGAATGGATGGAGGATGCAAGGAAAATGGAAAAACCAGGATTTGTGGAGACTGGTGATGACACTGCACATCCTATTGTGCAGATTGGAAAATTTCCTTTGTCTATGCAGGATGGGAAAAAGAAATACCTGTCCGATGTATTTCATGTCCCGAATATCACCAAGAATCTGGTTTCTGTTGGTCAAATGGTTGAGCAGGGCTTGCAGGTCAAATTTAATCCTCATGGATGCTTTGTTGAGGATATAAAAAATAAAGGTCGCTTGATAGCAAAAGGAAAGAAGAAGGGCAGAATGTTTACATTGGATGCAGACATGCCTGAATTGAGTGCATCAATGTTTGCACATGGGACCTGTGTAGTTGCAGATATTGATATCTGGCATAAACGCATTGGTCATGTTAATGTACAGCGACTTAAATCAATGCAAGCCCAAAATATTGTTGCAGGATTGCCTAAATTCAAGGTTGTAGAAATGCATAAGGTATGTGAAGCCTGTCAGTTTGGAAAACAGGCAAGGAAACCATTTCCTAGACATGTTCAAGAGAGTAAGAAGCCATTGGAATTAATCCACTCTGGTGTGTGGACTACTAAAGCTGCATCTCTTGGAGGTTGTCATTATTTTGTGTCTTTTATTGATGACTATAGCAGAAAAGTTTGGGTGTATTTTATGAAAAAGAAAAGTGAATTTTTTGGGCATTTCAAAACTCTTAAAGCTATGGTTGAAAAAGATACAGGCCTGCAAATAAAATGCCTAAGGTCAGATGGAGGGGGAGAGTACCTCTCAAATGAGTTTGCAAGGTTCCTGTAGGAGCATGGCATAAAGTAGCAATATTCATGCAGTCATACCCCATAACAAAATGGAATTGCAGAAAGAAAAAATGGGCATATTGGAGAGGTATCTCATGCCATGCTCAACGAAAAAGACTTGCCAAATTTTTACAGGGCTGAAGCAGTTGCTACAGCAGTCTACATAATGAACAAGACTCCCACTGCAGCAATACATGGGATGACTCCAGAGGAGAGGTATACTGGTAGGAAACCAGATATTTCTCATTTGAAGATTTTTGGTTGCATTGCCTATGTTCATGTGCGAGATGAGTTGAGATCCAAGTTGGATCCAAAAGCTGAGAAGTGCATATTTATTGGTTACTCTCTGCAGGCAGAAAGGGTATAGATGCTATAACCCTTCTACTCGTAAGTTTACAGTGAGCAGAGATGTTTTTTTAAATGAGATGAGTAGCTGGTATAAACCAGTAAATGTGATTGATGATGTAGATACACAAAATGGTAATGCTGCACAGAATTCACAGCAACAGTCACAAAATATTAGTGGACCTGGAACGTCCTCTAGCAATGGTTCACATTCTTCGCCATGGACAGGCAGATTGAGATCAGGAGAATCTTCTCAAAGCAATGCAGATAGTGGTATTCAGGTATCACGAAAAGGAAAAGAGAAGGTAGATCAGCCCATGTTTGATGTGAATGCAGGTCACTCTTATGTGGATGGTGAATCCAGTGGCTCAGAACAGAGCATTAATGATGAGTTGGGTATTCCTTCTATTGTTACACCTGGAGTAAGGAAGACCAGGGATGTTTTGAGAGCACCTGGGAGTGAACTTACTTTGCGCAGGTCTACCAGAGCTAGGGATCGTGTGGATAGGCTGAAATACGATGGATTTACAGCCATTCACTATGCCTATATGGTCAAAGTGATACAGGAACCAGAACCCACTTCTTTTGAGAAAGCCATGGGAAAAGAAAAATGAAAGAAAGCCATGGATGAAGAAATGGATGCCTTGGAAGCAAATGCTACATGGGAATTGGTACCTTTGCCTAAAGGTAAGAATGCAATTGGTTGTAAGTGGGTTTATAAGGTGAAGCACAATGCAGATGGTTCTGTGAACAGATACAAGGCAAGATTAGTAGTCAAGGGGTATGCACAAACATATGGCATTGATTATGAAGAAACATTCAGTCCGGTTGCAAGGATGGCAACCATAAGAGCAGTCATTGCTATGGCTGCATCAAAGGAATGGTCTTTACATCAGATGGATGTAAAGAATGCCTTCTTGCATGGTGATTTGCAAGAAGAGGTATATATGGAGCAACCACTAGGTTATGTGCATGCTGTTCATCCTGAGTTTGTTTGCAGGTTGAAGAAAGCCTTGTATGGCTTGAAGCAAGCACCGAGAGCATGGTCTGACAAGATAGGACAATATCTTGTCACTATTGGCTTTCAGATTTCCAAGGTAGATTTCTCACTTTATGTGAGAAAAACAGAGAAATGTATTATGCTACTTGTCATTTATGTTGATGATTTGATTATGACAGGTGACAGTGATGAAGATATCCTTCATGTGAACATGCTATTGAAGCAGAAGTTTGAGATGAAGGATTTGGGAGAGATTCATTATTTCTTGGGCATTGAGGTGATTAGATCACCAAGTGGGATACGGCTCTTGCAGAGGCAGTATGGATTGGACATGCTGTCCAAATATGGGATGGCAAGCTGTAAGTCTATTTCAGTTCCTTTGGAGCAGAATGTGAAGCTAAGTGCAGATGCAGGTGAGCTTCTAGAAGACCCTACTATGTACAGACGCATAGTAGGAAGTTTGATTTATATGACTATTACCAGGCCAGATTTGAGCTATGCTGTTGGATTGGTAAGTCACTTTATGCAGGCTCCAAGGAAATCACATTTGGATGCGGCTAGACGTATACTCAGGTATGTGAAGTCCACATTGCAGTATGGACTATTTTATGAGACTGGTGTTCAGATACAGTTGCATGGATACAGTGATGCTAATTGGGCTTGTAGTATTTCTGATAGACGATCTACCAGCGGATATGTGTTCTCTTTTGGGAGTACTGCAGTCACTTGGAGCAGCAAGAAACAGCCTATAGTTGCCTTGTCCCGCACAGAGGCTGAGTACAGGGGTACAACAATGGCTGCATGTGAGGTAGCTTGGTTGCATAAGCTACTTTATGATATGCATCAGCCTACAGATGGGCAAGTTGTCATTTATTGTGACAACATGATTAGTATACACTTGGAAAATAACCCAGTCTATCATGCTATAACAAAGCACATTGAGGTGCATTATCACTATGTGCGGGAGAGGGTTTTACTAGGTCTTATAGATCTAGTTTATGTCAGCACAGAGGATCAGGTAGCTGACATATTCATGAAGGCATTGGGCGCAGAGAAGCTGCGCAAGTTCAGAGACATGCTTGGTGTGCAGGAATTGGGATTGAGCTCGAGCGGGAGTGTTGAGATATCGAGCTCCACTCGTGATATGCCAGGGTGACCGTTGTGCATTTATGTCACCGACTTGTCAGTTGCATATGCGATTGGTACACTGCCCATGAATAATAGCTAGATGACAACTATCCTTATCTACTCTAGTTCGTGGCTCAGTTAGTATGCCACCTTAGTTAGTTGAGTTTGGTTTGAGACCCATATATAGGGTTCTTCTATTTCTTTGTACTAGAGTTCTTTTTGGGTTACACAACTAAGAAGATGAAAACTGTTTTCAGCCTTCACCTTTGTGTGTATTCCCCCATTGTGCAAGCAAGAAAGCTACAAGTGAGACTCCTTCCTTCTCTCCCACAATCTTGACAGAAAAAGAAACAGGCCTGCAAATAAAATGCCTAAGGTCAGATGGAGGGGGAGAATACCTCTCAAATGAGTTTGCAAGGTTCTTACAGGAGCATGGCATAAAGCAGCAATATTCATGTAGTCATACCCCACAGTAAAATGGAATTGCAGAAAGAAAAAACAGGCATATTGGAGAGGTATCTCGTGCCATGCTCAATGAAAAAGACCTGCCAGATTTTAACTGGGCTGAGGCAGTTGCTATAGCAGTCTACATAATGAACAGGACTCCCACCGCAGCAATACATGGCATGACTTCAAAGGAGAGGTATACTGGTAGGAAACCAGATATTTCTCATTTGAAAATTTTTTGTTGCATTGCCTATGTTCATGTGCCAGATGAGTTGAGATCCAAGTTGGATCCAAAAGTTGAGAAGTGCATCTTTATTGGTTACTCTACAGCAGAAAGGGTATAGATGCTATAACCCTTCTACTCATAAGTTTACAATGAGCAGAGATGTTGTTTTTGATGAGATGAGTAGCTGGTATAAACCAGTAAATGTGATTGATAATGTAGATACACAAAATGGTAATGCTGCACAGAATTCACAGTAGCAGTCACAAGATATTAGTGGACCTGGAGTGTCCTCTAGCAGTGGTTCACATTCTTTGCCATGGACAGGCAGATTGAGATTAAGGGAATCTTCTCAAAGCAATGTAGATAGTGGTATGCAGGTATCACAAAAAGGAAAAGAGAAGGTAGATTAGCCCATGTTTGATGTGAATGCAGGTCACTCTTATGTGGATGGTGAATCCAGTGGCTCAGAACAGAGCATTGATGATGAGTTGGGTATTCCTTCTATTGTTACACCTGGAGTAAGGAAGACCAGGGATGTTTTGAGAGCACCTGAAAGTGAGCCTACTTTGCACAGGTCTACTAGAGCTAGGTATCATGTGGATAGGCTGAAATATGTTGGATTTACAGCCATTCACTATGCCTATATAGTCAAAGTGATACAGGAACCAGAACCCACTTCTTTTGAGCAAGCCATGGGAAAAGAAAAATGGGAGAAAGCCATGGATGAAGAAATGGATGCATTGGAAGCAAATGCAACATGGGAATTGGTACCTTTGCCTAAAGATAAGAATGCAATTGGTTGTAAGTGGGTTTATAAGGTGAAGCACAATGCAGATGGTTCTGTGAATAGATACAAGGCAAGATTTGTAGTCAGGGGGTATGCACAAACATATGGCATTGATTATGAAGAAACATTCAATCCGGTTACAAGGATGGAAACTGTAAGAGCAGTCATTGCTATGGCTGCATCAAAGGGATGGTCTTTACATCAGATGGATGTAAAGAATGCCTTCTTGCATGGTGATTTGCAAGAAGAGGTCTATATGGAGCAGCCACCAGGTTATGTGCATGTTGTTCATCCTGAGTTTGTTTGTAGGTTGAAGAAAGCCTTGTATGGCTTGAAGCAAGCACCAAGAGCATGGTCTAATAAGATAGGACAGTATCTTGTCACTATTGGCTTTCAAATTTCCAAGACAGATTTCTCACTTTATGTGAGAAAAACAGAGAAATATATTATGCTGCTAGTCATTTATGTTGATGATTTGATTATCACAGGTGATAGTGATGAAGATATCCTTCATGTGAAAATGCTATTGAAGCAGAAGTTTGAGATTAAGGATTTGGGAGAGCTGCATTATTTCTCGGGCATTGAGGTGATCAGATCACCAAGTGGGATATGGCTCTTGCAGAGGCAGTATGGATTGGACATGTTGTCCAAATATGGGATGACAGGCTGTAAGCCTATTTTAGTTCCTTTGGAGCAGAATGTGAAGCTGAGCGCAGATGCAGGTGAGCTTCTGGAAGACCCTACTATGTACAGACGCATAATAGGAAGTTTGATTTATATGACTATTATCAGGCCAGATTTGAGCTATGCTATTGGATTGGTAAGTCACTTTATGCAGGCTCCAAGGAAATCGCATTTGGATGCGGCTAGACATATACTCAGGTATGTGAAGTCCATATTGCAGTATGGACTATTTTATGAGACTGGGGTTCAGATACAGTTGCATGGATACATTGATGCTAATTGGGCTTGTAGTATTTCTGATAGACGATCTATCAGCGGATATGTGTTCTCTTTTGGGAGTGCTGCAGTCACTTGGAGCAGCAAGAAACAGCCTATAGTTGCCTTGTCCCGCACAGAGGCTAAGTACAGGGGTGCAACAATGGCTGCATGTGAGGTAGCTTGGTTGCATAAGCTACTTTATGATATGCATCAGCCTACAGATGGGCAGTTGTCATTTATTGTGACAACATGAGTAGTATACACTTGGAAAATAACCCAGTCTATCATACTAGAACAAAGCACATTGAGGTGCATTATCACTATGTGTGGGAGAGGGTTTTACTGGGTCTTATTGATCTAGTTTATGTCAGCATAGAGGATCAGGTAGCTGACATATTTACAAAGGCATTGGGCGCAGAGAAGCTGCGCAAGTTCAGAGACCTGCTTGGTGTGCAGGAATTGGGATTGATCTCGAGGGGGAGTGTTGAGATATCGAGCTCCACTCGTGATATGCCAAGGTGACCGTTGTGCATTTATGTCACCGACTTGTTAGCTACAGATGCAGTTGGTACACTACCCATGAATAATAGCTAGATGACAGCTATCCTTATCTACTCTAGTTCATGGCTCAATTAGTATGCCACCTTAGTTAGTTGAGTTTGGTTTGAGACCCATATATAGGGTTCTTCTATTTATCTGTACAATAGTTCTTTTTGGCTTACACAACTAAGAAGATGAAACTGTTTTCAGCCTCCACCTGTGTGTGTATTCCCCCATTGTGCAAGTGAGAAAGATACAAGTGATACTCCTTCCTTCTCTCCCACAATCTTGACAAACCTGAGTATCCAAGAAGCCTTGTAAGTGCTTTAACACAGACAATTGGCCATGAGGCCTCCTCTGAGAAAGTGCTATGCAAAACCAACAGAAAATTGGGATCAATCCTCGATATGTAATGCCCAAGTGCAACATCCTTTAGGGAACTACCACCAATACTTGATCCTTTGTCTCTTTCCAAGAAATTATCCTCATCTGCAATCTCCAATTGTAAAAGCAACAGTCAGAAAGAAAAAAATGAAAATATTTATGTGGTTCCACAAAAACAAAGAATGCATTACCATTTGATTTTCATTACTCTCAAGTTTGCTTGGATTCCATAAGCTAAGTGATGTCTCCTTGATATCCTTGAGCTCCTTTACATATTCTGACTCCTCCCTTCCAAAATTGGAGATTCCAAGCTTCTCTTAAAATTGAACAAACTCTTTGTTGGCAGCCTATAACTCTCTCCCAACATCTTTAACCTTGCTTAAATATAGGGAAAAAGCATTTGATGTATCTATAAACATATCATCGGATGTTTGAGTATCTAATTTAAGTAAGTCTTCCTTGGATTCATTTTCAACATCCATTATGCCTTTTGCATCTACAAATGCCTCTACAATAACTGCCAAGCAATAATCTTCTCTCAAATTGAAAAGAATTTGGAGATCAAACAATAATATGTACTCCTTGTCTTTAATTGGGAAAGTAGCCAAAGATGGAATGATAAGGCTTGAAGGACTTTCAAATGGCTCATCAATCTCTATATAGTGGTCTCTTTAATTACTGTCTCTGCTTTGAATTCAACAACATCCAAGTCCTTTGCAACTAATGCTTCCATCTAGGTATCTAGTTGCTCCTCAACATCAAATTCATCTACTATCTCTTTAAGAAGGCAACAACTAGATAATTTTGAGGTTTCTTTATGCTTTTCATCAGATTTTAGAGGGCATTTCACAAGGGTAAATACAATTAATGCAATAGACTTAAGCATAAGCCTGCATTTCTTTGGATGTAAAGAGTATAACTCAATTGCATAAAATCTATCAAGCGAATGATAACCACGTTTCTTGGTAAACAAGGACCTGACCTTTCAACAGAGGTGTGAACATACTCCTTGGAATCCAACTAAACAATAGGATATGCCAACTCTTCAAACTTGGCAAAATCTTCCTTGCAAAAGTCCTTTGAGAAATTAAGAACTTGATCAAGGTCCCACTTTGGATTCAAATAGAGGTATTTGTGGATGACTTGTGTGTTCACTCTACTTGGCGAGAATACTTAGACAGGCTCCAAGTGGTCTTTGAATGATGTTGACTATATTGCCTCTCATTGAACCCCTTGAAGTGCTAGTTCTGGGTGAAGCATAGATGTATCCTAGGACACATGGTGTCAAAGTATGGCATTGCCATAGATTTCTCGAAGATAAAGGTCATTGTCGATCTTCCACCCCCAATTGATTACAAGGGTGTTCAATGCTTGTTAGGACATACAGGGTATTATCGACGGTTTGTGTTAAACTATGCATTGATTGTTAGACCTCTATACAAGCTATTGTTTATATTCGAATGGACCGAGGAATGCCAACACATGTATGAGAAACTTAAAAAGACTCTAACCACAACACTGATATTACAAGCCCCATATTGGACACTCACGTTTCACGTGCATATCAACACTTCAAAATTCTTCATAGGAGTTGTGTTGTGCCAACCTGGTAAACACAACTTGGACTATCCAGTGAGCTTTGCTAATAGACAACTCACTGAGATTGAAATGAATTACTCTACAACGAAGGGAGAGGGCTTGGCCTTGGTGTTTTCTGTAAAGAAATTTCGACATTATCTCCTGGCTACGCCTTTTACTTTCTTTGTTGGCCATCAAGCCTTGTTGTATTTGGTTAACAAACCATGTGCTACAAGATGCATTGCTAGATGGCTTCTTTTGATTTTGGAGTTTGATTTCTCTGTGATGGTGCATAAAGGGAAACAACATTACATGACTGACCATATGTCTCGCATCCCCACAGGAGATGCAGCTGGACAAGGCATTGTGGACGAACTGCCAGACGTGCATATATTCCACTTATCTAGTGAAAAAGATTTGTTTAGAGCTGACATGACACCATATTGGGTAGATGACATAGTTCAAGTGCTTGAACATGGACTACCAAAATGACCGATAGAAAAGGCTTGACTCAGGCGGCTCATCCTGAAAATCCAAGCCTAAAAGTTGATAGCTGGGTAACTTTACACGCTAGGGCAAGACAGGTTGCTGTGCAGATGCATGTGTGAGCACAAGATGCATGACGTGCTGACAGAGGCACACTACGGAATTGCAGGAGGAATTTTAGCAGAGATGCGATAGCCCATAAGGTATTGCAGTGCTAGCTGTGGTGGCCCACCCTCTTCCAAGATGCTGCATGACTTGTGAAACATTGTGACGAGTGCCAAAGGACTAAAATTCCGATTCGTAAGGATCACATGGAGCTAATCCCAATTATCGCACAACAACCCTTCGAGAAATGGGAGATTAACTTCATCATACCCATTAGTCCTGCAGCAAAGTATTCACAAGTCAAATACATCATTGTGGCTACTAATTATTTGACAAAATGGACAGAAGCGCAAGCTACGAGAAAGAATGATACTCTAACCACTGCTAAGTTCCTATGGGAGCAAGTGATCTCATAATTTGGCTGCCCCATCAAACTAGTTAGCAACCAAGGCAAACACTTCATCAGTGAAGTGATAGCTCACCTCTTGTCCTTCCTAATCATCCATCAAAAATCCTTGCCCTATTACCCACAAGAAAATGGACAACCCGAATCAACAAATAAATCCTAGTAAATATCACCAAAGTCATCTCTGCTTCATGCAGTGATTGGGATAACAAGCTGATGGTGGCCTTGTGGGCCTACTGTACGGCTTACAAGATAGATGTTGGGGACAAACCTCCTTTAGATTAACATATGGTACAGAGGCAATCCTTCCCTTAGAATTCTTCGTACCAAGCCTCAGGATAGCCCTTCAAGAAAGATGGGATGGGAAGGGGGCATGGATGGAACGCTTGATTGAACTCAAACACTTAATGGAAATCTAGCTTCTAGCCACCCATGTGCTCATATATGAGAAGGCAAGACACAAAAGTTGTTTTGAAAAGCATGTCAAGTAGTGCACCTTCAAATAGGGTGACTTAGTACTGCTATACTCAGTCAAAGGACATAAGAAAAAAATGAAGTTTCACGGGCTAGGACCTTTTAAGATTCAAATCATCAGCTGAACTAGCAACGTAGAACTCAAAACCCTAGAGGGTGAAGGCATAGGCTTCTTCAATGGTAGCCGCATAAAGAAGTATTTCCCTCCCACGCACCCATTGCATGAGCCCCCAACGCTAGCACCCCCTATCCATGTACGAGTAGCCACTATCACTGAGGTGGACGGTGAGGTTGAGGAAGTAGTACCACCAGCTTACCTACACATGATGGTCATTGCTAGACACACATGCACCATCAACACATTGATGGTCATTGCTAGACACACATGCATCATCAACACATTGATCAATAGACACCCACAGTTGCAGCCCACTAATGCTAATCTCACCCCTTATGGGAGTCAATCATACACATTGTTAGGAAAGTGCAAAGTTGTAGTTTCTATCGAGTCTGAAAGCATGCTGATAATCTTCTATGTGTTGCCCAACACTAAGGATGCATGCATGGAATCACTGTTAGGACAAACTTTCAAGAAGCAAGCTCATTGTAATGTCAACTATCAATCGCAGCATATCCACCTAGCCATGGACAACGTTCGCATTGTTACAGCTTTCAGCAAGGGCAGCATGACTCTTTTCAAGACCACGAAGCCACTGGTAGAGGAACCCACTGTCAAGACTAAGGAGGGGGTTGTGGATCGTCACAATCTACCAAGCCTTGATGCCAGCAACCCATTGGCACCAATGCTAAAGCCCACGAACCCCATTTCAAATGGGTACCTAAACACAGAACACTGCCTAGGAATAGCAGTCCATGGCCTCGCAAGGCTAATGATCCACACCCAGAACCTAGGATGCCAAGATGAATCTATAAACACCAATGCAGGGTCAAGCCACAATGGATCTCTAAGGCTTTATTGCAAGCGCAAGGCTACTATGCGGGTAACACTTGGATTTGGTTGCTTAAAACCAAAGCAACCAAAGACCCTACACAAACGCCACCCTCAAGCTTTTGACCACACAAAACATCATGCCAGAGACACTCACAACACAAGAAAATCATGCCGTTAAGTCCAAAGAACCTCCAATGCCCAGCTCAGTAGGGCCCGAACCAATATATCGTCCAAAATCATAGCCTGCTACTAAAAAAATGCCTAGTTCTAGCGTTGTGATGATACTCCTCAAATCTTAAATGTATCTAGTAGCATGACAAGTGCAGCTACCACCATACCCATCAAACTCAAGGCCAAGCTCCAACCTAAAGAGCAAACCAAGCTACAACCATTAGCTATTGAACTCTCTAGTCCTATCAAGCCTCAACCACCCACCAACCTTCAACCCTCTTATGAGCATCGATCAATTCTGTCCTTGGCCATGGACTTAGCTAGAAATATGTGCATGACTTGATTGCTTGCCTTTGACGCTTGGACGCTACATTCACGAACTTGGCTAAAAGCTACGATTGACTAGACTTAGGCCTCTTGGAAGAACCTACAACAACAAAAGTACAAACACTCCCTTGCTCTTGGGAGGAGTCAGATTAAGGCTCCCGAAGTAGCTTAGGAGTTAATTGCAACTGAGATATCCCAGGAGCAAGAAATCAAGCTATGTCTCATTATGTTATATAGCAAAAATACAAGCATGGCCACAAACCAAGAAATCAAGAAGTTGAAATAGCTTACCGACCAAGACTCCTCCTTCTTGCAGAAATGGTATGCTTCACACTTGCAATGGGAGCTAGAGGGATGCCAAATAATGACCAATGCTGAATAGCGATGCACAATCAAGGCATCTGAATATGACCCAACCTATGTTGCTCCAACTTCCTATAGGGAGTTGACTTCCATTCGTAACCAACCCTTGGAAGAACACATTGAGAGACATCCTTATTTAGATCGCATCCTCAGAGGAGGAGTTGTATGTCACTTGTTGAGTGGACTCCAATGACTTCTTACTTGACGTCCTCACTTACATTATACACGTAGGCATTTGCCCTTTCGACATGGATAGCTATGCTAATTTCGAATATAATCCAAATTTCTATGCCTAACTCATGTGAAGGTAAAGCACTAAGATTATGTGCTAAATTCCATTCATCCTCTAACCCCTTAATTCTATGAAGGATTCTTCTCAATTCAGAGAGGGGGAGGTAAGGTGAATCAAACCAAACACATAAGAAAAACCATAAAGGAAAATCGCACATGAGGGACCTCAATGGTAGGACGAAGCTACTTGTGACTGAGGAATTGGAACCCCCCAAGAGGAACACCAAGGAAAAGGGGATTCTACTACAAGAAAATCTATCTTGTAACATTAAAAATATTTGATTTCATTCTTTTGATGACCAAAACAAAGAAAACAACAAATCTTCATGCAGCATCATAGTAAACATCTCCCACAGATTTGATAGAATCAATCATAATCTTCAAATTCTTCATAGAATCCATCAATATAATAATGAACATAAAAGAATACACCATCTTTGAATGGAAATTAATCACATAATATTCATCTTCAATGTCTTCATAGTTTTCTCTCTCAATCTCTCATATACAGTTACACTGTTTTGATAGAATTAGCTCTCTCTCTCTCTCTTTCTCTCTCTCTCTCTCTCTCTCTCTCTCTCTCTCTCTCTCTCTCTCTCTCTCTCTCTCTCTCTCTCTCTCTCTCTATCAATAGTACATCATATCCTCACTACAATACTCTCATAATAACTCTCAATAATCCTTTTTAGGTCGTGGATGCACCTCCCAAGAGGTATGTCTGATATGAAGAGTCACCAGAGCCACTACAGTGTCTTTTCATAGCTCACTACTGTCACTGTCACTCGGTCTTCTCTTCAGTCTTCAACAGCTGCTTCTTCCATTTGTTTTAGCTCTTTTGAACTTAGATTCATCATTTCCAAAGGTTAGAAAACTTTCCCAAAGTCACACATACTTTCTATAGAACACTTATAGAAGATCTACAGAATAGTTACAGTACAGTACCAGAGCAGCTACAGTATAGTTACAGTACAGAGACAGAGCAAAGACAGAGGCTCTACAGAAGGTCTACAAAGGGTTAGAGAAGGTCATAGAGGGTCATCAGAACCTCATAACTCATACTCAAACCATTCCAAACTTATCAAAAACTATTCAATAGGCTTCCAAAAGATCTCAATCTTCATCAGTCATCAATCCATGTTTCATACAGAAGACAATCAGAACAAAACAGAAGCTATACAGAACCAATCAGAACCTCAACATAACCTATCAGAACATCACAGAGCTTCATATCTCCACTGAGAATCATCATGAACTTCCAAAACATAATCAATAACATCCAAAACACTTTCAAACACTTCCATTAACAACCATACATCACTCTAAATCCATAAAAAATCAATCATTCAGACCTCAAAAACAACAAAAATCAGTCAAAAATTCAGTCAATCTTCACTCTCAACATATCCCCACACTTAGAAAGGAAGTGTCCTCGCGACCTAAGGAAAAGAAGAATATAAGTTCATTAAAGAGCTCAATTTTATCTTACATAGGATCTTCAATAATCTCGCTAAACCACGACCCCAACTTATTACCTGTATTTGATAGAAAAATACCACTAAAGGAAAACTTTCGTTATTCATTAACTCATCTGATTAATCATTTAAAAAGTCATAACAAATTTGTAAAGGATATAAGAGGTTCTCTTCAGCTTTGCACCATAGGCATCCATCCACCATTAACTGTTTGAAAAGAGCTCTCGAACAAATTATTCTCAATCAGCATGAACTCATCACATACAATTATTACAACACACAATCAAACACTAACATAACCATCTGAATGACACCTACAAAAAGAGATATATATATTAATAAGAATCATCCAAAATACATTGCAAAGGCATCAACATGTCCAAGGAACTCTCTCTATGTGCTCTAAACAAATTGTTACATGTGAGGTAAGCAGGGAGATCACTACTAGAGGTAGCAGGAATTGTGACTGAAGGAAGAACTGAAGGAGTTTTATCTGCCACACGCTTCAAGCGCTTTCGCTGAATGACCAGCGGAGGAGGAGAATCAAGATCCTCTATATCAATAGGTTTTGACTCTTCTGAAGGTGGAGGGGGAGGTACTGGATCAAATGGAGGAGGTGGAAGCACACCCTTCTTTAGACCTGAGTATGTCAAGAAAGCATACAGGTAGGAACCATATGTGACATTTGTGACGTTTTCCCTGGTTACTTTGACAAAATGTTGATCCATCTTTGTAAGCAAGTAAGTGCTCCAATCAATGGCCACCCCTTTTAACACCAGCTTGGAAGCTGTGAAGAGCTCTTTGGACAAGTAATGGGATGGTGTTTTGGCAGGCATAAACCTGTTTTGGAGAAACTGGCAGACCAACTTCCACAGAGGATTAGTGATCATGGAAAAAGAGACTCCTGAAGTGTTGATCACTTTCTTAACATCCAAAATTTCCTTGGTCTGCTTCTGTAACAGCTTGAAAATCTCATCATTGGAGAATAATTTTCTAGCTGTAACAAAGGGCTCTCCTTTGTAGGGAAGAGACAGAGCCTTCCCTAACCCTTGGGGTGTCAATATCATGGAAGCACCATGAACCAGTCCCGACTTCTTATTGTATGAGGCAAGGAACTCATCACACAAAGATGGATCATCTGGAATCAGTGGGAATGAAGCAGCCACGAAAGTCACAAGTCTGGCTTTTGCTATAGGCTCAAAAGCCAGTAGGGAAGAATAATCCCTACTGACCAGTGGGACATAATGGATAGGAGGAGGAGCGTGAGACGCCATTCAGATGGAAAACACACACACCACAACACAGACAATCACAAAGAATGCCTGCAAAATAACCAAAGGGCTATCAAAAAGAAATCAATCAAAAGAAGGACACACATACATAGACGTAACTAACCCAATTTACCACCCCAAACAACCCACATCCTAGAAAAAAATTTGGCATGACCTCTACACTTATACGACCGAAAACTTCATGCGATGCAACAAACAGGCACCCAAATCCCCGTATCAGGAAAGAAAGAAAGAACTACAAACCGTACCCGTAAGCGTAGCACATAGACAAACCATAATACCATAAAAATGTACATTAAGATCTAACCATAACCTTGACCATCAAGTTCAACTAAGAGGACTTTACACGCCCATCCCACGAAGCGTGTTTATTAAAAAGGGAAAAAAGTGCATTGAGAGGGAATTGTTTTAATGAAGGGTTCATTTTAAGAAATTATTAACAATGGGTGACATTTTATTAGGTTATTAACCTTAATAAGAAAATGGCAGTTCCTTCTTAAATTTGTAATTACAAATTATTAGGGTGAAACGGTGCTTATCAAAACCCGGACTACGATTCCCAGACTGGGTCTCTAAATGCAAATTCATTAATTAAAAATTAATAG
The DNA here is from genome assembly GCF_053477565.2 of Lygodium microphyllum. Lineage (NCBI taxonomy): Eukaryota > Viridiplantae > Streptophyta > Polypodiopsida > Schizaeales > Lygodiaceae > Lygodium > Lygodium microphyllum. The sequence goes on along the minus strand of NC_141164.1, from coordinate 118,044,031 downwards.
TGATGTGAAGCGCTTTTTTGCCAGTGCGTGCTTTTTTGTGATGGTGGCTGGTTCATTTTTATTACAAATTAAGGTGCCTCTTAAGCGCACGTAGGGCGTGCAAAGTGAACGGCTAAGAAGAAGAAGAAGAAGAAGAAGAAGAAGAAGGGAGCTCCTTTTGGCCACACACAAGAATGAGCTTCTCATTCACTTTTCAACTTTATATACAAAACCCTAAATCCCTTTTGGGCAGTCATCCCCTTATCCCATTTTTTACATGGCCAGCCTAGGCCCTTTTTCCCATTGTCCTCCTATCTTCTTAGCTTCCTCCCTACTGCTCATCTACCTTTACAATTTGCACATATGAGAGCCCGGAACTCTTTAAAATAAATCCTGGTGTGCCTTACACTCTTTTACACGAGTATTAACTTGCACTTCTCGTGTAGAACTTTCTCCTTGATTTAGGGCTTTTCTGCACTTCTTGCATTTCCTAATTTTTCTTAGCGTGCCTTCACCTTCCATTTCACTTTTGCCTTAGCCTTATCTTTTGATTCAAATTTTTCAACTTTTCCACCTTTGTTCGTTTGAGGGTTAACATTAAGCCCCTCCTAGATGAGTGCTAGTCCATGGCACTCACAGTCGTAGGTAGCAGGCTTTAGCATGCACCGAAGACGTGGGTGGTAAGGACGTCTGTGGTTGCCTTGGAAAATTTCTGGTGGTGGACAGATGAAGGTTGTTGGGGCCACATTGTTGGCGTGGGTGGCTGGTGGTAGGATGGTTGGAGTTGGCGGTAGGGATGTTCGTTGTCGGGAATTGCGCTGGGGACTGGCACAGGTGGTGGTTTGTGGGGATTGTGCACAGGTCGATTGTTTGGTGGGCTAGCATGATAGGAATGGTCAAGAGGTCAGAATTGAGTGACAATGAAGAGTTGACGATGCATTTGATGGATTCTTTAGTACCTGCGATTGAAAGCCTCTTATATGTGGTCTCTCCCTAGGGGTAGTGCTAGTCTTCAGATCGTGCACAAGGACGTAGTTTGATTAGTTTGGGAGACAGGTCAAACTCTAAGAAAGCGAGAGTATTGTCTTGCACTTGAGGGCCCAAACTGTGTATATATTTCGGTGCAGATATGATGTGAGTGCTCTTGCATACTTAGATATTATGTAATTAGAAGACCACGGGTCTGGTTCCTCGTAACAATGTGTGGATGAAGCAAAGTTGTCCATGTTGAGGAGAAGTACACAGGAAGGTGTATGAGACATCCTTTGCATTGTGACAAAATGATGTAGCATGATTGAACACATTGACACCGAACTTTCAGTAGCTTGTAGATATTGGGTTTGCTTGACAAGTACGGTGTACTTTTCATGGCCATTCGTGTGGTGCTTACCACAATCGATTGCAATGATACTAAGGTGGAGTGCAAAAAGGAATCGTGCAAATGGGTCAAGGTAACAAGTCTAACCATAGGCGAGAAAAGCTCCCTAGGTATGTCCTACCCTTGATGTGCCTTGAACAATTGTGGGGGATGTGTAGAGGGCTAGGGGACTAGGTACAAGGCTTGCCGACCAAGGCATGTCCTACCCTTTATGTGCCCTGAACAATTGTGGGGGATGTGTAGAGGGCTAGGGGACTAGGTACAAGGCTTGCCGACCAAGGTATGTCCTACCCTTGATGTGCCTTGAACAATTGTGGGGGATGTGTAGAGGGCTAGGGGACTAGGTACAAGGCTTGCCAACCAAGGTCACTGGGCATACCTAATTTGAGGTCACTAGGGGACTAGGTACAAGGCTTGCCGACCAAGGTATGTCCTACCCTTGATGTGCCTTGAACAATTGTGGGGGATGTGTAGAGGGCTAGGGGACTAGGTACAAGGCTTGCCGACCAAGGTCACTGGGCATACCTAATTTGAGGACCCCTAGGTATTGTGCTGTGATTGTGAGTGCTTTTTTCTTTTCTTTTCTTTTTTTCTTTTTCTTATTTTCTTGTATTTTTCACTTTTTTTAAAAAAGAATAAAATGAGTACAACCATTGCAATTGTTGAGGCTATCAGCTTTTCAATTGGATGAGGAAATGTCGAGATTCAAAGGCTATGAAATTGGATATTACAGCGATGATTATGTCACATTTGTGCTAGAGGAAAAGTTGTTGAGATGGGGAGATACACTGTAGATTTTTCAAAACCTCTTTGTAACGTACATGTTGGTACAATTGAGGTAATAGCTGTCGTAAGTGCCATGTATAGAGTTTGACCCAAAAAAGAAAGTGGCCATCGACCATGCTTTGGGCCATGCAATGTGGGCGATCGGAAAGGGTGATTTTCACTTTTGGCAGTGTGGCTTCGTCATGGCTCTTTGTGAGGTTGGTGCTCTTGTGGTGACTTGGGCATTGAATACTTTCATACAAAGACCTGTGTCATCCTACATCCACTTGACACTTCGTGAGAGTATATGCAAGTCACATGCATCAATTATAGTGAACAGATGCAACATATAAAGATATTACTTTATCAAAATCCTATGGTGCTAGCTGTGATGCATATCATTGGCGCTTGTTAAAGACATGCCATGGATTAGTAGTAAGGGAGGTTTGTATAGTTGGGGGGCCTGTCCCTTTAACCACTTAAGGACAAAAAGATATGACAAGATGGCATTTGGCAAGTAGCTTATACAACATAGGGCCTATTCTATTTGTATGAGGCGGGGTGAATTTCGGTGATCAGAGGATTGGGTTGTGCCAGTGGTGGGCTCCTGTCCGCGGCTGGGTGGGGAAGATATCGGACGGGACCCGAATGGTGTAGTCCCTGGCCGCAACTGTTTCAAGAATGCTTTTAAATAATCCGTCAAATTCCCTCTTGTTTCTAGCTGCCTTCTCCTCTTTTGAGCACTTGGTGCCCGAGCGTCTGGTGAGGGCCTGCACGGCAGGGGTTGCCACCCCCCAGGCATGCCCTTGAGCCTTTGTTCTCCTGGCCTAGGAAGTCTTTGGCTTGCCTCCAGGGCGGTGTCACTTAGGGCCTCTTTTTGGTGTGTACCTCTTAAGGGTAGGCACATATCGCTCTGGTGGAGGCGCTTGTGCCTTATGCTCCCTTCTATAGAGGAGAGCTTTCTTGTATGCCAGTTGCATTGTGTGCTCCATGATGGCTACTGTGGGGAAATATGCAAAATGTGAATCAAGGTTAGGCTTTGAGGCAGGATAGAATTATTTGCATGAAAGGGATTAAATAGTGGATTATCAAGCGCTTATGAGGAGGAGGGGTGAGGTGAGGCATGCAGTGTTTGTTGTAGAGGGACGACCCCCATGATGATGTTCATCCTACCTGGATTGCGGGGCGTATTCCAACCATTAGCAGATCTTATGCTAAGTTGCGTGGACTGGTTGTCATGGAGTGGAGTAGGGCTCGTCCCTGGAAGGATAGACCGAAAAAGAAAAAGGTATATAGAAGGGAACGGTGCCCTGTCTACGCCATCAGGGATGTTGGTCAAAGCTTCCTATGGTGGTAATGAGGGTTGCATGCCCTCCACCTGGAGGTGGGAATGGTCACACGACTTCTAGATGTGTGGTGAGAGGAGGACCTAAGGAGATCAGCCTATCCAACCCAACTCTTCTCCCTACACTTGACTATCATTGCTTGTGTGTGTTGATATTATCTATATGAGAGGTCACAAAACTCATTGTATATTCATGTACATATTCACGAATCGATGTCACTTCATGAGGATAAAAACCAATTGTAGAACTCGGGATTGTACTAGAGTGTGGCACACACATCTAGTACTCGTGGCAGCTTACTCAATAATAATAGATATTTTGCAACATCGAGTAGCATGGTACCTTGTCTGAGTCTACTGGCAACATGTAGCGCCACATAGGTTGGGTCTCTTTGAGACCGTCATTTGGCCAATCGCTCCTCTGAGATTGTCATAATCTAGGCTCCTAGTTCGGCCATTGTAAGACGGTTTTCAAACTAATGTTTTTGAAATTGACTTTGACTCCTTGATTGTTGCTTTAGTTGCTCTGTTTCTAAGAGATTTGGTTGGCAAAGCACATCATTGAATGTCACAGTTAAGTATAGCTCGTCGACTTCCTCATCAAGATGTTCATGCAAGAGCCTGTCATAGTGCTCGTCAAGATGTTCTTGCTCTTCTCAGGATAGAGGAAATAGCAAGTATTCTTTCAGCTGCGCCCATGTCTGCTAGGATGTAGACACGTGCAAACACTTTGAGCTTAGCATCCAACTCAGTTAAGCATTTTATGACACTTCTATGTTCAATGAGGGCTTTCTTGATTGCTATCTCATGCAAGGTTCTAGGATTTTTTCTAGGCTTAAGCATAGCTGGGGGGTCAGGCCTAGATAAGCAAGATGGTCAATGCTAGGATTGCTTATATTCTCGAGGTTTTCATGCTTTTCCTGAGGTTTTACTGTTATTGTGTCATGGTTCTCCTCAGATGTGACTGGTATAGTCCTATCACCTTGTTGTGACAGTATTGTATCCACTCTTGATTGGTCAATGAAAATTCTGTTTGTCAACAGATTGAGTGTTGCAAGCAACCGTTGATGGTAATGGTTGCTCTAACTTATCAGAGCACATGGATGCATCTGAGGTTTCACTGCTATTAGGAGAGATGGTAATGGGTTCGTTGGTGGATGGGCTTGATGTTTTATTCCTCAGCTCTTCAGTGCTCTTGGTCTCAATCTTATTGGTGTCTATCACCACTTGCAACTAATGTTGTTTCCATTGTTTTGTCCTCTTTTTCTTGGGCACTTGTAGTGTCTCCTTTAAGGACTCAAGACCCTGAACTAGGTCAATCGTTGATGTGTTTGGTTGGGCCCCTGTATTCTCTTTCTCTAGTGTGTCCTTGTGGGACATAGTTGCGGCCTACTGAATATCCTTGCTAGGTTGCGAGGGTACAATTGCCTCTCTTTTTGGAGAGTCTAGCTCTTTAGCTAATTCTCCTTTGTTTAGCTCCTCCTCTGATTCCTAATTGGAACCGGTAGATGCTAGTTCAGTGGACTAGCTATTGTTGGTGGATTGTAGTGTCAAGTCCTTAAGCAGATCAGAAGTGGCCATGTCTTTTGTTGCCCTTTGCGCATTTACTTGTGTAGATCAGTTGAGCTAGTCATGATGGATTGTACAAGCATACCCTTAGGCTGAGAACTAAGGGTGGTGTCATGTCCCACCTCTTGGACATTTGGAAGCTTAGATGGAGATAGAGATTGGAATTGAGTAGTTGTACTTGATGACTGTTGTTGTGCTTCCTGTGTTTGTTTAGGAAAAGAGGGTGTAGGAGACTTGGGACTCCTAAGTGGCTTTGACGCTGGCTGGAAGATTTGCTCGTGGTTGTTAGATGATTCTACCATTTTCTTTATTGAGCAGTTAGCCTTAGCATGAGCAATGTTGTGCCTATAATGCTTGTTATCCTCTTGGGAAATCAAAGGCTCCTTGGGCACTAGTGGCTTTTGCATACCCTCAATGATTATATCTAATTTCTGCTTGTCAAGCACGCTAGGCGGCTGAGGATCTACCCTTCGAATATTCTCGTTTGGTTTCTTGCTTTCAATCATGAGGGGCTCGGTCACTCCAATGTTTTTGACTCGAGACTTGGTTTTTCATTTAGACTTCCTCCTGCGCTTCTTTGCTCTTGATATGTCTTGGCCTTCGACTAACAAAGAAGGTTTAGCAGGGGATTTTGGTACCCAAATCCATCAGTTACCTCCGTAATACCCTTGTGCACATAGCAATTCTTGGATATCCATCTCGATGTTGTGCTGGATCTCCATCGATACCTTCGTCTATAAGGCTTGGGATTTTTTTGGGGTCTTCTACAATATTTGTAAGTCCAAAGCCCGTCCTTGTCATTGTCTCCTGACCTTCTTGTTTCAAGCATGGCCTCACTCAGTGGTTCTCGTTGTTCGACCTGTGCTTGTGTCAACTCTTTTAACAAGTCCTTGCTCTCATTAGTCGGCTTGATTGCTATGTCAACACCTTTCTTGTCTTTCCCTTGAGGTTCGATGAGGTCACCCTTACTAAAGGTTGCGATTATCCTCACACCCGGTAGTGTCAAGTGTATCCTCTGTGCTACATAATCGGCCTCACACTTGGTCGCCCTTTTGAAAGGTCGTCCAAGGAGGGTTTCCTTCCCACAATTAGCACTATTTGGAGGAACATGGAATATGATAGGCAAGCCTTCCGTTTCAATGGTTACAAGGATTTTGCACTTCCCCATAAGTGCTTGGGAGTGTCCCCCCGTAAGGACTAAGAGTTGCGTTAGTTGGTGTGAGCTCTGGTTGGCCTAGTAGAGTCCATGCTTCATAGGTCAAGATATTAAAATCAGCTCCTTCATCGATGAGAGCATCGATATAGTGCTCCTTTTTTGCTGTGAGTTTGACCCTAAGATAAGCAGGTGGTACTATGTCTTCATCTTTCGGGTCTTGGCTTGTAAATTCAAGCCTTCTGATACATGCCCTTGAGTCCTAATTACATGACCAGATGTGGACTCTCCACTAATTTCTTGGGTCGTCTGTGCAATGTCGTCCAAGGAGCATCTATCATCATGACTGTCATGTCTATCATTCTTGCAGTTGTAGCTTGATGTTGTTGCCTTCCGCTTTGACTAGATGCAGTCCGAATGCATTCGATACATGTTTTTGTGGTGTGGCCTTTTTGCCCTTGTTGGCTAGATTGGCCCTTTGAGGTTCTAGGGTCTCTATTTGTCTTTGTTCGAGTATGGGCTTTTGGTTTCTCTTTTGCAGGTGAGAATCCATGCTTGTGTAGAGCCATGACTACACTAGGAACTAATTTGGAGGACCTGTCACAGCGCATGTTTTCTCCTCAACCTACTTGAGGGAGGTGTAGGATTCCCAGGGGGCAGTCCCCCCGACCCGTAGGGCCATTACGGTAACCACCATGTGTGATTTAAAGGACCGTTTGTAGCCAAGTTTTGAACTATTTGCTCTAGATTTTAGTTTAGTAATAGATCTATGATGTGCTTTTGGCTCTGCGTGGTCTCTAGTTGGTTTCAGAATCTATAGGTTAGAATTTTGAACACATCCAAATTCGGCTCAACAGGTCCAAATTGCAGGGACAGAATGCCCGATTAGGCCTATCCAAATGGCCGAGGGCCGAATGTAACTGGTTGAAATGTTAAATTTGGCCAGTCCGAGTGCGTTTGTCTAAGGGCTGAGTGCCCGAGTGGTCTGAAGGCCGAGTGGCCAAGTGGGCCAAGGGCCGAATGATAACTTGTTCGAATGGGGTTGGCCGAGTGGGCCGAGGGCCGAATGATAACTTTGTTCAAAGTCAGAGACAGAGACAGAGAGTTGGAGTAACAATGTAGAGAAATGTGCTCTCTCTACCTTCCATTATCCATTCTCACACATAATTAAAGTGAATAGTATAACCTAAGGTCTCTAGGACCATTCACCCCAAAGACTGTTAAGTCCTAAAACACTGACTTATTCAATGTCTACATAGTGTGGTACAGCTGGACATCCTAAGTGTTGGGTACAGTCATAACTGAAGATAGATAGATGAGCTTGAAGTCTAACACTCCCCCTCAAGCTCAGGACAGCATCTGGACACCAAGTAGCTGTCTAAAAACAATGAACTTATCTTTACCCAGAGACTTGGTAAAGATATCTGCACTGCTCATTAGTCTTTGCATGCATGAGATCAACTCTCCTTGCAAGAACCATCTCTCTGATGAAATGATAGTGCACCTCTATGTGTTTTGTCATGGCATGGTATACTGGATTCATATCCAGGAGTACACTACTCAGATTATCACATAACAAGGTCACTAGAGCATCCACCTATATATCTAAATCAGCCATAATCTTGAACAGCCATGCAATCTCGCATGCTGCCAATGCAACACCCCTGTACTCTGCCTCAATACTCGATAAAGCAATCATAGGATGCTTCTTGCTGCTCCAACTGATAATGCCGCTACCAAACCCGAAAGCATAGCCACTACTACGGTCATATGAGCATCCTGCCTAATCTACATCTGTATATCCAATCAGTTTCAAGGGCTTATCTCTGATATAGAATAGCCCATAATCTACAGCGGACTTAACATATCTCATAATGCATCTAACTGCATCCAAATGAGGCTTTCTAGGCTTCTGCATAAACTAGCTTATGAGCCCTACAGCATAGCTCAAGTCAGGCCTAGTGATGGTTAAGTAAATCAGACTGCCAACCATTTATCTGTACATAGTCCTCTACTTCAGCCCTAGTGCTCATGTCTAGCTTGACGTTCTGATCAAGAGGTGTATCCAATGGTTTGCATTCAGCCATGCCATACTTCTTCATCATTTCCATGGCATAGTGCTTCTGCATCAGCCATAAACCATTTTTAGCTAGAACTACCTCAATTCCCAAGAAATACTTCAGTTCTCCTAGGTTCTTCATGTCAAATTTAGATTTCAGCATCTTCATTACATGCTGTATGCCCAAGTCATCATCGCTAGGGATTATCAAATCATCATCGTATATGACCAGCACTACCAATCTTTTTTGTAAATAGGCTGTGATCAGCCCTACCAAAACAGAAATCCCAAGCTCTGCAATGCAAGTAATTACTGATCCTTTGCATGCAAGGCTCTCGGAGCTTGCTTCATCCCGTACAATGCCTTTTTTAGCATGCATACATAATGCTAAAAATCAGGGTGTACATATCCTTCTGGATGAACCATATAGACATTCTTTTCCAAGTCATCGTTAAGAAAGGCATTCTTCACGTCCATCTGCTACAATTTCCAGCCTCTCTAGCAATAGCCAAAGCAATCACAATGGGTATGGTTGCCATCTTGGCAACAAGGTTGAATGTTTCCTCATAATCAAGTCCATACTGTTGGGCATACCCCTTAGCAACCAGCCTAGCTTTGTACCTTTTAACACTGCCATATGATTTGCATTTGATCTTGCAGACCCGTTTGTAGCCAAAGGTATTTTTTGCTTTAGGCAGTGGCACAAGATCCCATGTCTTATTTCCACCAAGGCATTCATTTCTTCATCCATAGCTACACACCAGTTCTCATCTTTCACTACTTCAGCATATGTACCTCGTTCTTTGATCTCCATCACTTTTGTCATGTAAGCATAATGCTTTGCAGAGTAGCCACTGTACGTCAACCTATCAACAAGATACTTGACTCTCTGCAATCGTCTAGGCTATGGTGCACTGCTCGATTCTCCTCTCTCATGAGGCAAAATGTACCTGCTTTGCCTCATACCAGGCGTATAGATAGTCGAAATACCAAGTTCATTGTCTAAAGTGTCAACAGACTCATATCCAGAAATAATTCTACAAGGTGTCATCATACCAGATGCATCCTCAGTAGCTTTCTCTTTTCCTTTGATATCCAAGACATCATATCTCCCCCTCACTAACATATACTGGTGTTCATTGGATAATGAGCTCCTCAATCTCCCTATCCATGGGGATTGTTGACATATCGAGCTCCACTCGTGATACGCCAGGGTGACCGTTGTGTATTTATGTCACCGACTTGTCAGTTGCAGATGCGGTTGGTACACCGCCGATGAATAATAGCTACATGATAGCTATCCTTATCTACTCTAGTTCGTGGCTCAGTTAGTATGCCACCTTAGTTAGTTGAGTTTGGTTTGAGACCCATATATAGGGTTCTTCTATTTCTTTGTATTGGAGTTCTTTTGGCTTACACAACTAAGAAGAGGAAAACTGTTTTCAGCCTCCACCCTTGTGTGTATTCCCCCATTGTGCAAGCAAGAAAGCTACAAGTGAGACTCCTTCCTTCTCTCCCACAATCTTGACATGGTATCAGAGCCTTGTTCGTGGTAAGGAGCTCAAGAAAGCAAGCCAAGCTCACGGTGTTCTGGTAAGAGGAGCAGTGTTGCTTTCATTTTCTGTTTTGGGAGCAGATCTCTGCAGGTAGCACAGCCGGAAAGTGCAGGAGTGCATTGTCTCAAGTTGAGACGCCCTTCGCGGTGAAGCAAGAGGGTAGTATATGCTGCGGGCAAGGGCTTTAGCCCTTGGCGACCTTGTTTTTTTGATTTGAGGCCATTTCGGGGCCTGTTTTGCAGACGGAAGTTTTCTGCACGCACTCAGGAAAAGGCTCAGTTTTATACTGTGCAGCCACTGTTCTACAGGTCGGTGAAAAGTTACTGTAGAAATTGCATCGTATGCTTGTGCGCAGAGACATTGGGAGTTTCAGAATCATCATTGGTTCTTGTTTATGCAAAATTGTCACTAGGAAGTGACTGTGTGGTCAAATACCACTTTCGCCAGTTTTGCAGATTTGCCCTTGTGAGGGTGAAGCTGTGTTTTTTGCAGTGACAGAATTTTTTGCAGTATTCTGTAATGGCGTCTGATTCTCTTTCACAGATTGTCACTGAAAAGCTTGACAAGAACAACTTCCAGGCATGGAATTTTAGAATGACGAATTTCCTTATGGGAAAAGGATATTGGGAATTTGTTGCAGGAAATGAAGAAGAACCAGTTCTTCCTGATGTTCCCAATCAACAGCAAATGCAGGCATTCAAAGCATGACATGAGAGAGCCAGGAAAGTTATGTACTGGCTGTCTATCAGTATTTCAGACTCTATGATTGTGCATATTCAGGATGCAAGTACGCCAAAGGAGGCATGGGATACTCTGTCAAAGATGTATAGCACAAATACGCAAGCCAGGAAAATGCAGCTCAAGCAAGAGTTGCACAATGTGCAAAGAGAAAATATGAGCATCAATGACTACCACATGAAGGTGAAGAAGATTGCAGATGCACTTGCTTCCATTGGGTCGCCAGTGGAAGATGATGATTTAGTTTCTGTGACCCTGAATGGTCTAGGAAAGGATTATGCACAGTTTCGGACATCCATTTCAGTTCGTGAAAGATTTCCTGATTTTGAGGAGTTGATTGCTCTTCTAATTTCTAAGGAACAGAGAAATGGTGGTGCATCTTCTTCAGGAGGAACTTCAAAAGAAGCTCTCTTCTACTCAAACGCTGGAAGAGGTAGAGGCAGAGGTAGAGGAGGCCGATATGGAGGCCGTGGTAGAAATCAGAATATGCAGCAAACTCAAGAAAACCAGTCCTATGGAGGAGGACATGGTAACTCTAGAGGCAGGGGGAACCAAAGAGGTCGTGGTGGATGGCAAAGAGGCCAAAATGCAAACAGTAATGTTGAATGCTACTACTGTGGTAAAATGGGTCATATGGCTAAAGACTGCTATAAAAAGCAGAATGACATCATGAATGGAAAACTACAACAAGGGAATTATGCATCTTCTAGTAGACAGGGTGATGACAGAAATGAGCACTTGTTTATGGTGCAGCACATGAACAATTCTGTGACAAGTGCAGAAGAAAGCAATGATGTATGGTATGTTGACTCAGGTGCATCAAACCACATGACAGGTCATGCAGAATGGATGGAGGATGCAAGAAAAATGGAAAAACCAGGATTTGTGGAGACTGGTGATGATACTGCACATCCTATTGTGCAGATTGGAAAAATTCCTTTGTCTATGCAGGATGGGAAAAAGAAATACCTCTCCGATGTATTTCATGTCCCGAATATCACCAAGAATCTGGTTTCTGTTGGTCAAATGGTTGAGCAGGGCTTGCAGGTCAGATTTAATCCTCATGGATGCTTTGTTGAGGATATGAAAAATAAAGGTCACTTGATAGCAAAAGGAAAGAAGAAGGGCAGAATGTTTACATTGGATGCAGACATGTCTGAATTGAGTGCAGCAATGTTTGCACATGGGACCTGTGTAGTTGCAGATATTGATATCTGGCATAAACGCATTGGTCATGTTAATGTACAGCGACTTAAATCAATGCAGGCCCAAAATATTGTTGCAGGTTTGCCGAAATTCAAGGTTGCAGAAATGCATAAGGTATGTGAAGCCTGTCAGTTTGGAAAACAGGCAAGGAAACCATTTCCTAGACATGTTCAAGAGAGTGAGAAGCCATTGGAATTAATCCACTCTGATGTGTGGACTACTAAAGCTGCATCTCTTGGAGGCTGTCATTATTCTGTCACTTTTATTGATGACTATAGCAGAAAAGTTTGGGTGTATTTTATGAAAAAGAAAAGTGAAGTTTTTGGGCATTTCAAAACCCTTAAAGCTATGGCTGAAAAAGAAACAGGTCTGCAAATAAAATGCCTAAGGTCAGATGGAGGGGGAGAGTACCTCTCAAATGAGTTTGCAAGGTTCCTGCAGGAGCATGGCATAAAGCAGCAATATTCATGCAGTTATACCCCACAACAAAATGGAATTGCAGAAAGGAAAAACAGGCATATTGGAGAGGTATCTCGTGCCATGCTCAATGAAAAAGACTTGCCAGATTTTTATTGGGCTGAAGCAGTTGCTACAGCAGTCTACATAATGAACAGGACTCCCACTGCAGCAATACATGGAATGACTCCAGAGGAGAGGTATACTGGTAGGAAACCAAATATTTCTCACTTGAAAATTTTTTGTTGCATTGCCTATGTACATGTGCCAGATGAGTTGAGATCCAAGTTGGATCCAAAAGCTGAGAAGTGCATCTTTATTGGTTACTCTCTGCAGCAAAAAGGGTATAGATGCTATAACCCTTCTACTCGTAAGTTTACAGTGAGCAGAGATGTTGTTTTTGATGAGACGAGTAGCTGGTATAAACCAGTAAATGTGATTGATGATGTAGATGCACAAAATGGTAATGCTGCACAGAATTCACAGCAGCAGTCACAAAATATTAGTGGACCTGGAGCACCCTCTAGCAGTGGTTCACATTCTTCACCATGAACAGGTAGATTGAGATCAGGAGAATCTTCTCAAAGCAATGCAGATAGTGGTATGCAGGTATCACGAAAAGGAAAAGAGAAGGTTGATCAGCCCATGTTTGATGTGAATGCAGGTCACTCTTATGTGGATGGTGAATCCAGTGGCTCAGAACAGAGCATTGATGATGAGTTGGGCATTCCTTCTATTGTTACACCTGGAGTAAGGAAAACTAGGGATATTTTGAGAGCACCTGGGAGTGAACCTACTTTGCGCAGGTCTACGAGAGCTAGGTATCCTGTGGATAGGTTGAAATATGATGGATTTACAGCCATTCACTATGCATATATGGTTAAAGTGATACAGGAACCAGAACCCACTTCTTTTGAGGAAGCCATGGGAAAAGAAAAATGGGAGAAGGCCATGGATGAAGAAATGGATGCCTTGGAAGCAAATGCTACATGGGAATTGGTACCTTTGCCTAAAGGTAAAAATGCAATTGGTTGTAAGTGGGTTTATAAGGTGAAGCACAATGCAGATGGTTCTGTGAACAGATACAAGGCAAGATTAGTAGTCAAGGGGTATGCACAAACATATGGCATTGACTATGAAGAAACATTCAGTCCAGTTGCAAGGATAGCAACCGTAAGAGCAGTCATTGCTATGGCTGCATCAAAGGGATGGTCTTTACATCAGATGGATGTAAAGAATGCCTTCTTGCATGGTGATTTGCAAGAAGAGGTCTATATGGAGCAGCCACCAGGTTATGTGCATGCTGTTCATCCTGAGTTTGTTTGCAGGTTGAAGAAAGCTTTGTATGGCTTGAAGCAAGCACCTAGAGCATGGTCTGACAAGATAGGATAGTATCTTGTCACTATTGGCTTTCAGATTTCCAAGGCAGATTTCTCACTTTATGTGAGAAAAACAGAGAAAGGTATTATGCTGCTTGCCATTTATGTTGATGATTTGATTATGACAGGTGACAGTGATGAAGATATCCTTCATGTGAAAATGCTATTGAAGCAAAAGTTTGAGATGAAGGATTTGGGAGAGCTGCGTTATTTCTTGGGCATTGAGGTGATTAGATCACCAAGTGGGATACAGCTCTTGCAGAGGCAGTATGGATTGGACATGCTGTCCAAATATGGGATGACAGGCTGTAAGCCTATTTCAGTTCCTTTGGAGCAGAATGTGAAGCTGAGCGCAGATGCAGGTGAGCTTCTGGAAGACCCTACTATGTACAGACGCATAGTAGGAAGCTTGATTTATATGACTATTACCAGGCCAGATTTGAGCTATGCTGTTGGATTGGTAAGTCAGTTTATGCAGGCTCCAAGGAAATCGCATTTGGATGCGGCTAGACGCATAATCAGGTATGTGAAGTCCACATTGCAGTATGGACTATTTTATGAGACTGGGGTTCAGATACAGCTGCATGGATACACTGATGCTGATTGGGCTGGTAGTATTTCTGATAGACGATCTACCAGTGGATATGTGTTCTCTTTTGGGAGTGCTGCAGTCACTTGGAGCAGCAAGAAACAGCCTACAGTTGCCTTGTCGAGCACAGAGGCTGAGTACAGGGGTGCAGCAATGGCTGCATGTGAGGTAGCTTGGTTGCATAAGCTACTTTATGATATGCATCAGCCTACAGATGGGCCAGTTGTCATTTATTGTGACAATATGATTTATAGCCATACAGCTTCTCAAATGGTGTCATCTCATGAAAACCTGCAGTGAAGTCCGATTCAAGATATACATGGCTATCATAACAGCCTCTCAACCCAATAATAGAGTGGCATCTTCTTCTCATTCATCATTGCACGAATAGCTTCCATCAAGACCCTATTCTTTCTTTCAGCTACCCCATTTTGCTGAGGAGTATAGCTGTAGGTAAGCTGCATGCGTATGCCATTTTCAGCCAGAAAATTGTCAAACTCATTTGACACATACTCCCCACCGCTATCTGATCTCAAGCAAGTGATATAGCACTCAAATTCCTTTTCAACCTGCTTTTTAAACTGCTAAAAAATAGTAATCACTTCATCCTTTGTCATTAGAATGTAAACCCAAGTATAGCGACTGTAATCATCAATAAATATCACATAATACTTTGAGCCTCCCATAGATGCATTATGGGATGGCCCCCAAACATCATAGTACACTAACTGCAATGAACGTGTACTCTGCCTTACATGTCTGACAAATGGCAACCTCAACTGCTTACCAAACTGGCAAGCATCGCACACATGACCAATATTTGAGTATTGGAACTTGGGTAAACTTGCAACAAGCTATTTTTTCTGCATAAATTGCAGCCTTTGCAAATTCACATGCCCCACTCTCTTGTGCCAAATTTCCAAATCTCTAATAGTGCCAGAACCAAGGGCAAAAATAATTGAATTCAGCTTTGGCAAAGTAGCATCAAGAGTAAACATTCTGCCATTCCTGTGACCGCGAGATATTAACTTGCATCCATTGCCAAACTCTTCAATAAAGCAGCCATGCTTATTGAATCTAACCTACAAGTTCTGCTCTGACGGACAGTAAGTTATTTGTAATCGATGGAACATGCAGTACATCATGCAAATTTTTCTTTATGCCATCATGAACCGCAAGAGGCACTTTGCCTTTATGCTCAATGTTATGCTGCATGTCATCACCTGTACATACATAGCCATGTTTTTCAGTCACCATGTTAGTGAACCAATCACCGTGAGGGGTCATGTGGTTCGATGCCCCTGAATCAATATACCAAACTACATCATCAGTGGATTTTTCAGTAGCCCTGTCTTTTACATACTGCATGGCAAACAGTCTATCACACCTAAAGCATCATCTGCCTGACTAGACGTAGCAAAATGTCCATGATGTTTTCCCTTTTGATTGCCCTACTTCTTCCAGTAGTCCTTGGAAATATGCCCATAT
This sequence comes from Lygodium microphyllum, assembly GCF_053477565.2. Taxonomy (NCBI): domain Eukaryota; kingdom Viridiplantae; phylum Streptophyta; class Polypodiopsida; order Schizaeales; family Lygodiaceae; genus Lygodium; species Lygodium microphyllum. The sequence goes on along the minus strand of NC_141164.1, from coordinate 118,028,371 downwards.
TTTCCGTAGTTATGACAATCCTTATCTTTATTCGGATTGTCACATGGGCATTGCTGTTGGCAAGAGCCTCTGCCTCTAGGGCTAGATCTCCCCCTGCCTCTAAAGTTTCCACCACCTCTTTCATTCGATACTTGCTAGTTGTTGCCTCCATAGGATGCATTTTGTTGGCCTCCTCTACCAGACCCATAGCCTCTACCACGTTTGCCACGGCCGCATTGATTGGAATAAAAAATTGCATCCTTGTTTTTAGAACTGCTTGACCCTGTAGCCAAGCCAAGTTTAACCTCCTCATGGATAAGCAATGCAACTAGCTCATTGAAATCAGGCATTTCAGCCCGCACAAACACAAAAGTGTCAAAAGACTTATACTTAGGCCCCAAGCCATTCAAAATCACAGCAACCATGTCTTCATCTTCAACCTATGAACCAACAGATGCTAGTTGATCTGCAATGGTCTTGATCTCTGTGACATAATCCTGTATGGATCTGCTCTTTCTCTCCATATTGTTGAACTCCCGCTTCAACTATATCTTTCTGGCACTTGTGGTTGTGCCATAGTACTTGACCAGGATGTCCCAAGCATCCTTAGGAGAGCTGCAGTCCATTATCTACATTACCATGGCATCTGATATACATAGAGACAACCAGTGCAAGACCATGTGAGCTCTTTCTGTCCAAGCTCAATGTAGTCATCTTTGATTAGCTATAGGTCGATTTGGGAGCTCAGGTTTAGCTTTGACTCCAGTCACCAACTCCCAATATCCTTTACATTTCAGGAAGTTTTCCATTCTAAACTTTCAGATGGCATAGTTATGGCTATCCAACTTCTCCCCCATAATCTGGGTAATATTGTCTGTCCTTGCTACATTTGCCATGTTGTAGACCTTATCTGGCTACCTACAAACCAATTCTTCTTAACAGTTCAGTTTCAGCCTACAACTATTTATGACAGTTTTTAGCACTCTATGTGCCCAGACATTCAGTTATTCTAGCCTAAAAATAGTGGTGCATATACCTCCTGACACTTGGCAACCATCTAGGTATTGCAACCTGCATGTACTGACTGTATTCAATGCAAAACCAGCATGTATTTGGGCAACCTGTTTATGTATAGACAAGCAGTTTGTAGGCTAAAAAATGATAGTAACCAACAGCTCTTTTTGAGCTCAACACAGAGGGTACGGGCCCCAAGATCACTTACAGCAGTTCAGAGTTATATCTTTTCATATGGGGTTCCAGACATATTAGTCTAACACTAAATGCAACATGAACTGCAAGTACAAAAGCAAGGTACACTTGTTGTAAATTTTAGTCAAACATAAATAGTCAATGATAGTGTATTTCAGTCTGCCAAACTCTTCAAAACATTATAGACATGTACCACCATACATGGGATCCAATACATGAGCCTGACCGCTTCCAAGTTGTCCTGTCTTCAAGAGCAATATCAGACAATGCATTCACGCTTCATGACTATCCAATAGAGTGTCAAAGCATTTGTTTTCTGATCCAAATTTTAGTTTCCAAGAGCATCCAATGCTCATGTCAATCCTCAAACAATTTTGCAGACATATCCAATGTCATACATGTCATCAAGACCAACAAAAAAAACATGTAATCTTCCAGTGTAGATGAATGCTTGTTATAGACTGTGAATGACAGTTTTCAGCCTGTCAAGAACTCATAAATCTGAATTCTTTTGTGTAAACGCCCCGAAAGACGTAGTATGCTTAACAATTATGATATTTGCTTGTTTTCGAGATTTAATATAAAAGAGAATGAACACTTAAAGCTGAAAATGAAAATTACTCACAAAATTACAGCCATGAAAATGTAAAAGTAATGGAAACAAGATTGAGGGTTGAAGATGGGCAACCCCCCCCCCCCCCCCCCCCCCGAAGGAATGTATTTCTGCTCAACCCAAGTCCCTTAGGGAAGAGCTCAGTTACAATCAACCTGAGAGTGAGGAGAAGTAATTCTCACTCTCACAAGATCATGCAAAGATGTACAAACACACATGCATTATCTATTATGCAATGATAAGAACTGATTTCTTTACAGTATGAGAGAAGAAAGAGGGGAAAATTAGCCTTTCTCCATCGTTGATCAGCAGTACATGGATAGGGCTTGCTTCTTGTTGCTAAAATGGAAGAAAGAGCTCGAGAAAGAGGTGTTGTAATGAATTTATAGGCTTGTTGTCCTGTAAAACAGCAGTGATAGAAGAGGGAATATGGAGGAATTTGATAATGGAGAAGTGGGGGATGATGATGGGGATGGATGGGGCCAGTTTCTGGCTATCTGTGGGTGTTGTACATGAGTTTACAGCAAAGAAAAATGATGCCGAATAAAGAAAAACGAGCTCTTATTTATAGGAGAGGGAAGAGCTAGTACAAAAGGGGAAAGTGGAGTAGCACAAGACAAGTGTCCAGCCACATGTCATGAGATGTGACAAGTGGTGGGACACTTGGAAACTTGTGTGACAAGTGTCTTGAGACTTGTCTCTTCTCTATGGCCTTCCTTTTTGGGTTGAATACTGTCAAGAATAGAAACAACCAAATTTAGTAAGCATAGTCAGAATACAGAACTTACTATTTTTAGAATGACATCCCTATTTTTTAAGACTAGCATTTTTAGGCTAAATCGAGGCTCCTAAAATTTAGGGACCTCCTAAAATTTAGGGATCTCCTAAAATTTAGGGACCCCCTCCCAATATGGGTGTCATATGAAAGCTTTTTCCGTGTACATCGCAAAAATGGTATCCGAATCTTCATGCGACTTTCCTATGCAAAGAAATGTGCATTTCAAGCTTTCAGCCCACACATGCACATTATACAAGCATTTCATGATCATGCCATCTTGTTGATTGTAACTGTTTGTTCTGGTGGATCTAGCCCACACTTCAAGGCATCAATCCTTTCTGTGTGCGAGTCTAACCCTGATATGCGTGAGTTCTAGTCACAGGCACCCAATCGGGCCATATAGGTGGAAGTGTGAACTATCTTTTCTCTAACCCACCACGTGGGTCCACCATAACCTGTGACCACTCATCAGTGGCCAGCTCCAATGCACTTTTCTTTATATCTAATTAGTGCAAAGGAAATAAATTTAATAAATCATTATATAGACAAATTAATGAAAAAGGATACAAATTCTGTTTCTATAGAGTTGTGACATTTTGACACCAAACTTCAGTTTATAAGCATGGCATTCAATACATATGTCTTTTTTGCATGTACAGAAGCTTAGTTGATTGTTTTGGACATGTTTGAAGGCTCCAACCTCATGTTTTACATGCATACATGCTGTATGTACCCTATATACATCAGATAGTGAATATTTCTAGACCTACAAATAGTCCTTTCAGCTCATTGATGAGTCCCTGACCAAGTACTACATGTCCAAGCTTTCAATAACCTCTCAAAGAGCATAGGCAAGCTCTATATTTGTCTATGAATGGTGTAAGTGACAGTTTGCAGACATTTATGACAGCAACAGAACCAAGCGCAATCACGTAGGCAGTAGATCTCATGGTAGGAGCATATGTTGATGATGATGATAAAGATGAGCACTTGGATGTGCTCAAGGGTGCTCCCCAAAGCTCCCACAGAAGCCTCAAACACTAACATGAAGCATAGACTCCATCTGACCAAAATGCATACCTTATTGCACAGACAATGACAGTCAATGGCAATCAGCCCTCTTCACTTCAAGAACTTGTGTCTTCACTCCTGAATGCTTCACTCCACAGAGCCCAGTCATGGGTGCTCTGATACCATGTTCAAAGTCAGAGACATAGACAGAGAGTTGGAGTAACAATGTAGAGCAGTGTCCTCTCTCTACCTTCCATTATCCATTCTCACACATAACTAAAGTGAATAGTACAACCTAAGGTCTCTAGGACCATTCACACCAAAGACTGCTAAGTCCTAAAACATTGACTTATTCAATGTCCGCATAGTGTGGTACAGCTGGACATCCCAAGTGTCGGGTACAGTCATAACTAAAGATAGATAGATGAGCTTGAAGTCTAACAAACTTGTCCGAATGGGGTTGGCCAAGTGGGCCGAGGGTCGAATGGCCGAGTCAGGTGGGCCGAGTATCAAGTGGCCCGAATGCTTAACTTGGACGGGCCGAGTGAAAGGCGTCCGAGTGTTGTTGGCCGAGAGACAAATGCTAAAGGGCCAAGTGGATTGAGTGGTTCGAGGGCCGATTCTAGGACTCGGCCTAGAATCGCCGTCACTCGGACAGGCCGAGCGACGCGTTTTTTCGCCAGACTTCCAAGCATTCATCGTGTTGAGTCATCGAGGCCTTCCTACTTGTTGAGCACCTCCAGATCCAAGCTAATCATGTAGGGGAATGTGTGGAATTACCTGTGATGGGCAAATAACTCCTAGATGACAAGATCGAAGCAAGTCCACACAATGAAGCTCTCTCCCTCTCTCCAGCTCTCTTGAAACCATGCAATGTAAAATGTGGCCTTTCTTGCCATTCCTCGTCCCTTATCACCTTGCCCAGGCCTGTATTCACCTTAGTATTGCTTCCCTTACTAATATTTAATCCAAATTTTCTTTTTTTTTCCTTCTTTTCCTTGTTTCAGCTTGTTATACAGCAACAGAAAACCCTACTGTGTGCTCCAATGTTTTGCTCCTATCCTTCCTAAATGCAAGAAAAAATCATAAGAGAAATACCTACACTACTCCATCATGCTTTTCCAAGTCCAAAAACCAAAAACCTACTTGCTAAGGAGATCGAATACCTCTTCAAACTCCCTCGCTTCCTAGCTACCTACCTCAAGCACTGGTTCGGGGAAAACCCTACTTCAATACTTGATTCAAAGCGCGCAAGTACTCAAGTCTTGAATCTGTTGGTCCTGGCAATGGAACCGAAATGTGGGAGCTCTCGTTCAACCACCGAGACCCATAGATCGCTTATTGTTTCAAGCGTTCCAAGCCGATCACTAATGGCTACCTCTCACATAGCTGACGTGCCTTCCATCTCTACAGGTGTAGTGAGCTTACCTCCATGCTCGATCGAGTTACCTCCTCTCCTGAGCACTCTGGTAGCTCCACGATCCAAGTGCAAGCTTCAAGCAAGCTCCATCCTCAAGCTCTGCACTCTAAGCTCCATTTTCGTGAGCAGATAAGAGAAGAGAAGAGAAGAAGAGAGGAGAAGATGGAGAGCTTCTCCTCCCCGGTCCCTCACCCTCACATACTCACTCCCTCACACTCTTACACTCCCTCTGTCAAGCACAAGCTTAAGTAAGCAAGAAGAAGAAGAAGAGAGCTCCTTTTGGCCACACACAAGAATGAGCTTCTCATTCACTTTTCAACTTTATATACAAAACCCTAAATCCCTTTTTGGCGGTCATTCCCTTATCCCGTTTTTTACATGGCCGGCTGTGGCCTAGGCCCTTTTTTCCATTGTCCTCCTATCTTCCTAGCCTCCTTCCTACCACTCATCTACCTTTACAATTTGCACCCGGGTGAGAGCCCAGCACTCTTTAAAATAAATCATGGTGCGTCTTGCACTCTTTTACACTAGTATTAACTTGTGCTTCTCTTGTGTGCCTTTCTCCTTGATTTAGGATTTTTCTGCACTTATTGCATTTTTGGATTCTTCTTGGCACGCCTTCACCTTCTGTTTTGCTTTTGCCTTGGCCTTGTCTTCTGCTTTAGATTTTCCACCTTTGTTCGTTTGAGGGTTAACATTATCCTTCTTTATTTTGTTGTGCATTATAACCTTGCCATGATCACAATCTTGGCCCTTGCCATGGCCTCTATCTTTGCTAGTAGATTAAAACACATGTTCCTCAAACTTGTTCTTCCTTTCAAAAGAAGAGAAATCCAAGCCAAGGTTTTTCTTCTGAAATATTAGTATAGAAATCAAGTCTGCCAAATTAGGGATATCATCCCTCTTATTCATAGATAACTTGAAGCTCTCGTATTTATCTCCAATTTCATCTAAGCATGCATGCACAATATCATCATCATTAATCACCACATTGATAGATCCAAGAGCTACCACAATACTCTTGATCTTTGAGGCATAATCATTGATGGATAGGTTTCATCTTTTCACTTGGTTTAGCTGACTTGAGCTGCAGCTTTCTGGCCTTTGTATTTATCTCAAACAGCCTTGCCAGATTCTTCCATACAATAGTAGGGGTTTTAGATTCTTGCAAATAGGCCATGTAATGAAGCATTCAACCAAGAAAAAAAATCTAACAAAAAACTGGAACATACATAAAATAACAAGAGAACTATTGCACCAAGACATCTTGCCATGTATTAATGATGAGAGTACCAAAAATACATGATAGCCATGGCTGATGCTTCATCTAGCAAGAAGGAAGCTAACACCCAGAAAGTGAACAATAAAACTTAGTGAATGAGCCAAAAGATGTCTTCTCCTAGCCTCTTGCCTTCTTTATCCTAACCCCTCATTTCCAAAGTTAAGGGCACATTTACATGGGCAAGGGCTGAATTTACAAGGGCTGGAAATTACTAGGTATGGAATTAGCATGATTCCAAATTACAAAAATATCAAAGTATTTTTCCTTCATGACAAACCATCCCGTCCTAAGATGGTTTTGTCCTTGAAACCAAGGATAAATGGACCAAATCCATGCCAAAGATGATAGTAATCATGCCCATGTAGCTTTGATATGATAGGAAAGCACTTTCCATGTAAGAGAGACCTTTATGTATACCAGACTGTGAGTAAATTGGCTTTTGCCCAAACATGGCTGATCAAAAACTGTTATAACTTTTGATAGAGTGGTCCAAATGGCACATATGAGGTACAGAAATGAAGTATACAATCCCTAGTATCACGCATAACATCAAAATCAATTTTTGATAAAGTCGGGACAGTTTTATTGTCGACAATAATATCTCACAGCAAGCTGTCCCTGCACAGTCTATGCACAGTCTGTCATGTATCATCCTATAATAAGTAAGGAAAATCATTCACATAAGTGGATGGTTGCCAAGAAGATTCTTCTATAGGTAGACTCTTCCACTTAATGAGGTACTCAGTAAGAGTACGATTTATGAGCACTTTTTCTCTCTTTCCAATAATGCTTTCATGTTCATATAAGACAAGTCCTACTTCATCCATTGGTGGCAACTCTTCCAATACCTGCACATCAGGTCCAACATACTTCTTAAGCTGTGAAACATGAAATACATCACGTATTCTAGTGGAAGAAGGTATTTGGAGCTTATAAGCAAGCTCTCCAACTTTGTCCACTATCAAATATGGTCCATAAAATCTGTGAGCAAGCTTAGTATTCCCACCCTTCAATGAAGCATATTGTGTCTTGGGCACTTTAAGAAACACCCAATCTCCAACTTTGAAGTCCAAATGTATTCTCTTCTCATTGGCATAGGCTTTCATTACTTCTTGTGCTTTCCTTATGCTGTCATTGCATTGTCTCATGAGCATCTCCATCCTTTTCAACTCTTCCTTTGTTTGGGGGTTGATATCTTCATGAAACAAAATCGATGGGATTTGGACTTTGTACCCATAAAGTGCTTCAAATGGAACATACCTATGCTCATGTGATACATGTTGTTATAGCAAAATTCAGCAAGGTGGATCCAACGATCCCATAAAGCTTATGTGTCGTGACAATAATGCCTAAAGTACACTTCCACGAAGTGATTGACTCTCTTCGTTTGCCCATCGGTTTGGGGGTGATAGGCTGTACTAGGAGTGAGAAAAGTACCCATAGAAGAAAATAGACTTCTCCAAAAGTTGCCCATGAATTTTGTATCTCTATCTGATACTACTCTCATTGGCATACCATGTAGCTTGAACACGCCTTCCATAAATTGCTCAGCCACTTGCCTTGCTAAATATTGTATTTTGGTTGGAATAAAGTGGGATAATTTAGTCAATATATCAAAAACCACATAGATACTATTCCATCCATGACTAGTAGTAGGTAATCCCGTTATAAAGTCCATGGAAATGTCGGTCCATTTGCCCATAGGAATAGGTAAAGGCTGAAGGAGTCTGACTGGCAATAAGGTGGAGTCCTTATTTTGTTGGCACTCTAAACACTTGAATACTGAGGCGTAGGGTATTTTCCCCTCTTGAACCACTCCATGCATCATTTGATATGGAACATAGTGAGGGATGTAAATCAGTCCAAGAATCATCCATGTAATGATCGCCCGAATCAAGAGGAAAGCCATCCATTGGGTCATAAAACTCATCATGGATACTCTCTTCATTTTCATGCATCTCTTCTTGAGTAGTAGAGCCTTCAAGCTGTGCTAGACTCCCCTCAATAGGTTCAACATCAAAACAATCTTCATAAATCATGCTAACCTTCAAATTCTTAGCCTTACACTTGGACTTATGGTTGGGTGACCATTTCTCCTCGCATTTGAAGCATAGTCCTTTGGCATACATTTCTTTGAGCTTGTCATTAGACATGCCTTGGATAGGAGCTAAAATTTTGGCACTAATATCAGTCATTTTTCCATCAAACTTATTTTCAACATTAGATCTGAAATTGCTGCCCTATTTTGGTCCATAAATAGTGGGAAAAGTTGGTATCTTGCTATAGGTATTGCTGTGAACATTTATTGGCTTCCCACCATGCTAAAAATAAGTCCTTACATGCCCATAATGGCCTGATGTCTTTGGGGACTGTGTAGGTTGAAAAAAATGCCTTGTTTTTGGCTAAAAACTCTTGTATTTCTACCCATAACGCTTAGCCAATTGAATGGCAACTTGCAAAGATGTAGGCTTCATGGCACCAACTTCGGATGATAAGGTAGACTCCAAACCAAATATATACTTGTTCAATTTGGCATTATTGGAGACTCCATGAACATACATTGAGAGGTTTAAAAACTGATTTGAATACTCTCTAACCGAGAGACCACGTTGCTCAAGGGCGTACCATTTCTTTTCCAAGCGCTCTTTTTCAATGGGAGAGATGAAGACTTCAATCATAGCATTCTTTAGTGCTTTCCAAGATAAGAAGTCATGCCCAATTCTTGTCATATATCTCCATCAAGTATGTGCATAGCCTTCTAAATGAAGGGCTGCAAACTTCACTTTGGCATTATCGGGCCTTGGATAAAGGGAAAAGTACATCTCCAATTTGTCAAACCATTCCTCCAACTCCATAGGTGAAGGATTCTCTCCTTTGAAATTTGAGATGAAAATTTTCTCTTTATACTCTCTCTCATATTGAGGTGGCTGCCCATTGTGGTGTTTTTATCCATTATGGTATTGCTGTCCAAAAGAGTTACCAAGTGAGCCTTGCCTAGGGAAATCATTATTCCAAGTTCCTTGTGCATATGGGGTTTGCTGTCCATACTGCATACCATGACCTTGTGGCTGGAAATAATGTCCTTGAGGCTGAAAATGAGTATTGCCCATATTGGAAGGTTGTCCATGGTACCCTTGATGTTGTCCATGCATAGGAGTATTAAATGGTGGTTGATGCCCACTGTTTTGTTGAGGCCAATCATGATTGGATAAGGGGCTTGGTCTATTAGGCTGAACTTGAGTATGAGAATTGTGTTGTTGCTATCCATAGGAGCTTGGGGCTGAATTCACATGCCCTTGTTCATGCCCACCAATATTTGATTGAGGATAGAATTTTTTATAAAATGGATTGCAACCGTGGATGTCCTCTTCATGCCTAGAGCTTGCTTGAACCCTATCATGTGGATCTTGCCCATATGGCTGAGAATAGGCCTTTGATTGATGGGGCTGAGGCTGAAATGAAGTGGGCTGAATAAAATCTTTAGTATTTGAAGATTCCCCAATCTCAAATTGTCCTACCACCTTCGGAGTAGAGGGTTTGGGTTGCTCTTCAGCCAAATGAGGGTTTGGAACATTAGGACCAGCTATAGGCAACATCTTTTCACTAAAGATAGCCACTAACTTGTCAATACCCATCCTCATACCATCAAGGCCTGATTTCATATCTTTAATATCATTTGAGAGTTTTTGTAGACTATTAGAGTTCATGGAAGCATGGGACATCTCAACTCCATTCGTTGGTTGATTGACAGGAGAATGAGTGGAGCTTATATCAACCTCTTCATTCTCATGATGCATGCAGTATATAGCTTCTTGAGGGGTTTCATGTTCATGTTCATGTTGGTATTCTCTCAGCTCTTCATTGGTGGTCTCCAAAATAGGATCCCTTTTCTTGTTTCTTGCCATGAGTAACTTCATGTCCTGTATGTTGAGATGGCAAGCTCAACACGTGCGGACATTGATGACGGACCACCTAGCTAGATGGGTCCGCACATCTACACTTAGCACGTTGGTGGTCATTATGATACTCACATGGCCACTGACTTATCACTTATTATATTTAGTTTGTTACACCTACCTACAGCTGGCAAAGACATAGCGCCAGTCAATTAGTGTAGCCGGTTATGCACTGTTTGACTTAGTAGGCCACTTTCCTTTATGTTGTATCTTATCTATACTTTGTGTGCATTGTATAGTGTGTGGAAGAAGAAGAAAAAAAACCAGCAAGAAAACGTTTTGGCCTCCATCTCTCTTCTTGTGTTCTTGAGTGAGCTTCCTCTTGTATATATAGTGTGTGTTTGGTGCACTAGCTCAAGAAAGCCCCCCCACCACATGATTCTTGACATGGTATCAGAGCCGCGCCACTGAGAGAGGCTGATTTCGAAGGTTGAAGTGAAGGAGAAGAAGCAAGGTTTGAGCATGCAAGCAATGGGTAAGAAGCTCTCCCATTCTTCCACTCTCTCTCTTGGATAGTGCCTGTGGAGGCACCGAAAGCAGGGTCGAGCAAAAATCTCAAATTGCTGTGAGATTTGGTGTGCAAGAAGATCAGTTATTTTGGGCATCTGAGGTCGTTTCAGGTCCGGTTTTAGAGCCACAAGGTTGCGGACAACAGTTTCAGGGTACATTGTGATTTCGGTTGTATTGATCGAAGTGGGTGCACAGGTTACAGATTGCGAGTCTGTAATTTTTGAGGTGTTTGCAGGAAGCAAATATAAGGTTTATTTGCAAACAGGTTATAGATTATTCTCCTATTGAATCAATAATGGATATATTTTTGCTCGTCTTACAAATCTAAGCTGAAATCGATGATACAAAACCATCATGATGTGCTTTATTTTGCTATGAGCCAATGCATTTGCTATCATACTATATATGGCCTCATAGCCTTATCGACTAACCCTAGTTGTATCACATACTATTTTGAACTTCTTCCTCCATGGATAAACTATTAATAATGTATGTAAGAACCTCATTTAAAGTAGCAAGATGGAGGGATCAATGTCGAGTATATTTGGAAATTCCAACCAGATACTTGCATTTTAATATTGTCTTTATAGGCTCAATCTGTTGACCCTCATCTTGGTCTCCAACATCATCAAAAAATTTCCTGAGAAAAAAGAGACATTTTTATGTAATATAGTAGATTTAGATTATCTTTCAATAGAAAATGACAAATATTAATACTTGCACATATCTTTTTTGCGTTCTACCATTCAAGGATAGTGATAGCATTAGTAGTAATCAATATTTCATTTCCGTATAATCCATTGGATTTTACTTGTATCTTTACAACTTTTGCTTTTGCAATGTTTGTATCCTTCTCCATTTTCTCTAAAAGTAATTTTAATGAAGCATTCTCCTCCTCTAAGGTTGAATTTATTTGTGTGTCCTTTGCTGTCTCTTGTCCCTTATCTTTACATTGATTCAATTTTTCTTCAAGCTTTTGTACTTTGATTTGTTGATCTTGTAGGGCTTTTTGCAACACATTTAAAGAACCCTAGGATTGTAACAAAGATTGATGAGTGCTATATAACATTGATTGATAATATTAATGCATATGAATATTTCTATCTAACGATTTACAATAACCTATTAGACCGTTTTTACGCTTCCCAACAAAAGTGAGCACTGAAGAAGTAGAATTGAAAGGTGGATTTAGCCTAGTGCTAGGGACATCAGAATACAAGGAACCATCTACCCAAATATCAATATTTTTCTTTCTCTCTAAACAATATTGAAAAGTAGTTGTTGCATCTAGGCCACACTTGTTATAAGAAAACTTTGCAATAGCATACTCTTCATCTATATGAATATGTAAATCCGCCTTCCTCTTATGATTACTTATGTCCCTAAGTGGTTCCATTAGGAGATGCAAGGTAGGAGAGAAAATGGAGTAGATTAAGGTTTCACGATATAATATTAATTTGAAAGGGTTGTGGGAAAAAATAGAGCATGAAAAATTCTTACATATATATATAATATGGTTAGGCACCACTAGAGATGGAAAATATTGTGTTTTAGAAGGGGAGAAAAAAAATCGATTTTTTGGGTCAAAATTAGTTTGCCTTGCTAATGTGGCAATTAAGAGGACTAGTGGAGCATGAAATGGATATGTAACTACCTTTGCAAGGTCCTAGGTACCACATGTGTGGGTATTAAGAAGCATAAACTGATTTGGAGGGCCTTTAATGCAAAAAAATGTATAGAAAATGAGTATTTTAACTTGCAATATGATTGGATATCTTTTGAGAAAAAGAAATCTAATTTTATTGAAATTGTAAAATTTTTATTTTTTAGAGCAAAAATAAATCTAAGTTGCTGATGTGGCACTTTTGGAAGAGTGGTAGTCCCATCTTGGAGGATAAAAAAGGCTTGTTGCTAGGGTGAAAAGAAAGGGAGGTCCCCCTCCTTTCTAGGTAGAGTCCACCACAAAAAGTTGGTGAAGCCTAGGAATGTAGAGGGGCCAAGGAATAAAAAGGCATGCAATGATGACCATTGAAGAGTGAATAATCCAAGATTAAGGATTTCTAATCAATTTCTTACGAGGCCCTTCTGAGTCCATATTCCACCTAATGGAGAAAAGACAAAGGAATAGAAATGAGCTCAAAATTTATGAATGTTTGATCACATATAACATATATGAATTAAAATGATATTAAATACATTGACTATGAGTTAGAAAAACTAAATAGGCATGCATATTCAAAGAAACTAAACTACTGTTACTATCGGTTAGAAAAATTGAATAGGTGTGCATATTCAAAGAAACTGTACTACCATCACTCATGAGTGATGATATCTTCATGCTAGCTTCTAACCATTGTTAGGGAGTGATTGGAGTAGCTAGATCAAGAGTACTCTTAGTGTTGCTAGAGTACATACATGTATAATAATCGAAGCAACACCCACCACAATTACAAGTTAGAGGTTGGAAGGCCATGGATATGTGGGCTTTTATTGGTTCGGGGGTTGGTGAGGAAAAGGAGGGAATGCATGGTAATGAATAGTATTGCATGAAAGCATTCATCTCAATCCACACTAGGGTCAATGCAAATTATGCAAAATTGTCTTCACGGCAAACTCTCTATGTAGACATAGGCTATTGCAAGGTTCTAGTGGGCAATGCCACGATTAATTGAGATTGTTTGCACATGCACAATCAAACTTGTAATTTCCTCTTTCTCTGATCAATTTGAGTATTAGATGCTACTACATACTCTTCAACAATTGTAACTGCACCTCTCAAACACTGCACTATAAGATTAATGTCAATATTTAAATCAATCTACACAAAGACTAAGTGCATAATATGGGGCTTCTTTCCCTAGTAAGATTTTACTTGGCAATATTGGGGATGTTATTTAAGAAGGGGCTTGAGCATCCTAATGGTAATCTAATATGTCCTTTTCAAGAACCTTAGCATGCTCAGCCAACTTGGTGTTTTGTTGATCTAACACTTGAGCATGCTCCTTAAGTAGTTTTATGGCTAGATTTAGATTGGTTGAAGTCCTCTAGATATGATCCACAAAAAGGCCATCCACTTTTGCAAATTCATTGGAACCAGGTCTTTACCACTAGTTGTGGAAATCTCTCTTGCATCACCTTTTTGCAAGTAGACTGTCCTTCAAAAATGGAAAGTAATTGGCAAATGACAAAAGAAGTAGCTATTCGATCAATGTAGTGAACACTTAGAAGAGGGTGTATGGTTTGAGTGGACACAGAGAACTAGTTTATCTAGCTCCATGAGATACATGCATTGTTAGTCCAATGATTGTAAAATCTACAATACTTGTCAGGTTGGAAATTGCTACCATTTCAATTGTGCATTTGGACGGAAATATTCATACATCATAGCACTTTACAATTCAAGGAAGAGGGTATTTCTAGATCAAAATAAGTCAACCGAATGACTATTGATTTTGGTTAAGTCAAAGTAGTCGTCCAAGGGTTGCTCTCACCTTGATAGAAACATTTGGGAGTCATGGTTTAGGGATTCCCATTTGCCAACCATCTCAAGCTACCCAAATTATATTCTACCTTGGTGTTGGCTAAACTTAGTTTAGTTCACTTATTTCCTCCTACATGTTAACCCAAATCAAATTTAGGTTGCCTACAAGATATTTAAAAAGGGAATTAAAAAATGTAAAGACATATGGAACTGCTCAATAAACAACTAGATGGAACATGAGTAAATTAAAATCAATTTTTGCTTGAAAGATCATGAACTAGCATAGGTTATCGAGAGAACCTTTTTATGGAACCAACATACAAAGATAGCAACCAATTTACATAAAAAATTCAACCCCAAATGATTTTGCTAGAAAGTAGACAAGCTCATCCTCCTAGTCCCAATTGTAAGCCAACAGCATGCTCTTATTAACAAACTAAATAAGAGATGACACAGAGAATAAAATACAAAGTCATTGGAATATAGATTTCAAAATGTATGGGGTAAAACAATCCAAGGGAAAATATGTTATCTTCAATCGTTGACTAGTGTTCTATGCCCTTTGTGCACACAGAACACTAGACCGCTTCGTGATAGCTTCACTCCCACAAAGTGACAAGTAAAGTCATCATATTACTATATGCTAACTTCACTTAACAATCCATTTCTCCTCTTTTCCCTCTCTATTTCTATTCTCTCTCTCTCTCTCTCTCTCTCTCTCTCTCTCTCTCTCTCTCTCTCTCTCTCTCTCTCTCTCTCTCTCTCCCAATTCCCTATGTTTAAATTATATATATATATCGATTCTCTCTCGATTCTCTTTAAAAAAATTCTTTTCTCACTCTTTCAAACTTTATATTTTCTCTGTCTATAATTCTGTCTTCTTCTTCTTATTCTCTCCCTCTCCCTTTTCTTCTCCCCCCTTCTCTTCTCTTTTCCTTCTCTCTCTTCTATTTTTTTCTTTTTTTCTTCTTTCTCTCTCTCTCTCTTTCTCTTTCTCTCTCTCTCTCTCTCTCTCTCTCTCTCTCTCTCTCTCTCTCTCTCTCTCTCTCTCTCTCTTAAATTTTATCTTTCCTCTCTATAATTCTCTTTGTGTTCCCCCTCTCTCTCCTCTTCTTTCTTTTCTTCTCTTTGTATCTTTCTCTCGATTTTTTATTCTCTCTCTCTCTCTCTCTCTCTCTCTCTCTCTCTCCTCATTTTTCTTTTCCTCTCTTTCTCTCGTTCAAAAAATTTCCCCCTATTTTCTCTCTCTCCCTATTTCCTCTCTCTCTCAAGTCAAAAATGAAAGGTGAGAAGGATCGAAGCTTGCACAGGAGAGCTATGGTGAGAGAGTAAGAGCAAGAGAGAGAGAGAGACTCACAATGTGGGAACTCCAACGATCACAATGTGTGACCAACCTTCCCTTTTTTCATATGTCACTAAAAGAATAAAGAATAAAGTGACGGTGAGGGGTGCCCGCCGCCTCCAATTTGCAGGCACGAGTACTGTCAGTGTAGTGATACACGGGGGGCTAGGCAAAGGCGCCTTTACTCCCAACAATCTCCCACTTAAAGGTAAATTTGGCCCAATGAGAAGTGAAAAAGAAAAAAGAAAAAATAGTACAACATGTACACATGTACAACAGGATGAGGAAAGACGTCATCTCATCCTACACCCATCAATCTCTTGAGGAAGGCAAAGCGCTCCATAAAGAGGCTTTTGGTGAGCAGATCTGCAGGATTCTAATCGAGATCTTGACAAGGTCAACAAATTTGTCCTCAACAACCCCCATATGAATACCTTACCTCAATGTGTTTCCTCTTTGCATGGAAGACCGGATTCTTGGCTAACTGAATAGCACTCATAGAATCCGAATGCAGTATAGGGATAGCATCAATACCAAGGTCATGAACTAAATGGCCTAGCCATATGGCCTCCTTGTAAGAGTCAATGGATGCAGCATACTCAACCTCAGTGGTGGAAAAAGTTGTACACTACTACACCCTGTACATCCAAGAGATAACACCTCTAGCATAGGTGAACACATAGCCAGAAGTGGACTTCCTACTATCTGCATGTCCTGCATAATCAGAGTCAGTGTATCCCATGACTCATGTATCTTGGTTGCCATAGCATATGCACATATCTGCAGTGCCCTTTAGGTACCTCATGATGCCCCTCACAACATCCCAATGCTTCTTGCTAGGTGTAGCCATATAGCATACCACAACACCAACAACTGCAAAGGCAATATCTGGATGAGTGACTATCATGGCATACATAAAACTTTCCACTACATATGCATAGGGAATCTTGGCCATCTCGGCCCTCTACTCATTTGTCTGTGGACACTATCTGTGGACAATCGACCTGTGATACCTTCACATAAGAAGGCAATGGACAACCAATAGGTTTAACACATCTTGCATGTGAAAACGCTCATCAAGGACTTTATGAATGTACTCCCTCTGTGACAAGTAAAGGAGTCACCGATGCCTATCACATCATCTAATGCACATACCAAGTAGAGGAGTCACTGATGCCTATCGCATCATCTAATGCACATACCAAGTATGTGAGAGGCTTGTTCCAGATCCTTCATCTCAAAGCTCTTCTTGAGTTGAACCTTAAGAGCATCTAGCTCATCATAAGCTTTCCCTGCTAATAGCATGTCATTCATATGGAGTACCAAAATAAGCCAAGATCCATCATGGGCTTTCTTCGTGTAGAAGCACAGATCCATAACACTACGATTGTAGCCTTGTGACTGCATAAAAGCATCAAACTTATGGTAAAATTCCCTAGGTGCTTGCTTCAAGCTGTAAAGACTTTTTTTCAACCTGCATGCTAGGAGATCCTTGCCAGGCTCTACAAAGCCCTTAGGCTACTCCATGCAAATCCCCATGTAAAAATGCCATCTTGACATCCATCTGATACAAGTTCAAGTCAAGTTCCATGACTAAGGCTAAAACCAAGTAGAAGGTGGTCATCTTAACCACAAGAGAAAAGACTTCATCAAAGTCAACTCCATGATCGTGTTTAAAACCCTTAGCAAGAAGTCTTGTCTTATAAGTCGACTTGGGGTGTCCATTGATACTCTTTAACTTGTACACCCGTTTGCATAGTAGAGCCTTCTTGCCACTAGGTAAGGAAACCAAATCCCAAGTCTTATTCTTATGCAAAGAGTCTATCTTAGACTGTATAGACCTCTCCCAAGAGTGACTGTCACCCCTGTGCATAGCCTCATCATAAGTGAAAGGCTCTCCTGTAGCATCTATAACCAAGACATAATGCATCGAGGGTTAAAATCCGTTAGGGGGCGTCTATCTCTAATAGAATGCCACACTACAAGCTCTGTTGCATACCCAGCATTCTGTCCAATATCTTGGCCCTGAGTACCTGCTGCTACTACAGGTTGTCCAACTAGCTGTACGGGAGCTCATGGCTCCTCTTGAAATATAACCCTAGGTATCTCCACTATCTTCTCAGGCTACCTATGCATCTTATCTTCATGGAAGACTACATCATGGCTACGGATGACTTGTTGTGCATGTGGATCCCACAGATGGTAACCCATCTCTCCTGCATCTCCATAGCCAAGGAATATGCATTTAACACTCTTAGTATCCATCTTGTTACGCTTGTCCTTGGGCACATGGCGAAATGCCTCACAATCAAAGACATGTAAATGTGCATAAAGGGAGGCTTTCCTATCCATATCTCCTCTGTAACCTGGAAATCAATGGCACTACATGGCGATCTATTAATGATATGCACGATAATCGTAACTGCCTCAACTCAAAAGTACTGGGGTAGGCCTGGATGGCTAAGCATACTGCAAGCCCTCTCTTGGATGGTGCTATTCATCCGCTCAGCCCTACCATTCTGGGGAGGGATGTAGGGGGCAGTCAACTGACACTTGATACCCCTCTTATCAGATAACTGCTTAAAAGTACCTGAGACATACTCACCCCCATTATCTGTCCTTAGGCTTCCCAGATTGGTTTTCTACCAAAACCAGCCTTCCCTTTATTCATTTGTCACTAAAAGAATAAAGAATAAAGTGACGGTGACTAGCGCCCCACCGCCTACAGTTTGTATGCGCGGGTACTATCAGTGTAATAATACATAGGCAACTAGGCGGAGGCGCCTTTACCCCCAACAAAAAATTGTGTCAAAAGAGGTTTAAATTAAAAAAGAGTTTTATATTTTACTTTTTCTCTTTTCCCTCCCGTTTCTCTCTTTTCCTTTTTCTTCTTCTTTCTCTCTCCTCTCTCTCTCTCTTTCTCTCTCTACTTCTCTTCTTTCTTCTTCTTCTCTATCTATCTCTCTCTCTCTCTTCATTCTCTTTTTAAATTTTTTCTTTTCTCTCTCTTTTAAAGTTTATCTTTCCTCTCCATATAATTCTCTCTCCGTATTCATATTCTCTCTTCTTATTCTTCTTCTTCTTCTTCTTCTTCTTCTTCTTCTCTCTCTCTCTCTCTCTCCTCTTTTTTCCTTTTGTCTTCTTTCTCTCTCTTAAATTTTATCTTTTCTCTCTCTATAATTCACTCTCTCAATTTTCCCTCTCTCTCCCTCTCTCTATCTCTCTCTCCTCTTCTTTCTTTTCTTGTCTCTGTACCTTTCTCTCAGTTTTTATTCTCTCTTATTTTTCTTTTCGTCTCTTTTTCTCTTTCAAGTTTTCTCTTTCTCTCTCTCTCTCTCTCTCTCTCTCTCTCTCTCTCTCTCTCTCCCCTTTTCTTCTCTTCCGCTCTCCCTCTCCCTCCCTCCCTCTTCCTTCTCTCTCCCTCTCCTCATTTTTTCTTCTCTCTCTATTCATTCTCTTTAAATTTTTTTATTTTCTCTCTCTCTCTCTCTTTTAAATGTTTTGCTTCCTCTCTCTATAATTCTCTCTCTTCTTCTTCTCTCTCCCTCTCCCTCTCCCTCTCTCTTTTTTCTCTCTCCATTCTCTTTAATTTTTTTTCTCCCTCTTTTTTAAAGTTTATCTTTCCTTTCTCTATAATTCTCTCACTGTGTTCATATTCTCTATTCTCTTCCTCTTCTTCTTTTTCTTCTCTCTCTCTCTCTCTCTCTCTCCTTTATTTTTCTTCTTCTCTCTCTCTCTCACTCCCCTCTCTCTCCTCTCTTTTCATTTTCTCTCTCTGATATCCTCTTTTTTTCCTTTTTTGTTTTCCTTCTTCTTCTTCTTCATCTTCTCTCTCTCTCCCAAAGTATGTGAAAAACTATGTCAATAAAATTTAAAAGTAAAAAAAGCTTTTCAAAATATTTAATTAAAAGAGAAAGAACAGTTTAAAAATATTTTCTTAAAATTGGAGAAAAATGAGAAAAGAAGAGATGGAAGTTTAAATTTAAAAAATTTAGCTTATTGAAAGACAGAGCGAAACTTTAGATTTAAAAAGAAGTTTGATTTAATTAAAAAAGAAGAGGGAAAAGATAGAGAACCTAGGCCCTACACATGAGAAAGATGGGGGGAAGAAGGGGGTTTTAATTTAAAAAGTGAGGTTTGGAAAAAGGGTAGGTTTGAGAAGCCCTTGAAGATTTAGGAGGGAAACCAAAATAATATAATAATATAGATAATCAATCAGGCCCTCAAGACAAATGAGGAATTGGACTTCCAATGTTTTGTAAACCCAAACGTTTTCTCCTTATCTCATTGATATATTTTCAAGCTTCTCCCAAAAAACCAAAAAGTACATCTCGATCTAGATCGTGATGAAAGAGCATCAGAGTTGCAGAAAACATTGTGCATTTTGGACATAGATCCTGATGAAGGAGCATTAGTGTTGCAGGTCGAAGGATCTACAATGGCTGCACGGGATCTACACTTGTTCCTTCTCCAGCATCCAAGCTACAGACATGGCGCTCGTAGAATCCACCTCCCAATCAGTTCTGTTCCCGACTTTATCTGTCCCAGCTAGAGTTTGAGCTTGGGTTTCACCAACCTGATCTAGGGCCTCAGTCTTCTCATCGGCCTCTACAGCATCGCCATTAGCAAGCTGCTCCTGCTTTCTCGAAGGCGACTCTGCAGAAGACACTGGAAACAGAAAAGAACCATCTTGTCCAAGCTTCACCTTGACGGTTGTGCAGAATTAACTACTTTAAAACGACAAAGCTTAAAGAGATAATAATTCGACAAATCTCTTGCAAGCAAGCGTCATGCTATTCCTTGTAATCTATGTGTACGCGTATCATGCTAGTGGTTTGGTAGAAGGCCCCTCGCAGGAGGGGAAGTGTTTGATTGGTGGGTCAAAGATTTTATATTACATTATGTGCTATCAGGCTAGTGGTTTGGTAGAAGGCCTAGGCCTGTTGAAGATCTTATATAACATAAATGGTATAATTAAAGAGGTCAAGTGTCGACGCTCTGATCTGCTGCTCTTTTATAGGTAAAGTTTCGAGCCACCATGACAAAGACGCCGAGGTTGGCGAGGCTAAGCAGAGCGAGAAGGGCGTAGAAGTAATCGAGGTGGCAGCGGTTGAGGTTATCGACGAACCAGCTGGTGCCACCGAGGCGGCTCGTGATGGCATCGACGGCGGAGATGAGGAAGCTGCTGAGGTAGGCGCCGGCACCGCTGGTGAGGAGGTAGACGGCCATGCCGAGGCTGCGCATGGAGTCGGGCACCTGGTCGTAGAAGAACTCCTGCTTGCCCACCACTGTGAAGACATTCGACACGCCCACCAGAACGTATTGCGGTACCAGCCACAGGATGCTCATAGGCAGGGCCGCCGACGGGTCGTCAACCAGCCCGTTCACCCGCGCCACGTGGAGCCTCGCCGCCTCCGTGGCAGCCGCCAGCCCCATGCACACGGCCGTGAGCCCCATTCCCACCCCTATCCGCTGCAGGAGGGTGATCCCCCTCTCGTTGCCCGTCACGCGTCCCGCCGCCGGGACCAGCACCCTGTCGTACAGCGGCACCGCGACCAGGCACGACAGGGAGCTGAAGAGCTGCATCGACGCCGGCGCAATGGTCACGTCGCCGAAGATCGTGCGGTCCAGGGTGCTGCCCTGGCGCGTGAAGAAGGTGGTGGCCTGCGCGTGGGCGAGGCCGAAGACGAGGGTGGCGAGGATGATGGGGATGATGCGCAGAACCAGCTTCACCTCCTCCACCTGCGTCACGCTGCACAGGCGCCAGGGCTTGATGCTGTGGGTGGACGACACGACGACGATGTTGGGGTCATCGTTCGCGGCCGCCTGGCCAATATGGTCTAGGAGCAGCGGGGCGAGCTCGGTCCCAGCATAGTCCTTGTCGACGATGACGGCCGCTCTGTCGAGGAAGCTGCAAGAGTGGATAGCCCACGTGTCAATTTGTAAGAGGCCTAATGTTTTGATAATTCTAAAAATTTTCAGGGGTTTTCCATACCGGAACTCCTGAGTCCTCAGGAGGCGCCGCCTGCCATGGCGGGAGTGCTCGTCGCTAGGCAGCTCCAGCAGGAGAGACTTATTGCTGTCGTAGGGTGCGCGCCACTTGCGCAGGCTGGCCACCACCACCTGCGCCATCCGGGTGACAGGGCTGCCGCCGGGCGGCCTCCTGACATAAAACGGAGTCCCGCCCACGAAGATGGCCATGGCCGCCATCATGGTGGCGCAGGGGATGCCCAGCCCCCACCCCCAGCCCACGTTGTCCTGGATGTAGACCAGGGCCGTGGAGGCCCCGAGGCTGCCGATGGAGACCGCGAAGAACCACCAGTTGAAGAAGGAGCTCTTCCTCCGGCGCGCCTTGAAGTCCCCCGCCCCCCCTTCCGCCTCCTCGAACTGGTCCGCCCCGAAAGCCTCGAAGCACGGCGTCGTCGCCCCCAGCCCGACCGAGGTCATGTACAGCGCGCAGAAGAAGATGCCGACCTGCCATACCGACGTGGCGCCCTCGTACCATGCCGCACTGCCCCTAGTGACAGCGTACGATGAAGGTCGCAGTGATGGCAACGACACTGCTAGAGTTAACAAGAAGAGCCCCTGCAAATTTTAAACAGAACACAAGGACCTCAGACGTTGTAAAATAAAATATAGCAAGACAATTTCTTCTTTTGATTGAGAAGTTATGCAACCGAATAATATCTAACAATGTCTCTTCTGCAATTCATGTTCATATCCATTGTAATTAATTAACATTCATTTTGCCTTTTATGGTGTAGTTCGTTTCCTCTTTCATTGACATTCTCCTCACGAATATTTACAAGAGCATCTCATTAATGCCCACCAATACTTAAAAGAGCTAATGCCAATGCTAATTGTTCTTTTGATGATGTCACACGAGATGCAACAACAAGGTTTTAGAGCTAGTATATTTGTGTACATAGCAAGAAATAATACTCACAAGGACGTAGAAGATGCATCCCACCACGCTAGTTGTATATCTACCTAAGTAAGCATCGGCCACAAAGCCACCCACAATGGGAACAATGGCATTCGTGCCCTGGAAGTTGTTGATGTCCTTGGCTGCATTTGCAGTACTGATGCGCAACACATTGGTGAGGTAACTAACTAGGTTAGATGCAACCCCATGATGGGAGAACCTCTCCAATAACTCTACCACTGCAATAGTGACACAACAAATGTTTAGTATGCATACCATATGCTCATGTAGACACACGCCATAGGAATCATCAAACATGTTTGTACCTAAGAAAAAACATGATGCACAATAACAAACCTAACAATGAGAGATGATCCTTGATTGATCTCATAATGATTGTACTTAAACATGCATGGATGAGTATGTGCATATGACCTTATAAGAAAAATTATCTTTTACCACACCAAATTACCATTTCATGCATGCATATGTATGCATATAGTGAACATGGAGTATCTCCCAAAGTGTACAATGCACATGCAAATATGTTACACAATCATAAGTGGTTTGCCCTATGCTTGCATGGATGTATGGCTCATCTGTGTTTATTTGTATGTGTGCTTGTGTTCATGCATGAATGCATGCATGTATGTGTGCGCACGCATGCATGCATGTGTGTGTGTGTGTGTGTGTGTGTGTGTGATCACTCTCTCGATCCCATTGGCAAACAATATAAAAGGCTAAGACAACTTGTAAAGGCTTGCATGATTCTAAATTCTAAGTGTCCTTGTCATGTGGTCATTATCTTTCCTTTCCAAGATGAGAGAACATAGTATAATGGTTTTGCATGAGACAAAATTAGAAGCCAGATGCAATGTTGTCACACCATTGCTCAACGTAAATCAACCACACGTTATAGAAAATACATAGATTACATGATTGGGTTACCCTCTTTGATGAATTATGGCCCCACTATGGTGGGTGCTAATGAGTAAGTATTTATTTTATATACTTAGTAAAAAAATAGCCACTAAAGAGATAGTTTGCTTTTGAGATGGTTGCACCATTGCAAAGGTTTTAGCCAAGTAAAAGTTCTTGATTGTATGTTTCAACAATTCTTTCTAATTCACATTACATTTTTCCCTATGTAACTTGGACTCTAAATACTACTTGCTTTTTGTGAAGTTGTAGAGCAACTATTCACAACCAAGTTAGGACAGTTCTTTATCACATGGTTTCTTACCTTACAATACCTACAAATACTTTTACTCTAAGTTTTCTTCTCACCCTTATCAATTGTCTTTGGCTGAGTGGTATTTCATATTTCTCCTCTCACTAGTAGAAAATGTAGCTTTTTCTTACTGTTTTGAATAGCCAAACAAAGCTACTTTATGACATGCATAATGGGCACATTTTGCCATGATTGTTCTTCTTGTGGTAAAATGAATAATGAACTCCTCAAATGACAAAGCATTGGGATTGTCTTTCATCATCAAACAAAGAGTAAACACAAAATTTAATAACAATAATAATGACAATTAAGAACACTCTCTGCAATTTGAAATGTCTAGCAAAAAAAACAATCTGCAACAACTAACAACTCCTTAAGATATTTGATCTTTGTCAAACAACTATCCACGTAGCTCGAGTAAGTTACTCATGAATATATGTGTGCATCAAGTGAGTTCAAAATAAGGTATTTTTAAAATACAAATTTTATACAATTTTTACATACAAAAGGGTGTAATATAAAAGGATTATTTACAAATTGAATAGAAAAGGGTTATGTTTTATTCAAGAAAAATTAACTGATAAGGATATTTATAAATAGGCCTTGAATGCACGTGATGTAGAGGATATAAATATAGTAACTTCCGTGAGCCACGTAGTCACCTTCACCTATCTAGTTACTCTCATATTTGTAACAAAGGTAGCAATACGGGCCTCATTTCCTCGATACAAATATATAAGTGCATCCCAAGCATTTTTGGCTATGTTGCGTGAGTAAATATATGGAGTCATGGTACATTTAACAAATGACACAATCAATGCATGACTTGTGCATCTCTACTATCCCAATGAATCTTCTTAGCAATAGATAGTGGTGCTCTAGCATTAGGTATTGCAAAGGAAATAAAATAAGAAAAATCTTCAACATCTACTATGTTTTCTTTGCTTGCAACTTCCGTAGACCCCAACAAGATATCCTGTTAAAAACTTACACAATGTTCCACAATCCTTTTGCAATCAAAGCATCATGTATCATATAAGATCACAATGGATATCCTCAAGAGTCAATAACCTATACTACATAGAACAACACAAAGTAGATGGTAAAATACCTTACTTTAAAAATATGAACACTATAAATAATTATTTACAAAGGAAAAAATAGCATGCACATCATTGGCAATAGTGCAAATGGAACCCCAAATAAATTTGAATACATATCTACAATACCAAGCCCTTATTTGTATTGTATAATATTAGTCAACTTGCGAATGCTCATCGAATCTCATCTCAATCATAGGAGATTAACCACAAGGTCTTGGCAACTCTAGTCAAGAAGCAAAAGCCTGCTTTGATACTAAATGTTGGATTTAGGATTGCATGAATGCATATATGTATCTTCAAGAAGAAGAATCTTGAGAGCACACCACACTGATTGTATTGAGGAGCATCAAATATCGAAGCTTTACAAGACTAAGTTTACCCTAGAGTAAATGTGGATAAAAAGGTAAGGGAAAAAAACTCCTAATGAGGGAAAAAGTGCTTTGGTGATCCCAAGTGTATTGACACATATCATTATACCATTACATTAGAATCTATATTCATGATCTATTTCCATTGTATGCTCTCACATGGTACTACATCCAAAAGAAAGAAACCAAACTTTTATCAAATGCATAAACTTCCAAACCAAAAAGATGTGATGGTTAATCATTGGACTTATGATCATACAACTGCAAGGGGATGTTAAAATATAGATTTGCTACGATATCTAAGCCAAGCTAAAAGTCTAGGAAAATGTCAAGGTACAATAGTCTAGCTTGTGTCCTTTTCTTTAGTGTTCTTTTGTGTTTGAGGGGGCAATTTTAAGTGTTGTAGTATCTTTAGGGTTTCCTAGAGTTTTAACTACTGTCACTCATATATAGAGGCATCTTATTCTTCACTTCTCAATTTAGCTCTAAGTGCACATTACTTTCTTACTCAAACACTCTATTGTGCATGAATCTAAGGAGTACTTATTATTAGTGATTGCATAATTGAGGAGTCATCATAGTCTAGTCGGTCACATTTTATCATTGGCCTAAATTATTGGATGAGATTGCGTTTAATGTGTGCTTCCATTGTATGAATAAAGAACTTTCAAAATACAATGGAAATGGCAATTGTAAATAGAAGGGAGAAAAGTACTCGTGGGGGAAGGGGTTGTGTTGGTTATGTATCCTTTACATAAGCATGATATGCAAATGAACATGCTACAATGTGTGAATCTCACTGTTAGCTTGAGAAAAGCTTATGCCCATTTCTTGTGAATGAGAAAGCGAACAGCATAAAGTGACTTTTTACCGTTTAGTGGACAATTGTAAAAATGACACAAAGCAAATATGAAGGATTAGGCTATTGGACTCTTAGAGCCTTTACTTTGTAGGCTATTTGGGAGGCAAGATTCTTTGAAAAGACTAGAGTAGAAGTCAAGTGGGAGGAGGTTGCATATCAAGGAAAATGGTTTTGGGGTGTTTGCTTGCAAATTGGGAAAGCTTAGAGAAAGAGATCGGGCAAAGGTCGTAAAAAAGATAAACCTAGGCTCACCCAACTTTTGCATACATGATAGACGTTGCTTAAGAGAATACTATCTTTTTCGGGTCTAAAAGAAATTCCTTGTTGCAAAGAGACAGGGACATGCACCTAAAACAATAGTAACTGAATTTTCCCAAGTCTCTAACACGCGAATTGCAGCGTAAATTTCTCGAGAATTATGGTGCTGATCTCTTTTGCCCAAGTCTGATACAGAAGTCGGAAAAGAGGGAGCCATAATTCTGAACCTCAGATCTCTCCCAACGACGAGGAAGAACTCGATGTCTACGAGAGCTAAAATTCGAGGTTCCATGGCGGAAGGCAGAGAAGCTCTCTCTCTCTCTCTCTCTCTCTCTCTCTCTCTCTCTCTCTCTCTCTCTCTCTGTGTCTAACGATCGACTGAGACAGCAAAGCTCCCTATCAAACACAAAGAGTGAAAACGAGAAACCGGGAGAATTCGAGCACAGAACTCACCGACAATGAAAGAGCACGCCCTCCAGCCTCCCCTGGGCCTCTCCTTCATGGCCTCATGGTCACGATCTGTCGTCGTCTCATCCGTCCTCCTCCGCTTGTGCAGCAGCACCTCCTTCTCCTGCTCCTCCTGCTTCCTCCGGATGGCGTTCCCCATCACCCAGCACAAAAGACAACACCCACAACAACAGTACAGATCACGCGTGGCCACACAAGCTGCCAAGCGCAAGGCCGGTCGGCAGGAGCCATTCTGACAAAGAATGATGATAATAAGGACGACGACGACGACGGCGGCGGTGATGATCTACGGCCATGGTTATTGAGAGAAGGAGGCAGTCATCATGCAGTATTATGAATATGCAGCGGTCCTGCAGTGGTCCTGGCTGTGTGTTATGCGAGAGAAATGTAGTGAGTGGTCACGGCGATGGACCCTACCGACAGCAAGCTGATGGGATCTGTGCAGTGAATGCTTGGTAGGCCGTCAATGGAGGGTCGAGGCATGCTTTTGCCATGGATGAATGGCGTGTTAGCACTCTTAACTTAGGTGGCTCTCTCTCTTTCTCGTTTCTTCTTGCTCTGGCCGTCAGGCAAAGAGACGGGAAGGGGATGGGCTATTCGCCTCGATACAGGCCTTCGCAAATATCGAATTACAAAGGAAAATCCCAAAGGGCCCGTGACCCAAGGGCGCAACTTTTGTCTTTTCTCTCTCCACGGTTTGCGTCAATGTTTGAAGTGGTAAGAGCATTAATGGGAGGTTGATATATTAGTAACATATATTTAATACATTGCTTGAAATAAAATTATATGTCTTTTTATTAATAATTATTTATTAATATAAATAATACATAAAAGTTAATAGATATAACATATAATATTATAGATTGTTGTTATATATTATTGTATATACATAACATATAATACATGTATACATTAACTTATGTATTAATTATTATATATGTATATAATATCTATATATATATATATAATTATTATCCATTAATTAACATATTAATAGTGATTAATTAATAACTAACTTCTTATATAAATGTATCGATAATTGTATATATATATAAGTTAATTAATATATAATAATAATAATAATTTAGATAATAAATCAATGATAATTATATATAATAATTAAGTGTTAATATGTAATATAAATGTTAACTCTACACATATGTATTGATTATAGGTTAACTATAATTTACATAATAACAATTAATAGCTAATGATTAATATGTAATCAATGTATATATGTAGGTGTGGGTCTATGTGTACTATAAATTATACACTCACACACACACTTTTTTTGCATGTTTTCTGTGTCTCCTATGCTCTCTATGTGTATGTGTGTATCTGTGTGTATGCATGTATGCATTTAATAAGTGCATGTCTATTTGTGTGGTCTTGTAAATGTGCATCCTCTCTTCCTTCTCATCATTTTGATTTCCTCTCCTTTCTTTTTCTTCCTATTGTATCTCATCTTTCTTCACCTCATATGTGTGCATGTGTACATATATACAATTGCATGTATATGTATATGTATATGTATACATATATGTATATGTATATGTATATACTAGTGTGAAAATGTGTATCTGCATATGTGTGAATGTGCATGTTTAATAAGTGTGTATCTATTCTCTCTTGTTTGCTCTCTTTATCTCTCCATTTTTTCACTCACTCATATATATTTATGTGTGTATGAGCATGTCTACATATATGCATACATGTGTGTGTGTGTGTGTGTGTGTGTGTGTGTGTGTGTGTGTGTGCATATATTGTTCATGTGTATGTATACATTGTATGAACATGCTCAACCATCTAAATTATCATAATGTTTAATTTAAAAAGAATTCAGCTCTATTTTTATAGTGTATATGCATTTGTGAATGTTTTCAGATTATGTATACATTGCATACACATGTTCGACCATTAAAAAGAAATTTAGCTCTATTTTTATAGTGTATATGCATTTGTGAATGTTTTTAGATTATGTATACATTGCATACACATGTTTGACCATTAAAATATCATATCATTTTATATATCTAAAGACACCTTTCCCGTTTTCATTATTATATCTTATATTCAATTTAGAGAGAGAGAGAGAGAGAGAGAGAGAGAGAGAGTGTGTGTGTGTGTGTGTGTGTGTGTGTGTAAGTGTGTTTAATTGGGTGGGGGAGATGATAAAAAATAAGCATAACTCCAACTCACCCTTCAAGAACAAGCCATCTCTAATTCTTAACAAACTCATTCTCCTTGTACTACAGAGGGTTGGTAGCCTTTTGGTTGGTTCGAGATCCCCAAGGCAAAGCTCTCAATAATATATAGAATATATTTTAGCAGGATTTTTCCCAAACACCATCTCAAAGGATGAAGGTGCTTTTAAGACCATGCACAATAGCTAGGAGGAATTAATCTTGCAAACAGTTAGAACTCTAACACCCATCTCTACTAAGTGGGCAAGCGATGTATTGTTAGCCTTACAAGCTGATCAACTTTCCAGAAGTTGCTTGTAAAATCAACTATTTGTATGGCCCATTCATTGCCTTTCTTTGATTCTCATCACTCATTGAAAATAGCATTTGAGTGTACTCTTTACTAGCTCTAATTCTAGATAGCATTTAGAAATTTTCCATGCCTTTAAAGTAAGGGCACCATTTTCTACAATCTCACTTATAAAGTCACCATTTCATATATTAACATTTTGAATAGAAAAATGGACTCTCTTGGGAACTTTATGATATTTTGACTTATTGGGCAAAAAGCTTTTCACAAGCATTACTCTTCCTTTTCATGTTTGGACCACATTAATTAAAGGGAAATTGAGTAAACTCAAAAGTGTTGGTGCTCAATGTGAGTACTTCTTTTCTTTTTTCCAATAGTAGTTGTCCATATGCTCCTCTATACAAGAGTATATAATAGTCATGAGCTCGAGGTGAGGCTCTAGGACAAAGGTATCATGGGTGTATTAAGGGTCAAGTGGAGTTTCCCATTTTCAAACAAGGACCACATCATGATTAGAACAGTCCACTCCATAATTCACACTAGTATTCCTTGTGCACTACTCTTCATGACACCTTATCACATGAAGCTGCTGCAAAATCAACATTTTGAGGGAGTGAAGTTGATGTTCAACTTTACTTCCTTCACTTTTTCTTCCTCGGGTATGGGAGTTGGGGTTGTCAAGATTGTCGGTCACCCCTTTTTTGACATGGGTTCAAGTTTAGGGGGGAGGAGATAAATCACAATTATATTTTTCGACAACCAAATGGTTAGAAATTACAATTACGGTTTTTAAAGCAAAGTGTTAGGGGGAAAATGTCCCTATTGTGGCAAGAAATTGAGGTTATAAGCACACTTACACACACACACACACACACACACTCTCTCTCTCTCTCTCTCTCTCTCTCTCTCTCTCTCTACCAAGTAGGATTTATTATTTTTGGGTGAAGATCCCCTTCGGAGGGGATGTTAGATTAGGGTATTTGGGATGACAAATCAATCAAAAATTTCAATGCATGAATAGGGTTTTGAGGATAGGGTAGGGGAATGTGTTTTTTAAAATGCCTCAAGTGTTTGACTCACATTATGGTTACATGTAATATATAAGACTTTGTATCATAGCTTTAACTTGTTTATAAAAGTATATCTATTTTACAAAATTGTTACTAACTTGGGGTGGATCCATTTTTCTTTTTGGGGGCATCACTTTATTGGCCCCTTTACCCTATATTGATCTAGCTATACTTTGGTCTATTACTCTTTGCTATCCCTTCCATCTCCCTATCCTCTCTATCGCTTCCTCTTATTCTTCTTCACTTTTCATCAATAACTTTTTCCTATAAGACTCTAGAGAGCATTGGCAAGTAAATATTCTTCTTCTTCATATTCATCTTTGTCATTTTCTTCTTACTTATTTTTTATGTGGTTAGTATTAAAGTACAAGTATATTTACTACAGTATTTTCCTTTCGTAAGCCCTTACTACCATACTTTCCTTTCATAAGCCCTTACAATCACATACATATTTCTATATTGTAAAAAATGTACACATCATTAAAATATAATGTATTAGAATAGATTATAGGGCTCAAAAACATAGTTGGTAAAGCTTTTGTCTACATGATAATTAAATGCTAATTTCATATCATCACATTGGAAACTTATGGGGAACCTCCAAGTACCTCAAGTAATAAAATCAAATGGTTCTCTAAAGAGATTCATTGAATTGATAGAAGAGGCAAGTTGAAATTAAACTTATCTTTAAAGGAATCAAACAAAAAAAATGTTTAAAGACTATTGACTTTAGCACAACAATGTACACTACATAGGAAATGAAAGCAGGTTTCCACATCATGAAAAATTGATTAAAAATCTATACTTAGATGGCTTTATGTGATGATTATACTTTATAATACAATCAATGCCAAGATGAGGACCAAGATCATGCTGGCTCCAAGTACCAAAGTTAGAAAGTCCTTATATAATCTTAATCATGCACTTAAAAATTGCACATAATATAAAAATAATTAGTAAAGAGATAACTTATATGTCTAGCAATGATTATGATAGATTGTCTAACTTTGAGTTATTCATTTTGACTCTTCTACTAGTTATTTCCCAAACTTGGGTATGAGTTGATTGTCTTTTTTATTCTTAGAAGATAAGGTTTCATGTATTTTTTAATAATGTGTTCAAAAAATAATTAAAAAGAAAATAAGTTTTTCACATCTTTCCACAAGGAACTACACTAGCTTATTTAGAAACTTTGTAGCCGCTTTTAAGATGGAATCACTTTTTAACAATTTGACAAATATTACGAAAGCCTCTAAGATTAATAGCATAGGAACATATTTAGAAATCCCATGATGAATATTTTTTCTCTAGAGCAAAACATTATTTCTAGTCTCATTGCATGCAAGGGTTAAAATAACAAGAAGATATGGGAAAAAGTATGCTTGACATCTATACACTATATTATTTTGATTGTAGGTTCGCCAAGTCCCAAATGTATCTTTGACAAGTTGTGGGTGTCTCTTCTTGCAGGGAAGATAGACCCGAACTGCAAGGAACGCACTGACACCCTCCAGCTGCAAATGCAGGAGACGCAGATGGGGATGGAGATGGGGAACTCTCTCTCTCTCTCTCTCTCAGATGGCAGCGGACGGCGGCCTCTCAGCGACTGGTAGCAACGAGGGACTGAGCGACAATGGCAGTAGCGAGGTTGATGGGCGGTGGCGGCAATACGGATGGTAGCGGGAAAAAAATATTCAGTGGACAATGGTGGCAATAATACGAGAGAGAGAGAGAGAGAGAGAGAGAGAGAGGAAAAACTTCAATTAAAAATATTTAAGTTAGATATAAATATATTTATTATAAGTATAAATATGTTTAAGGGGCGAGAGAGAGAGAGAGAGAGAGAGAGAGAGAGAGAGAGAGAGAGAGAGATTACCCTTCACAAAAAAATGTCAGGGTTTTTGAGCCTGTGTGAAAAGAGAGAGAGCATGTGTGTGTGTGTGTAAGTGTGGAAGGAAATTTTGAGAGAGAGAGAGAAGGGGGGGGGGGGGGGGGAGAGGAAGAAGAATTTAAAGAGAGGTAGGGAGAGCAAATGGAGAGAGAGAGGCAGAAAAAAGAGCAGAGAGAAAAGTGAGTGAGATGTAAGAGAGATGAGAAATAAAAGAGTTAGGAGAGAGAAAGAGAGAAGAGAAAAGAAAATGAAGAGAGGACACGGGAAAAAGTGAAAGAAGCAATCACATAGCAACTTTGCTTCCCGCACAACACTTCTAAGAGGCATAACATTTTGTGTGTGCGAAGCACATAAGGGGCACTAGTATTCTTTATAATCATGAGTAGATGCTCACAACTATAGAATATAAAATACAATGATGCCTTATAGTGTAAGTGCAAAAAAGTGAGTATGGTGTTCAAATTAGTCTCGACTCACATATCTCTAGAAAAGTATTCTCCATCTATAGTACGCCTCGAGGAGCGCAAATTTAGGAAAGTGATCTAGCTAAGATGAGAACATATTCATGAGTTGACGTAAACTTTATGTGCTACATAAGGGCATATGCCATCTATGTAACAAGGACTGCAATTATGAGAAATATGACTTTTGATTGCATTGTAGCAAATGCATGACTACTTTTTTCCCACTTATTGGTGATAGGTGTTATTATGGAAATCACATCAAGATGTGACATTGGTAAAAGTTGGATCACATAAAGTTTTCTCAAGGTCTCAAGCTCATTAACATTAATTTGAAAAAAAGAGCACAAAGTTTACCATAAGATGCTTAACACATATGTCTTTGAACTATTACTACAAAGTTGGAAAACCTTTCCCAATATATTGCTTCAAATATAAGATGTATAATTTGAAGCACAATATCACATCCCTTTAGCAAGGGATGTGGCACATCAAGAGAACATATTTTATTTTTTTCTTTGTGGTAGCTGCACTCAATCATAATGTTGTATATCATGTGAAGCATGTAACATTAATTGATCATATATGACTAGTAACCCCTTAAGTGTATATAGTAAGAAAGATAATGGCATCTTACTTTTGGAGTTTATGACTTGACACTACCATAGAAAGCATTGGTTTAAAGTCTTAAGGATCCACAAAAAGCATTGGTTTAAATTCATGACTTGACACTTAATATACAAAGCATTGTTTAAAGTCCTAGAGGGACCCATGATAGGCATTATGCATTGTTTAAAGCCTTGAGGACATAGATATATATATTCAAGCGTTGTAGAGTCACAAATCCTATAAAAGGCTTTCAAATATGTGAGCACTATAAGAACATAATAAGGGCCCCTATAAACTAAAGTTATAAGGACCTTACACCAATATTTTTAAATTTTAGGGCACACTCGCAACCCGTTGAAAACATCCCACCATAATTTTGAGTTAAAGGTTTTTATATTTAGTACTAAATATATGTTTTGTGAGAAATTGCACACACACACATACACATATGATGAGAGAGAGAGAGAGAGAGAGAGAGAGAGAGAGAGAGAGAGAGAGAGAGAGAGAGAGAGAGAGAGAGAGAGAGAGAGAGAGAGAGAGAGAGGTAATATCATACAAGTAGTTCCTTGCAAAATACACAAGTTTTGAACCAAAAATGGGGTGGTAACGAAATTAAATGAAAAAGGTTATGAAATCACATTGCCTTTCATCATAATATTAGAGGCCAAGTACAAAGGTTCAGAGAAGTTGAAATTTCTATTTGACCACACAAATTTGATTATAAAGATAATAACTACAAGGAGTTTTTACAAAACCATGCCTTATGGCTCTAACATGCTAGGATTAAAATAGATCAAGGATAGATCAGTTAATCAAAGTAAACAATAAGACTTTCTACCAAATAAATGTATCTTTATTATAAAAATTTGAATAGTATAACATTTGATAAAAACGTTTACAATTTACTCCATGATGCTATATTTTTACTAAATATATTAGTTATCTATTAGACATTTGATAAGAATGTTTAAAATTTTTCCATGATGCTATAATTTTACTATATAGTTACTAAAAGTTGAATAGTATGACATTTTATAAGAATGTTGACAATTTGCTCCATGATGCTATATTTTTACTAAATAGATTAGTTATCTACCAGATGTGTGTGCATTCATGTGTGCATCACTATAAGATATAGGCCACATATCGACGTTTAAAGCGATGCAAATATTCATAAAAAAATTTGCCCCCTGTCATTGCTAAAAGTCTTGGTATAGGCGTCTCTACAAATCCATCGCAACAAATAGCGGCACTTTCTGACACATATATTGACTCGGATAGCAACGTGTGGCACTAAAAAAACCATAGACATAAATAATGATGGTTTTACAAAGGGAAAAAAATTTTGTGCACTGAATAATATTCTATAAAGTAATTACATATTGAATTCACAATCGTCATCAAGACATGTCCAAAAACTACATAAAACTAGAAGACTGATAACTCATAAAATAATTACAAGACTAATGATGACAACTCATAAAACTACTTGTCACCATGGAGAGGAAAGTCCAAAACAAACATGGAAATGTATCTATAAATATCACAAAATATGATTTTATACAAAGGATGATAAATATATCTAAGGAATGCTACATGGAAAAAGCCTGCATGGATCATAGGACCAAAAAAGAAAATGATATGCGCTCCATGAATCCAAGCGCATACTACAGCTCCTCGCTATACGAAAGCTCGTCCCGATGCAATGGAGCATCAAATGAACTCTGCAAAATAAACAACCAAACATTAATCCACAATACATAATGCATCACAAAAAGACTAATGACTGCAAACAAGAAAGAGCATGAGAGCGAGGAGTAGAACTAGACGTGGGCTCATAGTATTTACATCTCCGCAACACCTCCCAAAACCACTGCCTCTATTCGGGGCTAGTCTAGAGTGTCGACTCCACCTAGTATTGGAAATTGAAGCATCGAAACAAACTGAGGTAGACCTTGTAAAATGGCCAGACAATGACCGCGACAACTCTTGGTCAGCCATATCTCTAAAGCGGGCCATTTGATCCGGAGACATACACATGAAGATCTCATGTAGCTCCTCAACTATCATCCCTCAACTCATCATGCTCTCTTGGTATCATTAAAGGTAACCTGCACAGTCAGAAAATGATATTAGCATAATCAATATAAGGATTTAGGTAAAGCACAATAACATAAATCTGTAAAAAGGGATGATGATTAAAATGCATATACTAAAGTACTCTTAAAAGTGAATTATGAAGGAATTGAGCAAGCAAACACAAATGCGATTGGCCTATGGCTCCATATCAAGCTTGTGGAATAGCTCGATATATCACTAGAAGGTCTATACATAGGTCTCCACAGAAAGAGAAGTCCAC
This sequence comes from Lygodium microphyllum, assembly GCF_053477565.2. Taxonomy (NCBI): domain Eukaryota; kingdom Viridiplantae; phylum Streptophyta; class Polypodiopsida; order Schizaeales; family Lygodiaceae; genus Lygodium; species Lygodium microphyllum. The sequence goes on along the minus strand of NC_141164.1, from coordinate 117,992,692 downwards.
TTCATTCTCGATAAATTCCCAGCCTCTTGTCTCTTCGTCTACGTTACCCTTGCATGTCTCCTTTGCACGCAAAGAGGAGTCCGCTTCACATATAAGTGTGGCACAAAGAGTAAATCAACATTTGTGACTGTTTCATCATGGAAAATTTAACAAAAAAGGTCATGCACCTATTCACAATGACCTAGTAAGATAAACATGTTGCATAGATCATTCTATCTTTTCTCAGAATCTATCTCTAAACATTGAGATGGATCTTGTCGAACAGTTGCCCTAGCTCCTTCCAATACAACTTTAAATCATTGTACATCGAATATGATCATGGAAAAGCTACAGTGATTCACGGAGATAACACTCTGCAAGTTGTCAAAATACTCCATCTCATCTACAATAGTATTTGGATTTGTGGCCCGTCGTCATCGGTTCTCTTGCTCGAACTTTGCCATGGCACCACAATCTATTGTGGAGTGCATTTTGTCAACGTGCTCAACACGAAAATGTCACCTGCGTGACCACACCACACTGTAGATTTTTTACTGTGCACTAAAATGTTTCGGTTAGTTGTTGCGCATAAAATCTAGATATGACAACAAAGAAAGCATGTGGTCACCTTCGGCACCATCCATACTTTTTTCTACCCCATTTTCAACCACATCTCTGTTAGTCTATCATCGTCCTTTAGCATCCATATCATACTGTTCTCTAAATCCACCACTGGTAGCCACTCCGAAATATGTACTAATGCCTCCGACACTAGCTAACCTTCAGCCATACTACCTTCTGGTTGAGCTCATTGTCACACAAAGCCCTTTAGGGTTTTCATGAAGTGCTCTAAGAAGAACATCCATGGACTATGGATAGGTCCCGCAATCTCCACTTCATCCACGAGATGTACTAGGAGGCGAGTTTGTATCGTGAGCATACTTGTGGACAAGTACCTCCCAAAGCGATAGACCGTCTCCACTACTCCCCGTGCAGATTCAATAGAGGATGTTTGATCTCCTTCTGTGAGATCCATTTCACTAAATTCGACAACTTATAAATTATTGAGTATATTTTTGGATTGAGACACCCCACAATCATGATCAATAGTACGAACTGCCATAAATTTAAAGCATTACAAACATTGGATTGACACAAAATAGTGAAATATTGAGGTTACTTGCTATTAAAGCCAGGAAAAACTTAGCATATCTTGTGCCAATCATGGGATTTCTATCATGTTAGTTTGTCATCTTTAAAAAATCAGAATTGAGGGAATGCATCATATCCATCGAGGTGTGGATAGACTTGATAATTTGCTCCACCATGTGCTCTTCTTTGGTGGACAGGACCCAAGGAGCACGAGCTAGTTACAATCGACCATCAAAGGTCGACAAAGTGTCACTTCAAATCCATTCATTCCCCTACAATGTCTCTCTTTGCTGTGATATGGTCCCACAATAAGCTACCCACATTCTTAAAAATATACATGATAGGATCCAACAAATGATTGATTTGTAAGTGGATCCAATATGGCAACCCATAGAAAACTGAGAACCATCACATTCCACTTGGATGTGACTCCTTATGGACCATTTTCAACTCGTACCAGCTTTGGGCATTCATTCGTACTAGGAGGTCATCCGAGAAAACCTTCCCTTAGTTCATGACCCTTCGACAACAAGATAGCGGTGTATCCGTAATATACCATCTTCTTTGTGGTCCGTGACCTTGGTGGAAGTCTAACTATGGCCCACATAATGGACGTGCATAATAACATGAGGTAACCAAACCTGTCACAATATCCCTATCTAGTCAACACAAACTTGAACGAGCATGAGCACTCTCTGAATCCCAAAAAGTCATGCATGGTCCACATAAGAATGACTCATATATTGCAGACCGCTGATCATCATGCTTGCTCATGTCTTCCATAGTGACCCCCTTCTTCCACAAAATCTTGAGCTTATCAACTAATGGATGGAGGTAGACATCCATGTTCTTGAGACTTTATAGCACCTAAGAATGAGCAAGCTAAGAATCAGGTGTCCTTTCTTTTCGTATAAAGCCATGGCGGGATGTTGTAGTTTATAAGGACTGCAAGCCACACACTATAAGAAGTTGAGTCAAGACCAAATGGATTCACGCAATCCATAGCAAGAATGAGCCGAAGATTCCTTGGCTCTCATGCAAAGCCTGAAAAGGTGGAGTCAATGTGGCTCCATGTATATGAATCTATTGATATTCGTTGGACTCCATCATGGATCCATTTTGTGCATGCCACATTGTCAAGCTTGCCATGCTTGACATACAAAACATGTGATGTATATGTGGTATAAGTGAAAAGTGTCTAAGAATCTTCTAAGGGATGGTTTACCCTTGCAAGTCCTATTGAAACCTGTAAGCACCACACTACAAACATGTCTCCATAGTCTCATAGTCTCCTCGAAATAGCACACAATCGTTGACACATGCATGAATGCTATTATGGTCCATGCTAAGCTTTCATAACACCAAGCATGCAACATCAGGAGACTCATGGACCATGTTTCTAGGTGGCAATATGTGATATTTTAGAAACCTAAAAAAAACCAAGAACCTTTGAAGAGCATAAAAAACGTTTTTATAATGGAGTGAAAAACAAAGGAGCATAGTATGCACCTAACAACTCAGTCACACTTGCATTACTTCATCCGTACTTTGCCTGCACACTTAAGAGCACAAGTAGCATCTTTAAGCGAGATACTCAGTACCCATCATACAATAATATGGTCACTTTCTCTCTCAGTGGATCAGATGACTCGCATCCGTGGGCAGTAATGCATTGATCATTACCTCTATCTTAGGCTCCAAGATTGGAGGAAGGTCCAAAAGGTCCACCATCTCTTCTGGTATCAAGGGTGTAGTTAGTGGCGTGCCCTCCAATGGGTTTATTGGCTCAAGCACTCCATCCATCACACACCCACAAACTCTTCTAACGGGCCACAATAGGTGCATTCCTTGGGATGGTGTGCCACCTCTCTATAGACATTTTTAGGGCACATCTAATATTACTGTATATGATATTCAATTACAATGTGAATGTAAAGCATGATTGATATACACTTTTCTTACCATTCGCTCAAAATTTGAGATTTCTTGGTCAATGATCTCTGATTAAAACTCGTTGATGCATCATAGCCAGGTGGTCTATAGACAAGCAACACTTTCGTCTAATTGTCAACTTGCATGGGACACGTTGATTAAGATGCACCTCACAATCTTGGATGTCACAACTATCATCCTTGTCCATTTCGTCTATGTTATGATAGACAAATTGCTTTTGTTTTTTATATTTCACTCCATTCCTTTTCTCTCCCCCTCTCTATTTCTCTCCCCACCCCTCTTTCTCTCTTGGAGGAGTAGAAAGGTATTAGTAAGCAATAACAGGCTACTAGCATACAAGGAAAATGAGTTGCGGTAGAAAATAGGAGATGGTGCAAAATGGCAAACCAACAACAACGACTTGGTTGACATGTGGTGGTGCTTAGCACATATGCGATAGTATCTTGTTAAATACAATAGTAGGTAGGTACATTGTGTGATATACAGGTGTGGCATGTTTACACACACACGAGAGAGAGAGAGAGAGAGAGAGAGAGAGAGAGAGAGAGAGAGAGAGAGAGAGAGAGAAATAGAGAGAGAGAGAGATAGAGATAGAGAGAGAGAGAGAGTGTGTGTGTGTGTGTGTTACCGTCAGATGAACAAGGTGGAAAATCTGGAAAAGCTAAAGCCGAAGACAAAGGCCAAGGCAAAGTGAAACGGAAGACGAAGGCGCGCCAAGAAAAATCTAAAAACACAAGAAGTGCATACAAGTCCTAAATAAGGGAAAAGGTGCACAAGGAAAAACGTAAGTCAATACTTTTGTAAAAGAGCGCAAGCGCATCATGATTTAATTTAAGGAGCACCGGGCTCTCACCTGTGCAATTTATAAATATAGACGGTCAGTGGAAAGGAAGCTAGGAAGATAGAATGACAATGAAAAAAAGGGCCTAGGCCACGGTCAGCCATGTAAAAAAGGGGATAAGGGGATGACTGCCCAAAATGGATTTAGGGTTTTGTATATAAAGTGGAAAAGTGAATGAGAATCTCATTCTTGTGTGTGGCCAAAGCTTCTTCTTCTTCTTCTCTTGTTTCTTGCCTTCTTGCTTGTGCTTGAGTGAGGGATTGAGGGAGTGTGAGGGAGTGAGTATGTGAGAGTGAGGGATCGTGGAGAAGAAGCTCCCCATCTTCTCTCTTCATCTTCTCTTCCTCTCTTCTCTTCTCTTTTCTCGCGCGGCTATGGAGGATGGAGCTTGACAGAGAGGGCTTGAGGTTGCTTGAGCTTGCCACAAGGATCGTGGAGCTACCGAAGTGCAAGAGAGAGGAGGGAACTCGATCGAGCATCAAGGTAAGCTCACTACACTCGTAAGGTAGGCATTGCGCGTCGGCTATGTGAGAGGTAGCCATGGTCGCTCGGCTTGAAACGCTTGATCAATAAGTGGTTCGTAGGTCTCGGGGTAGAACTTCATAGCTCCTCTTCATTTTGGTTCCATTGCCGAGACCTCAGAATCGAGCCTCGAGCACCGTGCGCATTGAATTGAGCATAGAAGTAGGGTTTGCAGCCCGAATTGGTGCTCGAGATAGTTAGGAGATTTAGGATGTTTTAATCCTTGGAGCAAGTAAGTATTTTGATTTGTTGTTGAATATTAGAGTAGGACCATCCATCTCCATCTCTGTTTTTTATTTTTGTTGCATTAGGTTCATATTAGGATAGGAAAAATAAGGAAAACAAAAAGGGTTCTGCTGCTGCTGGAAACACGAAAATAGGGGCACAAATTCAAATTTCTGGTTGGAAGAGTGTGAGGGATTAGCTTCTGAGGTTACAGCAGGCTGGGATGAGGCAATAAGAGGCCCATGGAACCAAGAAAGACCACATTTGACATTCTGCTTTGTGAGAGAGAGTGAGCTTGAGAGCCAGGGAGAGAGAGAGAGAGAGAGAGAGAGAGAGAGCTGTAGGGAGATCCTTGGAGTGCCATTGGATTCGAGCACCACAGTGATTCCAGGTATGTCTAGCATTTCCTTGTAGTATTTTGCACCTATCTAGAAGGCACTGGATGATTCCATGAAGTAGACGCTGAGCTTGAGTCATTGCGCGCAACCCGCGGGTTGTCGTCTCCACAGTTGGACCAACCCGTCCGATTCCCAGAATCGGACCACCCGATTTCTCGAGTTGGACCGTCCGACTGCAAGAATTAGATCATCCGACTGCGAGAATCGGGCCATCCCGTCCAACTGCGAGAATCTGACCACCCCGTCTGACTACGAGAATTGGACCACCCTGTCCGATTAGGAAAATCAGACCAAAGTAGAAATCAGACTGTCCGATTTTCACAATCGGACCACCCTGTCCAATTTTCACCCTGTCTGATTTTCACAATCGGACCCCACCCACAATCGGACCACCTCATAATCGGACCACCCTGTCCGACTAGGGAAATTGGACCAAAGTAGAAATCAGACTGTCCAATTTTCACAATCAGACCAGCCCATCCAATTCCCAAAATCGGACCACTTCACCAGAACTTAAAATAGAGGGTTTTTAAACCTGCCTGATAGTCCTGGCTAACTTGTTCATATCTCTGACCCCTTGGAAACCCAATTTAGCCCTTAGAAGCCAGAGACCAGACCGGATAACCGAGGATTCACCCCAAACAGCTAGAATTGAGTGGACCAAATTTAGAACTTGACTTGACTTTCGATAACCAACCAACCAACCCTGAAGTAGAATAGAGAACGCAGCATGGACTTTTAGTAAGACCTTAGATCAGCCAGAACCTGCACTTAGAGCCATATCAGGCTATGAATGTGAGGGGAAGAGTGGAGTTTGCATTGTGCATTTCCTGCATCCGCACCTCACTTTTGACTTTATCACCAAAGGTGCACTACAAGAAAAGAAAAAGCCTGTTTTCGCACTGAGCACTAGAAAGCACAAAGCACAACTTGTGAATAAGATTGACAACTGCTTTCAATAACAAGGAGCTCATCAGGAGATATAATAACATCAAGGAACCCACTATTAGGAGAAGATCCCAAAACATAGTTGGGTGCATGAGAGCCCCATTAGTAGGACCTTAAGAGGACACGAAGATCCAGAAGGTGACAACATAGAGGATGGGACGCTGCCGGAGCTACTCAAATTGATCGACGACCTTGTTGTGGAAGCTTTCACTCAACCACCAAGACCCACGGACCGCTTATTGTTTCAAGCGTTCCAAGCGAGCTCTAATGGCTATCTCTCACCTAGCCGACGTGCCGGTGATCCTACGAGTGTAGTGAGCTTACCTTGATGCTTGATCGAGTACCCTCCTCTCTCTTGCACTCTGGTAGCTCCATGATTCTTGATGCTAGCTCAAGCATCCTCAAGCCTCCTCCATCTCCAAGCTCCATCCTCCATAGCCGCGTGCGCAAGAGAAGAGAAAAGAAGAGAAGAGAAGAAGAGAAGAGGAGATGGTGAAGAGCTTCACCCTCTTGATCCCTCATTTTCAACTTTATATACAAAGCCCTAAATCATTTTTGGGCGGTCATCCCCTTTTCCCTCTTTTACATGGCCGACCGTAGCCCAGGCCCTTTTTCCCATTTCCCACCATTCTAATTTATCATATTCCCAACTAATGCATACACTTTGCACAGGAGCGAGCCTGGCACTCTTTTACAAAGATTCGGGGGCGCTTTCGCATTTTAATTCTTTTGTTGCCTCGGGCCGATACCGAAGCTTCCTGAGGGTCGTGCCCGAACATTTGAATTTTTCAGAGAGACTGGCTCCCGGTCAAGGTGCCTTTTTCTGCTTTTATCCTGCGTCTTTTTTGTTTTTTTCATTTTTTTCATTTTTCGCTCCTCTGTGCTGCGGGAACACGGTAACATTACTCCCCTCCTAGCCAAGTGCCAGTCCCATGGCACTGCGCTGGGACATAGTGGCTAGTTAGGTTGGTTGCTGGGCGGAACAGGTAGGTGGGTGGTTGGGGGAATGATAGGTGATGGAGGTTGGGGATGATGACCAGGAAAGATTCCGGCGTGCTTTAGGCTCCATGAAGAAACTCGGCATCTTTCACACTGTTGTGGTGCCCCTTATGTAGCCGGTCATCTTTTGAGTATCAGAAATGCTTGAAGCAATAAGCAATCCCTTAGGAGGATGGTATTGGAGGGATTTATTCTGGATAAATCCCCCGAAGGCTGTTTGTCTTGAAAACCCGTGGCTTTGATTGAAGATCCTTGTCTTTGAGTTGAAAGTCTTCAGTTTTGAGTTGAAGGTCTTTATGCTTGTGGAATCAATAAGCGATCCGTGGATCTTGAGGCATTGGGCATGGATCTTTGGACGATGAGGTTCCAAGATCTATGCCAATGGCAGTTCTACCTTGACTTGGTTCGATCATGGTGGCCATCAGCAGGCAGATGGTTGGATGCCGGCGCATGAAAAGAAGTTTGGGTCATTAAAGGGCGCCGTGGGTGATCTTCTTCTGCGGGTATCCATTTCTTGAGAGTCGAACATAACCTGCAAGAAAAGTTGTGCACTCCCTAAGGGTTGTGTCTACTCGCCGTGTAGTGTGTGGTGCTCGTGGCAGTGGAAATGGGAGATGGGTCTAACCTTGGGTAAGCCCTTGGTAACGTCCCACACTTGAGGACCCAGTTCGTGCTTCGTTGGAGGTGCGGGGCGAGTCTTAGGGTGACAGGTCTGAAAGTCCTGCCCTTGATGTGCCCTAAGCGTAAAGTGGGGGAGGGGGCTAGGGAGAACCCTAGGTGCAGTGACTGTGGTGCTTCTCTCTCTTTTTCTTTTTTGTAATGATACATAGGCCTAATTGTCTTGATCGGAATGAGGAGGAGAAGGGGGTCGGATAGACTTGCTCAAAAACTGGTGACTTTGCATGTAATCTTTCAGATTCATGCGTACATGAAGGGAGGTGGTGGAGAGGAAGGGGTGGTTGCATCTAGTGAATTGGCTGTCGTTCATGTCTTCTACGAGGGCTAGGCAAAAAGAGGGAAGGAGACTAGCCCTCATCATGAGACGAGCCATGGCGCAGTTATCTATAGCATTAGGGTCAAAGAATAGGGGAGGCAGGCCGCGCTCTTGTGGAGTCGGGTCCTGCTTAAGAAGTAGCCTAAGTAACCTAAGATAATTACAAGTGGTTATAAAAGCGGGGTCAGGACATGAGGAGAAGTCCGCAAGGAAGCACATCATAGACTCGTCTAGGCTTTCTGCAGTAAAAATAAGGGCGTGCTCAAAGGATACTACAGTGGAGTTATAAATAATGGGAAAGTCATACCACCCGTGGAGGGTGGCATCAAAATCTACCCCTACCCTTCGAGGGTATGCCATGTAGGTAGGGTCGTTCCGCTCGAATGGCAGAGTATTACAAAATGCCATCCAGGCAAGCATGCTTATGTCACATACTCACCTCCTCCACAAGGGTTGGCTCTTGTAGTTTTGTACAATGTGGGGGATTTCAAAAACCTTATCTTGCCAGTAGTCGGCCGCTTTTGTGCCCCAAGAGGTTGGGGTCTTTTCTCGCTCTTCCAGCCATTTTTTCCCCAACGGGCCACCGACTGCGATTACCTCGTCCATCACTTTGGGTGGCAGGACCCTCCACAGACTGTTGGGTAGGAGGAAACTGAAGGGGAATGGATCATTTCCTAGTTCCTGTACCTCCCACACCACCAGTTCTGCGTGGAATCCTGCGGGAAGATCATCTGGGCACAGAGGGAGAGGTGCGGACAGTAGCACGGCTGGCTTGGCTCTCAATTTTTGTTTGGCCTCCTCCACCAGCTTTTTGCATCTTTCTTTAGAGATGGCTTTTCTTTCTGCCCAGCTGGGTCCCCTTGTGGCGGCGGCAAGGGGGGTTGTGGGACTACGTCTTCCCTGAATCGATTCACATCGATTTCCAGCTCTGCTTCTTCCCCCTGCCGTTCTGCATGTGCTACTTCTTCCTCGAATCCGAGGGCGTCTATCTCTTGGGGGTTAGGCCGGCCAGCATTAGGTATTTTCGCTGTTCATCCTCCGCAGGTAATGGTGGCATCTGCAGTCCAGCGTGTAGGGCTCTTCTTGCCATGCCGAGCTTTCTTTGCATTGCCTCCAGTGGCTCTCCTTGCGCTATGTGTGTGGTGTCCAGGATGGTGTCGAGGAAGGCCTTCTGTTGAGTGCTAAAGGCCACTTGGGCTGCCTTCGCCTTGCTCTCCGCGATGATTTTTTCCTTTTCTGTCAGAACAAGGCGCCGCGCCAGTATCTTCACCCTCTTTTTGTTGTGCGCAGCCCACTCCTCTGCCCTTTTGTTCATTACTTCCAAGCCCTCTCCCTGTCTTAAGGTTAGCATCATGAGTTTCTGCTCATAATCCTCTAGTTCCCTGACTAGCCTCTCTTGTTCTCCTCTTTCAGAGGTCAACTGATCTGTCAGGCACTTGAGTTCCTCCTGTTGCTCCTCCATGCCTAGTTTTCTTTCTTCGTCCCTGGCATTCAGCTCCACCACGAGTGCATCAATCTAAGTAGATTGCGCAGCAAGCTCCTGGTACTACACTATTAGGAGCTTGTGCTCTCTTTGCATGTTTACTAACTCTTGAGTCTCGTTTTCAAGCAGCCACCTCCAGTGTTCCTCCCTCTCATCCCTAGCCCTGAGTTCTTGTCTCAGATCTACAATCTTCCGCTGCTGCAAGGCTATCATTCTTGTCTTATCCAGCTGGAAGGCGGCCACTGACTCCTTCTTGGCTGCCAACTCAGCCACAGCTATCTTGCGTTCCTCCTTCACTTTCTCCAATTGGGAGAGCAGCTCGGTGACGTATCCGTCGTAATTAGCCGATAGCGTCATCATTGTATGAATGGGCAAGGTTGAGGCTTCGACTTTTTGCTTTTTGGGCTCTTGCCTGGACTCCGCATCCGTGTGGTTGGCCTCTTCTGTCCTGTGGCCATCTCCGTGCTCTGCCCTTGGCCTATCTCCTTGTTGATGAAATACTGCATCCACGCCACGACGTTTGACACATCTGCACTAGTCAGGATGCTGGGGGTGATGGTGGTAAGTTCCGCAGAAGGCACCAGGAGGGTAGGGATCGGATGGAGCGGGGCCTTGCCCTTGCCTTCAGGGACTAGAGGTGGCACAAAATTTGGCACTTGTGTACTAGACCCTGGCCCCTCTTCTCTGTGCGGGCTTAGGTTCCTTAGTTCATCTGCTCGGCACTGTTGTTCAATGGACCGGTGGGGGTGGCCTCCGCCAGGTCCTCTTCCTCCTTTCTTCGTAGCTCCTCCTCTTCCTCATCCGCTTTTCTCTTCCTTTCCTCCTCCCTTTTTTTCTGCTCCTCCTTCTTTTTCCCTTTCTGTTCTTTTTCCTTCCTTTTCTCCTCTTCTGCTTCTTGTTTTGACGCCTCCTTTGCTTTCTGTAACTCCTCTTTTTCCCTCTCCTCCTCCTGTCTCTTTGTTCTCTCTCTCTCCTTTGCTTCTTTCAGGGATTCCTTCTTCGCCCTTTCCAAGTCTTCCCTTTCCTTCTTTCTGCCTTTGTTATTCTTCTTCTTCCTATGTGTCACCTTCTTCTTCGTTGTCCTGATTGTCTTTTTGCTAGTTTGTCCCTCCCCTTCTTCTTTTGTTTCCGTTCTGTCGGTGGACCTGTCTTTGTCCTAGTGAGGAGGCGACCTCTTCGGCGTTTCTCCTTCTCCCTCGTCCGCCTCCTATGCTTCCTTTACTGCCTCCTGGATGAGTGCAGTCAAGACTCCTCTGTACACTATGAAGGAGGCCTTAGAGAAGGCTTTCTTCCTTTCCGTAACTTTAGAAGCCGGAGATTCTGCTCCTGTTGGTGCACTTCCTAGGGCTAGCGCTTTGACCACTTGATCAATCGTTTTCCACATGTACCCATTCCAATCTACTTCGTCTAGGGTGTGGGCTGCTACATTCTCCAACACTGGCACGCTAATTCGATGCATTAAGGAATTGTAACCTTGGCTGAAAAAGAGCACGTGCACCAACTTGGCCTGCAACCTGGCTTCTGTGTCAGGGATGTCCTGGATGCTTATGCCGTCATTCGTGAGCACCTCTTCCTTCTTCATTTTCAGCAAGGCATAGACATCCCTTTTTTGTCTCCTTTCTGTCCTTGGTACCAATCCCAAAGCCTTCTCCACCAAGGCTGGATCCAACCGGACTTGCACTTGCTTTGCACCCTCTCCTTGGCCCACTGTTACAATGCCACCTTCTTGGTCCGGATTGTATGTTCTGAGGAATTCTATGGATTTTAGGTGATCCGGCTCCTGCGAGAATTTTTCAATATACTTTGTAAGGTTGCATTGTTCCACTACCCTCCTGGCTGCTTCCTCCTTGGCCACCACGACTTCGATGTTGTGGATGGTTCGAAACTTGGGCTGGTCGCAGGTGCGGTTCTCTAGATGGATGCGATACTTCTCCCTTTTCTCGTCTGTGAACGGGAGTCGATGGGTGCGGTCTTGCTGCGACATTTTTTGCTCCTGCCATAATTCGTAACTTTCCGTTAGCATTTTCCACATATCACTTTGCTGTTTACGTGAGAATAAAAACTCTTGAATGAATTTTTTAGGAAGCCATTTTTTCATACTATATGCTTATGCTTTTCAGTACCTTTACTTTACTGTACCCCCTTTTTATTAATTTCCTATCTGATTCCTTTCACCTTCACCACATACCCACATACCCCCTCCCCTTCCGGCTTAGAAAAGAATCCTTCCTAGGATTGGGGGTTAAAAGGTGAGGGGCTTTGGGCCTGTTGAGGTAGGAGTTACGTGTGAAGAAGCCACATGTAGAATTTTGGATTGTATTCTAGTTGAGCATGACAATCAAGAGCATGAAAATCAAGAGCAGATGGTTGGATGGAGACTTGGGATATGTAAGTCAAGACATCGTGACAGAGATCTCCAGTATTAAGGCGGCTGGCAACATGTAATTCCTCTTCCGTGAGGAATTGGTCAATGTAGGGGTGAGCGAGCACATGGTCGTCTAAATGCTGGTTGCAGGTGATAGCCAAAACCCTAAACGAGATAGGTGCCACATAAGTAGGGTCATATTCGATGGTTTTAACTGCCTTGCATTGCTCAGCATTGGTCATTATCCGGCAACCTTTTTTCTCCCATTGGATTCTCAGAGCAAACCACTGCTGCAAGAACGTGGAAGGCGAGCTTGCCATCTACGTGAGCTCTTGCAACTCGTGTTCAGGAATAGAACGAGGAGGCTTAAGATATGAAGTGATTAGTCTTCTGAGGGCAGCTTGCTCCTTTGAGATTTCATCGTTTGCTTTCAGTTCAGCAGCAATTTTGGGGAATTTAGTGGTCATAAGTTCGTATTCTTCCCAAGTGCATGGTAATGCACGAACATCCGAAGCAAGTGCTTTGTCAAGAAGACCTAGGTCTAGCCTCTAATAACTTCTAGCGAATGTAGTGAAAGTGTTGTTCAACATCTTGATGTAGGTTATTAAGTCATCCCCAGAAGTCGCGGCGAGGTCTTTAGCCAAGGAGAGGAAAGGTCGTATCGCGTAGGAAGGTTTAAGACCTGCTGGTGGGGATGGTGCAACTGGACTGGATAGTGGTGACTCCATCATTGGTGTCACAGGTTGGGCTTTGCACTCTGAAGCACTTTGAGGTGCTGTAGGAAGCTCTGGGGGCATGGGAGTTGTGCTGGGTTCTGAGTGAGTAGTCATGGGGGTTTTTAAGTTCTCTGGATTAGGTAAGTTTAAGGCTTGTAGCGTTTGCTTTGGTCGATAGATGAGCTGGGGCTTACTAGCCATAGCGGGCAATGGTTTGCTGACTATGCCCTGGGCACCACGTGTGCAAGCCTCCCGCACTGGGGTGAGATTGCTTGTAGATGAGCTTTTTAACTGGCCCTTTTTAGGCACCCAAATCCAGGGGTTGCCCTCGTAGTATCCTTGTGCTCGCAAGAGATCTTTGGGGATCCATCGCGGCGTGGTTGTGTATCTACGTCAATAGCGTCTAGACTGCCTCTTAGGCCGTGATGGCTGATTATTTTGGCGTTTAGGATCACGTTTGGGTGCTCTACCCGGATGTGGTCTTTGCCGTTTTGGCACCCATATAAGCTTGGACTCCTTGGCCTTGTGAGCACTCTTGGTGGGTTTGGGCCTGGGGAGAGCCTGGCATGAGACCGTAGTTTTCTTCTGTTTAGACTTGGGCTAGAGCGTGGTCATAGGGGTTTCCACCGGTGGCTTCGTAATGGTGGAGGAATCAAGACAGCCCTTGCTGAAAGTCGTCACTATACGCACATTGCCTATAGCAAGATGAATTCGGTTTAGGCACCCATATAAGCTTGGACTCCTTGGCCTTGTGATCACTCTTGGTGGGTTTGGGCCTAGGGAGAGCCTGGCATGAGGCCGTAGTTTTCTTCTGTTTAGACTTGGGCTAGAGCTTGGTCGTAGGGGTTTCCACCGGTGGCTTCGTAATGGTGGAGGAATCAGGACAGCCCTTGCTGAAAGTCATCACTATACGCACATTGCCTATAGCAAGATGAATGCGGTTTAGGTTGTAATCCACATTACAGTTCGTTTGCTTCTTGAAAGTACGACCCAATAGTGACACATTACCGGCTCCTTTAGTGTCAGGAAACACATGGAAGAAAGCTGGTAAACTTTCAGACTCGATAGAAACGACTACCTTGCACTTCCCTAGGAGTGAATAAGCAATACCCCCAAATGGGGCGAGTTTGGCATTAGTGGGCTGTAGTTTCGGTTGACCAATGCGTGTCCAATGGTCATGCATCAAGATGTTGTAGTCGGCACCTTCATCAATCAAGGCATCGAAAGAATACGTCGCTCCTGCTTGCGACTGTGATTCGTAGATACGCTGGTGCCACTGCTTCTTCGTCCTGATCTGTAAGGTCGGTTATAGTAGCCATGCAGACATTCATTGGGGGTTCTAGCATGGGTGGCTCATGTAATGGATGGGAAGGAGGATAGTACTTCTTCATGCGGCTGCCATTAAAAAATCCTATTCCTTTGCTTTCAAGTGTCTCTAACTCAACATTCCCTGTTCTACCAATCATGCATACTCTGAAAGGCCCTAGCCCCCAAAACTTCATCTTTTGTTTATGTCCTTTTACAGAGTATAGCAGAACAAGGTCCCCTTGTTCAGAGTCTCGCTATTTGACATGCTTGTCAAACCACATCTTTCGTCGAGCCTTCTCACAAATCAGAGAGTGAGTGGTGAGGAGTCGGGTCTCCGTTAGGCGCTCTAGCTCCACTAAGCGATTGGTCCAAGCCTCTCTTCCCTCCCAATGCTCCTGGACTGCTATCCTTAAGCTAGGAATGAAGAATTCTAAGGGCAAAATGGCTTCAGTTCCGTACGTCAGCCTAAAAGGCGTCCGTCCTACAGCCGTTTTATAAGCCATGCGATAGGCCCACAAGGCCGCCATTAGCTTGTTGTCACAGTCACTTCTTGAAGTAGACACTACCTTTGTAAGCACGTTGACTAAGATTTAAGGGGTTCAACGAGAGATGGTACAACCTACACCTTTCAAAGACAGCTCTCAATTTCTCTAGGTGGTCAGCCCAACTAGAGTGTAAGCACAAGTCGTCTACGAACACTTCCAGTTCGCGCCTAAGCATGTCCTTAAAGATAGTGCACATTAGGCGTTGAAAAGTTGCAGGTGCATTCATCTGCCCAAAAGGCATGACAATGTAGGCGAATACACCCGATTCCGTGGCAAAGGCAGTCTTGTGCCTGTCGTCGGGGTGCACTTGCACTTGATTATAGCCCGAGAAAACATCCAGAAAACTATAGGCTTCTTTACCTGCTACCCTCTCAAGCATGTGCTCGGTGTAAGGTAAAGGATAGTTATCCCTCTTTGTAGCGGCATTCACTTTCTTGTAGTTCACGCACACTCGGATTTTTTCGTTTTTCTTCATGACAATCAGGATAGGTGATACCCAATCTGTGTGCTCGATCTCATATATGAATCCTGCCCTCATGAGTTTATCAATCTCCTCTTTTACTGCATGGGCATGTTTGAGATTCATGGGTTAAGGTCGTTGTTTCGTTGGTACTGCATCAGGGACCATTGGGATATTATGAGTCACAATCCTAGGGTCAACTCCCTTAAGTTCATCCAATGTCCAGGCAAATACATCAATGTACTCTTGCAAGAGTGCAACAAGTTTGGTCTCCTCATCCTCCGTCAAGTCATCTGCAATGAACACAGGACTTGGCTTTTCACCTTCCCCAGCCAAGTTAACTTCCTTGACTTTGGCGGGTCCCTCCATCGGTTTACTAGTTTGGCCTTGTCTTTTCGCACCTAGCAAAATCACCACTCTGTCACCCTTTTTAAATTTTGTAAACCATTTGGGTAGATCCTGCGGTTTCTTTTGCCTTTCTGCTTCTGAGTCCTTTGCTTGCTTCGTGGCCTCCTCCTTTAGTCTCCTGCGCCTTAGGTGGACTGGCAAGTCTCCCTTGGTGCGTTTGACCTTAGAAGGTTGTGGTATCTCGGGATCACTCTCAGTGCTGACTTCCGACTCTGAGTTAAACTCGCACCCCTCACTTGAGGAAGGTGTTTCCCCAAGGGGTCATAGTTTAGTAGGTGCATCCGTCTTGAGCACTGGGATTATCCATGGTCGTGCCATTCCGGCTTGCTCGTAATCCACGGCTCCTATGCGTTCTAGCCAGGATTTGTCACACTCCATTCGCATGACTCCTTTTTCGTTCTGATTGGTCCTTCCTCTCCTAGGCCTCGAGTCTGCCCTAATTTGTTCTATCGCTTTTCCTTCCGTGTCGTACTCTATTGTATCTATCTCTTCTTCACTCTCCTCTCTCATAGAGCAACAGTCCTCATACTCCTCATCATCAGAGTCCTATCCTTCTGACTGCTCATCATCACCTAAGCTTTCCTCTCCAGTCTCCGTGTCATCAGTAACTAAAGCCCATTTATATAACAAATTCAAGTCGTGGACCTTGGTCCATTTCCATTCTGGCTTAGCTAATAGATCACGTAGAGGTTTTAAGTTAGCAACCAGGTTGCCTTTTATTTTATTGGTCAGATACTCTACGATTTTCTGAAGCTCTAGTTTGTTGCTGGGGATATGGAATGAGGTTGGTTTGCCTGGGTTGAGTGAGCTTCCTGCCATCATGCAGAGTGGCACAATTGGCTCCTCAATTGGCATGGTTGCGGCTTTAGCAGCCTGCCGATATAGTTCTTCCTCATCCGAGAATGGTAGGTCAATGGTTGCCAAAACGTGCATCCAATCCCTCTCATCCTCAGGGCAAGTTCTTTCCCTAGGAAAATCAAACCATCGCCCCAGTCCTCAATGACACGTGCATTCCTCATCCAAGGTCGGCCTAATAGTATATCATAATCCACTCCCTTCATGACAATGAAGTTTACGGAAAACTGCACACCGTCAATCTTTACTGGCCAATTCTTTAAGACCCCGAATGATCTTACCTTCATCCCATTTGCTAATGTGACATTAAACCTGGCAGTCTCCATAGGAGGGTTTCCCCATGCCTCTGAGACTGCATGGCTTAGTACACTAACACCTGCGCTTGTGTCTATGATTCCTTTTTGCGTCATATCTCCTAAGGCTAGGATGGGTAAAATTGCATGCATTTCAGTGCCTTCCCAAAAAGCATTGATGTGCAAAGACTTAGGATTTGAGTGTAGAGTTAGACTTGGGATCTGTGTAATTGCATCATGACCTTGCGGAACAGCACCCGCAAGTCCTGTGTGTCCCTCCATCGAGTCTTTTAACTCTTGCCACAAGGAATTATTTTGTCTAAGCAGATCTTCCAAGCTTAGAGTTACTGGAGTAGACAACAAGGTTGTGAGGAGGCTATTGGGCTCTTGTCTTCCCCTGAGGCTAGCATTTCTAGGCCATGCGTTCTGTCTACCCTGGAAAGTTTCCCCTTGGCCTTGCTGCTGAGTTGCCCCCAGTGGTGCAGGTATGCTCACAGCTTGTGGTTTTGAAGGTGAGACTGGTGTGCTCGTGCTGGAGAAATAGTCAATGGGATCTTCTAATATGGATTCAGCATCCCTGAGGTGCTTTTGGGCATCCTTGATCCACTCCTTGACCTTAGCTATAGCCTCAAGCTGCCGTTTGGGGTGGGGATATTTCCCTACCTTGGCACTCCCTAGCTCGGCTGTCTTAGGAGCTGAGGTCTCCGCCTCTGCGTCTGTGACCTTCTTTCCCGTTACTAACGTAGTCGCTTCCTCGGTTTTAAGAGTTATCTTTGCATCGGTTCTCTTTTTCTGTCTCCTCCAGCTTTTCTTTCCTATTAACATAGTCGCTTCCTCGGTTTTAAGAGTTCTCTTTGCATCGGTTCTCTTTTTCCGTCTCCTCCAGCTTTTCTTTCCTATTAAGGTTGCGTCAAGGTTACTTAGCCCTGGCAAGGAGATGCTTGCCTGTTTTGTTTGAGCTCGTGTCATAGCATGTAGTGGGATGGGCGTATCCTTACTACCAAAGGTTTCCACTCCAAAGAGCCCCAAAGGCACCGATGGCATGTTGGCAGAGCTCGTTGATGGCTTCTACCTAGGACAGTCAGGAAACAGATATGTGATTCCACACTTTGTGCATCAGAGATCCGCTTTGTCCTTGTTAGCTTGCTCTCGTTCTGGGCAGCGTGATGAAATGTGGCCTGGGTGGCCGCAAGTCCATCATGTGACTGGATCTTGGCTTGGCCCTCCAAAGCCTCTGCCTTTTCCTCTTCCTAAAGCCATCACCGGCACCGGCCGATAGTCCTTCAGGACTGGGTTGCCCTCCTCGTCATAGGATACGTACGGGTTGACATATGTTTCTTCCTCATTAGGCTCCTCCACAAAGTGAACAGGACCATCGCTAGATGGGTGGGTTACAAAAGGCCCTGGTGGTCTGGGTATACCAGTTGGGTTCATCTCCAGCCTAGGCACGACAGGTCTTGAGTCAGTCGGTGTTGGAAGAGCTAACTGGGCTCCCCTCCCAAAGAAATTAGGTGGCCTATTACCTAAGTATGGAGGGTTGTACTACTGCGCGTATGGGAATCTCCTTGGCATTTTGCAATGCACTGCATCATGCTCGAATCTACCTTAATTTGAGCACAACCGAGATCTAGGATCTTGGCACTCAACTGGGAGGTGATTGCCGCCGCAGTATATACATTGTATATGTGATCTCACAGGCTTTCTTACCAGCTCTTGCAACCGTGAAATCTCCATTCTCATTTCTGCCATCCCCTGGTCGTGGTCTACACTCTTTCCCTTATCCTGCATACTAGTAGTTGCTTTTCCCCCCGAAGTAGCTGATCTCTCAGGGTCCCTCTGGCTCGCACTTTCTCGGTTGGTAGTCCTCATGCTGCGTTCCCTGAGTTGATCATCTACGTGTATTGCCTCTTCGAAAACTCTAGCTAGCATGTCTCATTGCAAGGTGGAGTTACTGGCCAAAGCCTTGTAGAGCTCCTCACTCCGAATCCCGTTCATGAACACTGTAGACACTGCCCTCTCGGTAGGTCGCTCATTGGCAGGGATCCTCTTGTAGACGCTACGCACCTGAGTGACGTAATCCCTAACATCATCCTTCTCCCTTTGAGACTGATATTCATCAACCTAATGATGAGGTTATCCGAATACCCTGCCTCTAAAAACCTCTTGATGAAGAGGCCCTTAAGGCAAATAAAGTTCGTACATTCTGCGTCATATAGACTAGAATACCAGGTCCTCCCCTTATCGCCTAAGCACAGGCCGAAAGCTTGAGCTCGCTGCGCAGGGTCAGTAAGACCGTTTGCCTCACATACTTGCGTGAACTGCTCCATGAAGATGTACAAGTCACTGCCAGGTTTGTATCTAGCTAGTTGTTTTGCTACAATGGGGATTCTAGCTTTCCCTTTAGACTCTTGCGTGACTCCCAATCCCAATAGTAGCGCGGTGGCTAGGGCAATACCGCTCTGTTCAATGGACGTGTTGTCCAAGAGTCAGTTTGCTACCAGTTCGCTCAATGTCATGTTAGCCTCTACTGCCCATTCCCTCTCTACATTTTGTCCAGATTTGGCCACTCCAGCTAGATCTAGCACTTGTCTAGCCTCGTACATATCTACATCTTGCTGTAGCCTTCTAGCCCTTTGCTCATGGTTGTAGGCAATTATGCCTTCCAGCGCTCTCTTGATTGCTCTTCTCTCTTCCTCCAGGTTTGCTACCACTTCCTCTACAGGTCTACCCTGGATCACGGTCCTAGTGAGTAGATCGTAGTTGTGGACCAGTTCTTGGACTGAGGTTGGAAATTCTCCTAAGTCTAATTGGTCCTCTCCTCGTTCGCCTCTTGATCCCGACATTGTTTCTGCTTCCAACTCCACGAGGTTGTCAATAAATCCAAGCAGCTCCGGCAGCGTCCAATCCTCTATCTTGTTGCTTTCCGTGTCTTCGTGTCTTCTCCATGTCCTACTAGTAGGGCACTCAGGTACCTGTCTAAGTCTTGGGGTCTTCTCCTACTAGTGGGTTCCTTAAGCGATTTATTTGAGTGAGTTCCTTTGATTTCTGAATACAAACCTCAATTTATGGTCACGGTGAGTGTGTTGTTTCTCGTGCACTTGTGCCCAATCAGGCTTTCAGCTTTCTTAAGTGGATTTCAAGTGTGGAAATTCAATGTGAGTGCCGCAAGCAATTCCTCAGCGTCTTACTCACTCTCGCTCATTTCGGGCCTAATAGGCTTGTAGGTCCATTTTTCGGCCATTTAGTCAGGATTTAGGGTTTCCTTGTATGTTGCCTTGTTCGCTTCCGGTCGATCAGGTTTTACGGTTCAACGGCTCGCGTCCAAGTCCTTGGGTTCCTCAACTATCTACTGCCAACCGCTAAGCGGCTGTCTACTACAATTTCTCTTATCACATGTGCCAAAATCAAGTTCTGAGAGCCTGAAGGGTTTCGACAAGTTGCGCTAATGCGTATTTGCTGGGTCGGGTCAAATTTCTGACAGATTTGACAAAAAGTTGCACTCGAACCAATTGGTCTGAATTGCAGGGTCCGAGTAGGTCACTCGGACAGGCCGAGGCACAGGGTCAAGGGCCGAATTTCCGGATTTGACTCGAATGATTTTTATTCGAACGAGCCAAATGGCAGGTTCGGACAGGGTAATTTGGACGGGCCAAACAGCCCTTGGCCGAGGGCCGAACCCCGGGTGTGGCCGAGTGCCGAATTTGAGACTCTGATGGGTCGTTCGGACGGGCCGAGGCCGAATGTGCCACGTGGCAAAGAGCTTTGACTCGGACGGCCGAGTGGGTTGACTCAAATAGTTGCCTTGGGGCCGAACGCGGCGCACGTAACCCATGCGAATGCCATTTCGATCATTTCACCCAATGTAGGCCAGCGCCATGGTCATGCACTTCCAGATCCTATCTAGGGAAGTAGAGGGAGAGGTTTGTATACATGAACGGGTCGGTAAGTGCGTCGGTGATGCGATCGAATCACACGGGCTAGGGCTCTCTAACTCTCTCCCTCTCTCTCTCACACACTGAAATGGCACAAATGAGCTCTCTTTTGGCCTCCTGGTTCTTATGTGTCTTTCAAAAAGTGGTGTTGATGCCCCCAATCACTCTCTTGTTGATCTTAGGTCTCATTAGCGAGCATTTTGCGCATTTTGCACGATTTTTCCCTGTTTTGCCCTGTTTTGAAACAGTAAACCCTACCCTTTTCTGGTTCGATTTCCTAACTCTAACCTACACTAAATGCAACAAAGATTGAAGGCAAAAAACTGAAATAGATCCTCCATGCTCTCCAAGCATCAAACAACCAAGATATCCCAAAATACTTACTTGTTTTGAAGATTAAAAACACCCAGCTTCCTACCTATCTCAAGCTCCGTTTCGGGGATGAGTACCCTACTTCGATGCTCGATATGGGGCACGCAAGTGCTCAAGCTTGAATCCGTTGGTCCCGGCCAACGGAACCAAAATGTGGGAGTTTTTGCTCAACCGCCAAGACCCACGGACTGCTTACTGTTTCAAGCGTTCCAAGCGAGCTCTAATGGCTATCTCTCATCTAGCCGACGCGCCGGAGATCCTACGAGTGTAGTGAGCTTACCTTGATGCTTGATCGAGTACCCTCCTCTCTCTTGCACTCCGGTAGCTCTACGATTCTTGATGCTAGCTCAAGCATCCTCAAGCCTCCTCCATCTCCAAGCTCCATCCTCCATAGCCGTGCACGCAAGAGAAGAGAAAAGAAGAGAAGAGAAGAAGAGAAGAGGAGATGGTGAAGAGCTTCACCCTCTTGATCCCTCACTCCCACACACACTCACTCCCTCACACTCTCACACTCCCTCTCTCAAGAGCACACACAAGCAAGAAGGAGAGAAGAAGAGAGGAAGAAGAAGACTCTTTTTGCCACACACCAAAGAATGAGCTTCTCATTCACTTTTCAACTTTATATACAAAGCCCTAAATCCTTTTTGGGCGGTCATCCCCTTTTCCCTCTTTTACATGGCCGGCCGTAGCCTAGGCCCTTTTTCCCATTTTCCACCATTCTAATTTATCCTATTCCCAACTAATGCGTACACTTTGCACAGGAGCGAGCCTGGCACTCTTTTACAAAGATTCGAGGGCGCTTCTGCATTTTAATTATTTTGTTGCCTCGGGCCGACACCGAAGCTTCCTGAGGGTTGTGCCCAAACATTTGAATTTTTCAGGGACTGGCTCCCGGTCAAGGTGCCTTTTTCTGCTTTTATCCTGTGCCTTTTTTGCTATTTCCATTTTTCCATTTTTCGCTTCTCTGTGCTGCGGGAACATGGTAACACTTGTGGAGCTGGAAGTGGGAGCAATGTCAGGATCACGAGGCGGACAAGGAGAGGACCGACTGGACTTGGGAGAATTCCTAATCTTAGTTCAGGAGTTAGTCAATGAGTATGACTTGTTGACTAGGATGGTAGTTCAGGGCAGACCAGTAGAGGAAGTGGTAGCAAACCTAGAAGAGGAAAGAAAGGCGATTAGAAAGACGCTAGAGCATAATTGCCTATAACCATGAGCAGAAGGCTAGGAAACTCCAACAAGATGTAGACATGTACGAGGCCCAACGTGTGCTAGCCTTGGCTGGTGCAGCCAAAGCAAGGCCAAATGCAGAGAGAGAATGAGCAGCAAAGGCTAACTTATTGTTGAGTGAACTCATAGCCAAGCGGCTCATGGACAATACATCCGCTAAGCAGAGCGCAATAGTCTTAGCCACCGCATTACTCTCGGGATTAGGGGTCACGCAAGGGGCAATCTAGAATCCCTATTGTAGCAAAGCAGCTAGACAAGTATGAACCTAGAAATAACCCATATATCTTTGTGGAGAAATTTAAACAGGTTTGCAAAGCAAACGGTCTCATGGACCTTGCACAATGCTCTCAAGCTTTCGGTCTGTGCTTAGGTGATAAGGGGAGAATTTGCTACACTAGTCTAGATGCAACTGAGTGCATAAACTTTGCTCGTCTTAAGGACCTCTTTATCAAGAGATTCTCTAAGGTAGGGTACTCTGACAATCTCATCGTTCGGTTGATGAATGTCAGTCAGAGGGAAAAGGAAGACGTAAGGAACTATGTCACTCATGTGTGTAGCCTCTTCAAGAGGATCCCTGCAAATGAGCAACCTAACGAGAAGGCTGTGTCTACCATATTTATAAATGGAATTCGAAGCGAGGAGCTCTACAAGGCTTTGGCTAGTAACTCCACTCTACACCGAGATGTGTTAGCTAGAGTCTTTGAAGAGGCAATAAGGGTGGATGATCAGCTTAGGGAGCAAAGCATGAGGAACACCAGTCGAGACAGTACAAGTCAGAGAGCTCTAGAGCGGTCAACAGTTTCAGGAGAGAGAGAGAAATCTAGCATACAGGATAAGGGAAAGAGTGTTGACCAAGGCCACGAGCTGGCTGAGGTGAGAATGGAGCTTGCACGATTGCAAGACCAAATGAGAAAACTTGTGTGGTCGCATGTGCAATGTATACACTGTGGCGGTAACCACCTCCCAGCTGAGTGCCAAGATCCTAGATCTAGGCTGTGCTCAACTGCGGTAGGTTTGGTCATGATGCATTACATTGCAGACTGCCAAGGAGATTCCCATATGCGCAGCAATACAACCTTCCATACTTAGGCAATAGGCCACCTAACCTCTTTGGCAAGGGAGCCCACTTGGCACTTCTAGCACCAAATGATGCAAGACCGACCATTCCTAGGCCAGAGATGACGCTCCTGTTCACTATGTGGAAGAACCTAGTGAAGAGGAGACCTACGTGAACCCATACATATCCTATGATGAGGAAGGAAATCCAATCCTGATGGACTACTGATCAGTACCAGTGATGGCGCTAGGTAGAGGAAGAGGCAGAGGATTTGGAGAACCAAGCCAAGATCCAATCTCATGCTGGACTTGCGGTCATCCAGGCCATATTTCATCACACTGCCCGAAAAGGGAACATGCAAACAAGGACAAAGCTGACCTTCGATGCACCAAGTGTGGAATGACACACCTATTTCCTGACTGTCCTAGATGAAAGCTATCAACTAGTTTTGCCAACGTGCCCTCAGTACCCTTGGGGCTGTTCGGTGTGGAGACCTTTGACAGTGAGGATACGCCCATCCCACTACATGTCATGACACGAGCACTGACAAAACAAGCAGGCATCTCATTGCCTGGGCCAAGTAACCTAGATGCAGCCTCGTTGGGAAAGAAAAGCCAGAGGAGAAGGAGAAAGAGAACAGACGCAAACATTACCCTTAAGATTGAGGAAGCTACAATGCTAGTGACAGGAAAGAGAGTCACTGATGCAGAGGCAGAGACCTCAGCTCCTAAGATAGCAGAACTAGGGAGTGCCAAGGTAGGGGAATACCCCCATCCCAAACGGCAACTCTAGGCTATAGCCAAAGTCAAGGAGTGGGTCAAGGATGCCCAGAAACACCTTAAGGACGTAAAGCCCATATTGGAAGACCAATTTGAAGATCACTTTAGTGTGAGTACACCCATTTCACCGTCGCAATCTCAATCGGGGAACACAACCACATCACATTAGATGCGACAGAGGCAAGACCAGGAAAAAGCATGTCAGCAAGCTAACCAAGACATATGGCCAAAGAGTACTAACCAAGGAGGAAGGCAACCACCCAGAAACCTCCTCACCACTTTAGTAACCACGCCAGTAACCTTGAGCCTAGGAGAACTGCTTCGGCAGCACCCTTCCTTATGGCAAGAATTAAAGCACTGGGTGGAGGGAAAAGAGGAGCACATTGACGCTGACTTGCAAGAGTAGGATCAATCATGCAGATTCCAAGCCTAACGCTACACTTAGTTCCAAGGTCATTGCATGTCAATGCTTTCTGGGAAGACATTGAGATGCATGCAGTCTTACCTATCTTAGCCTTGGGGGATGTAACACGAAAAGGAATCGTAGACACAGGCGCCGGTGTTAGTGTCTTGGGCCATGCAGTTCTATAGGCCTAGGGAAACCCACTCGTGGAAATGGCTAGGTTCAATATTACATTGGCCAATGGAATGAAGGTGAGACCATTCGAGGTCCTAAAGAACTCGCTAGTGAAGGTCACAAGGGTGAAGTTTTCTACGAACTTCATTGTCATGGAGGGAGTGGACTATGACATACTGCTAGGCCGACCCTATATGAGGAACGCTCGAGTTATTGAAGATTGGAGTAGCAATCTCATCTTCTTGGGGAATAGAACAGAAGCGGTAAGGGTTGAGATGGATACCTGGAAGATTACCCCAACCGACCTTGATGCTATCTCAACCATGCTAAAAGGTGATGCACGGGCAAGCAAACCCTATAGGTCATTAACCAAGTACATCCCTTGCCCTGAGGATGAGCGGGATTGGATGCACGTCTTGGTAGCCATTGACCTACCATTCTCAGATGAGGAAGAGCTATATAGGCAAGCTGCTAAATCCCCAAGCATGCCAGCAAGGGAGCCCATCGTGCCACTCTGCATGATGGCAGGAAGCTCACTTAACCCAAGGAAACCGGTCTCGTTCCATATCCCCACCAACAAGCTCGAGCTTAAGGAAATCATAGAGTACCTGACCGATAAATTGAAGGGCAACATAGCTACCAATCTAAAACCCCTAAGTGATCTTTTGGCTAAGCATGAGTGGAAATGGACCAAAATTCACAATCTAAATCTATTATACAATTGGGCTTTAGTCACACTGATGAAAAGGAGATTGGAGAGAAAAGACTGGGGGATGACGAGCAGTCAGAGGGGCAAGACTCTGATGATGAGGAGTACGAGGACTGCCATTCTATTGGAGACAAGAGTGAAGAAGATTTAGACACGATAGAATATGACACTGAAGGGAGAATGATCTAACAGATCAAGACTCTAGGCCTAGAAGGGAAAAGGCAGGCTGGAATGAGAGAGGAGTCATGCGAATAGAGTGTGATAGATCCTGGTTGGAGAACATAGGAGCCATGGATTATGAGTAGGTAGGAGTGGTGCAACCATTGGTAGTTCCAATGCTTAAGATGGATACACCTACTGAATTACGAACCCCTGGCAAAACTCCTTCCTCAAGCAAGGGATGTGAGTTTAACTCGGAGTCAGAAGTCAGTATGGAGAGTGATCTCGAAATACCCCAACCCTCTAAGGTCAGATGCACCAAAGGGGACTTGCCAGTCCACCTAAGGCGCAGACGGCTAAAGGAGAAGGCCAAAAAGTGAACTAAGGACTCAGAAGCAGAGAAGCAAAAGAAGCCGCAGGATCTTCCCAAACGCTTCACAAAGTTTAAGAAGGGTGATAGAGTGGTGATTCTGCTAGGAGCAAAGAGATAAGGGCAAACCAATGAGCCAATTGAGGGACCCTCCAAGGTCAAGGAAGTCAACTTGATAGGGGAAGGCGAGAAGCCTCGACCTATGTTCATGGTTGACGACTTGACCAAGGATGAGGAGGCTAAACTTGTTGCTCTCCTATGAGAGTATGTCGACGTGTTTGCCTGGTCCTTGGAGGAACTTAAAGGAGTCGATCCTAGGGTTGTGACCCATAATATCCCAATGGTTCCAGATGCGGTGCCAACAAAGCAATGACCTTACCCTATGAATCCCAAACACGCCTATGTAGTGAAGGAGGAAATCGATAAGCTCTTGAAGGCGAGATTTATATATGAGATTGAGCACACGGATTGGGTATCACCTATAGTGATCGTTATGAAAAAGAATGGTAAAATTTGAGTATGCATGAATTACAAGAAAGTTAATGCCGCTACGAAGAGGGACAACTACCCCTTACCATATACCGAGCACATGTTGAAGAGAGTAGCAGGCAAAGAAGCCTACAGCTTCCTGGATGGCTTCTCTGGCTATAATCAAGTGCAAGTGCACCCTAACGACAGGCACAAGACTACCTTTTGCCACAGAGTGGGGTGTATTCGCCTATATCATTATGCCCTTTGGGCTAATGAATGCACCTGCGACCTTTCAACGATTAATGTGCACCATCTTCAAGGATATGCTTAGACACGAGCTAGAGGTGTTCGTAGACGACTTATGCATACACTCTAGTTGGACCGAACACTTAAGAAAAGTTGAGAGCTGTCTTTGAACGGTGTCGGTTATACAACCTCTCGTTGAACCCCTTAAAGTGCCAGTTCTAGGTGAAGCACGGATGTATCCTAGGCCATGTAGTGTCAAGGAACGGCATTGCCACTGACTTCTCAAAAGTCAAGTGTCATTGTTGACCTAGCACCACCCATTAACTACAAGGGTGTTTAGTGTTTCTTAGGCCATATGGGATACTATTGATGCTTTGTACTGAATTACGCACTGATTGCTAGACCATTGTACAAGCTGCTAATCGTATTCAAGTGAACTAAGGAATGCCAATGTGCATATGAAGAGTTGAAGAAGGCTCTCACCACTGCACAAATCTTACAAGCCCCAGACTGGAGCATAATGTTTCATGTACACATAAATGCCTCTAAGTTTGCTATTGGAGCTATTCTATGCCAGCCTGGTGAGCATAACCTAGATTACCCCATGAGTTTTGCCAGTAGGCAGCTCACTAAAATGGAGATGAACTATTCCACTACAGAAAGGGAAGGGTTAGCCATGGTGTTTGCTATAAAGAAATTTAGGCATTATCTGTTGGCCACCCCCTTCGTCTTTTTCGTTGACCATCAAGCGTTGCTTTATCTTGTGAATAAGCCATGCGCTACAAGCCGCATAGCTAGATGGTTACTTCTCTTGTTGGAAAACGATTTCTCTATGGTTGTACATAAGGGAAAGCAGCACTACATGGCTGATCACATGTCTCGCATACCCACAGGAGAAGCTGCTGGACAAGGCATACCTGATGACCTGCCGGATGCTCATCTCTTTAGCCTATCTAGCGAAAGAGATTTGTTTAGAGCCGATCTGATGCCATATTGGGCCGATGATGTAGTTCAAGTGCTAGAGAATGGTCTACCTGAGAGACCTATTGAGAAAGCCAGGCTAAGGAGACTTATCTTAAATATCCAACCATACCAATTGATCGCCAGCCAACTCTATAGGCTAGGACAAGACAATTTGTTGCGTAGATGTGTGTATGAGCACGAGATGCATGATGCATTGAGAGAAGCGCATGGTGGCCCACCCTATTTCGTGATGCTGCTAAATTTGTAAAACACTGCAATAAGTACTAGAGGACTAAGGTGCCTGTGCGCAATGATAAGGTGGAGTTGACCCCCGTAATAGCACGACAACCCTTCAAAAAATGGGGCATTGACTTCATTGGACCTATCAGTCCTGCGGCACAGTACTCCCAAGCACGCTACATCATTGTGGCAACTGATTACCTGACGAAGTGGGCAAAGGCTAGAGCCACTAGGAAGAACGATGCTAGAACCACTGCAAAGTTATTATGGGAGCAGGTCCTTTCATGTTTTGGTTGTCCAATTGAACTAGTAAGTGATCAGGGCACACACTTCATTAATGAAGTGATATCCCACCTGCTCTCGACCTTCCTAATCATTCATAGAAGGTCCTTGCCCTACTACCCTCATGCAAATGGCCAAGCAGAATCCACGAATAAAATCCTAGTCAATGTGCTTACGAAAGGTGGTATCCACATCACAAAGTGATTGGGATAACAAATTAATGGCGGCCTTGTGGGCCTATCATATAGCTTATAAGACAGCTGTAGGACAGACGCCCTTTAGGCTGACTTATGGAACGCAGGCCATTCTACCCTTAGAGTTCTTTGTCCCTAGCTTAAGGATAGTAGCCCAAGGGCGTTGGGAGGGAAGAGAGGCTTGGACCAACCGCTTAGTGGAGTTAGAGCATCTCACAGAGACTCAAGTCTTAGCCACCCACGCTCTAATTTGTGAAAAGGCACGAAGAAAGATGTGGTTTGACAAGCATGTCAAACAGTGCAACTTTGATCAGGGGGACCTCATTCTACTATACTCAATGAAGGGTCATAAACAGAAAATGAAATTTCGAGGACTAGGACCTTTTGGAGTATGTACAATTAGTAGAACATGCAATGTTGAATTGGAGACGCTCAAAGGTGAAGGAATAGGCTTTTTCAATGGGCAGTCGCATGAAAAAGTACTATCTTCCTTCCCATCTGTTGCACGAGCCACCTATGCTTGAAGCCCCTGTCAACGTCTGCGTGGTCACTATTACCGAACTGACAGATCAAGATGAAGAAGCAGTGGTACTTGCCTACCTACGAATCATGGTCACTGCAACGTATTCTTTTGATGCCTTGATCGATGAAGGTGCCGACTATAATATCTTGATGCATGACCATTGGACATGCATTGATCAACCTAAATTATAGCCCACAAATGCTAAACTCAGCCCATTTGGGGGCAACACTTACTCACTCTTAGGAAAATGCAAAGTGCCTGTCTCTATCAAGTCTGAAATTATACCAGTCTTCTTTTATGTGTTGCCAAACACTAAAGGGACCGGTAATAAGTCACTACTAGGTCGTACTTTTAAAAAGCAGACAAATTGCAATGTGGAATATAACCTAGATCGCATCCATCTTGTTATAGGCAATGTGCACATAGTGACTACTTTCAGCAAGGGTTATCTAATCCTTCTACAATTGCAAAGCCACCGATAGAGACCCCTACGACCACGCCTATGACCAAGCCTATGGAGAAGGGCTGTGATATCTCACCCCACGCTCAAACTGCTAGAACCAAGCCCATCAAGGCAATTCACAAGGCCAAGGAGTCCACGCTCATATGGGTGCCAAAATGACAAGGGCCACCTCCTTGTAAACCGTAGAAACTTGCTTCTAAACGCAAATAAGAGGCAGCTCAAATGCTATCGACGTAGGCGCACGACCATGCTGCAATGGATCCCCAAAGATCTCTTGCAAGCACAAGGATACTATGAGGGCAACCCCTGGATATGGGTGCCTAAGCAACCTCACTCCAGCTAGAGAGGCTTGCACATACGGAGCCCAGGTTGCAAAGCAAGCTGGACCAACACCGGTTGTAATTAATGAATCCCAAATCATTTATCGTCAAAATCTAGATGCCCCAAAATTATCCAAGTCAGAGGAGTTGAGCACCCCCATGCCGGCTCAGATAGAATGCAGCACACCTCCTATGCCATTGGAGCCCCCTGCAGCATCTCAAAGTGCTTCTCAGTGCAAAGTCCCATCTATGATGCCATCAATGGAGTCACCACTGTCCAGCCCGATTGCACCATCACCACCAACAGGTCTTAGGCCTTCGTATGAAAGACAATCTTTCCTTTCAGTGGCCAAGGATCTTGCTAAGACCTCAGGAGATGACATAGTGACATGCATCAAGGAGTTAGATAACACCTTCACCACATTAGCTAAGAGCTATGAGAGGCTTGACCTAGGACTTCTCGATGAACCCCTTGCTTCTGATGTTCGTGCATTGCTATGCACTTGGGAAGACTACGAATTTATGATCATCAAATTTCCCAAAATTGCCGCCGAACTAATCGCTAATGGAGAAATCTCAAAGGAGCAAGCCATTCTCAGAAGACTCATTACCTCGTATCACAAGCCTGCTCGCTCTATACTTGAACAAGAACTGGAGGAGCTCACGCAGCTTGTCAGCTCTGATTCTTCATTTTTACAACTGTGGTATGCCTTGCGACTCCAATGGGAGAAAAAAGGCTGTCACATCATGACCAATGCCGAGCAAAGAAGGCCAATCAAAACAATTGAACACGACCCTACTTATGTGGCACCTCTTTTGTTTAGGGTTTTGGCCATTACATGCAACATACACTTAGATGACCATGTGTTAGCCCACCCTTACATTGACCAATTCCTTACAGAAGAGGAACTTCATGTTGCTAGCTGCCTCAACTTTGGGGACATCTTTCATGATGTCTTGACCTATATCACCCAAGCTTCCATACGACCATGTGAACTTTATTGTCATGCCCAGCTTGAATATAACCCTAACCTCTATACTTGGTTGTTGGCCAAGTAACTCGCTCCACAAAGTCCATGTGAGTCCTCCTTCTTCCCTTGCTAATCCTAGAAAGGATTCCTTTAAAACTTAAGGAAGGGGGGGGGGGGGGGGGGGGGCAAAGTGATCAACTAAATTTAAATAGAAAAGAATGCAAGGAGGAAATAGATGTTTCTCTTGAATTATTTCCAAGTTTATACCTCTAAAGTAGCACGACAAATTGTCACACGCATTCTTTCTTGGGTTTTTATTAGTGATAAGTCAATTCATAACTCTAATATTGGCATGGTGTAATGACATGCATCTACCATGGCAGGACAAAAAAAGGGGGGGTAAACTCCCATTCATTGAAGAGGAGCTGACAAAGTATGGGATCGGTGTTGAGACATGTGGATTTAGCCAGTTCACATTCAAACATACCCTGAATTTAGACAATGTCATCCTAGAAGAGCCAGCAATGAAGGAGTTGGTGGATAAATGCAACCTCCAAAAGTATGTGGAAAAGGTCGGACAGGCTGTAGATTACAACATGTGCGCTGGCTTTTTAAGGAGATTTGATGAAGGTAGGAGCTGTGGCAGGGTCACAGTAAGGACTGGTGACCAGGAAAGAAGGGTGCAAGTGCCCCTTAATGCAGCTATTGTCGAGAAAGCCCTGGGGCTTGTGTCCAAGAAGGAGAGGCGCCCAAGAAGAGATGTATATACCATGATGGGAGTCAAAAAAGATGATGCGCACATAGTGGATAGAGTCGGTTTGGCTGATATTCTAGACCCCGCAATAAAGATGCAAGCTAAAATGGTCCACGCCCTTTTCTCAGGATAGAGATACAAAGCTTTAATGAACAGAATCGGTGTGCCATTACTAGAGAACATTGTTGCAGGAGTTCTAGAGGAGGTGGATTGGAACGGTTTTGTGCAAAAAACTATCAAGAGTTCAGCCGCGCTCCTGGCTCCAGCCCTGCAGCATCAGCTGGTGGGGAGTCTCCTGCTTCTATTGCATGATTCGCAAGGAAAAACCCTACCTCGAAAGCCTCCACAATCAGATATGGTGGTGTCCTGACGACAATCATCCATGAGGCTATCAAGGATGTTGGTGTAGATGAAGAGCAAGCTGTGCATCAAAGCTCACCTCACCGTGAGGAAGAAGGCTCGAGTGAAAGGACAATAAGCAACAAAGGAGAGCCGGAGATACCACCTACTCAAGTGGCTAAACCACTGGAGCAAAAGAAGAGTGACAAGAGCCAGAAGGAGAAGAAAGAAATACTGAGCAAAGAAGAGTGAGCCGAGATGAAGAGGGCTCAAAGAGAGTCAAGAAGGGTGGAGGAGGAATGAAGGAAAAAAGAATAGGAAGAACTCAAAAAAATTAGAGAAGAATCAAAGAGGGCAGAAGAAGAGAGGCAAAGAAGGGCAGAGGAGGAAGCGGAAGAACTAAGAATGAAAGAACTTGCTGAGTTGGCAGAGGCCACTCATAGATCTGTCGAAGAAACCCATGGGGGAGGAGAGATCGATCCTTTGAGTCCCCGCCATGAAGCTGAAGCAAGTAGTAGTGTGGAAACAGCCCCAGTAGTTGTAGGCAAGGGGAAGTCCTTGCTACACCCCCTGCCTTTCTCCTTTATGCTAGTACCAACCGACACCACAACCACAACCACCCCACAACCCAGGCCCTCTCTAGACATGGCCCAATTGATGAACATGTTGCAGCTACTTGTTAGTAAAGTGGCTGAAATTGTTCCAGAAGCCAGAGAAAAAGGGCCCATTGCTGCAGATGTCGAGTCTAGGCAAGATCCAAAAGGACATAAGCTAGAGGCATCAACCACTATAGCCCCTACTCCCATGCCATCTAGTGCCGACTATGACGCTTATGTGGCTGAGCTTCTAGCACAATCGGACAAGGCAAAAGAAGAAAAGAAGATAGCCCTGGTGGAGTTAGAGAAAGAAAAGGAAACTTCGGCAGCCTTAAGGCTAGAAGTTTCAAAGCAAGGAGCCGATCGAAGAAGGGAAGTGAAAAATCTACAAGATCAGTTGGAAGGAAAGACCAAGGAAGCCCAGGACAATGAGAATCACCTAAGACAAAGGCTGGAAGATGAAGAACAAAACCTGGTGGTAGAACAACGAAGCTTGAAGTTACTAGTGCAGCAGTATGCTGACTTGCAACAAAGAACTACCAAACTGGAAAGGTATAGACAGATAGAAGCTCAGGAGGGCGAGCCAAGTGAGCAACAAGAATATGCCATAGCTTTTTAGCTATGGTATGAAGTTTAAGAACAAGACAGATTGGAGAGAAAAATAGAGTTCCTAGAGTAGGAAAGGCCCAGAGTTCCCGTAGTAGAAGCACAAAGGCTGCAGAATGAGGCACAATGACTGCAAGCTGCATTGGAGATTACCAAGGGAGACATAAAGGCCCTCATGGCCATGGCCTTCACCCAAAGAAGATTGCACTTTGCAGAGATCCAAAGTGCAGAGATCTAAAGTCACGAGCAACTTGTGCAAGATAAGTCAGAGCTATTTGCTGAGGTAGAAAAAAGATTCAACATTGTAAATCAAGCAAAAGAAATTGCTAAAGAACAGCTAGCTCGAAAATCTAGAGAAAGGAACCAACTCTAGTTCTTAACGAATGAGCATTAGACAGCAGTCGTGACAACCTTGGCAAGTGAGCTGGAGGAGGGAAGAAAGAAGATGGACGAGAGAGCCAGTGAATGAGAAAGAAATAATTTTGAAAGAGCTAGGGATTTAATAGAATGCTTGGCGGTGTCTGAGTGCGAGAGAGTGCTTGCAGAGTCCAGGGCAGAAGCTGCTGATGTATGTGTCAACACACAAAGGCAAGCCTTCCTCAGCACAATACTACATGTCACCTAGGCAAAGGGCAATGATTCAGTGGAGAAGGTAAAAAGGAAGCTAAAACTAACCACCCGAGCACTAAAGTATGGCCTTCAAGAAATTGGAGCTTCCAACAGGCACATGAATCACAAAAGAGTAGCAATTTCACTACCTACGCCATGCCAGCCTCTCCACTGTTGAGCTTAAGGAACTTGGGTTTGAAGAGCATGAGCAACCACCACCACCACCACAAGCCGTTCCATCAGTTGTTGAGTAGAATGTCGAAGAGGGTCTAGACTTTGAGCAGGATGATGAAGAAGAGCAACAAAGAATGCCCAGTCCGCCTCTACCAGACCTCCCGCCTGAAGAGCTTGAAGATGCCCATATGCCCGAGCACATTGTGACAGCCAGAAGAAGAAGACAAGAACTAGCAGAGGAAGCCCAATGCAGAGCACATCCGTGCCAAGACAATTCCCTGAAGAGCCTATGCCACTACGGGGGGATCCCCATCCTATCGATTGGCCTCAGGAATTGGTCATGTGGCGTCAATGGGAGTTCCAGATGAGGCTGTTTGAACTTTCATTTGCTTATCCACACTCTCTGGACAATGCTTTGCCTCTAGGTATTCTAGCCAAGATCAAGGATCTGGCTAAGGATCTTGCAAACAGGTGGATAGAGAAAAGAAGCCTCATAATAACCAAATGGAGGAAAGAGCCTGAAGACTACTGGCAAGACAAGGTAAACAGGGTTCCCAAAACCACCCAAGCCTATGAGGCATAGCCGAAGTGGCGGAGGAGGATTTGGGATACCAGTTTTGACGCCTAGACCACCTTCTGCAGCTCGCTCCCTGAAGAACGCAATGACCCCATCTACATGCCCTACCCCCGTAGGCATGGAGTTGACTATGATCGAAATATTCATGGGGATTTTGACTTTCTTAAGATATATAATGTTAATGCCCGGAGCCCCGAGAAATGCCTAGTCTTTAGGTTAAAGGATCTCCTCCCATCTATCAACCGCTTCCTCGTAGATATATAATGTTAATGCCCGGAGCCCCGAGAAATGCCTAGTCTTTAGGTTAAAGGATCTCCTCCCATCTATCAACCGCTTCCTCGTAGATTTTTCTTCTTGCCCAGATCCAGCCTTCTTAACTACCTGTAATTATCTTAGGCTTATCAAGTTCCTACTAATGCAAAGACCCACAGCTGAGGAAGCCCATCTCCCTCCACTCTTTTTTGGCATTAACCTAGGGATAGATAGTAGAGCCACGACTAGACTAATGATGAGGGCAACCCTGCTTCCCTCCTTTTGCCTAGAAATCTTAGAGGATATGAGTGATACCCACTTCACGAGGTGAAATCATCCCTTCTTGTCATCCACACCTTTGAAGGCCCAGGCCGGTATTAAAGAATATCTACAAAGTCGCGCATTCCTATCCCAATACTTGCAATTGCCTCCTAATCCAGCTGAAGGTGATAGGCATTAGCCAAGACATCTTCCTTATATGCAATTCTTCCAAAAAAAAAAAGAGAAGAAAAAGAAAAAGAGAAAATAAAAAAGCACGAGGGCTCACTTCACTCACTATACCTAGGGTTTACACCTAGCCCCTCCCCCACTTCACGCTTAGGGCACATCAAGGGCAGGACTTCCAGATTTATCACCCTAAGTTTTGCACTACACCTCCAACAACACACGAATTGGGTCCTCAAGTGTGGGACATTACCAAGGTCTTAACCAAGGTTAGACCCATCTCCCACTTCCACTACACATGCACTTATACCACACCATGAGACAGACACACCCCTTAGGGAATGCACAACTTTCTCTTACAGGCTATGGCTACCCAGCTAAAGAAGATCATCACGACATACGCTAATGACCAAGAATTTTTCCCTGAGTCGGATAGGACACCACTACAGCAACTTTAGGAGCTTTTGCATACTCCAATGGTGGGATGGACCAACATGCTTGATGTAGCCGACCATCTACCTGTTGATGGCTACCATGACTGAACCAAATTAAGCAAAAGGAAAACTCGGTGACGGACCCACCATTGGCATAGATTTTGGAACCTCATATTCTCCAAATGCATGTTCAAATCCCTAGACCTGCGGATTGCTTATTGATTAAGTGCTTTCGGATCAGCACGGGATGCACAGCTACATGGTTCTCAACAGCCAACTGGCAATGAATAGGATTAGAGATGCCCATGCAAAACCTTTATCAACCGTCCGCAGAATGGGAGCTACAACTATGTGAGAAATGTCGAGCATCTTCATGAAGTCTAAAGCACACCGGAATCTCTTCCGATCATCGTTAATCAAACTCCATCACCTCTCATTGACAACAGCACCTTTTAATTGTGGTCATCTACCCACCAGTTCCACTTAGCAACAACCCCAACTACCCCACTACTCCCCACCATATGTGCCATGGGACTGGCACTCATCTAGGAGGGGGGTAATGTTAACCGTCAGACAAACAAGGTGGAAAATCTGGAAAAGCTAAAGCAGAAGACAAAGGCCAAGGCGAAGTGAAATGGAAGACAAAGGCGCGCCAAGAAAAATCTAGAAGCACAAGAAGCGTATAAAAGTCCTAAATAAGGGAAAAGGTGCACAAGGAAAAGCACAAGTCAATACTTTTGTAAAAGAGTGCAAGCGTATCGTGATTTAATTTAAGGAGCGCTGGGCTCTCACCCATGCAATTTGTAAATATAGACGGGTAGTGGAAAGGAAGCTAGGAAGATAGAAGGACAATGGGAAAAAGGGCCTAAGGCCACGACCGGCCATGTAAAAAAGGGAATAAGGGGATGACTACCCAAAAGGGATTTAGGGTTTTGTATATAAAGTTAAAAAGTGAATGAGAAGCTCATTCTTGTATGTGGCCAAAGCTTCTTCTTCTTCTTCTTCTCTTGTTTCTTACTTTCTTGCTTGTGCTCAAGTGAGGGATTGAGGGAGTGTGAGGGAGTGATTATGTGAGAGTGAGGGATCGTGAAGAAGAAGCTCCCCATCTTCTCTCTTCATATTCTCTTCTTCTCTTCTCTTATCTTTTCTCGCGCGGCTATGGAGGATGGAGCTTGACGGAGAGGGCTTGAGCTTGCTTGAGCTTGCCACAAGGATCAAGGTAAGCTCACTACACCCGTAAGGTAGGCATTGCGTGTTGGCTATGTGAGAGATAGCCATGGCCGCTCGGCTTGAAACGCTTGATCAATAAGCGGTCCGTAGGTCTCGGGGTAGAGCTTCATAGCTCCCCTTCACAGAGAGAGAGAGAGAGAGAGAGAGAGAGAGAGAGAGAGAGAGAGAGAGAGAGAGAGAGAGAGAGAGAGAGAGAGAAGAGAAGAAGAATAATAATAATGTTAACTAGAAACAACAAAGACTAGGAAAATGGAAGAAGAATCAAGCCAAGGTTAAGGTATAATGCATCAAAAAAGATTTTAGGTATATTAATTTTAAGCACAAACACTCGTAAGGTGCAACTATAATGTATTCCAATAATTTTTTCGATCACATTATCATTTTGTAATACCACTCGAAAGATGAGCTCACCCCTGTGTAAATTGTAATATATGTTTGAGTAGAATTATCAATAGCCATGAGGTACAATAGACAAGGAGCTTTGATTCCTTAAGATTGGGAAAGGCTGATTGATCAAGATGTATGCGTAAATCGGAGGTCCAATTTTGGGCCAAGAATAAAAGGGTAGGGTACCCAATACAAGCCCACGAAGGATTGAGCACTTATAGATCGGATCAGTAGCTATGAAGTAGTGGAGGTGGATTGAGGGCGATCACATGGATCGTGGATTATTCTTGCTATCATGGGACTTTGGAGAAGATTGGATAGATCCATGAGAGCAAGAGGTATATGGACTACGTGAGAGGTAGTCATTATCAAAATGAAAAAGTACTTGAAATAATAAGTATTTCGTCAAGTTTAGCATTGAGCTTGGAAAAGCTCGAATATTTTGATTCCATTTCTAAAACATGAGGAAATAGATTGTTGTGGCATATATCCTCCATTGTTCAATAGAATAGAAGTGCCTGATCTAAAATGGACTAGAAGCTCAAACTATGCAACAATGAAATAGGTATGCGAACTTTGACGCACGCATGATGAG
The DNA here is from genome assembly GCF_053477565.2 of Lygodium microphyllum. NCBI lineage: Eukaryota > Viridiplantae > Streptophyta > Polypodiopsida > Schizaeales > Lygodiaceae > Lygodium > Lygodium microphyllum. The sequence continues at coordinate 117,955,393 of NC_141164.1, read as the reverse complement.
GGCACAATATAGTTTAAGAAGAATGGAGTAGAAGAAGATATTGAATTATCATACTTGATGTTTCCAATAGGATTTAGAACTATTCAAAAAGTCACAAAAAAATTTAAATTTAAAGGGTTTTGAGCTCACTAGGGGAAAAGAAAAGCAAGGCCCTTGGTTTAATTTATGCTATTCGTGGATATAAGAGAAAGAGGGCATAGTTTTGGGTGCTTTCAACTTTGTCTTAATTAGTTTTGAAAGAAGAGAAAGCAGTAGGACAACAAAAAGAAGAGAGGAGCACTACAAGGATATGAGGGTATAGCGACGGCGATTTGCGACATGAAATAGCGACGTAGCTATTTGTGTCGCTATTAGTATCGCAAATGCGACGCTAATAGCGATGCAAATAGCAATGGTACTCAGACAAAAAAAAAAGCAGGCCGAAACCTAAGTGTGTTATTTTGTGCACATTCACAAAAGAGAGAGCGAAAGGGAGAGCGAGAGGGAGAGCGAACATCTTGCATTTGAGAGGGAGAGAAAGAGAGAAAGAGGGAGAAAGAAGGCTTCTCACCGCCTCCGCCACCGTTCACAAAGAAGAGGAGGAGGTGTACGGAGGGCAAAGAGGAGCCGTCGTCGCGAAGAGGAGCCGCCAAACCCTTCTTTGAGCCTTTACGGTGAGTGCATTGTCCATTTTTGCTTTGCTTTTGTGTTTTCTCTCTCTCTCTCTCTCTCTTTTACTTGTTTTTGGTATAATTCCTGTGTATTAAGAGAGGGAGTGGAAATGAGAGAGAAAGAGAGGGAGAGGGAGAGGGAGGGAGAGGAAATGAGAGAGGGAGAGAGTGAGGGAGGGAGAGGGAGAGAGACAAACATTAAACATAATAGGGAAAGAGAGAAAGAGAGGGAGAGGGAGAGGGAGAGGGAGGGAGAGAGAAAGAGAGGGGGAGGGAGAGGAAATGAGAGAGGGAGAGGAAGGGAGAGGAAAACATTAAACATAATAGGGAAAGGGAGAGGGAGAGGGAGAGAGAGAGGGAGGGAGAGGAAAGAGAGGAAAACATTCAACATAATAGGGAAAGAGAGAGGGAGAGGAAGAGAGAAAAAGCATTAAACTTAATAGGGAAAGAGAGAAAGGGAGAGAGAGGAAATGAGAGAGGGAGAGGAAGGAAACAACATTAACCATAATAGGGAAAGAGAGGGAGAGGGAGGGAGAGGAAATGAGAGAGGGAGAGGAAGAGAGAAAAGGAAATGAGAGAGGGAGAGGAGAGATAAAAAACATTAAACATAATAGGGAAAGAGAGAAAGAGAGGGTGAGGGTGAGGGAGGGAGAAAAAATGAGGGAGGGAGAGTAGAGAGAAAAAGAAATGAGAGAGGGAGAGGAGAGAGAAAAAAGAGAAAAAAACATTAAAGATAATAGGGAAAGAGAGAAAGAGAGGGAGAGGAAATGAGAGAGGAAGAGGAAGAGAGAAAAGGAAATGAGAGAGGCAGAGCAGAAAGAAAAAACATAATAGGGAAAGCGAGAAAAAACATTAAACATAATAGGGAAAGAGAGAAAGAGAGGGTGAGGGTGAGGGAGGGAGAAGAAATGAGAGAGGGAGAGGAAGAGAGAAAACACATTAAACATAATAGGGAAAGAGAGAAAGAGAGGGTGAGGGTGAGGGTGAGGGTGAGGGAGGGAGAGGAAATGAGAAAGGGAGAGGAGAGAGAAAAAGAGAGAAAAAACATTAAACCTAATAGGGAAAGAGAGAAAAAGAGGGAGAGGGTGAGGGAAGGAGAGGAAATGAGAGAGAGAGGAGAGAGAAAAAACATTAAACATAATAGGGAAAGAGAGAAAGAGAGGGTGAGGGTGAGGGAGGGAGAATAAATGAGAGAGGGAGAGGAGAGAAAAAAATGAGAGGAAGTGGAGAGAGAAATAGAGAGAAAAAACATTAAACCTAATAGGGAAAGAGAGAAAGAGAGGGAGAGGGTGAGGGAGGGAGAGGAAATGAGAGAGGGAGAGAAAGAGAGAAAAGAAAATGAGAGAGGGAGAGAAAGAGAAAAAAGAAAATGAGAGAGGGAGAGGAGAGAGAAAAAGACAGAAAAAATAATAAACCTAATAGGGAAAGAGAGAAAGAGAGGGTGAGGGTGAGGGTGAGGGAGGGAGAGAAAATGAGAGAGGGAGAGAAAGGGAGAAAAGAAAATGAGAGAGGGAGAGGAGAGAGAAAAAGAGAAAAAAATATTAAACGTAATAGAGAAAGAGAGAAAGAGAGGATGAGGGAGGGAGAGGAAATGAGAGAGGGAGTGAAAGAGAGAGAGGGAGTGAAAAAAAAATGGACGTGTATCTTCATCCATTAGTTGATGAGCTTAAGATTTTGTGGGAGGAGGGGGTCACCGTGCAAGATATGAGCAAGCACGTCGCCAATATTCGAGCTATTCTCATGTGGGCGATGCATGACTTTTCGGGATTCAAAGAGTGCTCAAGTAAATAGGATTCCATTCTCGTTGGTAATATCTATATTTTATCTCGTTCAAGTTTGTATTCACTAGATAGAGATATTGGAACAGGTCTGGTTACCTCAAGTTATCATGCATGTCCATTGGGCGGGCCACAGTAGACTTCCAAAGCTCACGAACCATGAAGAAGATGGTATATCAAGGACACTACCGCTTTCTTGCTAGAGGGTCAAGAACTCAAAGAAGGTTTTCTTGGACGACCTCCAACACGTATGAATGCTGCAAGCTGGTATGAGCTAAAAATGGTCCACGTGGAGTCACATCCAAACAGAATGCGACGGTTCTTAGTTTTCTACGAGTTGCCATATTGGACCCACTTACAGATCAACCACTTATTGGATCCCATGCATATTTTCAAGAATGTGGGTAGCTTGCTATGGGACCACATCATAGGAAAGACATACACTATAGGGACAGGAATGGATTTGAAGGAGGTAGGTAAGATGGAGGCGCTTAGGCCGCAGTCGAGTGTACTGATGGTCGCATGCAGTTACCTCGTGCTCCTTGGGTTGTATCCACTAAAGAAGAGCGCATTGTGAAGCAAATAGTCAAGTCCATCCGCACTCTAACGGGTAAGATGCATTCTCTGAGGTCTGCATTTTCTAAAGACGACCAATTATCAGGGCTAAAATCCCATGGCATAAGATATGTCAGGTTTGTACTACGAATGGATTGTAATTGGCATACGCATTTTGCTCTTTGGAGTGTAGCCATTGTTCATAATGCTTTCTTATTTGTGGCAGTTTGTACTACCGATCGGGATCACAGGATGCCTTACTCCAAAAATACGCAAGGCCATTTACAGGTTATCGACTTTAGTGCAATGTATCTTATAGAAGGAGATTAAGATGTCCTCTATTGAATCCGCGAGGAAAGGAGCAGTGGAGGCGGTATGTCTCTTTGAGAAGTACCTACCTACGAGCATGCTCACGATACAAATCCACCTTCTTGTGCATCTTGTAGATGAAGTGGAGATTACTGGACCTATCCATACGCAATGGATGTTCTTCTTGGAGTGCTTCATGAAAACCCTAAAAGGCTTTGTGCGACAACGAGCTCGGCCAGAAGGTAGAATGGCTGAAGGTTGGTTGGTGTCTGAGGTGCTAGTGCATATTTCACAATGGCTACCAACGGTGGATCCAAGCAATAAAATGCTATGGTCGCTGAAGGACGATGATAGACTGATCGGAGATGTGGTGGTTGGAAATGGGATAGAAAAAAGAATGGATGCTGCAATGGAGGAGAAGGCGAATCCCTATTGTATGTTGCACCATGCCTCTATGGGGACGTGGCTTGCCAGGTACTAGCAAACTAGGCAAGATTGAAAGGAAGCGCGATCTAAATTTTGATGTAGTATGCGCCATTGACCGATTTGATATCCCAAGGGCATGGAGGAGATACCGCATTTCATGTCAGCACGATGGTTGCATGAAGCTTTGACCGCAGCGTCTCACGAAGGGGCGGAGGTCTCAATCGAGGAGTGGCAATTCTCGAGGGGATGTAGTCCAAAGGTGATGATGTGTTTAGGATTTGTCATATCTATATTTTATATGCGACAACTAATTTGAGTGTTTCAATGTACAATACAAAATATATAGTGCAGTGTGGTTGCGCGAACGATTTTTCGCATGGAGTGTATTGACAAAATGCGCTCCACAACAGACTATGGTAGCATGGCAAGGTTCGAGCAAGAGAGCCGACAATGAGCAATGGATCCAAACACGATTATAGATGAGATGGAGTATTTTGGAAACTTGCAAAGTATTGTTACGATGGATTACCTAGCTTCTCCATGATACTATTCAATGTGCAATGGTTCAAAGTGGTACTTGAAGGAGCTGGAGCAACAGTTCGACGAGGTCCATCTGGATTTCTCAAAATAGATTCCGAAAAAAAATGGATAGATTTGCGCAACACCTTTGTGTTGTCAGCCCGTTTTGAATAGGTGCATGAACTCATTTGTTTGTTAATTGTATTACGACATGGTACATGTCACAATAGTGTAATATCTCTTGTACGTGTTTGTGAACATGTAATCTTCTATCCAAACCCTCGACAACCTCGATGGTGGTATGTTATACCTTCAACTCCCCGAAGTGCAAGAGTATATGATCAAAGCGATGTTCCGAGCATAGATGAGGACAATATGCAAATAGAGGGGTCGATATTGCAAGGGGTAGATGCCACTAAAAGCTTGGAGCATGTAGAGGAGCCAGCATCGGGTAACAATGATGGAAATACAGAAGTCCAATAATTTTTTAAGAACGAGATGGACTCATCCTTTTATGGTAACATGTCTATCGACCTTCCAGTGTATGCAGAGTTGTGTCAGGAGATTGACATGGGACCATAGGATACTTCATACTTGGAGCATCCACTTACTCAATTCGTTGACTAATCGCTTATAAGGGTACATAGGATATGCATTTTAAGTGAGATCATTTTTTTAGGATTTATATTACCGTGCTTTGTATGATTTAAATTGATTATGCTAAAATCATTTTTTGTCTATACAGGTGACCTTTTTGGATACTTAGATCATCAGGATGAGTCGAGGGATGAGCAATGAGGAGTTGCAGGATATCTTCACGCGCATGTCTCCAAATCAGATGGTGAGATTCAGAGACATGGCAGACCAGGAGCTGTCTCAGGCGTTGTTAGGCCGCTCTATTAGATCTACTTCGGTGCGATCAGATGCTTCAGCTTCGAACAGATGAGATCGACGCTCCAGACTTGGGCTAAAGGGAGGGAGTGCTTCAGGGTCAGGGGGATGCTGCAGAGATACGGAGGAAGTGAGCCTGCGGTCGGCACGGGATACAGGTGCTACTCCTCGCTCTCGTAGCGGTTCCAAGGAGCGTGGCTCAGGTGGTTGCTGTGACGGCATGAACGCGGTGTCTCCATCTCGTCGTTCTACTAGAGTTGCGTCACCTCCAGGATTTGTCACACTTGTGGGGACGTCTACTCTAGTTACTCTGGCTTTTGCTCAGCCATCTATAGGTGGCACTCCTATGGGTACTACACCGATAGATACTATCCCGGTCGGTACACCAGATGTACAGGGGTCTCCTAGATATGCCTAGGAGCATGGTCGCAAGTGGGGGAGAACCCATCTTAGGCATACCCAAGAGAGATATGCCTATCTTGTCGATGATAGGTTAGGAGCCATCATCATGAATGATGAGGGGAGGAGGGTGATGGCTCGCATGAGAGAGTTGTACCAACAAGTTTTTTAGCACAACGTCTTAGATCATTGGAAAATCATACCGGAGGGGAGCAAGGACTACATAGTAGCATCCTTGCATGAGGAGTTTCTGGTTCCAGCCCCACAGATAGATTTTCTACGGGCTGGATGATGGAGTGCATGCATGCATATATATCATACAGACGATCGGATGCATGCAAGGCACTCAAGAGTGGGGCTGCAAAGCCCGACTGGCGCTGACTGAGGGAGGAGGCTACAGATTCTCCAGGATGTTAGAGTTAGCAGTGCGAGGAGGCGAGGGCACGAGTAGAGGCCGATGTGGTCCATCATCTTGGGAGTGGTGGCCATAGGATATATCTGGAGGACTTTATAAGTTTTTTTAAATTTTGCTTGCTTATTTTTTTGCAATATCCTTTGTACTGACAATCATGTTTTTAACAGTCAGTATTTTGTTTTCTTTGTAGTACTCCATTACAAATCGCAATCCGACCAACCTTGAGACTCAATATACAGAGAGACACGGCCTCACTGCATTAATCGACCGATTGTATAGACGCGGCAGCCCTGTAAGTCACTCATCTTTCTTGTCCGTAGTTACCATGTTTAATTAGAATGCATTATTGATTGTTGGACTAATGTGTAGTTGTTTCTTTTTTTGCAGAGTTTGTTCAATGCTCCTTTGCAACGGGATGAGCTTTCGGATGGCAAGAATATATAGCTCTCCCTTGGATCCCTGGAGCTCACACACCCTTATTTTTTGGTCGCCTGATCTGTCTAGACATTTTCTATATAGTAGTGATATCTTGCCATGATTGTATTAGTCGCTTTCATTATGTGATTGTGTATTTATTTCATATATTAGTGTTATGATTTAAGTACACTTTGTCTTTATTTACAGGAGCATTGTACATAGTGTAGAAACTATTTTGTATGGCCCAAATAAAGCACATAGTGCTATATGTGGCAGACCCTACCACAATTTTTTTTCCCCTGTTACCATCGCTATTAGCATCACAAATTTACCTACACGCTTCATTATTAGCGTCGCAGAGCATCATTATCAGCATCGTTATTTGTGTCGGTATCAGCATCGCATGATACCGACACAAAATAGCGACGCTGATAACGATGCTAATACCGACTGTTCTATGGCGTCGCATGATACCAACACAAAATAGCGACGCTGATAACGATGCTAATACCGACTGTTCTATGGCATTGCCAATAACAACGCTTTTTGCGACGACGGTGCAAATTTCTTTATTTACATTTTCATCGCTTTTAACGTCGATATAAGACCTATATCTTGTAGTGGAGAAGAAGAAGAGAAGAGAAGGGGAAGGGGTTGTGGCTCGATTGCTCTGGGACCAAATGTACACTCCAACCCCATCATCTTGCTACATGCTTTGGATTCCATCTCTGCTTTGTGTTCCTCTTGTTCTTCACACACACACACAAACTCTCTCTCTCTCTCTCTCTCTCTCTCTCTCTCTCTCTCTCTCTCTCTCTCTCTCTCTCTCTCTCTCTCTCTCTCTCTCTCTCTCTCTCTCTCTCTCTCTCTCACATTAGTCAAAAAATCAAAAAGGGGGTATTAAGGTCAATATAAGGGTATAAGGGAAGCCACAAGTTAGTTGTTTAGTGTGCCCCCATGATTTTTATTGCAAAGGCATCCCCCCAAACATTGCTCTAATCAGTCTTTTTCCCATACTATTCACCTCCCCCTACTCCCTCATCATCATGACCTTGACCACACTTGCCCCCCCTTGCTTGCCTAATGGGCTAGACATATCATCTAGTAATAGATCTATAGTCAGTCTTGGGAGGCTAAGGAGCATCCCACATCTTTAAGTGCATCTTGTAGTATTGCAGGTTACAACGACAAAGGCAAGATTAGATAGTAATGGTATGTCTACTAGTCCTTTGAGTTTTGATTGAGATTCCAATGGTTCAGAGAGTTCCAATGATGAGCTTGACATTCCTTCAGGAGTAAAACAATGATATGCAAGTCTAGAAAGGTGAGATATCTTATTAAAAGAGTTGGTTTTGAAGGTATTTGGTTATCCTAAAGGCAACATGACTTGTATTTATTATCCAGGTATAGTATGATAGTTTGTAAGCCTATTTCAATGCCATTGTAGACAAATGTAAAGTTAAGTGCTGATGTTGGAGATAAGATTAAATACCCTACTATATTCAAGTGGATGGTAGGGAGTTTGATTTTCGAAGGTTGGACTCGAGAGCTATGGTGGGAAAGCAAGAGCAAGAAAGGGAGACACTAGAAATGGAAACTCCAACAATCACAATGTGTGACCGGGCCTTTCTTTATTCAAAATGTCACTAAAAGAATAAAGAATAAAGTGACAGTGACGGGCGCCCGCCACCTGCAGTGTGTAGTGGTGGTGGCTTTCAGTATAGTAATACACGGGCGGCTAGGCAAAGGCGCCTTTACCCCCAACAACCTCCCACTTAAAGGTGAATCTGCCCCAGTGAGGAGTGAAAAGAAAAAGAAAAAAGACATTATAACATGTACACATGTACAACAAGATGAGGAAAGACGTCATCTCATCCCACACCCATCAACCTCCTGAGGAAGGCAAAGCGCTCTGTAGAGAGGCTTTTCGTGAGCAGATCTCCAAGATTCTGGTCATTCGAGATCTTGACAAGATCAACAAACTTGTCCTCAACGACCCCACGTATGAAGTGATACCTCACCTCAAGGTGTTTCGTCTTCGCATGGAAGATCGGATTCTTGGCTAACTGAATAGCACTCATAGAATCCGAATGTAGTGTAGGGATAGCATCAATACCAAGGTCAGCAACTAAACGACCCAGCCAAATAGCCTTCTTGCAAGCCTCACTGGATGCAACATACTCGGTCTCTATAGTAGAAAGGGCCGTACATTTCTGCACCCTGGACATCCATGAAATAGCACCTCCAACATAGGTGAATACATAGTCGGAAGTGGATTTTCTACTATCTGAATGTCATGCATAATCAAAGTCAGTGTACCCCATGACTCCTGTGTCCTGGCTGCCATAGCATATGCACATATCTGCAGTGCCCTTTGAGTACCTCATGATACCCTTCACGGCATCCCAATGCTTCTTGCCAGGTGTAGCCATATAGCGTGCCACAACACCAATTGCAAAGGCAATATCTGGGCGAGTGGCTATCATGGCATACATAAGACTTCCCATTGTGGATGCATAGGGAATCTTGGCCATCTCGGCCCTCTGCTCATCTGTCTGTGGACAGTCAACCTATGATACCTTCACATAATAAGGAAATTGACAGCCAATAGGCTTTACGTCCTGCATGTAGAAGCGCTCAAGGACTTTATGAATGCACTCCCTTTGTGACAAGTAGAGGAGTCCCTGATGCCTGTTGCGTCTAATGCGCATACCAAGTATGTGAGCGGCCTGTCCCAGATCTTTCATCTCAAAGCTCTTCTTGAGCTGAGCCTTAAGAGCATCTAGCTCATCATGAGCTTTCCCTGCTATCAATATATCATCCACATAGAGTACCAAAATCAATAAAGAACTATCATGGGCTTTCTTCGTGTAAAGACACGGATCCATAGCACTCTTGCTATAGCCCTGTGGACTGCATAAATGTATCAAACTTATGATACCACTCCCTAGGTGCCTGTTTCAAGCCATAAAGACTCTTCTTCAATTTGCACACTAGGTGCTGCCTATGAGGTTCTGTAAAGCCCTTAGGATGCTCCATATAAATCTCATCATGGAAGTCCCCATGTAAGAAAGCCATCTTGACATCCATCTAGTATAAATCCAAGTCAATCTGAGCAACCAAAGCCAAGATTAAGTGCAAGGTGGTCATCTTAACCACAGGAGAAAAGACCTCGTCAAAGTCCACACCATGCTCCTGCTTAAAACCCTTTGCTACCAATCTAGCCTTATATGCCGGCTTGGGATGTCCAGGGGTACTTTTTAGCTTGTACACCCACTTGCATGGCAAAGCCTTCTTGCCCGTAGGCAAGAAAACCAAATCCCAAGTGTCATTCTTATGTAGGGAGTCTATCTCAGACTGCATAGCCCTCTCCCAGGAGTGACTATCACCACTGCGCATAGCCTCATCATAGGTGAAAGGATCTCTTGCATCTATAACCAAGACATAATGCATCGAGGGCTGAAATCTATCAGGTGGACGTCTGTCTCTAGTAGACCCGTCTCACGGCAAGCTCTGATGCCTGTCCAACACCCTGACCATGAGCATCTGTTGCAGCTGTAGGCTGTCCAACTGGCTGTGTGGGAGCTCTCAGCTCCTCCTGATATAACCCTATGGATCTCAACAACTCTCTCGGGCTACCTATGCATTTTGTCTTCATAGAAGACTACATCATGACTGCGGATAACTTTCCGTGCATGCGGATCCTAGAGACGATAACCCATCTCGCGTGCATCCCCATAACCAAGGAAAATGCATTTGACACTCTTGGGATCAGCTTACTTCTCTTGTCCCTGGGCACATGGCAAAATGCCTCACATCCAAAGACACAGAGATGCACATAAGAGGGAGGTTTTCCAGTCCATACCTCCTCTACAACCTGGAAATCCAAACCACTAGAGGGTGATCTGTTTATGACATCCACAGCTGTACTAACTGCCTTAGCCCAAAAGCTATGTGGTAGGCCTGCATGGCTAAGCATACTGCGTACACGCTCCTAGATGGTTCTATTCATCCGCTCAGCCAAACCATTCTGGGGGGGGTGTAGAGGGCGGTCAACTGACGCTTAATACCCCTCTCATCACATAACTGCTCAAAAGCACGTAAGACATACTCACCCCCATTATCTGTCCTTAGGCATTTTAGTCTATACCCTGATTGGTTCTCAACCAATGCAAGCCATCTCTTAAACACAGCCAAGACATCGGATTTTAGCTTAATGGGATAAGCCCAAAATTTTCGTGAAAAATCATCTACGAACGTAACAAAATACTTTGCACCACCCATAGACTGACAAGGCATGGGCCCACAGACATCCGAATGTACCAATGCCAAGGGCTCACTCATGCGTGGCCTACCAAACTTCTTATGCGTAGAGAATGCTCACATGAATCAAAACATGCATAATCAAGGGGCGGTAACTACTGCAAACCAGAAAGCATTTTCATTCCCTTCAAAGACATATGGCCCAAACAGGCATGCCAAAGAGATACATGTGGGATAGAACCCACAGACAAAACATGATCAAGGGAAGAAGTTGATACAATCAAGGGGTAGAGGCTGCCAGCCTTAGCACCTCTCGCAATCACAAGTCTGCCACGAGTGATCTTCCAAGTAGAGTCTCCAAAACATACATTATATCCTGTGTCATCAAGCTATCTAGCTGACATGAGACTGTGTGTCAAAGCACGTACATGACGTACATCCTGCATAACAAAACTACTGCCAGAAGGAAACTGCAGCCTAACATCACTAATGCCCACAATATCAAGAGAGTTGTCATCACCCAAGTGCACAGAACCCAAAACAGTATAGTATGAATGAAACCACTTTCGGCAAGGTGTCACATGAAAGGATACACCTGAGTCCAAGAGCCAACACTGTGCATACATAGAGTGTATCTCTGTCATCTGCAAAGCACTAGAAGAAGCTGCTAGGATATAATCATCATCATCAACATTCTCAGGCTGCATAACATTGATCTCTTCAATTTTAACACTGGACTTGCAAGTACTATGCTGTGATCAAAAGACTTATCCTCCACTTTGTCTTTCCCCTTATCATTGTGCCTTTCATTGCGCAATTCATGGCATTGTGGCCTAATATGGCCCTTTTTCCCACAATGGTGACAAGTAACATCTGCATTCCTACCACGGGATTTGCTACGTGACTTCCCACGAGACTTGGACTGAGATTTCTGAGAATCCCGTCCACGGCCACTACCACTGCCATGATTTTCATATCCATCATTCCTGCCTCTAACTTCATAGCATGAGACACACGAGAGGCATCCAAATTCTTACGGTTAACCTCTTCCTATAGAAGAGCACTCTCAACATCAAATAATTTCAAGGTAGCAGTAGAGGCACATAATGCAGTGTGAAATACATCCCATGACTCATTAAGAGTACCAAGCAAGAAAAGAGGAGTGACATCCTCTACAAAAGTGATGTCCTGCGAAGTCAAGTTCTTGAGTATAGCATGGAACTGGCTCAAGTCAACCTTCAAAACCAAGAATCAAAGCATGTTCATATGCCCGAAATGGAGCCTTTCCAAGTGCCAATGGAGGGGGAGAGCTGCTATTGTGACTGTCAATGTTGAAGACACATATGGGAGGGTTGCGCGATTCCGCTAACTATAAATGCTGGTCCTGGGGCTGCAAAAAATGGTGGCCAAGATTTGGAGGGGTCCGGTTAAAGCCAAGGAAGGCCTCAAACAAGCTCCAGCAAGTCTTGTTCAAAGGCAAATAAGATATGAAGCAAGGGAGCTTCAATGGTGGCTACCCCAATCTTGTTTACAGCCTGTGAGACCTGAGAACTGAAGTAAACCCTGAAGAAAATGATCAAATACCTCTTATGTAATGCCCTAAAGGTGCCCAACAATGCCGGGAAGGTGCTCGGGAAGCCAGGGAGTGATGGGAGCTCGAAGGAGTCAGATATGGCTACCAGGAAGGAGATCCAATGCAAGTAGGGAGTCGATGGGATGCTGAGAATGCCATGAACCAAGCTCTAGAGTCGAAAAGCAAAGCTCTGATACCAGTTGAAAGGGAGAAATGGATCGAAGATTGGACTCGAGAGCTATGGCGGGAGAGCAAGAGCAAGAAAGAGAGAGACTAGAAATGGGAACTCCAACAATCACAATGTGTGACTAGGCCTTCCTTTATTCAAACTATCACTAAAATAATAAAGAATAAAGTGACGGTGATGGGCACCCGCCACTTGCAATGTGCAGTGGCAGTGACTATCAGTGTAGTAATACACAGGCGGCTAGGCAGAGGCACCTTTACCCCCAACAATTTGACTATCACAAGGCTACACTTGCATTATATTGTTGGGATTGTGAGTTAGTTTATGCATGTAACTAGGAAGTCTCATTTGGATGTAAGTAGACACATATTGAGGTATGTGAATTCCACCTTGTGTTATAGACTTATTAATTATGTGAGGAAAGTAAGGATGTATAGGTATTTGGATACATAGATGCATATCAGACCAATAACATGTTTGACAGAAGATCTACCAATGGATTCATGTTTCCTCTTAGAAGTATAGCAATTACTTGGAGTAGCAAAGCACAACCTACAATTGCTTTATTGAGTACAAAGGTTAAGTATAAAAGTGCTATTATGGAAACATTTGAGGCGGTATGGATGCAAAATTTATTATATGATTTGAATGTGCAAGTAGATAGTTTGTTTGTCATTCATTGTGATTTGGACATGCAAGTAGATAGTCTAGTTGTCATTCATTGTGTAATATGAGCAACATACAATTGGCTAGAAATCCTATGTTTCATGCCAAGATAAAATAAATTGAGATGAACTACCATTTTGTGAGAAACAATGTACTTTTATGTGTGATCAGATTGGTATATGTCTAAACATAGGACCAAATAGCTAATATTTTCATAAGGCATTAGGTGTAGAGAAGCTTCAAATATTTCAGAGCTTACTTAGAGTTGCAAATATATAGTTGAGCTTAAGGGATAGTGTTGAGATGGAAAGCTTAACATCTATATGCATTGATGATAGACCACCCAGTCAAATGGATTTTCATGTCTATACTTAGCACATTAGTGGTCATTATGATCTTTACATGGCCCTTCACTCATCAGTTGTTATATTTGGCTAGTTACATCTACCTATAACTGCCAAAGTCATAACATTGGTCAATTAGTATAGTCAGTTATATATTGTTTGACTTTATATGCCACTTTTCTTTATATTGTATCTTATCTATTTTTTGTTAGATTATATAATGTGTGGAAGAAGAAAGAAAAACCAACAAGAATACCTTTTGGCCTCCATCTCTAAGCTTCTCCTTGTATATGTTATATGTGTTTGGTATAATAGTTTTTGTATATGTTATATGTGTTTGGTATAATGGTTTGAGCAAGTCCCTCGAACACACAATTTGTGACATAAATGATGCCATTAGGAAGGTTTGTGTTTATCCTCTTCATAAAAAGAGTGATGTGCTGATGAATTTCAAAAGTTCTTGATATATGCTAAGATTCAATTAGGAAAAAAGCTTAAGTGCTTAAGAACTGATAAAGGTGGTGAATACACTTCTCATATCTTTACACATTTGTACTATCCATGATATCAAAAGAGAGTTGATATCTCCCAACTTGAATGGTACTCAAAATGGTGTAGCTAAGAAGATGAATATGACCATTCAAGAAAAGGTCCATAATAGGAGTCTTGCTAATGGATTTTAGGCAAAAGCTATAAAGACAGTGGTGCATTTGATCAATAGGTCTTCTAGCAAGCCATTCAATGATAGAATTACGTAGGAGTTATGCTCTAGAAACATGACAAGTTATAATCACATATGTGTCTTTCAATGTGACGATTTTATGCATATACTTGATTATTATGGAGATTTAGGAGAAATGGGCTATTGCTATGAGATCTTGAGTCTAAGAAGGTAGAATGCAACCATAATGTCATTTTTAATGAGGATAATATACATAGATAGCCTGTTAAAATAGATGAGATCACAAGACAATGTTCAAGAAGATGAACATCCATCACACAAGCAATATATATGGTCTGTTCCACACAATGCAAGGCTTCAACAATGAACTAATGTGGAGTTGGGAGTGCCATAGCTACATGGAAACCATCATATTTTACAAGATGGATAAGTAGGATAGTGACAGGCTCCTATTAAGCATGGTCTACAAGGGTTTCTAGACTACTACATAGATACACTCCATCTCTAGACTATGTCATGCTTACATATTGTAGTGAGCCTTCTTGTTACGTTGATACTATGACTAGGAATGACAATTATAAGTGGATGAGGGCTATGCAATCAAAGTTGGATTATTTGGTGAGAAATACTACTTGGGGTATAGTTTGTTTGCTTAAGGATAAGCATGCACTGCCATGTAGGTGGGCTTACAAATTGAAGGCATTTCCATATGATCCATTGAATAAGTATAAGGCAAGACTACTGGCCAAGGGATTCAAGCAAGAGAAGGGGAATAACTTGGATGAGATCTCCTCATGAATAGTCAAGATGACCACCCTTTGTACCATATTTATGTTGGTTGTCAAGGAAGACATGAAGCTTATTCAGATGGATGAAAGACAACATACTTACATGGAGATTTACATGAGGATATTTATATGTAGTAATCTAAAGGGTTCATTGTAGAGGACAAGGAACAATTGATGTATACACTATATAAGAGCCTACATGATTTGGAACATGCTACCAAGGAATGGTATAATAAGTTTAATGCCTTTATGAAATCTCAAGGGTACACTAGAAGTGAGACTAATTATTACCTATGAACTAGGAAGGTTAGGGATTGAAGCTTTATGATTTTGATTCTCTGTGTGGATGACATGTTGATTGCTACAAAGTCGGTGTCATAGATGTGGATGCACTGAAAAAAAGATTGCATGAAACCTTTGACATGAAGGACTAAGGGAATGCTCGTTCTTGGCATGTGTGCTATATATGATAGAGACAAACAAATGCTCTACTTATATAAAAAGGAATACATTTTCAAGAGCGGTGTTGTTGACCAAGAGAAGGGAAAGGTGTTGTTGCTGACCAAAAATGCACTTAAAGAAGATTCTAAAGACATCATTAGTATGATGGATAAGATGTATCGTACTTGAATGACCTAAGCATAAGAGTCTTCAGTAGTTGTAGCTATTGCGAGTGAGATTGAAGAGAATAGTCTCTCTCTCTCTCTACCTCCCTCCCTCCTCTTTTACGCTTCATCTCACAGACTCTCCCTCCCTATCTTCCTTCTTCTCTCTCTTCTCACTCACACATGCTCTCTCTATATATCCATCTTTACACACACACACACACACACACACACACACACACATGCAAGAGCATACACAAATTCTCTCTCATTATCTTACATCTCTCTCTCTCTCTCTCTCTCTCTCTCTCTCTCTCTCTCTCTCTCTCTCTCTCTCTCTCTCTCTCTCTCTCTCTCTCTCTCTCTCTCTCTCTCTCTCTCTCTCTCTCTCTCTCTCTATGTATGTATGTGTATGTGTATGTGTTTGTGTGTGTGTCATACACATGCTTTATCTGTCTCCCTCACTCACTCTCTCTCTTAGCACACTTAAGATTTCGAGTCGTCACAAGCCTTAGCTGAGGTAAGGCTTTATATGGCCTTGTAGCCCAACTCCTTATCTCACACATTTCAATGTCATAGCATGACTTTGCTTGATCTTGAGCATTTGGACTAATTCAATCTCATCTCCCTGCCTTTGTGTGAGGATGATCACAAGAGATGGAGGTTTTGGATGTTGATGATGATGTCACAGTTGATAATGGCTATGATGAGACGATGGTGACGGTGACATTGCTATCAAACGAAAAGCATTAGGCTTTTATTTTTATCTCTATTCTAAGTTTATTACATATTAAAATTCAAAATAGTAATTTTAGTTTTTTATTTACCATAATTATTATTTAGCATACTCATAATCATTATTTTGAATATTAAGTCTCTTATTCACCATAATCATTATGTTATTAAGCAAATGCAATATGTTATATTTAACATACTCAGAATGCTAACTAGAATATCTAGATAGCTACCAACATATGCAATATGTTAACTAGCATACTCAATCTGCTAGCAACTATATCTAGCATGCTAATAAGCATATCCAGTATGCTCAATAGCATAATAGTATTCTAACTAGCATTTCAAACATGCTAACTAGCATATCTAGTTGCTATTAAGTATACTCAGCATGGTAGCTAGAATATCTAGCAAACCAACTAGCATATTCAATATGCTAGCTAGCACATCCAAGTTGCTACCTAGCATATCTAATATGCTAACTAGCTATCTAGGACAATGGCTAGCATATCTAGTATGCTGATAACACATCTAGTATGCCAACTAGTAGCACATCCTATTGCTATTAAGTATCCTATCAAGCATATCCAACATGTTACCACGCATTTTCAATGTGCCAAATGTAACTATATCCAATATGCTAAGTACCAAATCTAGTATGTTAACTAGCATATCCAGTGTGCTTATAATATCTAATTTGCTAGCTAGCATATCTAGTATACTAACTAGCTATCCAGTATACTAACTAGTATTTCCACTAGGCTAGCTAACATATCCAACATGGTAGTACTAACATATCTAATGCTATGTAACAAATCTAGTACACTAACTAGTATTTCCAATATGACATTCATACTGTTTATTTACAATCTCTATGCTAGGAAGCCTATAATTGGAGATATAGTGGGAAAATGTATTGATTTAATAGGAGAATAAAGAGAAAAGCACATGCCTAGAATGCAGCCTATCGAGGATCAAGTAATGGCATAGAGTTTGATCGAATAACATAAAACAGTATTTGGATGAAACTATTATCAATAAATAGACAGTTCAAGGATCAAATAATAATAATTGCATAGAGCTAAACTGAACATGAATGTATGAATCACTAGGTCTATTAAATGAAAATTTCAGTTATTTCGTTTTCGTTAGATTGATAACCTAAGGTTTACCTAAGAAATGCACATGACACTGCAAAAAAAAAAATCTCCTAATTATCTTCCTATAAATATACTTCTTGTTGGGGAATACACATGTCTCATCTCTCCAAAATATGTAAAGTACTTATTTCATTTCACTTGTGATTGGACTGTGATGTTGCTTGTGACATGCGGCGAATGAGAAGAGTCCACCATTGACATCACGGTTTAGTTGTGATTTTGCCTTGTATAACGTACGATGACTAACTTTAAGGACCCTAGAAATTTTACCAATAGTTATGCTACCTTTTGAATTCAACTTCATGGATAATGTTGAATTCCTAAAGAACAACTCCTCATTAGAACTTGGCTACTCGACAAGAGCCAATGTGTTGCAAACATTGGGAAAAATCGCACTTTTAATAGTAGGCTTCCCACTACAATATCACTCATGGTTTGCGAGATAGAATGCTGATGACCGGATTCTAGATTTTGTGTTTCCCTTATATGGGTTCACTCCTTTTCTTGAAAACTTTCACAATAACTAAAGCAGTTTTCTCCTTCCCCACCTCATTAAGGGCATCCACTCCACCCTCACCATACTAACATCTCTTCTTCTGGCATTGTTTCCTCTCTCTCTCTCCCTCCCTCCCTCTCTCTCTCTCTCTCTCTCTCTCTCTCTCTCTCTCTCTCCTAGTTCTTCTAATATATGATTGATTGAGAGGGAGAGCACGGGAGCACATCCACCAACAATCAAAGACATGTAGCTAATCAATGAATATTTTGAGATGTATATGGAAAAACACTACTACCTAGCAATATTCACAAGACAATCTTTTTGTGTCACATTAACATGTTTACAATTGGATGGGAATAAGCAATATATTGGGTAACAATGGAGCATGACATTTTGAAATCTATTTCACCTTTAGTTTTACTAAACTAGTCACATCGCATTGTAATTGGGTATATTTGATGAGGCGAAGCATAAAATTGATCTATAAAGGTTTTAGGAGAACATAAAATTTTATATATGTGCAAAGAATGTTAGGTATTGACATTTTTTTCTCTCAAAAAAAGATGACTGTAATTTGGGCTAGCATAGATATATATATTGGCTAATTGGAGAGATAGAGGTATCGGTATGTAGTAGGGCTTTTAGATGGTGATTAAGTGCATTAGTGTATGTTGTAGATAGTGTATGTTGTAGATGGCTTTATAAGAGTTCCTTGGCTTGGCAACCGTGAGCATTATTAAATCCGGGAATGTATTACTAAGACGGCAGATATTTTTCTATAATGGAAATTCGGGTGGCGGAGACTTCATATTACGGTGGAGGTTCTTGTAGTGAACTTTCTTCTACACGGAGAGGTGGTTCTAGAGGAGCAATTTGGATGTACCAAGCCGGGCTGCAAGCTGCAGGGCTTATATGCAGGCAACGACGAGGTGCTAGCTTATATGTTTCCCCCTGTGTGTGTGTGTGTGTGTGTGTGTGTGTGTGTGTCTGTATATTGCCTGGCATCGACATGTTAGCGCCATATTTGCTGATCTGCATGCTGCTCGTCATGGCGGTACATGGTTCATCATCTTCCTCTGATCATCATCTGCCTGCATCTCCAGCCAAGAACATCCAGAAGACGACATCAGACACAGATAGCCATCATCATTATCATTGCTTCCCATATATACTCCGCGCTCATCGACGTACTCTGCGTACGATGATCGTAAACAAGAGCTTACCAGAAGAATTACATGCGCAGCCGCCTGTCAAGCTCAATATCAGCCATGGCGGCGGCGGCGGCGGCGGCGATGGCTGCGCCGCCAACGCGACCGTGTGCCTCGACCGCGCACTCTTCCACCGGCGCTCTACGTGCTGCGCGGACACGTGCGTCAACACGCGGTCTAGCGTGCTCAACTGCGGCTCCTGCGGCGGCACGTGCGCAGCCGGCCTGGCTTGCTGCAAGGGCTCGTGCGTCGACCTCCTCTCAGACAACCGCCATTGCGGCCGCTGCAAGCACAGGTGCCCTGACAACGATCCATGCGAGCTCGGCCTGTGTGGATATGGAAGCTCATGATCATGTCGACATGATAGCCGCAGTTGCAACACCATTAGCAACAACATCACATCACAAGGTTGCTTTACTTTGAATCTTGTACAAATTATAACACACTAGGAAAATCCAAGAGTGAGGTCGTGCGCAGACCTACTAGACCTTTTAGATGTCAAATAAGTCAAAGTTTGTGTGGTGTGATAAGCTTTTTTTCCTTATTATTTACTAAATTTATAGTCACCTTTGCTTTAAGATACAAGACTATGCTCAAGGGAGCACTCTAATTCGCGCAATTCTTTCAAGATAACTTCGGAAGCCTTACATGAGCATGCTACACTAGCAGTGGCATGTTTTGCATCTAGCGTTGGTCAAATTTGAATCAGTTTCCACATAGCATACATGTACTTTCGTTTCTTCGAATAGATACTAAAGACCATGTAAATTGGTATTAATGATGTGGAATGCACTTGACTCATCATTGTCCACATAGTTTGTGTATTTGATACTTACATGGGATATTTGCATACATTATTTCCCATTGGCAAATATGCTAGACCTATAGCCTTTGAGAAGGGAATGTTTGAAATGAGTGTTAGCAATTCCAAGTAAGCATGTATCCCTTGTCTAAATTATTTTCAATGTGGAGCTACATAATCTATTCTATCCTAAAAAAAGAATGATTGTCATAATTCTCAACAACCTATTACAATCACTAGTGGAAATATGACCTTGAAGAATCATACTAAAAGCCTCATAATAAAAGGCAAATTATACAAAAAATAAAAAGCTCCTAATGATGTTACAAAGCGATCAATAGCACAATTATATAAAAAATAAAAGAATCATACTAAAAGCCTCATAATAAAAGGCAAATTATACAGAAAATAAAAAGCTCCTAATGATGCTACAAAGCGATCCATAACACAATTCACCAACATTGAAAAGAATCTAAAGACTACCTTGTGCTAACGTACTACATTGTTAATAATATAAAGAATGTACCAATGGAGTTGTAGCTCCATGGTTAGTGTGTGGGTTGAGCTTCATGGGTTTGTGAGTTTAAAAAGTAGGCTATCAAAGGATAACTTCGTACTATAAAAAACAACAATGGGGTTTTAGCACCATGGTTGGTGTGTGGGTTGAGCTTCATGGGTTTGTGAGTTCAAACTTGGAGTAGGCTATCAAAGGATAACTTCGTACTATAAAAAACAGCAATACAAAGATCATACTCATCCAATACTTCATAAACCACAATAAACCTATGTGTGTGCAAGTTGTATCTTCAAAAGTATTTAATCAATATAGATATTTATTTTCTATGAGGAGAAGTTTAGATTGAAAAAAAGGGAGCCAAGTCTTAGTAAGGATAAAGGAGCCAATAAACTAGCATGAATGGCACTATAGAGGTCCCTTCAAACTAGAGGTTGATAATTCCTAAACATGAGGGTATACTAAGTTTGATAAAAATATGAGGTATTGTTGCAATACACTTCAAAAGCTAAAGCACAATTTTACTTTATATTCCTCATCTAATTATTGTTGGCCTCTTTGGTCTTTCTCTTTCACCCTTCTTATTGCTGCACTAGTCTACTGTCAATTATTAGTACTTTGCTGGATTACTTGAAGTATGTTTTTTGTGCTTCTTACTCAAATGAGAAATTTAGGATTCAGTAAGAGACTAGTAATGGAGGAATTAGACCAACCTATCCCATGATAAGGGAAGCACAATTGCAAAAATTCCGAACAAAAAAGCAAAGGAGAAGTAGTATATCGCTTCAAACCACCAATTCCTAATTGATAGATAAATTAACACCTCTAAAAATCAAGAAAAGTGCATAGATTTGTAAAGTACAACAAGCTAGGAAATGGAATCAAGGAAATCCATAATTTTGATTTTCACAAGCCGAAGTCATAGACTTGGTCCCTATGACCATTAATTTTAATTATATTGATTATTTAATTGTATCTTTGGTTTGTACCATACCTCTAGTAGTTCATCAATGTGTATTTTTATCTAAGCCACCATACTTGCCCCCTAAATCAATAGAAACCATCCTCTTCAAAAAGAAAATCTTCAAATTCCATCTTTTAAAGTATCTATGTGGTAGATGACTTTAAACATGGACAAACTAAGTAGCAAGTCCCATAAGGCCAATCATAATCACATGCCAAATCATATAGAATGGTTTGAATCAAAGAGCTAGAGATTGGTCAACCTTGGAGAGACTACTATTGTTGTTTGGAAAATAAGAAAGGTACATTAGTGTTTGGAGAGACTACTATTGTTGTTTGGAAAATAAGAAAGGTACATTAGTGTTTTCGATGCCATAAGACCTTTAGGACAAACAAGATATTATGCTATTGATGTTAATATGATGTCACATAATAAAGTAACAACCAAAACCAAAAATAATGTAACATGGGTACTTTTAAAGTATAAGAGAATTTTAACCAAAAGTAATATATAAATTATAAGAGAGTTTAGGCATCTCAATATGAGGATTAAAGGTAAGTTAAAACACACTTCCTCTTTTACCTCAACACTCAACTGCACATTGGAAGGAACATTAATGATCCTTTGTAATTACCTTCAAGAAACCCAAGTTATTTGAAAACTATTGACAAAACATGTAAGTAGACAATCACTATCATTATCTTATCAATGCCTTCTCTTCTCTATCAAACATGAATGCTTAAAGTGTGTCCTTTTCACACTCTCAAACTCTTAGAGCTCACATACCAAAATCTCTTTCTTAACAAAAGTCAAAACCTCAATACTTAGAAAACAACTATGGGAAAGAACACCCAAAACTATACTCTTTTTTCTTCTCCATATTTTCTCTGTCACAATCTCGTGTGGCGAGTGGACTTGCTTGAGCTATTGTGCCAAACACACACCATACACACAAAAAGAAGCTCACTCAAGAACACAAGAAGAGAGATGGAGGCCAAAATATTTTCTTGTTGGTTTCTTCTTCTCCTTTTTTACAATAAAATATATACAAAGTATAAATAAGATACAATATAAAGAAAAGTGGCCTACTAAGTGAAACAGTGCATAATTGACTATACTAATCGATTGGCACTATAACTATGCTAGCTGTAGGTAGATGTAACAAACTAAATATAATAAGTGAAAAGTTAATGGCCATGTGAGAATCGTAATGACCACCAACATGCTAAGTGTAAATGTGCAAAGCCAACTAACCAGGTGGTCCATCATCAATGTCCACATGTGTTGAGCTTGTCCTCTCAATCATGTTCTCCTCTTCTCTAACAAGTTTAGTAAAAAAACCTACCCAAAATGAAAGACATAGAAGTGTTACATTATTTAAAGTACTAAAAACATATAAAGAAGATTTTGTTCTTGCTAGTAATGTACATTTCATGGGTGTTAGGGTCTTTATTAGACTTTGTGTGAGCACCCTTATGGGAAGTTGGGTAGCTTACTTTGGCTCTCATTTATTACCAAAGGCATTGTTCATCATGATATATCTCGTTCACATGTGTGGTTTATACGATACATCTCATGTGTAGATTTATGAATTTTGTTTTCCATTCATTGGTCGAATTTGAGTTCTTGCATTTTGACTTTCACAATTCATTCTATTTAGTATGCAACAATTGTGATTCTTCCACATCCATTGCTCATTCTTGCATCTTAACATATGAGTAGTACTACTAGTTTTAGTGCCTTGTGTTGCTATTATCCACTATTTTTTAAGGTCCCAAAGTATTGTATTGTGCTACTTACATATTATATATTGGGTCACCTACTCCTCAACAAGCTGACATTATTTGTTACTCCTTAAGTTATTAAAACTCTTTTAATGGGTGGATTTTTATATTTTTACATTGTTTCAGTGTTACAAGTCTCTTGGATTCTAGATGAATATTTTTCTTACTAGACTACCTCATCTAGAAGTTGGCCAATGCAAAGAAAGTAAAATTAAAATTAAGAAGATGTAGGTCAAAGTGAAAAAAGGTGGCCCGACTGAAGAAATAAGAGAAAAAAATGCCAAAAGTGTAAGGGCAACCTTAAAAGTTCAAGGCAAGTGCAAAAGAGGAAAGGTATATTTTAAATGCAAATATACATCATCTTGAATTTTTGTAAGAGAGCTCCAGGCTCCCTCCCATGCAATTTGCAAATAAAGATGGGCATGGGTGAATGCACAATATAAATAGGAAGGGAATAGGAAAAGAGGACCTAAGCTAAAATGGCCGACGGTCATGTAAAAAAGAGGTGGGTGCCCAAAGGGGATTAGGGCTTGTATAAAAGGCAAAAAGTGAATGAAGAGACTCATTCTTGTGTGTGGAATAAATAAGCTCCCCTCTTCTTCTCCTTTTTCTTAGTCTTGCCTACTTGAACTCGTTCTTGAGAGTGGGAGTGTGAGGGAGTGAGTGTGTGAGGGTGAGGGATGGTGGTGGTGGAGAAGCTCTCTATCTATCTATCTATCTATCTATCTATCTATCTATCTATCTATCTATCTTCTCTTCTCTTCTCTTCTCTTCTCTTCTCTTCTCTTGCACGTGCCAATGAAGCATGGAGCATGCTTGAGATTGCACCTTGGATCATGGAGCTGCCAGAGTGCTTAAGGGAGGAGGCAACTGGATCGAGCATGGAGGTAAACTCACTGCACTCATAGGTATGGGAGAGTGCATGGCTATGTGAGAGATAGACATTGCACTTGGCTTGAAACACTTGAAGAAATAAGTGGTCTGTGGGTCTTAGCAGTTGAGTGAGAACTTCCACATTTTGGTTCCGTTAGTGTCGGGACCAACGGATTCAAGCTTTGAGTGCTTGCTACTCCAAATCGAGCATTGAAATAGGGTTTGCCCCAAACTAGTGCTCAAGATAGGTAGGAAACAAGGGAGTTGAAGAGATATTCAATCTCCTCTACAAGTAAGTTTTTTTGGTTTTTGGATTTAGGTAAGTAGGTTGGAGTAGTGTGAGTGGTTGGGAGAAAAAAGACTGAGCAAAGAGGGGTTTAAGAAGCCAAGAGGGTAGAGAGGGATCTCATTTTTGTGCATTCAATCAAGAGAGAACTTGAGAAAAGAGAGAGAGAGCTACATGGCACTAAAAACCATTTCGTGTTGGCGATCTTTACCACCATGCCTTCGAGCCCTACAGGTAAGCTTTGAGTGTGCCTTCGTATTAAAGATTGATCAAGTACGCATGATATTCGATAAGATTTTCATTAGTCTGAAACTTTTGGTGCCATGCTCGGACAGATTCATAATCGTTTGAGTCCTACCACAACTTGGATAGTCTGAGCCCCTAGTCTGCTCAGATGAACCATACCAGTCCCAGTCCTAGACTCAGACTCAGAGAACATTGACGGCCGATCAGGCGGCCAATCAGATAGCCAATCGAGCCTCGAACGGCATCCAAATTCAAACATCTCAAAATATCCACTCGGACACACACATATTTGACCTCGGATGGCCAAGTGCCCATTCATACGGACTACTTGGACTACTCGAATGGTCCGAGTCAAGCACTTGGACACATGCATTCAGATATAGTCACTCAAATGAGTTTACAGAAGGACAACTTTGGCACATCCAGCCCACCCTAGGGCAAACAGAGCCTAAGCCAAAGCTAGATAAAACCCTAGTAGACCTCCAGACGCATAGAATGGCTCATAGAGCCGACTAGCTCAAGAATCGTGATGACATGATCATCCAAGAACAACTGTGCGGTCACCAACCACTAGTTGCTTATCCCTCTAGAGACCTAGACAACTGACAAACCTACTATCCCTCTAGAGACCTAGACAACTGACTGACCTACTACCCCTCTTAGACCACACATCTAGGATGCCATGGAGACCAAAATCAACCATCAAGAGTGGCCCTCACACCCACATGAAGAAGCTATAGTTAGTGGGAACTGATTGGAAAGAGTGTGATCTATACTGTATTGTTTCCATTGAATTCGCACATTGTATCAATTAAACACCATGTTACCAAAGGCAAAGCAAGTCATGAACGCAGATGTAGAGACGTCTACTTCTAAGACAATAGAAAACAAAACTACCAAGATTGGAGAATACCTCGATCTGAGGAACCAATTAGAAGTGGTTGATAAGGTCAAGGAGTGGGTGAGAGAAGCCCAAGAGCACCTAAAGGATGCGGAACCCATTTTTTAGATCAATGATCTCTCTAGTGTGAGCACAACGGTATTTCCTACTCAATTCAATTTAAGAGATGTATCCGCACTCCACATAGCACTGCATAGACAGCGCACATGTAGGTAGACTAGCCAAGATCATTGGCAAAAGAGCATAGATTTAACACCACATTGGTCAACAAAATGAAAGTTAGGCCATTTGGGGTGCTGAAAGACTAGTGTCTGAAGATAGCAAGAGTCCAGTTCTCATATCTTGAAAGGAGACTCACATGTTAGAAACTCTTATGGGCCACTAACGAAGTATATCCCTTGCCCCAAGGACAAGAAAGAGGTTGGATGCATGTGCTAGACACCATTGACCTACCATTCTCAGATAACGAAGAGGATTATAAGCAGGCTCCAGGGATAGCTAGCGAGTCCCATGAAGCCACGATCTCTCAACTACCAAAGGGTAAGACCCCACCCGTAGCACCACTTTGCATGATGACCAAGAGCTCTAGCAGACAACCAATACCTATCCCTTTCAACATTCCATCTAACAAAATCAAACTCCAAGGGATCCTTAAATACTTGACAAGAGAGCTGGTAGGTAACCCAACTGCCAATCTCAAACCCCTCAAGGATCTCATGGATGAGTCGAAGTGGTAGTGGACGTAATGTACAATTGGGCACTAATTACAGATGAGAAGAGAGTTGAGACTAGAAGCCTAGGAGACGATGATCAGTCATCAAAAGATAACAATTTGGATGACAAATATGAAGGTTACTACTCTACAAATGAGGAAAGTGAGAAAGAGGTCAAGACAATAGAGTATAACATAGATGGCTAAGTGATCGAACAAATATGAGTAGAATCCAAGCCACAAAAAGCTAATGCCTTCAGGATCAAAAAATGAGTCTTCAGAAAAAAATGCGATTGTACTTGGCTAGTAGACCACCTAGGGATGATAGACTACGAGCAAGTTGGATTAGTTCAACCAAGTACCGCACCACTCCTTAGAATAGAATTGACCTTAGAGCTGCAACCACCAAAGGAAACTCGTTCTTCCAGTGAAGGTTGTGAGTTTAACTTTGAGTCAAAAGTAAGGTCTAAAAGCAACCCAGAAATGCCCCAACCACCTAAGGCCAAATGCACCAAAGGGGACTTTCCAATCCACTTAAGGTGCAAGTGGCTAAAGAAGGACAAGAGGAAGCATCCAAGCAGATTGGAAGCTGAAGATCAACGAAAGCCCCAAGACCTGCCTAAGCATTTCACGAAGTTCAAAAAGGGTGATACATTAGTGATCTTGTTTGGAGCTAAGAGACAAGGACAAGAAAATGAACCAATAGAAGGGCCTCCTAAGGTCATGGAAGCTAACTTGATAGGGGGAGAGGAAAAGCCTCAACCCGTGTTCATAGTTGATAACCTAACCCAGCAAGAGGAGGCTAACCATGTCGGTCTCCTACGAGAGCACATAGATGTATTCACTTGGTTCTTAGATGAACTCAAAGGAATCGATCCGAGGGGTCATGGCCCATAACATCCCAATGACTCCTGATGCAATACCCGTTAAAACAACGACCATACCTGATGAATCCAAAGCACACACACTATCAAGGAGAAGATAGATGAGCTACTGAGAAGGCCAAATTCATCTACAAAATCGAGCATATGGACTGGGTATCAACCATAGTGATTGTCCTGAGGAAGAAGAATGGAAAAATTTAAGTGTGCGTAAACTATAAAAAGTCGATGCTACAAAAAAGAGAGATAACTATCTGCTACCCTACACTAAGCACATGCTCAAGAGAGTAGCAAGAAGAGAGGCCTACAATTTCTTGGATGGATTCTCAAGTTATAACCAGGTGTAGGTGTACCTTGACAATAGGCATAAAATAATGTTTGCAATGGAATTTGGCATTTTTGCCTACATAGTCATGCTATTTGGGTTGACGAATACACTAGCTACCTTTCAACACCTCATGTTGTGTACCATCCTCAAAGGCATGCTTAGCCAAGAACTAGAGGTGTTTGTTGATGATCTATGCATTCACTCCAGTTGGAGGGAACACCTAGATAAACTTCGCATAGTCTTTGAGCAATGTAGGCTATATAATCTCTCCTTGAACCCCTTGAAGTACCAGTTCTAGGTAAAACATGGATGTATCCTAGGGCATGTGTTGTCTAAGGATGGCATTGCTATCGACTTCTCCAAAGTCAGAGTCATTGTCTATTTACCACCGCCCACAAACTATAAGGGAGTTTGGTGCTTCCTAGGGGGACACACAGGGTACTATTGGCGATTTGTTTTTGAACTATGCATTGATTACTAGGCCCCTTTACAAATTGTTGATCATATTCGAGTGGACCGAGGAATGCCAACACACCTATGAGGAACTAAAAAAGCTCTCACTATCTCACCGATTCTACGAACCGTAGATTGGAATATAACATTCCACATGTACACTGATGCCTCAAAGTTCACCATGGGAGTTTTTTTGTGCCAACTTGGTGAATATAATCTCAATTATCTTGTGAGATTTGCTAGTAGAAAACTCACAAATATGAAGACAAATTACTCCACAACAAAGAGGGAAGGCCTATGGTATTCGCTATAAAGAAGTTTTGACATTGCCTTTTGGCTACACCCTTTATCTTCTTCGTTGACCATCAAGGCTTGCTTTATCTAGTGAACAAATCTTGCACTACAAGGTGCATAGCTAGGAGGTTACTTCTACTTCAAGAATTTGACTTCTTTGTGGTTGTATGCACGGGTAAGCAACATTACATGGCGGTGGAAGACCATATGTCCTGTATGCCCATAGGAGAAGCTGCTGAACAAGGCATCGTAGACAACTTGCCTGATGTGCATCTGTTTAGTATGTCCAATGAGAGAGACCTTTTCAAGGCCAATCTAATGCTGTATTGGGCAGATGACATAGTCCAAGTCCTAGAGCATGGATTGCCTGAGAGACCTATAGAGAAGGCTAGGCTAAAACGCCTTATCCTTAAGATTTAGTCCTATCAGTTAATTGCATGCTAGCTCTATAGACTAGGATAGGATGGGTTATTGTGAAGATGCGTGTGTGATCATGAAATGGATACTCTATGCTTACTGAAGCACATGGTGGAATTGTTGCAGGACACTTTAGTGGAGACACTATAGCACACACGGTGTTGCAATTTCAACTATGGTGGGCCTTCCTATTCCGCGATACTCCTAATTTCGTGAAGCATTGCAACGAATGTCAAAGGACCAAAGTACCCATCCATAAGGACAAGATGGAGTTGACCCTGATAATAGTACAAGAGTCCTTTGAAATGTAGGGGATCAACTTTATTGGACCAATTTGCCCTACAACAGAGTACTCGCAAGTAAAGTACATCATTATAGCGACAAATTATCTCATGAAATGGGCAGGCCACCAAGAAAAACGATGCTAGGACCATGGCTAAGTTCCTTTGGGAGAAGCAAGTGATCTCGCAATTTGGCTACCCAGTCGAGCTAGTTAGTGATCAATGTGGCATGCACTTCATTAATGAAGTGATCACCCATTTACTATCTACATTTTTGATCCTCCATAGAAAATCATCACCATTCTAACCTCAAGCTAATGTTTAGGTGTAATCCACAAACAAGATCCTAGTAAACATACTATTGACTAAGGTAGTCCTGCCTCACGTAGCGAGACTAGGTCAATAGACTCATGGTAGTGCTATGGGCCTATAGAATAGCATACAAGACGGGGTCCTAGGGGAAACACCATTCAAGCTTACCTATGAGACCGAAGAGATCCTGTTTAGTGGAGTTTTTCATTCCAACTTAAGAGTGGTAGTACAAGAGAGATGGAATGGAAAGGAGGCATGGACGAAATGCTCGGTAGAGCTAGAACACCTTTCTAAGATCCGACTCATAGCTACCCATGCGCTAATCTGCGAAAAGGTGAGATGTAAGAGCTGGTTTAACAAACATATCAAACAATGTGACTTTGAGCAAGGCAACCTAGTGCTAATGTACTCTATAAAGGGCCATAAAAGCATAAGATGAAGTTTAAAGGGTTGGGGGCTTTCGAGATCTGCAAAATTAGTCAAACTATCAATGTAGAGCTCAAGACCCTAGAGGGAGTGGGCATAGGCTTCTTCAATGGTAGTCATCTCAAGAAGTACTACCCTCCAACGCATCCACTTCATGAACCTCCAATGCTAGAACCCCTTGCGAATGTAAGAGTGGCCACCATCATTAATATAGAGAATGAGGATGAGGAATCCATAGAACCTGCCTACTTATGCATATTAGCAAACTACCCAGAAGACACATGCCTTTGAGATAGTTATTGATGGTGACTGAGCTAACTTTAATTTCCTTACATATGATTATTGGACCCTCATTAGTCAATCCACCCCAATTGTAGTCTATTAATGCCAAACTCAACACATTTGGGAAACAATCCTACCCACCACTACTGGTGGGAAAATGCAAAATAGCAATCTCTATTGAGACTCAAAGCCTACCTATGATCTTCTATGTGATGCCTAACACTAAGGCTGCCGAGTAAGAAATTGCTACTAGGACACACATTCAAAATCAACTATGATTCACAGCACATTCACCTCGTCATTGGCAATTTTTGGATAGTGACACCTTTCAACAAGGGCAGCATGACTCCATCGCAAAGCCTATAGTGCCATTGGTAGAGGAACCAAGTGCAAGGTCTAAGGAGGCGGGTCATAACACTTGTCCCACCCTTCCAAAAGAAACTAGCTACAACCTAAGGAAGCCACATCTAAGACCATTGACCAATAGCTCAAATAGGTGCCCAAAATACTAACTATAACCCTCTAGCAGCCAAACCGCATGAACCTACAACCACAAAACCTCACGTCCTAGGCCTAGGAGACAAAGTTGGCAATACAAAAGCAGATGAATGATCAAGCCGCGATGGGTTCCCAAAGACCTGGTGTGCACCCAAGGCTACTACGAAGGCAACAAGTGGATTTGGTTGCCCAAGAGACTATGAGCAACATGAATGTCTCTCCATCTAGGCCCTCCAGACCATCTCCACAAAATGGCAAGCCAAGAGGACTGAGAAACCAATTGATTTAACAGACTTAAACCTTAAACCAAACTTTAAAAAATGATAAATGGGAGGATAAAAGTAAATTTTTACTTAAGAAAAATTCTCATGGAATTCTTGGTTGAACTATGTGAACTTCTTCAAACAAAAATTTTCATTCTGTACTGAGCACTTCCTCTTTCCACATCATATATTCATTATCCCCTAATAGTGAGTTATTGCATCATAACAGGAACCTAAGATGGCCAGGCACGACAAAGGTAGCAAGCTCCCATTCATGGAAGAAGAGTAGGCCAAATACGGCCTAACAATGGAAACAATGGCCTTTAATCAGCTTAAGTTCAAAAGCATCCAGAACTTAGAAAGCGTGGTGATGAACGAGCAAGTGGTAAAACAGATTGTTGGCCAAGGTAATCTTGGCAAATATATGGAGAAGGTTGGCCAAGCAATCGACTACAACAACAAGTGCGTGGAATTTTTGCAAACTTTTGATGCAAACAGGAACCATGGCAGTGTGGCAATGAGATGAGGAGAGACTCATACAATAGAAGTGGAGTTGAGCCCTGAAATAGTGGAAAGAGCTCTAGGGCTGGTCAACAAGCTTGAGGAGAGGTTGCCCAAAAGAGATGTTTACAGTATGCTAGGGATGGACAAGGCCCAATTATAAACAAATGATGGAGTTAGCCTAACCAACATCCTCGACCCCAAAATCAGGCGCTGCAAAAGGCAAAGACAGTACATTCTCTATTCTCTAGTAAAAGGTACAATGCCTTGATGAGCAGGATTAGAGTGCCAGTACTCGAGTGCCTTGTAGCCAAGTCTCTAGATAAGGTCAACTAGAATGACTACATGCATAAGACCATGGAATCCTTAGTGAAAGCACTAGCCGTAAGAGCTAAAGCAACACGTGGGGAGTCTCCGGCCTCCACAACAGAGACGATAAGGAAAAAGTCAGTAGCTAAGGCCTCCAACATAGGTTTTGGAGGTGTGCTCAATGCCATCATCTGGAAGGCCATTGGGGACTTGGAAAGACAAGAAGTGGTGGAAGAAACCCCCGAGTGCTCAGTATCCCACAAATCACATGTGGAGTCATTCAAAAAGAGGGAAGCTCTACTCCAAGTCCAGCAACAACAATAAGAGACTTTGAGCGAGAGAAGAAGGGCTCAATCCCATCGAGTTAAGGCGAAAAACAAAAAATCAAGTTGAACATCCCAAGGAAGAAGACGAAAACCATGGGCAGAAGGAAACAAGGAAGTAGAAGTGGCATAAGAGGAATTGAGAGAATTAGAAGATGAGCAAAGGAAAAAACAAGAAGAGGAAAAGGGGCGATTAAGAAAGGTGGAAGAGGAGTCAAGAAGGGTGAAAGAGGAACAAAGAAGGAAGAAAATAGAAAATGAGGAAAGACTGAAAAGAGAAGAAGATGAGAAAATGGCCCTAGCCTTGTGGTTGTCATGATAGAGCAAGCCTCCCACCCCAAAGAGCTCATAAGGAGAAGCCTAGTGATGAACCAGGCTCCAACGATGTGCAGTAGAAGAAAGAGCTTAAGGGCCCATTGTGCCAGGCAAGGGAAAGGTCCCATGAACCAACCACCACCATCAGCCCTAATTGCTACGCCAGCCACCACCCAAGAGACCTCAGAAAGGGGGAGTGGACCAAAGCAATGTGGTGGCATAGGTGCAATACACTGAAGTAGCTTGGCCCAATGCTAAGTGACGGAGCCCCAACAATAGGGACAAAGAGACCCGTTGCCACAGAATCTAAAAAGGACCCAAATAAGTCCAAGGTCAAAGCATCCACAATGTCCATGCCATTGGCCATACCGATAGCAGCAATCAACTATGACGAGAGCATATGTAGGAGCTCCTAGGCCAACTTGAAAAGATGAAGGAAGACAAGAAGGCCACCATGGTGGAGTTGGAGGTTGAAAAGGACCCTTTTGCTGCCTCCCAACTAGAGAAGACAAAACATAGAACCCTTTTGCTACCTCCCAACTAGAGAAGACAAAGCATAGAACCCTTTTGCTGCCTCCCAACTAGAGAAGACAAAGCATAGAACCATCTATCATAGGCAAGTGAATGACCTAAAGAAAGAATTAGAAGCAAGGAAGAAAATGGAGGTGGAGAAGGAAGAAGAAAGTGCAAAAGAGCTACAAGTGGAAAATGCAGATGGAGAAATGGGGCTAGAAATGGACTTCTCAAGTCTCATACATAGGGGCACAACGATATGGAGAAGCACTTTGAACAATTTGAATTTTTCTACCCTTCTACCATAAATCGAGTGCTACCCTCTCAAGTGGTTGAAGGAGCCATCTAGGTCACGAGAAGAGGCTAGGGAAGTGGTGGCTAGACAAGAGGGTTAGAAATCCCACACTATGGAGAAGAGAACCTACAAAGTACTAGGCGGATAAGGTCATGGAATAGCCAAGAAAGGTCAAAGGCTATGAAGCCCAACCTAAATGGCGGCGAAAGATCTGGGACACCAATTTTGAGGCATGGATGGCTTTTTGCAATACTCTACCATATGAAAGGGATGACTCCACCTACATGGCTAACCCGAGGCACCATAGTGTGGATTTTGACCAAGGAAAGCATGGCATGTATGACTTCCCTTTGATCTACAATGTCAATGCTGCCACTCCTGAAGAATGCTTGCACTTTGGACCTCCGATCCTCCATTACTCACTTTTTAGATGAGTTTGCAACTCCAACCCCACTTTCCTTACCACTTGTAACTACCTCTGCCTCTTGCAACTTCTACTAAAGCAAAAACCAGTAGCCCAACAAGACCGCTTGCCACCTCTCTATTTTAACATCAATGTAGGGATAGATAGTTGTGCAATGACCCACCTAATGTTAAGGGCTGCTCTCTTGCTAGCTTTTTGCATGAGCCTTTTGGAAGATATGAGTGACAACAGGTTCTCAAAATGTAATCATCATTTCCTCTCTACTACCCCTCTCAATGTAAGAATTAACCAAAAGGGCTACATGCAAAGCCTTGCTTTCCTTAGCAAATCTCTTAGGCCCCCTTGAAAAGTAATTACAAAATAGCATCCAAATGAGGTCTAGTGTACTCTCTCCCAATGTATCTCAAAAATAAATATATATATTTTTTAAACGACCAAGAAGAAAAAGAAAACAAAGAAAAGACCCATGCAAATCAAAAGAAAAGGAACAAAGAGCTTGCTCATGTAACATCAGATGGCCACAAACACTACACCTAGGGATTCTCAAGTTAGATGCATCTAGTGGCCTTGGTCGTCCGTAGCTCCATGCCTAACCCCCTAGCCCTCCCTGTCCCCCCACCTCACACTTAGGGCATATCAAGGGCAGGATACACCTAGGGAGAGTTTGCATTCCATTAGGCCTATCTCCCTAAGTCACACCCATAGTATCTCCCCTTGTACACAAATTGGGTCCTCAAATGTGGGACAACACCAAAGGCTTCCCTAAGGTTTGTTGACCCAACTCCCAATTTAAATAGCACGGACACCATGCACTACATAGTGAGGTAGACACACCCTCAAGTAGTGCACTCCCTCTTTCTTTTCAGGTACGGTTGACAATTCGCAAGACCAACCACTAACTTCAGAGGCCCCCTATCACCCACTCAATCTACTCTTGGCATCCACAACCCCACATCCATGTTGAAATGCTTCTTCTCCACATCCAATTGCCACAAAGCCCCATCATAGATCCACATGGTAACCATTCGCCCACCCAAGCCCTCATCAACAAATGCTAGCAAGTGCCATGCCATGGGACTAACACTTGGCTAGGAGGGGGTAATATTAACCCCAATGCAAAGAAAGCCAAAAGAAAATTAAAAAGATGCAGGGAAAAGTTAAAAAAGGCAATCTGACTAAAGAAATAGGAGGAAGAAAGGCCAAAAGCACAAGGACAACCCTAAAAGTTCAAGGCAAGTGCAAAAGAGGAAAGTTCCATTTTAAATGCAAAGGTGCGCACCCTAAATTTT
Source organism: Lygodium microphyllum (assembly GCF_053477565.2). Lineage (NCBI taxonomy): Eukaryota > Viridiplantae > Streptophyta > Polypodiopsida > Schizaeales > Lygodiaceae > Lygodium > Lygodium microphyllum. The sequence continues at coordinate 117,920,841 of NC_141164.1, read as the reverse complement.
TGTAAGAGAGTGCCAGGCTCCCTCCTATGCAATTTGTAAATGAAGACGGGCATGGGTGAAGGCACAATATAAATAGGAAGGGAATAGGAAAAGAGGACCTAGGCTAAAATGGCCGGTCATGTAAAAAAGAGGTGGGTGCCCAAAGGGGATTAGGGCTTGTATAAAAGGAAAAAAGTGAATGAAGAAGCTCATTCTTGTGTGTGGCCAAAACTAGCTCCCTTCTTCTTCTCCTTCTTCTTGGTCTTACTTTCTTGAACTTGTGCTCGAGAGTGGGAGTGTGAGGGAGTAAGGGAATGAGTGTGTGAGGGTGAGGGACCGTGGTGGAGAAGCTCGCCATATTATCCTCTCTTCTTCTTCTTCTTCTTCTTCTCTTCTCTTCTCCTTCTCTTCTCTTCTCTTCTCTTATCTTCTCTTCTCTTCTCTTCTCTTCTCTTCTCTTCTCTTCTCTTCTCTTCTCTTCTCTTGCACGTGGCAATGGAGCATAGAGCTCGGAGCTTGAGGAGTGAGCATACTTGATCTTGCACCTTGGATCATGGGCCTACCGGAGTGCTTGAGGGAGGAGGAAACTCAATTGAGCATGGAGGTAAGCTCACTATCCTCGTAGGTATGGAAGAGCGCATAGCTATGTGAGAGGTAGCCATTGCACTTGGCTTACAATACTTGAAGCAATAAGCAGTCAGTGGTTAACATATCCCACTTGATTTCTTATTGCAACAATCCTCTTTGTTTAGCCTCTAGACATTGTTACCTATCTATTTATAGCTCAAGGATCATGCATTTTTTGATGCCTTGCTCCAAATAGTGGTATTTTAACCCTTGCATTTTTTGCATTTACAACTTTCGAGAGGGTTTATTGTATTGGTTTTTGTGATTCTCCACTAACATCATTCTTTTGACCCCATCTACATACTTTTCTACTTCTTCTGTGCCAAAATCTTATTTTTGAACTATTGAGACTTTGTGATTATTCAAGTTGGTATCTCCTACTCTCTCTATTCACTATCTTCTTGCATATGATCAATTTTCATTGCAACTTGTATTTATCTAAGTGTCTTGAGATTTCATCTTTTCAAGCCTTGAGAATACTTGATCTTTGGTTTTTAGTTGTAGATCCTTCTTGTTCTACTTTGACTATGATCTGAGTTTACGGATTGACTCTATATCTCTAGTGCTCCTAGAGCCTTTCTCAAAGGATGGTGGTTTCCTACATGCTTCATCAAGTTCTCTTAGAGTGAGAATTTTCAAGTGGCTTTTGTGGTCCACTCTCTATGTTACTCATATGAAGATGGTATCATAGTTCATCTTGGTGATCATGTTGATTGATTAAGAGTGGTTCCCAATGTAGATCACCATGTTCTTTGGTGGTGTGGCAATCTCATGGTTCCTCAATTAACTCTTGGCACCTCTAATTGACTTAGATGGTGGTTCTATGTTAGAGAGGGAAGTTGACTTCTCCTATGAGATGGCTAGGCTAAACTAGCACTGCTAGCTTTGACTATGCAAGTTTTGGTACTCCTAGTTCTCTTCTACTATGATGCATATTCTCCTTTAGTGCATGCCTTGCCACAAACCAAGAGTGTCATTGTCCTATGGTAGTGGAGTGGCAATAGTCACCTATTTTGAGGCTAGAGAGGACTAATTGTGAGAGGGTAAGGTAGGGTATAGCTATACCTACACTTGGGAGATACACATATAAGAAATCATTTATATCACATGTATTCAAAGGGTATTAAAAATACTATTTTCTTACACGTTATAAGAATAAATAATATATTTTCCCTAAGAACTTAAGCCTTTTTTGAAATTCTAATAAAATATTTTCTTTTATAAATGCAATCTTATAAATTTTACTAAATAAATCAATTGTTCTATTCATTACACATGGTACACTTATATTATTTGAGGTGCACTTGACGAATACCTACCATATATTCATAAGATGTAGTAAACCTTGAGGGAGTCTTTTAGATAGTTTGGTGTTTTAAATCCTCATAAAATAATGTGTGAGGTTAGGAATGTTATTTTCTTTTCTTCTCTACTTTTTCTCTTTTCTATGGAGCACTTGCAAATTGGATTAGATATGATGGAGTAGCGTGACAAAATTGAGAAGCATGAGTTAAATTGTAAGGCTATGGAGACTAATATTTGAATGCATTTAGAGTACAACATGGAAAGATGAGAAGGTAAGCCTACTAGAACCCTTGATTGGTTTTCTTGCTTACTTGAGACATTGAGGAGAGAAATGGCTTGGACATTGAAATGTGAGTTGATTATATGTTGTGATGAGCATTTGAAACTCTTGAAACAATAAGAGACTATTGAATGTCCCATCATTGAGTATTTGTACCATCATTTTTGGTTTCTTTGCCAATACCAAGAATGGTATCAAATGCCCAATGGTGTTCTCCATTCCCATCCTATGGTGAAAAGAAGGCTTATGAACTTGAGAGTGAAATGAACAATGATGAGGAATTAGTCTCCTCTTTTCATGCCTTGCATGCTCTAAAACTTGCCTAGCTAGATTAAGAAACTCGGTCGCCAAGGAATCAACCTCCCATTTTCATGCTTACTTTAGAACTCACATAACTAGATTAAGAAGTTAGATTGCTAAGAAATCAATTTAAGGTTTGTTTTTCATTGTTTATAATAGAGTAGATTAGGTTGCCAAATTATTTTTTTTATTTTTTTGAAAAATCTTTAAAGATATTGCTCTCTAATCTTTTATAGCAGAACTAGAAGTTGTTAGATTAATTGTTTCATCAGCTAGTTAATGCACTTCATGATTTATCCATTTGCAAATATTAGTGTATATTAAGATAAAATTGGTGAAGGTTTCTTTGTCTCTAGAAGCCCTAGAATAGTCTCTCTATAGAATTTCCATAGTTGAGACCCCATCACTAGACTGCACCCAAAAACCCACTCAAGTATGCAGCCTTTCACTTGTGTTGGGGATTAACAACCGCATGTCACATTAGGGGACATTTGTATTAACTTTTGGGCCTTACAAGAATTGTTATGTCAGTATCTTATTTAAAAATAGGGTCCATGGATAACTATATCCATTGTGTCTCCAAACTATATCATCTAACAAATCATTGAAAAACTCCTGATGAGAGGATTTTAACACATTAACCTCCAACACATTTGGAGTTTATATTCTCAAGTTATGGTCTGCCAACCAAAAATAAATCTCAAAAGTTCCTAACGATAGCCTCACCCTCATCTGTCATTATGGAATATTCCCTAGAATCCCAAAGAGCTTAAAAGGTCCAAAAGTGAGTTCAAACTTCCCTAATGTGCCTGGCCACCTATATTGTACTTATTACACACGGGTTACACACACACATGTATACTCTGAGTGGTTACCGCCCACCATCACTATCATTTTATTCTTTATTATTTACAATGAAACTAGACTAAGGGAAGACAGATCACACATTGTGATAGTTGGAGTTCTTATGACATACAGTCTTGTTCTAGGGTTTTCAAAGGACCTCCCAAGCATTGCTAGGTGCTCATTGAGCTCCATAGTAGCCATCATACCCCCCTAGGACAACTCATGCTACCAAGGCCTATTTGGGTAGCATCTTTCCTTGACCTACACTTCATCTTTTAACCATTCCTTGGTTCCTAGCCCTTGGGCAAGACTTTGTCATTTCTTCCCAAGTGTCTTTTCTTGGTTCTTAGTATCATTTAAAGTGATTCAGGTCAACCATTGATTCACAATTTAGGGCAAACTTGATGTTCATTACTTGGGGCAATATACATTTGATAGTTTAATACTCCAAGGATACTTATGGGGCAAGATTGTGATTCCTGGATGATGTATTGATACTTGGAAAACCTTATTGGATTGATTAGAGCTTGTATAGCTCAATATTTGGAAGTTTTCTTGAACTTATATGATGTAGATAGCAAGCATACATAGTGAATGCTTATGTATTTGATGCCTACAAGCTCTTTGTGAATGTCTATTGGTAATGTGGATGCTTGCCATCCATTGATTACATATATGGGTTATATTCTCATTGAGCTTTCATCTTTGATATTGAGCTCTGTTACATACACTTTGTAGAGGCTATTTCCTTCAGTTGTTTCAGTGATTTCCAACTTATTGGCTCAGTTACCTATTGAATACATATGTGCTTGGATGTACACTTGATGTATCTTGGGTTTGTGGATGCTTTGAGTTTTATGTATTGAGCTTGTTTTCTCATTGGCTATTCTAGTTTGCTTTCAATGGAGTATTTTGGCATTTTAATTGCAGATCTTGGACTCTTGAGTTAGTGGGAGACTCTTACGTACTCGTTAGTTTATACATACACTATATTTGCAGACATTGATGACTATGGACTAATTTAGATTTGATTTGATACATGATACTTACTCCTATCAGAGGAGTTGCCAGTGGTGGATACATGCTATTTTATGTGCATGAGATTAACTATTTATATATAGTAAGTTTGGTCGCAATTTGGTAGATTTCCTTGTTATTTGAGAGATGTCTTATTCACAGCTAGTTTATGTAGATGGTTAGTTTGTTGGTTGGGATGCATGAATGTACATGGCATACTTTGGTTCTCTTATAGTACTTGGTAGGTTGCAGTTTAAGCTCATTCGTGTACACTGCTAGTTGCATTTTCACTCTAGTTGCTACCTAGATTTCCTGACACAATGTGCAAGCTTTGTATTTTGGTCTTTTGCCTACAATTGCATACTCTTTTACTATATTTTCATGGAGCACAATGCTAAAACTCAATTTTGAGTCATTTTGTCTTGGGATACTTTCTACACTGCCATACGTACCAATGCTCCTATAAAAATGGTTTTTAAGCTCAAAGATATAGAGGGTGCCTTGCTTATTATTATTGAGGAAATAAATAGAAAGAATATTAATGCAACCCACGTCTCTCATGGACTCACTATTATAGACCATAATAATGAAAGATATGGTAATGATTGTCATGGATAAAGATGCACAGCAAGGCACCTCAAAGTCTAGATCACATGGATAGGTTCGTAGTCAAGGTCGTAGTCAATCCCATGGCCCCAAGTCATCTCTTACACATGTCATTATTACAGGAAATAGGGCCATATTCAGCCACCACAATGCCATAAAATGCAACAAGATAGGCAAGGTAAAAGCAAGGGAAAATTGCAGGATAATCCTAAGACTTTGGATGATTGTAGCATCATAAAATCTACTATCAAGATCAAGAAGATAAATGTAATGGAGTACAATTCTAAAATGTACATTGTGGCTACTTCTTTGCTTAATCTTCGATTGACTAAAACTTAGTCATCTTTCTCTGAGAGTTACTTTCTTGATTCGGGGGCTTCCTTTCATGTGGCTTGGTATCATATTTGGTTCTATATCTATCTTTATATGATAGATTCCATGAGATTGGGGGATGAGAGCTAAATCGTAGTGGCAAGCCAATGAATTGATAGAAGGCCTAACAAAAGTGAAAAAAGTTGACTTAGTTGAGAAAGGTGAAAACCTTGACCAGTGTTCATGGCCTATGACCTAACTGAGGATGAGGAGACTAACCTTATAACCCTCTTACGAGAGTTCAAGGATGTGTTCACCTAGTCACATGAGGAGCTCAAGGGAGTAGACCTCAGGATCATCACTCATACTATTCCCATGGTATCAAATACAGTCCCAATCAAACAATGACCATATGCACTATGAATCCCAAGCATACACATGATGTCAAAGAAGAAACTGAAAAACTATTGAAGGCCTGATTCAGCAAGCGACATGAAGGTGGCATCTAAGCGTCTAAGACAGGTAACCAAGTCATCCCCTGTGTTCTCCGTAAGTCTAGGCCTACAACCAGAATCGATTGTTGCTCATAAGAGGATCTAAGGCCAACGGGGGGTTGGGGTTTGGCAGAACTAGAGAGTTCAACAACTGATCATGGCCAGTTTGGTTGTTCTTGAGCTTGCAGTTGGGCCTTTTGTACACTAGGCTGGGCTACGGCTACGGATGGTGCACTACGATGCTCCTTTGACATTCCATGAGTTGTAGGACTAGGTAGTCATGGTATGAGTGTGAGTAAGAAGCTGTGGTTTGGGCTGATAGATTCGCTCAGTCTTCATCAGTTTGTGTGTTGGTGATTCCAAAGGCTTTGAATCTAGAGTCATTTGCGGCCTTGGCCTTGGATGTGGCATGTGGGTTTGTGTAGTCAAGTTTGATGGCGGTGTTCGATTAGTGCCTTGGGGAATTTTGGCCTTAGGAATCCATATCCATGTGTTACTCTCATAATAGCCTTGTGCTCGCTATAGGGACTTGGGGACCCATCATGGCTTGACTGTACATCAATGTCTATAGTTGCATCTTGGCCTCCTAGGGCGCGAGGTGGGGTTCTTAGCCTTGCGGGGTTGTGGTGGGTGTCTACCCCTAGGTGGCAGTTGTTGCCGTTTAGGCATCCATTGAAGCTTCGACTCATGGGCCTTAGCTTTGACTTCAGTGATTTGCTGGTCTTGAGGCTTGTGACGAAGCACTACCCCCCTCCTTAGACTTGGCGGCAGGTTTCTCTACTAGTGGCTTTGTGGATTTGGCAGGAGCCATGCACAGCCCTTGCTGAAAGCTGTAACTATGCAGAAACTTCCCATGGCTAGATGGATACACTGCGACTCGTAGTCAACATTACAACAAGCTTTCTTTTTAAAGGTTCATCCTAACAGTGACTCCGTGCCTGCATCTTTAGTGTTGGATAACACATAGAAGATCATCGGCATGATTTTAGACTCGATAGAAATTGTAGCCTTGCACTTTTCCAAGAGTGTGTATGATCAGCCCCCATACGGGCTCATGCTCACACACGCATCTACACAACACCCCGTCCTACCCCAACCTATAGAGTTGGCATACTATTGATTGATAGGGTTGGATCTTCAGGATGAGTCACCTAAGTCAAGCCTTTTCAATTGGTCGTTCAAGTAGTCCGTGCTCAAGTACTTGGACTATGTCATCTGCCCAATACAGCGTCATGTCAGCTCTAAAAAAATCTCTTTCACTGGATAAGTTGAATAGATGTGCATCCGATAATTTGTCTACAATGCCTTGTACAGCAGCTTCTCCTGTGGTGGGAATGCCAGACATATGGTCAGCCATGTAGTGTTGCTTCCCTTTACGTAGTATCACCACATGGAGAAGTCAAATTCTAAAGCAGAAGGAGCCATCGAGCGATGTGTCCTATAGCATAAGCTTTATTAACCACATATAACAAGGCTTGATGGTCAACAAAGCAAATAAATGGTGTAGCTAAAAGATAATGCCAAAATTTCTTTACAGCAAACACTATGGCTAAACCCTCTCTCTCTCTTGTTGAGTAATTCATTTCGGTCTCAGTGAGTTGTCTACTACCAAAGATCACTGGATAATCTAGGTTGTGTTCACCAGGCTAGCATAACATAGCTCTTACGGCGAATTTCAAAGCGTCAATGTGCACATGGAAAATGAGTGTCCAATCCGGGGCTCACAAAATTGGTGCCATGGTCAAAGCCTTTTTTAGTTCCTCATATGTGCGTTGGCATTCCTCGATCCATTCGAATATGATCAACAGCTTGTATAGAGGTCTAGCAATCAATGCATAGTTCAACACAAACTGCCCATAATACCCTATATAGCCTAAGAAGCATTGAACGCCCTTGTAATCAGTTGGGGGTGGAAGATCGATAATGACCTTGACCTTCGAGAAGTCTATGGAAATGTCATTCTTCAAAACTACATGCCTTAATAAGATGTATCCATGCTTTACTCAAAACTGACACTTCAAGGGGTTCAATGAGAGACGATAAAGTTGACACTGTTCAAAGACTGCTCGAAGTTTGTCTAAGTATTCCCTGCAAGTAGAGTGAACACACAAGTCATTCACGAAGATCTCTAACTCCTTCCTAAGCATATCTTTGAATAGTGCACATAAGTCATTGGAAGGTAGCTAGCGCATTAGTCAACTCAAAAGGCATGACTATGTAGGCAAAGACGCCCCACTCAGTGGAAAATGTGGTCTTATGCCAATCCTTAGGATGCACTTGTACTTGATTGTATCCAAAGAAGCCATCCAAAAATAGGCCTCTTTGCCATCTACTCTATCGAGGATGTGCTCGGTGTACGGCAATGGATAGTTATCTCTCTTTGTAGCAGCATTTACCTTCTTGTAATTTACACACACTCTAATCTTTCCATTCTTCTTCAATACAATGACTATGGGTGAAACCCATTCTGTGTGCTCAATTTTGTAGATGAATCATGCTGTCATTAGCTTGTCAATTTCTTCATTGACGGTGTGGGCATGCCTTGGATTCATAAGATATGGTCGTTGCTTAACCGGCGTTGCATCAGGTGTCATGGGTATGTTGTGAGTCACTGCACTTGGCTCTACCCCTTTGAGCTCTTCTAGGAACCAAGAAAAGATGTCTACATACTCTCCCAAACATAGGTCATCAGCTATAAACATAGGCCAGGTTGTCTCCCCTTCCCTAGCTAAATTGACCTCCTTGACCTTGGCGGGCCCTTCGATTGGCTCGCTTGCTTGCCCTTGTAATTTGGCTCCAAGCAAGATCACTACCCTATCTCCTTTTTTGAATTTTGTAACTCGCTCCGGTAGGTCTTATGGTTTTTGTTGTTCTTCTACCTGTGTTTCCTTAGGTAACTTCATCATTCCTCCCTTAGTCGTCCAACACCTTAGGTGGACGGGTAGGTTCCCCTTGGTGCGTCTAGTCTTGGAAGGTTGAGAAATCTCAAGATCACTATTTGAGCTGACTTTCAACTCAAAATCAAACTCTCCATCTTCACTAGAAGAGGAAGTCTCTCTTGGTGATCACACCTAAGAAGGTGAGTCCGTTCTCAGCAATGGTGAGTCACTTGGCTAGACTAGGCCTACCTACTCGTAGTCAATTGCATCGATCTGTTTCAACCAGGTTCGATCGCAATCCATGCACTTGACTCCCCTCTCTATCCTAAAGGCATTCTGCTTGCATGGTCTGGAGTCAACTCATATTTGTTCGATTACACACCCCCTAATGTCATATTCTATAGTGTCTATTTCCCCTTCACTTCCATCACTGAAGGAACAACAATCTTCATACGCGTCGTGAAAGCCATATTTGTCCAACTACTCATCATCCCCCAAGTCCTGATACATCTCTTCTTGATGGTCGAGGACTAAGGCCCAATTGTACATCAAATTTAAGTTGTGCACCTTGGACCATCGCCACTTAGGCTCATCCAAGATATCTTGGAGTGCCTTGATATTTGTCGTTGGACTGCCTGCAAACTTGTTGGTCAGATATCCTAGGATCTCAAGGAGCTCTCATCTATTATTCGAGACTCGAAATGTGACAAGGTTGGGTTTTCCTCGTAGGCTTCTAACCATCATGTAGAGATTGGTACTGAGGGTGTGTCCTTGGGCTTGCCCATCATCTTGATGGCTTGTTCGTACCCCTCATTGTCCGAGAACGACAGGTCGATGGTAGCAAGAACGTGCATCTAGTCTTGCTCGTCCTCAGGACACGGGATATACTTGGTTAAGGACCCATAGGATTTCCTAATCTGGCCGCCGTCACCCTTTAGCATGATGGAGATGGCATCTAAGTGAACCTGCATGGTCTTTCAGGTGTCCATCTCTACCCTTATAGCCTCCGTTCGATTACCTAGGAAGATGAGACCGTCACCCCAGTCTTCTATGACTCTCGAGTTGTGCATCCAAGGTCGACTTAGCAAGTTGTCGTAGTCCACTCCCTTCATGACTATAAAGTCAATAGAGAATTGGACTCCTAAGATCTTCACTGGCCAATTATTTAACATGCCAAATGGTTTCACCTTCATTCTGTTAGCCAGTCTGACGTTGAACCTAGTAGTCTCAACCAGTGGGTTACCCCAAGTTTGGAGTATTGCATGGCTTAGCACACTCACTCCCACTCCTATGTCTACAATTCCCTTTCTTGTGACATCTCCAAGAGCTAAGATTAGCATGACTACATGCCTCTCTATGCCTTCCTAAAAAGCATTGACGTGCAAGGATTTAGGCACGGAGTGTAGCATTAGGCTTGGTATTTTCATTTCTACATCATACTCATGCAATTCTACGGTGGCTTGCTCATTTGATTCTTTGACCCACTATTTCAGCTCTTGCCATAGCATTGGATGCCTAAGCAGTCCTCCTAAGCTCAGAGTCACAAGGGTGGTCACCAATGTGTTAAGAAGGTTGCTAGTTGCTTGCTTCTCTTCTAACCCCGTGGTTCTTGGCCAATGGCCTTGACTATGGTCTGTAGCATTTAGACTTTGTCTAAATGGCACTACTTGTGGTGCAGTCGCATCTCTCGATTTTAGTAGTGGGGGTGAGATTGGAGTGCTCATGTTTGAGAGATCATCAATCTTGTCTTCTAATATGGGCTCAGCATCTTTTAGGTGCCCTTGGGCTTCTTTCACCCACTCCTTCACCTTCTCAATGGCTTCAAGTTGGCGCTTCAGGTTAGGGTACTCCCCACCAACCTTAGTGCTTCCCTTTGCAACCATTTTTGAAGCTGACATTTCTACCTCTACGTGAGTGACTTTCCGTCCGGCAATGGCACTTTCAATTTTGAGTGTGACCTTAGCGTCTAGTATCTTCTTCCTTTGTCTCCGAATCTTTCTTCCAATTGAGGTTGCATCGAGATTGCTAGGCCCTAGCAATGATATCCCGGCCTGCTTTGTCTACATACGGGTCATGACATGCAACAGGATAAGTGTGGCCTCTCCATTGAGTGTCTAGACACCGAACAACCCCAATGGGATCGATGGCTTGTTTGCCGAACTAGAGGATGGCTTTCTTCTAGGGCAATCGACAAAGACATGAGTGATTCCACACTCATCACATCTTAGGTTAGTCTTGTCTCTATTGGCTTGCTCCCTCTCGAGGCAATGCGAAGAAACGTGTCATGGGTGACTACAAGTCCAACCTAATACCATCACCAGCATTGGTCAGTAGTCCATAAGGATTGCGTTGCCTTCTTCATTATACGATATGTAAGGGTGCACATAAGGCTCGTCGTCGTTCAACTCCTCGACATAGTGGACTGGAGTGTCACTCAGTGATGAATGGGTGACGTAGGGTCCAAGTGGTCTAGGGATACCCGTAGGGTTTATCTCCATCCTAGGGATGATTGACTTAGTGTCATTAGGTGTTGGGAGGGCCAATGGGGCTCCCCTTCCAAAGAAGTTTGGTGGCCTATTCGCGAGGTAGGGTTGATCGTAAGGCTGCAAGTATGGGAGTCTCCGAGGTATTCGACAATGCATGGCATTATGGCCGAACCTACCACAAATAGTGCAAGGTCATGACCTAGGGTCCTAACACTCGCATGGCAGGTGGTTTTCGGTACAATACATGCATTAGATGTGTGGCCGCGTTGGTCGTCTCATCATCTCCTACAATTTGGCTATATCCATCTTCATCTCTATTAGCTCTTGCCCTGAATCAGTGCCCTTTCCTTTATCCTCAGCACTTGGGCCTAATCTCTTGGTTGGCATTGAAGCTCTCTCGAAATTTCTAGGGCTAGACTCTTATCGATTCGAGCTCCTTGAGTTGGTTGTCCACTCTAATAGCTTCCTCAAAGACCCTTGCCCCAACACGTCTTGCTACAAGCTTGAGTTGCCAGCCAAGGCTTTGTAGAGCTCTTCACTTCCTATTCTGTTAATGAGTACCGTGGACACTGCTCTTTTGGTTGGTCTCTCACCCATAGGGATTCTCTTAAAAAGGCTCCTCACATGGGTCATGTAATCTCGGATGTCCTCTTTCTCTCTCTGCTTGACATTCATAAGTTGCACTAGCAGTTATCAAAGTATCCAGGTTCAGAAAATCTCTTAATGAAGAGATTTTTCAGGCCATTAAAATTGGCTCGCTCAGCAGCATCCAAACTCGTATACTAGGTCCTACCCTTATCGCCTAAGCACATATCAGAAGCTTGCGAACGTTGAGGTAAGATCAGTGAGGCCGTTGGCCTTACAGACCTGCTCGAACTGCTCTATGAAGCTGTACCGGTTGTCGTTCAGCTAGTATCTGTCCACGTGCTTCGCTACTACGAGAACTTTCGATTAGCTCTTGGAACCTTGGCTAACTCCTAACCCTGCCAATAGTGATGTTGCTAATGTTGTAGCACTCTGCTTCGCTACCGTATTATCTAGCAGCCGCTTCATCAAAAGCTCTCTAGCGTGAGGTCTCCTTCTAGTGCTCTCTTGTTCTTTGTCTAATTTCTATCTGCTAGGGCTAGCACTCTCTAGAACTCTCGTATTTCCGTGTTTTGGTGTAAGCTCCTAGTCTGCTGATCCTAGTTGTATGCAACTATGGCTAACAAAGCTTTGTGTGCTAGCTTCTTATCCTCTTCGAGGTCTAGTATGATGTCCTATGTAGGTCTTCTGTGGTATTCTAACCGAGTTTGAGCATCATATTTTCTCACTAATTACTCGATCTCCTTAGGAAGGTCCCTTAGGTCAAGTTCTTCGTTGCTTCCACGACTTGAGTTGCCCTCTTCCATGTCTAAGATGTCATGTTCTGCCAAGCTATCGATTAGGGTGAGGAGGTCAGGTAAATCCACCTCCCCGCTAGTGTCCGTCCTTGTTGTGTCTGGCTTTTCAGTTGGGTTATTCGCTTGGTCCTATGCTTGGGGATTTGATCACCCATCTATGTCTTGAGATCTTCTCTTACTGATGGGTTCCTTCAAATTTTGATGTTAGAGTGAATTTCTTGTTAATTACAAACAGTCCTCAACTTACCCTCACTCTGTGTATGTGTGTGCACTCTTTTCCGTGCATTGTGCACAATCAAGCTTTTAGCTTTTCTTAAGTGTGTTTCGAGTGCTGAAAATTAGAGTGAGTGAGAAAACAAAGTGTCTAAGCGGATCTTGCACTCTCGTTTATGGGTTTGGCCTGATAGGCTTGTATGTTCGCCGTCCTCACTGGTTTATAGGGTTTTTGTTGTGCCTCCCGCTCAGTCAAGATTCATGTGGGGGTCTACAACTCCAGTTGATGCCGCTAATGGGCCGAATCACTAGATAGTCGACTAGCATCATCTTTATGTCCACATCTCACTGATTCTTCTATTCCTTGCACTAGAAAGGTGTTTCAAGTATATGTATGGCCTTCAGAGGTTCGTACAGCCAATATCTAGGTGGGTTTGGTCCGAAATTTAAGAATTTTGGAAAAAATTAGATTCGGCCCAATAGGTCTGAATTGCAGGGGCCGAGTGTCACTCGGATCGGGCCGAATGGCCAAGGGCCAAGTGGAACTGGGCCGAATTGGGACGTCCGAATGACACGTGGCACAAGTGGGCCAAGGCAAAATATGAAGTTCAGATGGGCCGAATGGCCGAGGGGCAAGTGGATGCTATGTCTGAGGGTCAAGTGGCCAAACAGCTGCATATCCGAATATGCAAGGCTAGTTCGAACAGGCCGAATGGCTAAAGACAAGTAGCCGAGGGCCAATTCTTGCCGCTTGAACAAGCCGAATGCAACGCGTTTCTTGTCAAAATGGCGAAAATTTAGACGCACTGAGAGATTCAAGGCTTCATACTTGTCAAGCACTTCTAGATCCTATCTATGGATTAAGGAGAAGGTTTGGATATACCTATAGTGGGCAACAAACTCATCGATGACAAGATCGAAGTGGATCCACGCAATGGATCTCTCTCTCTCTCTCTCTCTCTCTCTCTCTCTCTCTCTCTCTCTCTCTCTCTCTCTCTCTCTCTCTCTCTCTCTCTCTCTCTCTCTCTCTCTCTCTCTCTCTCTCTCTCTCTCTCTCTCTCTCTCAACTAGGGTTTCAAATGAGCTCTCCCTTGGCCTCTTGGCTATTAAACCCCTTCCCGGCAAAAGTCTTGCCACTCCTAAACACTCACTTGTGTCGACCTTAATCCCTTGAGCACTCTTTTTCTCTCTTTTTCTTAATTTGTGTCATGTTTGGGCCTGTTTTACAACAGCAAACCCTACGCTCTTTCAATCTGATTTCTTAATCCTAATCTAATCTAAATGCAACAAGAATCAAAAGCAAAGTAGTGAAATGATTTCTCCTACTCTCATAATCGTGAAACCATCAAAATAACCAAAATACTTACTTGTTTGTGAATATCAAGAAACCCAAAACTTCCTACCTATCTCAAGCTCCAATTTGGGGATGGGACCCTTACTTCGATGCTCGATTTGAAGCATGTAAGTGCTCAAGCTTGAATCCATTGGTCTCGAAAACGGAACCAAAATGTAGAGATGAGCGAGCTCAAGCTTAACTGCCAAGACCCATGGACCACTTATTGTTTCAAGTATTTCAAGTGAGCACTAATAGCTACCTCTCACATAGTCGATGCGCTATCCCTCTCTATGAGTGTAGTGAGCTTACCTTGATGCCCGATTGAGTTGTTTCCTCTCTCAAACACCCCAATAGCTCCACGATTCGTGTTACAAGATCAAGCATCCTCAAGCCTCTTCCTCCAAGATCCATCCTCCATAGCCACACACGAGACGAGAGAAGAGAAGAAAAGAAAAAGAGAGGAGATGGTGGAGGGATTTACCTCCAAGATCCCTCACCCTCACACACTCACTCTCTCACTCACACACTCCCTCCCTCAAGCACTCATAAGAAAGCAAGCAAGAGAAGAGAAGGAGAGAAGAAGAAGAGTCCACTTTGCCACACACCAAAGAATGAGCTCTCATTTACTTTTTGAACTTTATATGCATGCCCTAAAATCCCATGGGTACCCATCCCCTTTTTTACATGACCGGTGATTGTGGCAAGCCCCTCTTTCCCATTCCCTTCTACTTGGCCTATTTCTTTAGCCTATGCCCGTCTACCCTTTTACAATTTGCACAGAAGGGAGCCTAGTGCTCTTTTACAAAAGTTTCGGGGCACCTTTCACTTAAAAATGTGCTTTTGCTTTTAACTTGATTTTAGAGGTCACTCTTGCGCCTTTGCCTGTTCTCCGTCCTGCTTCTTCCATTTCGTCTATATTTTACCTCTTTTTCTTCTGTCTCAAGCTGGGGTTAACACAAAGACATGGTACTCTTATGTAGAGAGACTATATGATATACCGCACTACTAATTCCACACCCTCCAAAGCCTCACCCTACCATGTTCACTTTCTTCACACGATATGGTTTCAATAAAATCGCAAAACTCGAAACATGGGATTTAAGAGAAATTAGTGTGTTTCTTGGGTTTTGTGGATCAAATGATGTTCATATGGTATAAAATTGAATTTGCTAATGGATTACACTTCTCATAAGTCATACAAATCAAAAAAATTAGAAAAATCAATAACTTATATTGAAAAATAAAAAAATCATTAAAAATAATCAAAAGAAGAAAAAAATTAGAAAATTTTAGCTTTTGTGCATAAAATTTTATAGAAAATTTGGAGAATATTTGTGAATATGTAATGAAGGTGAAGCATGAGGATTTGCCTTAGTTTTTCTTTATTTATATATTTGAGTGCATATTTTAGAGCTCATTTCTATGGAAAATTGTCACCTGATATCTTGAAAAACAGATTAAGTGAGGATTATATACAGTCTCTTGAATCCTTTACTGCTTATATTATGAGAGGACTCTGTTGCATTCGTGTTTTGTATGTAAGATGACACATCTTGGGGCCGATCCCTAGGGTGTAGGAGAGCCTAGAGCCACAACATTCTGCTAGGGGGAGCTCTTTTTGTATGTGATTCGAGGTACTAGCCACCTGTATATTTGGATACTCTCTCTGTGGAGTCGGGAAGGGCAAAACCGTTGGGACTGTAATCGATACAAACATGTTATTTATTTAGAGTAGTATGTAACTTCCAAATACTCCTAGCTGCCACGAAGCCGTGAGGATGGTTTGGTGAGCATAGGAGGCTCGACTAGAGCCCTAGAGCCAGTGTTGGGCTCATTTTAGGTCTCAACAGCAGGTGGTGCATTTGCCGAGAGCTGCTAATAAGTAGCGGTTTTTCGAATCTTGGTTTAGTAGAGGGACCAACTGTTTAGTGTATGCTAAAGAGCATTGAAATAGATCTGTTATTTCTTGATAGACACCAGCAAGCCAAGATTCAACGATAAGAGAGAGCTAAAAGGGTTGGACAAAGAGATGAAATCATTAGGAGATATTATTTTAAGTGTATTAGTTGGATATTGCTAAAAAAAAAGAGAGGTTTTGTTGACCCAATTAATATCCTAGTCAGTTCTCAAGGGAAGAAGAAAGCTCTAGCATTCTCTTTTCTTTGAAAAGTCAATCTACTTCGAGTGGGAGTGTAACCCCACTGATATAAACCCGTAGAGCAAACCCGATTGTCATGATGGTACAACCCATTATTGCGATACCTACAGGAATGCCGAATTTGCTAGTCCTAGGTTTTCTCTACCCATTTTTAATGAGTTAGCAGAGGAAGATGCGGAGCTCCACATCAATGAGTTTCAGAAATTAATGTTCAATTGCCAAATTCAGGACAAATGACATCTTATAATGTTTTTCAACATGATTGTGAAAGGAAGAGCTGCAATGTGGTATTATGGCTTGGAAGTTGGAACCAAAACCATAATTGATTTATTATTTGTAGCCTTCAGAAGAGAGTTTACCCTTGAGAGAGGTGGTTAGTATTGGCTACGTGTTTTGAATGTGATATGTCAAGAGCCCATGAGAATGCTCGAGCTTATGGCAAGAAAGTAAAAGAGATGTTTCACAAATTGCAAACCTCTATTTTGATTCCACCTACTGCCCAACTGTAGTACTTTTTACATGGATTAGACTTCAATATCTAAGTGCAATTGAGTAGTGGTGCTCTTGTCAATATAGACACTACTATTACACGAGCCGAAGAGGTAGAGTCGCACTTTTAACAAGTGACCTACGCATCTAGGGTAAACCTAAATTTGAGTCTAGGTCTTGGAAATAATTTGGCATTGACTAATGGAAGTCAAGGAGCAACTAGTATACCTATGACCAGTCTGAATGGAAGAGAAAGCATAATGCAAAATGTACCCATGTTGTCGACCCCTCTTCATGTTACTATTCCAATGGGGCTAGCCAAATGGCTCCACTAAATATTGAAAGCCAAATGATGAAACCTAATCGCATGCCAATTAATTAGTGGCAAGACCGATCCCTAATCAAGTGGTTAAGCCAATTGAACGACAAGTGAATGATCACGGTTATGAGTCTAGTGCGTCAAATATTCTTGGCAAAGTTAAGAACATGATGAAGCATTATACCGATATAACAGAATAGTATAGACAAATAGTCATGGATGTTAATTTTCTAAAGAAGCAGCAACACCTTTTGTTCCTATTGTTTAAAGATTGTGATTTAAAAAGAAAAAGAAAGTTCGGGCAAATTTGTGATATTAAGCTAAACTAAATAAATTCTTAACTCAATCAAAATAAGACTAATTTTTTAATCACGGCATGCTACCATTGTACCATTGTAAAAGCATAAACCATAACAAAAAATGCTAACAAAAAAGAATGTAATTCACAATCTACTCAAACATCATGCCCCTGAAGCTCTAAAATGTCATAGAATGCCTATCCATGTATGAGCAAAACCTAGAATCAACCATGGGGCTCAGAGCGAGTCCTACATCAATGAAATAGAATTGTTGCATGAAAACAACTTTGTCATACTACTTGCTTGATGGGCCTATATATCTATATTTAAGTGCATTCATGAAACATGTTGCAATGTGTGGTGCATAGAGAGAGAGAGAGAGAGAGAGAGAGAGAGAGAGAGAGAGAGAGAGAGAGAGAGAGAGTGTGTGTGTGTGTGTGTGTGTGTGTGTGTGTGTGTGTCATCGACTAACTTGCAATGACACATGAACTAAATTGTGGTCTAAAAGAATAGAATAGTTAAGAATGTGATGTAGTTGAAACACAAACATCCCAAAATCTTAATAAGAGGCAAAGATGGCCTATATATATATATATATATATATATATCATAAGTTATAACCTTAGCTCAATTTGGATTCTTACTCTTAAGGTACTCATTATAAAAATACTAGACTATCCCTCACCTTTTTATCAATAAATCTAATCTTATCTTAATATTTGGTGTGATCTTCTCTTAAAATGTTAGAAAGCTTTTACTATTGATCAATATCTATATAAACCTTAGGTATATGACAATGTGGCAAATGTTTCTATATATATTCCAAAACTTATAAACATTGGGATAAATTTAATATATTTCTTTGAATATTCTTTCATATAAATGGTGCAAGAGCCTTCATAACCTCAATGTATCTTAGAAATGTGGATGAATAAAAAATCTCAAAGTTGAAACTCCTCCTCCTCAACTTTTCCAAAAAAAAAAAAAAATCATAAGGACGTAAAATTTTAGCCTATTGGTGAATAGTAGCCACTAAAGGAATACTTAGGGAACATGGATTATTTTAACATGTTTAAGTATCCATCATGCAACCTATAAGAACATTACCTCCTTTTGCATTTATCTTGAGTTTATCCTCTTTCAACTTATTACGAAGGAACTTAAAATGAAATTCTCTTTCTATGTAAATCTAATCGATATGAGTAGCAACAAAAAGAACGACGCTTATCATATTAAAAACACAATGGGATCAAAGGATGTGAAAAAGAGTAATAATCAGCACAATTGAGCATGCACATAAATCGTGAACAATGCAAATGAAAGCATGCAAAGGAAATTGAAAAATCAAAAAGACTAGTTCTTCTTTGGATTCGTGAAAACACTTATATTGAAATATCTACCAAGCTAGCTTCTTGCAACCTCACTTGAAATTTGACACCAACTTTATAATGAAAATATCATTTCCTTCCATGTTTATACTTCAATCCTCCAAGTTGTTCAATGTGTATATCAAAGAAAACACATTAAGAGTTACTCACAAGCATCGTAGCATATGCTTCCTATCTTTACTCCTAATCTTAAAAAACTTAGTGGTCCTTGGTCCTCGCATTCTATGCCAGCTTGGGATTTCCAAGGACACTTTTCATCTTGTACACCGTTTTCATGGCAAAGCTTTCTTGTCCTGAGGCAGTGCAACCAAATTCCAAGTCATATTCTTGTACAAGGAGTATCTCAGACTGCACAACCCTCTCCCAGGGGTGACTGTCACCCCTACACATAGCCTCATCATAGGTGAGAGGCTCTCTTGCATATGTAACCAAGACATAATGCATCGAGGACTCAAATCTATCAGGTGAACGTCTCTCTAATAGACCGTCTCACCAAACTTGAAACAATGCTCTAAGGATTATCAAGGTTCACCGAAATCGAGTGTACATGCATTTGTATGAGTGCATAGCATTAACGACATTTTAAACTTGAGATTTCCTACCTAGTATACATAAGGAATACCATGAAATAGCCTTTATTCAACATCCAAAGATTCCATTTCATGCATGGCCTAAGACTACCAATCAAGATATTTTGAGCATTCAAGAGAAACACATGAATTATCATTGCAATCAGTCTCAAATTGAGACAAATCACAAAACTCAAGCATTGAAATGTAATATATAAGATTATCTAAATATACATACAAAACAAGAAACTAATGATTTAAGTCTTTGAGATATGCCTAATACAATATTAATTATTCAATTAAACCAAGAAATTCAACCTACTAAGCATAGCATAAATTCATTACCATCGATGTTTTGAATAAGTTAAGCTTGACAGTACATGTTTATAAACAACACTATAACAAATACATTCATCAAAACTACATAACATTTAGGACTAGCAAGGAAGTATTCAAATTAGCTATTCCCATTTTGAACAATCATGTACTTAGTATGACTTTTTTCGACAATACCACTCTTGAATTTTTAATATGATCTAACATGAACTTCATTGTGCCCTTAATGTAAGGTACATCATGATACATGCCCCTACTCATCGCCATTATTCTCTTGTTAACCAACATACACTTTTATTATTTTGTATATTTGTTGAGGGAGAGTTGGAAGCATAAAATGAGAATTTCAAGAGGTGATATGCACATAAATAAACAAGTATTTGCACCAAACACTCCATTTGCATTTAGTTTGACCTCAAAGGCTCAACTTGTGAGGTCTTTAGGATAAGATCCATAGCCCATTAGTAATATCTATTACATAAATACATGCATCAATAATTAATTCTTATTCAAACATTTCGGCCCTCGATATTTTGAGTAGTATCTTGAGTTTTAGGAGTTTCATAAGTGATACACTGCCTCAAGATACTATTCCTACTAGCTATTTTTTCCCCACAAAAATCATGTCTTGACTAAGATACAAGAATATTAGCTCACATTCAGTGTCCTACATGATACTTTGGTACTACTAGCTCACGTTCAATCTCATAGATGTATATGTTGTACATGTCTTTCAATAGTGAAAGTATATGTTGTACATGGCTGTCAACATTTCTTCGATCTGCTTGAAACAAGACACTATCTCAAGATGTGGATTAAGCATTGTTCATTATAATTATAAGTATAATGAAGACGAGGATTTGAGAAATCCATGAGAGGAAAGAGAAGCTTGACCTAGGCAAGTACATTGACCTCAAGTCGAAACCCAGGTTAGTTGAGTTCATGATGTCATATGCATACAGTATACTTGGATTCTTTCCACTGGTTCAAGCTCGCATATAACGGTTGTTCACATAAGGGTCGTCTTTCTCCTCTTGACGCTTTTTCAGACTGCATTTCAATACCAAGGAAAGTCTCCATGAGCAACAAACAAGAAAGCATAAGGTAGGTTGATCAACAAGAACTTTCCATACCGTGCATTACGCTCCTCTTTGGCCTCCAGGACTTCTACTTCTTCTCTCGTCAGTATCTCCACCACCGGTTCAAAGAAGTCCCACTCGGTTCTTTTTCTGCGAGGTCAGAAAATCCATGGTCCCTTTTCTGTTTTTTAAAACAATCCTCATAATTGCAGAAAGAATGGCAAGATAGAATTTCCCTATATCAAGAGAATTGCTACCACTCACCCACCTTACAGCACTGCTCTTGCTGCTTGATCGTTTCATAAGCTCAAAAGCAGAAGTTGCCTTGCTGCATGATTTTTTATGCACGAGTATTATTACAGAAGGAACACTTACCTATTGATTGCTTTGACTTGCAAAGCTTAAAGAAGAAAAAGTACCCATTAATTACTTCTGATGAACAGCAAACAATGGAAGAAACATAAATATTGATTAGTTTTGATGTGCAAGAGTTAATAGAAGAAACAATAGCTGGAGTACTACCTGGACTGACTAAAATCCAAAGCCCAATCCCGGCGCATTTTCTTGCTCACACGTGTCTCCCTTCCTGAAGATATACTCTGAACTACAATCTGCAAAAAAAACTCAAAAGTTCCTTGACGCACCACAATAAAGCTACCATCTGTTTACAATGGAAGAGTTGGTACCTCATACAGCTGTTCACGAATTGCTACAGCAATAGCGGGCTGATGTTAAAATAATAGATTATCAGCTCTCTCTCTCTCTCTCTCTCTCTCTCTCTCTCTCTCTCTCTCTCTCTCTCTCTCTCTCTGTTGTACCAAATAATTAGTTAGATGTACAAACAGCTGGTATTAGTTAGATGTACAAACAGCTGGCTGGCCAGCATGCATAGTAGTGTGAACTCGAAGGGGGATGTAACTTCCTGAAGCCCACATCGTGTAAGAACATGCAGATAACCTCAAAACATGGATCACACACATCACACATAAGAGAAAACACCTACCTATATAATAGAACTCACCTCCCATAATAATAAGACTCTAATGCACCCATGATGACCACAAATTCCAACTGTCCAACCAAAGATGAAGGCATTCTACCACAACAAATGTGCTGAAGCCCAATCCAACACAAGAAATACAAAAGGGACAATGTTGTGGCTGAATTGTGCCAGCCCAACAATTCTCCTTGGGAACCATGCATGACTAGTCTTTTGTAGTGTTGCAGAAGTTCTTTCAAGTGCACCAACCTTACACTTCAGGAAAGACCAGATCCGCAGCCTTCACAACCAATATGGGAGAATCCATTCTTGCCCAGAGGAGGTAATGGAGCTCGCCATTGATTTCTATTGGTAGCTCTTCCAACAAGAGGCTATCCTGACTAGGTTTATGCAATGTAGACAACTGGTTTGGGACTGCATCATATCCCTCATCACAAGGGACATAGGATGGTCTCTCATTGCCCTTATCACAGAGGGGATAGCCAAGTCATTCCATACACAAGATGGGCAGAAATGCCCTGAAGAGGATGGGTTGTCTAGAGCTTTCTTCTTTGCATTTTGGAAGGTGGTGAAGGACCCCATGATTCCGGCATGTAAGGAGATATTCAGCTCTGGCAGGCAACATGTCAATAGGTCTAGTTAGTATCCTTCAAAAGCGGGAGACTGCTTGGAGCTATCCCGATGGAGACCAATCACCTCATTGTCAATGGCCTATAAAGCACTGGCCAAGATGATTGGCAATAGGCTCCACCCCATCCCCCTAGAAATCATTAATGAAACTCAAATAGGTTTTATCCAAGATAGGAATAAATTGGATAATGTGTTCACCTTCTTCAAGGCCACTGAGTGGGCATAGCACACTGGTTAGAGGTGTTGGGTTTGACTCACGCCTACGCTCACAAAGGAGTGCCAATGATCCGCAGTAGAACATTGGGGCACTTTTTACTCTCCGTAAGAGAGGTCTTTTCCCCCGTGTACTTTGTACTTCACTTACACACTTGGAATCTGATCGTGTGTCAAGCTGTGTCTACACTTTCACTCTCTCTACTGTCTACACTGTGTTGAGCTGATAGCTGCCATCTCCTTCTTCAACATTTGGTATTAGAGCTCGAAGTTCGTCAAGCTAGCCCACTCCACCAGATCCTCGTCAGCTCTCCACTAATTGGAGCACCAGCCATCGCCGCCGCTACTTGGACCTGTCCAGCAGTGCCACAGCTGCCTCCCACCCACCATCCTATAGTGCCATCTGCGATGTCAGCCTGTCTTGCACTGCCCCAATCCCTGCCTCCTGCTTTGCCTGCTCCCCCTGCCCTGCTGTGCTGCCTGCACCTACCACCCCTGCCTCTCGCCAGGGCAGCCAGCTCCGCTCTGTTTGCCAACCTGCCCCCTATGCGCCACCAACTCCACCACCAGCTCCAACACCAGCTTCTACTGATCCTCTAGGTTGCCGCCACCAATCTCGGCAATTCTGGCATCCATCCAGCTCATCTCAGGGGTGGTAGGTATATTTTATCATTTTATTCGGGAAATCAAAGCTACAGCAAGGGGCTTTTGCAAGAAAGGTGCATTTCTGCTTTAGCAAGTGCTTTTGGGCACAAATCGCAAAAATTTCTAGGAATTTGGGTCAGAAAATTTTGGGGCTTTTGGATTTTTCGTGCTACTGAGCCCTATCCATGCATTGGACAGCGTGCTATTTGCTGAAATCTATGGAAATTTCAGCACATTGAACACTAGTAATCAAGTATGATAGTTTTGTTAATTACAACTCGGTGTTTGCTGTAATTTCTGGAGAAGGGAAAGGGCAGTCAATCTAGGAATGCTCCATAGAGTTCAAGGAGTCCAGGCACTTCACAAAACAACAAAAAGCAAGGGATTGTTTTGGGGGGTGGGGGGGAGGGGGCGCCCACACATGCAAGCCAAGAAGGGCAAGTGCCATTATTGTAAAAAGCCAAGTCACTACATCACAAAATGCAAGAAATGCATTGCCAAGGAGGAATCTAGGATGTCTATTTCTGATACACCTTTTATTGCTACTGCTACATAGTCCGTGTCATTTGTTATTGACCGTGACTACTGTTTTTACACTTGCAATTATGATTCTTCTTGGGCAGATAGTGCATTCAACTCTACAGAGGATGCTAGCACTTGGTTCTTTGACAGTAGTGCTTCTAAGCACATTACATCCCGCAGGGATTTGTTTACCACTGTTGTTGCAGCTCTTATTGGCAAATCTATGCAATATGCCAACAATGCATCTTCTCCTATTAGAGGTGTTGGAGAGATTGTCTTGAAAGCCATTGATGACTCTACTCTCTATTTGCAAGATAAATTATATGTGCCAAGAATAAAGAAGAATTTGTTGCCCATTTCTTCTTTAGCAAAGTATGGAATGCAAGTCACATTTGATGATGACAAATGCATGGTCAAGGATAAGGAATTCTTGACTTTGGTATTGATTGGCACATTATATCATGCACTCTATGAGTTAGATGCTCATTCGATTGATCAATCAGTCTATTTGGCATCTACTACTACTCTTGCTATGTCACAAGCAAAGTTATGGCATTCTCGCATGGGATATATTAACTATGGCAATCTGATGCTTACACAGCATACTCAGATGCTAGATGGTTTAGCTCTCTTGGAGAGACCTGAGTATATTTGTGAGGGATGCATTTTGGGAAAAATGCATTGGTTCTCTTTTCCTCGTGATGTTTCTTTTAAGGCAACAGCCAGGTTGCAAACTGTGCATTCAAATGTATGTAGGCCCATGCAAACAAAGTCATTGGGTGGATGATATTATTTCGTCACCTTCACTGATGACTTCACTCGCTTTTGTTGGGTTTATTCATTGGTGAAAAAGTCAGAAGTGTATGATACATTTTTGGCTTTTATTGCACTTGTGGAAAATCAATTTGACTATTGGATTAAGACTCTCTATTCAGACCGAGAGGGGAAATACGTCTTCTTTGATGAATAATTTTTTGAAGCAAAAAGGCGTTGCACGTCAATATTATACTGCATATACTCCACAACAGAATGGGCTTGCAAAAAGGAAGAATCAATCACTCATGAAAATGGCTAGATGTATGCTGAAAGCTAAAAATCTACCACACGGTTTTTGGATGGAAGCAATTATGTATGCTTGTCACATTTTGAACAGGTGCCCTACCAAGGCATTGAAAAATGTCACATCTTTTGAGGCTTGGAACATCCATAACCCTTCACTTGGTCACTTTCGTACTTTTAGGTATCTTACATATGCTCATATTCCAATATTGAGAAAGAGGTTAGATAAGACTCTCAAGTGCATATTTGTGGGGTACAATAGTGAAAGCAAAGGGTACAGATTGTATGATCTTGTTTCCAAGAAAGTCATTGTCAGTAGGGATGTGATTTTTGATGAAAAATCAGAATTATCTCTCGTTGGCTTTGGCACATATCCGGCTACAAATAATGTGTTTGAAGGACTGCTACCTATTTCTTTTGGCGATACAGTTGGAGCTTCATTAAATGAACAAAATGTTAAACCAACTACTCCATTAAACATGTAGAAATTCAGCCTATGGCTAATCTAAATATTCAGCAAGATGCTGAACTTGAGGTTTATCAAGAGCCTATACAAAATCAAGAGGCTAGACAAATGCCTAAATGGTACTTGCAAACTTTAAAAGATAATCGTTTGGATGCTCCTCTTGCAAGTTGTACTAGAAGATAAGCACGTCTGCATGATCATGCTAATACAATGGAGTTTGTTATGGCAGCAAACACACTTGGTGATGAGGAGCCTGATTCTTTTGAGGATGCACAACAAAGTGTACATTGGATGGCAACAATGCAAGCTGAATTTGATTCTATCTTGAAGAATCAAATATGGGATTTAGTTACCTTGCCTGTTGGAAAGAAAGCCATTGGTACTAAATGGATTTATAAGCTAAAAAGAAAAGCGGATGGATCCATTAATAAGTACAAAGCCAAGCTTGTGGCAAAAAGCTATGCACAAAAGCCATTGGTACTAAATGGGTCTATAAGCTAAAAAGAAAAGCGAATGGATCCATTGATAAGTACAAAGCCAAGCTTGTGGCAAAAGGCTATGTACAAAAAAAGGGCATTGATTATGAGGAGACATTTGTTCCTGCATCCCATGTGACCACCATTACGTGTATGGTTGCTTTGGCTGCCCTTTATGGTTGGATTGTGCACTAGCTTGATATTAAAATTGCATTTTTACATGGGGAACTTCAAGAAGAAGTGTATGTTCAACAGCCTATAGATTTTGCAGTTGACGAATCCAAACACTTCGCATGCAAGCTGAAAAAGACTTTGTATGGTTTAAAGCATGCTCTACGAGCTTAGTACACAAAAATTGATGCCTTTTTACTCAGCCAAGGATTCATTAATAGCCCATCAGAGTCTACTCTTTATGTATGCAAAGAGGGGGGATCCTTGCTAGTCATTTGTATTTATATGGATGATCTTCTACTCAGAAGGACACATGCCGATCAGATTTCAGCATTCAAGAAAAATTTGCAGCAAACTTTTGAAATGTTAGATTTGGGACCTTTGCATTACTATTTGGGCATTCAGTTTATTCATAATGCCAGAGTCATTGCATTGTCCGTCCAAATATATTGGTAAACTCCTTGAGAGATTTGGCTTTCAAGATTGCAAGCCAGTTAGCATACCGATGGAGACTGGACTCGAGTTGTCTTTGCATGATGACAATGATTTGTTTGACATTCATACATATATTGCAGCAATTGAATATCTCATTTATTTATGCAACACAAGGCCAAATATTCAATCTGCAATTTCAGCCCTAAGTAGATATATGCACAGCCCACGCATGTCACATTGGCAAGCTGTGAAGCGTGTTTTTCGTTACTTGCAGGGCATCATGACTCTTGGATTGCTTTATGCCAAGGAAGGACCGCTACAATTACATGCTTACAGTGATTCCGATTGGGCTAGTGATTTTGATTCACATCACTCTACAAATGGAAATTGTTCCTTTCTTGGCTCATCTTGTATTTCTTGGCTTAGCAAGAAACAATCCAGTGTTGCCACATCGTCTTGTGAAGCCGAATACAAGGCAGCTCTCACTACTACAATTGAATGTGTATAGCTGAGACGTTTGTTGGCTAATCTTAATGTATCTGTCACGGAGCCCACTCCTTTGTTTACTAACAGTGAGAATGCCATTGCAATGGCATGAAACCCAGTGTTTCTGCATATACAAAACACATAGAGATACATTATCACTTTGTTAGAGAGGGGTTACATGTAGGAGATATCAGCCTTATCTACTATCCTACCAAAAACAATGTGGCAAATATCTTCACCAAAGCTCTTTCTCACAACTTTGAAACATTTCGCAATGCTTTAAATTTGATCTCCTTTGGTGGATGATCCTTATAAGCTCATCACTTTTCACTCCAAGGGGGTTTGTTGGGTTTGATTCACGTCTACACTCACAGAGGACTATCCATGATCCGCAATAGAACACTAGGGCACTTTTTACTCTCTGCAAGAGAGGCTTTTTCTCCCAATCACATTAATCTCTATTTATGTGTTTATGTTACACAATTCAATCACTTACTACACTTTACACACTTTTAAGTGTGAAAGCACCTTAAGGCACTTACACAACTGTAAGGTCTAAGGGTTGCACTTTGTATTTCACTTACACACTTGGAATCTAATCGTGTGTCAAATTGTGTCTACACTTTCACTCTCTGCTCTGTCTACACTGTGTGTTGAGCTGATAACTGCCATCTCCTTCTTCAACAAGAGGATGGTCATGCTTCTTGTGGACTTAGAGAGCTCTTATGATAGACTGGATTGGGACTTCTTAGAGGGTATTCTAGGACAGTTGGCCTCTCCCAGGGGTGGATCAGCAATATGTCTACACTATACAAGTCAGCCACCAGCAAGGTACTCATAGAAGGACAAAGTGGAGTTGAGTTCTGATTGAAGAGGTCCATCCACCAAGGTTGTCCTCTAGCCCCCTACCTCTTTCTACTCTTTGTGGAGACAATGCCCTATTTCCTTTGCTCGAGAGTGAGCAATCTACATGGCCTTAGGCTACCTGTGAGGAATAAGACTAAGTTGATAGACTCAGTATCCTTATGACATGGCCCTTTATGTCAAGGATAATGAGTTGATACTAGAGAGAGTTAAATTGACATTGGAGGTGTTTTACACAATTGCAAGTACTCAAAACAACATGGATCCACATTCCAACATTGGAGGTTTTCTTACGGATTCACATTCCAACATGGAGTGGGACATCCACTTGGGTTTCAAATGAGTGAGCAAGGGCAAACTGATCGATATTTTGGTTTTCAAGTGGGACTTCACATTACTCCAACCTCTGACTTGCATCCATCCCATATCCTATGAGTCATTGCTTGACCTCTACATACCATGAAGTCACATATGCTACCTAAGCTAGCTACCCAATAACCTCAAAGGCTCTCCTAGATAGTCTACCTGGATGCATGTCACGCACTTTATATATGAAGCTGATGGTCTAAAAAAGGGCCTCCACCATCATGGGGGTTACAACAAACCCGGCTCTAATGATCTCATGTGGTATTGATGGTTCCATCCCATATCTTGTGAGCCACTATTTGACCTCTACATACCATGATATCTCATGTATTGCCTCAACTAGCTACCCAATAACCTCAAAGACTCTCCTAGATAGTCTACTTGGATGCATATTGTGCACTTTATATATGAAGCTAATGGTCTAAAAAAGGACCTCCATCATCATGGGGGTTACAACAAACTCGGCTCTCATGATCTCATGTGGATTGATGGTTTGCTACGGATCATCCCTGAGGGCATGATAATCTATGGTCTCTCAACCTGTGTATAGATATATAGCCATGCTAGGGGTCCAAATAGATATACCATAAATCATGGCTAGTGTGACCAATGTATCAAATAGCCACCTCCATGTGCGAGACTCCTAGACATGTGCTTGGTAAAAGTGCCCATCATGGCCAATCTTACATATCCTAATATAAATCAATCTCTAGCTGTTTGTCCCATGGATCTCCCACCGAATGCAGTTAATGTGACCCCTAAGTAGACATATGAGTCCATAACCTCCACATGTCCTGTCCCTAAAGTGAAGGCCAATCTCCTCCTCACAAGGACTAATGTGTGAAGATCATAATCTTCGTTTTTCAAATATTATTTATCGATCTATGCGATGTGCAAAAGTCATGAACACCATGGAGATGTTGTAGACCCTCCTATGACTCTCAAAGACTAGAACAATATTACCAATATAAAGCATAATAGAGACCAATACAACTGTTGTCTCCACCCTGTCACCTCCTCATGTGATGTGGTCTTCTATCTCGTCAACATAGAGTCCAAAGAGTATGGGGGAGAGGGGACATCCCTACTTGATAGCTACTAATTTAGAGCCATTTTTACGACATTTTGTATGCAAAATAGATGGTTCTATTAATGTATTACACACAACATGTTCCATAAAAATTAATACAAAGACAAGCTTTGCATAGTATTTGCATGCCATACCAACTTCTCCCATGGGTCCCATCTCATCCTCTCTCATGCCTAGACAAAATGCCATGTCCGTGGAGATAAAGTTAGCTCACACCCCCTATTATCAAAGAAGATTAGCACATGCTGATCTTTGATTTTGCCCCATGCTCTATATAACTCAGTACCATCATGATTGGACTAATCATTAATAACATTTGCCACCAATCCACCCGATGTTTTGGCCTTCTCTCCCTTAGGATCTCCCTAATTTTTTTATTATCCAGCTTGTTGCCTATTGGGGCATTCCTTAGTGATATGACCCTCTTATTCACAAACAAAGCATTTATTTGCAGCCCTTAATACCCTACGTTGTGCAACTGATTTCCAACCCTGTCCTTGCTGTTTTGACCTCATTTCAACCTGTTTTTCAAATCTGCCCCATTTCTCAACCTTTGATAACTTCTTATTCAACTTCTCTCCACCGTATTTGAAGCCTGAATGAAACCAAATCTTTCCCCCGCAACAATGCATCAACTGTAGCAACAGTTTCTATGACCTTAGACATGCTAGACACTGGATTTTATGCAAAAATCCCTAATGTCTTTTGGCAGCCCATGTACATACTTTTCCACTTGCTCATGAAGAGGAACCAAATGATAAGAAATAATTGGCAGCACAGCATCCCAAAACTTCTTATATTGTTCCAAATTCTTGCATTGCATTGCATCAAGCTTGTTTCAAGATGTCATAATGTTCATCTCAAATGTACTAGTCAAACAATTCAATGCAAACATTTGCTTAAATTATACCCGTGTTGACAGTGCTCTACCTTGCATTAAGAGTATGAATCACCATTGCAATACATTCGGCTTCAAAAAAGTGGTTGCCTTCCGAATCTTTAAGGATTCAGTGAAGTTTCCTCCCAAATAGGTTGCATTAAATAGCTAAATAAATGTCTAAGCTTTCAGCCTATCTTGTGCACAGATAAAGGACTCAAACATCGCTCCTTTTCCACTCTTATCATAGTCTTTTGCTACCCCTTTGGAAGGCGAGTTGTCATACATTGGTTGCTGCAAAAAGGGTGCATTTGTTGTATTCGCATCATGACCAACACCAAAAGAAACATTTCCATGGCCAACACTCAATCCTTGAGCCCCATAAGCACTAGGGGGTGCAATTGCATTACTATATATGCCACTTTGTACCCCAGGCATCATGCTAATGCTACCATACATGGAGTTATACATATTATCAGTTATACCTGGATACATTGGGCATTGCACACCATGCATTGGTTGCTGCATACTATAAGAAGTTGTGCCATACATCCTCGAAAGTTGTCCCTTGATCCACCATAGCATGAAAAATGGTGCCACCAGCAAAATACCCTGGCTGCCCCATCATTGCATGCATGTCTGGCTGTCCAAAACTCATCGGACTAACGCTACTGAGATGGTCTTGCATATGGATATCCAACCCCACTAGTACCATGTGCTTTTGCTCATCCCCAACCTTTGGTGCATCTTTAGGCTACAGTGGCTGTCCTTCGGAAGCTTCTTGCTGCCCAAAGACCCTTGAAGTTGACATCTTCTTCTTATCCTTGCTGTCCTTTTTGGAAGAATTCAAAAATCTCTCAAACTATGGGCTTTGGCCAATTGAACAAAGATGTCAACTGCTGCCTTCAATCAAGCCTTGAACTAATTATCATATTCTCCATCTCCTTGTTGGTCATTTACATCTTGTGGCCTAGAAGGGCTCGCTTCTTGGTCATCAACCACATTTTCTCCTTGTTGCCCATATTGTAAGCATGTTCCAAGATTAGGCATAGCATTTTCTCCTTTGTTATGTGCATTTTCCAAATGAGATACCTCATCATTGCTTGACTACATCTCACTATAAGAAGACATGCTCCTTGTAAATGTTCAACTAAACACAATTTCAGCTCTTAGAGCAACACTTCTGTCCTTCAATCAGGTGCCTTGTGCCCACCAAGTCAAGGGATTTGATGGTATCCCGACAATGGAACCATGTAACCAGCCTTCCTCCTCTTAGAAGGTGGTAATAACCTGATTTAACAATAATTACAGTAAGTAAATAAATCACATAAACTAAAATGCACACTTTACCACTTTATTCTTGGACAATGGACAAAAAAGCCTATTGGCCCCAAATGTGGTGCCCCTTGCGGTATTTCTTTATCTTCAATTGCAAATGGATGTCATCATTATTCAGCTTGGTCCAGTGGCCTCACTAACGCCTCGAGCTGCATGCAGGGGCTGACCAGTCCTCATTGTATTCAACTTTCATCTTTGTTTAGTGCAGATCATTCTTCTCTTCCTGCTTTCTTTTCTTTTCTCTCTGTGTTCATGATGCTCTTCTATTGTGCACTCTCACAAGAACTACCAAAATATCAACACAATGATTACCAGCTACAATGCCAAGAGTCTCCTTTTCTCCAAGGATGCAAGCTGATGTGATATAACAACTAAGAGTAGAGTGGAGAATATATAGGAACCTCAAGACAAGCCCCTAGACAAGTTGAGTGAGCCAAAAGAACCACTGAGCTGCCTCTAAATGGCACCCAACTAAAGGCTAAATAAGTGCATAAAATCCATGATATGTACCAAACTAACTATAAAGGAGCAGACACACTGCCATTCCACACGTTTGGCTCATCAATTGAGAGTGCACAAGTCAAAATAAATAAAAGCCCCTTGTCTTCCTGACCATGTACATGCTACAGATACTGAAAAGCAATGCATGTTCTTTGCAATCCAAAGTTAGAAGCACAAGGTAAATAAATTTCTTATACACACTGAGAATATTATTACATTGTTCCAGTTAGCTCAAAATCAGTTGGTCGAATCAGAAGAAGAAAGAAACCTACGCCAACTTCAGGATCTTCAAGTTCAAGATCCCTGCATAAAGACCTCGCAAACTCTTCTGGATTGCTGTCAAAATTTCCAACGTCCTGAGAAGCCAAGCAAACAAAACAAGAATGAATTGGCCTGTAAACAAAAGCCCTCAAAGACTACATCTAGATCAGCCACCATAATAAGGCCCTTTCAATACATTAAAAGAGAGACTATGGTCTCTATTCTTTTTATCTTGGTTGCTGAACGTGCATGCATATCAAAATGGCGCAGTTTTTCTAAAACCATGTACTTTGTAGAAAAATGTAACAAGCTGAACTCAACTTGGATAATAAGTGGAAAGAAAAGTAACCAAGTGCTTTAGCAAGCAACTTAAGAGAAAGTAAATAGTTAAAAGAATCTGTCCTTTCAAACATACTTCAAGAATTATCTGTCCGATATAAGTTTTCATGTATCAAAAGATGCCATGTGAGACATAGAGAAGCCCAAGGAAGCCAAAATGATTTGCAGACAGTAGATACATACCTTATTCTTCCTTAATCAAGTGTTTCTAGCCATTTCTCAAAAAGAGGTTGCTGGAGCAGAAGTTTGATGTGGTGCTATCACTAAAGCTGGGATAGTCAAAAGAGTGCCAGGGTGGGGTGGAGGAAGCTGTTGCCCAATGGGAAGAAGCAGATGAGGATGGCATGTTGAAGGGGCAGCACTGAAGCAAAGTTGTCTTGGAGTGAAATGCAGGAGAAGTAAGATGGGTTATTTGAGCAAGCTCCATTGCCAGAGTGAAGGTGGTGGGATATTTGGAGATGGATCTGTAAGAACTACAGCTGAAGATGATGCTACTATAGTAAAACTAGGAGGCATTGAAGGTGCAATCAAAGCCAAGTTAACTGAAGTAGCTAGAACTGGGAAGAATGACAAGGAGAGAGAAGTTGATGAAGCCATGTGGGAAATGCAGTATTGCCACTGTTGTTGGAGAAAGTAGTGGGGCACAACAAGATAGAAGTCATGGTTTTTGTGAGTCAATTTTCCTTTTCATTCTCTTTAAAGAGAGGGATTCAATACAAAGTATCCAAAGCAAGTGGTGAGAGATAAGGGTGTTGCTGGCACAAGAGGTGAGGTATTGCTTCAGCAATGATAGTGTTGTTGGAGGAAAGGCAACGTTTAGGTATTGCTCTAGCAAGGGGCAAGTATTAGGTGGGGTCTTGCTGGAGAAGGGACAAGTATTGACCGAGCAAAGGGATAGTCAAAACTATCACTCCAGCAAACTTAAAAGGGAAAGGTAGGATGTTGACACAAACCTTGATATGCACACTTCTCATGGGTGTTGTTAGAGAAGGCACAAGTATTGATAGAGCAAAGCAAACTTCAAAGGCAAAGGTAGAATGTTGACATGAACCTCGATAGTGCACAGTTCTCATGACCAAGCACTTCAAGCCAGTGCACGCAGCTTTCAATCCAGCTACAAAAACCACTTCTTGGAAACCAACTAGAACTCACATGTAAGTTGAACACAATCTTGAGATTTTGTCTAGTTACCCTTGAGTTGTTGATGGTCACGGTTATTTGAACCAAGAGCCCAACACTAACTTGTCATGTTGGTCATCTTTGGGTCAATGTAATTTTGGACCCGTGCATCTATTTGTGCCTTGGGCACAATTCATGCCACTTTTGGTCATGCGTCTATATTAGGCCAGCCTACCAGCTGGGCAACTTCACTTCTTGAACCACATCTTCTCCCATCTTTAGTCTTCACCATTCCAAGTGCCCTCACTAGAATCACATACTATAACATGTGTAGGGGCTTTTCTTTGTGTCAACCTCATCATCATCAATGTTGTTCTCACATTGCCTTCATAGTTGCTCTTTCGCTTTTCATCATTTGTTTCACAAGTTTGTGGTGCTTCCTTCAGGGCCATCCAATGCACCACTTTACTTTTCTAGGCTCGTGGTTTGATATTGAAACCTCTCCTTTGGCATTATTATTGTTTTCTTGGATGAAGTGTAAATTCGACATGATGGAGTGATGATGCACATGTCCTTGGGATAGATAGTCTTCTATAGCAAGTTCATGGAGCACTATGCACAAGTGACATTGTCTCTTACACATGCCACAAGGTCGAGTTCCAATGGACATGACATGGGAGATGGATTGAGCCTTCTGGAGTTGATAGCTATCTATACTTCAAATCATGTTTTGATGTTGCCAGATCTCAATGAACCTATTGTGGTAATTTGTAATATCAACAGTCGAAGTATTGGAGCAATTTTGCAACAATGAGGCCATAATGTGGCTCATGATAGTAGAAAACTCAAGTATATTCTTGTTTAGTCATAGCAAAATATGACTCCTTGACAATCGTGGTGGTGAAAGCTTGTCTCCATTCAATTTCAAAATGCAATATGTGCCTGGGAGTTGGTTACTTTAGTGGAGTTAGATTTCTTCACTCCTAAAAGGAGCTCTACGAAACCAATCCAGATTTTGGTCCAAAGATGTAGAAGTACCAATAGGGTCTTTGTTCTAAATATGTGATGAAGAATGTTTGGATTTATTTTTATGACAAACTTGTCCTATTGCTGCAGGATCTTAAAAGGCCACTAGGAGGTGCACAATACACCTACTAAGGGACATCATGGAGAAGATCTCACTCTTGAGAAGCTTTCACAACTTTTCTTTTGGCCACAAATCAAGCAAGACATTCGAGCTCTTGGCACTCATTGTAGATCCCACTTCTAGAGGTTCAATACTTGTGGTAATACTTGGTACAATTGGCTTGTTAGCATTTCCCTTTGGGGCATATGCTATTACAATCGTGTGGTGACAAGGTGACGCTTGCCCCTAAAAGATTTGGCCACACTTTATTTGAGTTGAATGGCTCACTCTCTTGAGTCAACTGCCACTTTTTGATTTAGAGTTGTGGATCTCTTGGATATGTATTACTTTCAAAATAGAAAAAAGGAGTCCTTGATTTAACGAGAAAAATTACCCATACTTCACTTAAGCAGCCCACTTTTGAGTTGAGTTGTGGATCTATTATTTGGATACATATTACCTTCAAATAGGAAAAAGGTGTCCTTGATTTTAAAGGGAAAAATAAAAGTTAAGGAGATACCAAAAGATCCTTGTATCTATTTCACACTTCACTTTCCGAGTTAAAGGTACACTTAATTTCTTATCTTTATGCTTTTATTAAGAATGTGTTTTTTGCATTCAGTTGAGCCTTCAAGAGGCTAATATCATTCTCAAGGTTGCCAATTGAACTACTAAGACTAAAAAAGAGATGGTTATCTTACCAAGGGACCCAAAGGGTCACCCAAAAGAGGCCAAGGCATCGGACAAAGGGTGCTTGTTGGCTACCCAATGGTCTGCCAAGACCTACAAAGGCGGTGGGACAACTTTGCACTTTTTCTTCCCTTTTTTCCTTCGAGTAATGATTTGCACCCTATTATGCAACTTTGCCCCAACGAAGTATGAGAAGGGGTGATCACATCCAACACAACATAAAAATAGAGGAGCTATCCCAACCACGCATGATTGTCAGTGAAGAGGAAAAATATAGGGGATATATGTAAAAGCTGATAAGAGAAACTACCCGAGGAGACTATCATATAAGCTGCCATGAATATGGTGAATCCAAAGTCGACTACTCCTTGGCTAAAAAGAATAAATGTGCACAAATGCATGTTTGCAAAAACAAAATGGTATGGGATAATGCAAGGGCAATGCAAGAGATCCTACTCATGCAAAATGCTATACAATGGTGACACTTGGAGAGTGCCCTCACACAGGGATTGCTCACTTGCCCAAGCACCCTTTTACAATCATGATCATCCTAAAGAAGTTGAGTAAGCGAAGAAGCTCATCGGATTCTAGGTGACTAGC
The DNA here is from genome assembly GCF_053477565.2 of Lygodium microphyllum. Lineage (NCBI taxonomy): Eukaryota > Viridiplantae > Streptophyta > Polypodiopsida > Schizaeales > Lygodiaceae > Lygodium > Lygodium microphyllum. The sequence goes on along the minus strand of NC_141164.1, from coordinate 117,884,868 downwards.
AATGCAACCATAGTTGAAGCCATGTAAGCAAAGAAGCTCATTGACTTCCAAGCGACTATCGATAAGACCATAGTTTTTTCCACTTATTTCCATATGCAAGACGCACAAGAGTATGCTTTGGAGTATGATTCAAACCCCTAAGACTGAATCATATATGACCCTTACCTTATTTATTTAAAAAACTATGATATACGCATTTTCTAAAGAGTTAAAAAATCTTAAACTTCAAGTTTTAGCTTTCAAACTTCATTGCCCTTCCATGAGACATGCTTTTGCAAAAGCAACATATTGTCTTACATCTGAGACCCCAATTTTTCAACCTCACAATGATCAAGTATGTTTGTCCTTTTTCATACATGTATTAAATTATTTATTTGCCATGTTTGGTTCAATCAACTATACAAGTATGATTCCCATTATGAATGCAACTAGAACCACTCTCCTAGATCCCAATCCACCTCATCCAAGGGCTTGCCCTTCTAGATCCAAAGTCCCCACTCTTGGATGTTTGATCATGCTAGTGTGTGGATCCAATCGCCACAACTTCCTTTGGAGACCTATGACTCTAATCCTCCTCCAAGGGAACAAGTGGGGCCAACCCATTAGATATGTGTGGCTCCCTAAGCTACATCCTATTACGATCTCAAAATTATGGATTCCAAATGACTAGCTAGCTGTTTGTCAATCTCCTCTTGGAAAACTTAGGCTCTTTGCTCTAGGACCTTCGCAGACTCCGCAAACTCATAAGAAGGTGTCTAGGTAGTGTGGTTGGTGATGTGGTAAAGAACCACCTCAAAGACAGCCTCCAATCCCTCCTAGGTGGGGTCAGCATTCTTGGTTACCCTCTTGGAGGAGGAATTTCCACATCTAGCCAACAAGAGGCTACATACCAGGCCATCACCATTAGGACCTCTTGAGCACTAGAGCTCTACCAACAAGAGAGAGGCGAGTCGTGATCCAATAGAGCAACTTCTGTTGGATGGAGTTTAACACTTGGGGGGGAAAAAGAAAAGGGGGTCACTCCAACCTTGTGCAAGCTGAGAGAAAGAAAGAAAGAAGGTTATATTAACATCTACAAAAGGCCAAGTTGGCCTATGAGACCAAAAGGTTACATACAAAATGTCTGGAAAGTTTTCCAAGTCCCAGTAAAGCTACTATCTGGTGTTATGGTGAACTAGATGAGTAGGTACAAAATGGTATACAGACTCGATACAATCTAGATGCACTTCAAGTGCAGTGTGGAACTGCTCATGAAGCGTGGTCATCTTAAGATGTCCCGCATGGGCCTGTCTAGCATGGAGAGGCTAAAGCGACGGGATATGGTTTCCCGATGGCGCTGTAGTATCCGTTGTATCTGTAGGTGATGTCTCCTGTGGGGGCATAGGCCTGCTGGGTTTGGGCAACGAGCTCTACCTCTCTCTGTAGCTCTATCCAAGGTGACTCCTCGGGGTGGGGCCGTTGGTCGGTTGGCTGCAGTCCTCGTTGTAAAGGGGGTGCCCGTGGGTCTGTAGAACTCTTGGAGGGTGCATCCCAGATCCATAGAAGGTCTCGTCCCTATGTCGGCACAGCTCCAAGAGAAAGAGCCCGAGGCATTTCTGGTCGAGGAAGTCTGGTATTTGGGAGAGTGGTCCGAATTCCTCCTTGAAGAGACAATGGAAGCAACCTCTGATCTCGTAGTACACCGGGCATCTAGATATGTAATGTTCTTCTGTCTCTGGCTCCAACTGGCAAAGTTGGTAGATCCTATCCTCTAGTGGGAGAGAGGCCGCTCCGTATCTCCTGTCTCGATTCGTAGCTGGTGTGACGACGTACGGAGTTGCTCGATGGCACTTCGGACCCCATGGGACAGGTGTACATCCATGTATCTCCGGCGTATAATGAAACTGTCAGGTGTGAGGCGTAGGAGGTGCTTTCGGTAAAAGGCCATCTTCTTCCCCAGATCCTCGATCGGTAACATCCATGTCTTGGTTGTGTGTAGCTGAATAATATTCGCCTTGATGACGCGGTTCAACTCCTCCCGGCTAATCTTCAGATGTGGGCAGTCCAGACTATATTGCACGGGTGGGAGGTGGTCCATGTGTAGCCATGCAAATGCAGCCAGGCCTGAGTACGGGCGTACCAGCATTCAATGTCCCCTTGCGATGCGAGTTGTTTAGATGATTCTAATGGGAGGCGGGAGTATCTGTGTCGCAGTAGGCTCGAAAGCCTGTATAGGAAGATCAGAGAGCGGGGGAGGTGACAGCAGTTTAAGGGTTGTTTCAACCAAGCAATATCATATTCGGCATGTTCCATCAATGGAGGCAGCTTTCATGGCTGTCTAGACAGAGCATCAGCTAATGTCTTCCATTTTCTCACGATAGAAGTCTAAATTACCTACTACATCAGCCACACAATGTAACCAGTCTTCCTTCCATGGATGGGTGGTAAATCCCTCATTACGACTTAATTACAGCAACAAACAATTAATGCAAATCTGAAAATACAAATTTACCTACTGATGTTGGACAATGCACACCCAATTGGCCCCAAAATTGGCGTCCCTTTCAGTATTTCTTTAGCTTTATCGAAGAATAAGTTTATTTACAATGGGATTCTCCCAATCCCTTTCGGTGTTCCAACTCCCCTTACTGTTCAAAATCACCACCAAGTCTTTAATTTGATTTGCCTCTTAATTCGGATAATCAATTGGCCTTCACCCGCTTTGATGGAGATGGAAAATGCCCCAAATTCAATTATTTACTAGTCCCTCCACTTGAATAGGCTACCTCCACTTGAATAGGCTAAAAATAGCTTCAACCATGTTGAATCCAAGTCTTGGAGCTTCCAAATTCTGGCACGCTTCTCGATATTACAACTTTTGCTTTTTAACCCCAATTGCGCCTCACATGTGCAACATTTACTTAATCATGTGATTAAGAATTAATCCACATGTTAAGTGAGGTTTCAAAAATACATGTCCTCATGACACACAACCTTGTGTTTTGTTGTTTGCAAGGTCTGTGATGCTGCCGTGTCTATTAAGAAATACCCTAACACAGAAACATAAACAGAAACCGTACGACAAAGCACAGACCGATAAAAGAACATAGTTAGGGTTAGGGTAACTCAGAGACGATGAACACAGTGAATAAATGAAGTGATATAACTACTAAATAATACGATACTCATGCAGCAAACACACTATGCAGAGAATGAATGCTGAACCTCGAACTCCTGTATTTCAAGGATCAAGGCAGGGGTAATGAGCTGAAGAGTGTGTCGTACTCTGAACGGATCCCGAATCGCAGCAACAAAAACGAGATTAAAGGAAGAGTGGAGAGCTGGCTGCCAATTTATAGAAAATTAGGATTCTAAATCCTCTCCCACTTAACTCTCTCGATCCGCTCCCCATTTTAGGATTTTGGCTTAAAATGAGCCTAAAATAAGCATGTTTTGGGACTGTTTAAATGACTAAGTGCATTTCTTAGCACAATACCCCCTCTCAGACCCAAAATAGGGCTAGAAAAGTAGGCCAACCTAAATTTTGAGTTACCCCAAGGCGTCCCATCCCAAAGTAGCCAGGGCATCGGACAAAGGGTGCGCGACAGCTGCCCAGTGGCCTACCAAGACTACAGAGGCCATGGTTATCTTACCAAGGGAGCCCAAGTAATCACCCCAGAGAGGCGAGAGCATCAGACCAAGGGTGTACGTCGGTTGCCCAAGGGCCTACCAAGTCCTACAAAGGTGGATGGATACAACAATGGACCGTGTGTGTTGTGTTTTAGTTTTTTCTTTTCTTTTTTTTTGGAAAAGTGTTTGAAAATACATAAGGAATATAGGGAAAGTGACCGATTAAGTGACAGAAAAGGATAAAGAGAGTTTTAAACCCAAGTCATTCACAAAACTAGCAAGCCAATCCCTCACACTAACTAGGATAAGTGCCTAAGGATTATAAATGTGTGTGTGTGTGCCAATCATGTGGTGAATATATATAGAGGCAAAAAATATTATGGTGGGCTTAGCAAGACAAGCAAGGGTAGGGAAACTGCCTTTTAGGAGAACTGCCATGTATTATGCCACGAATATGATGAATCCTAGAGTCAACCACTCCAAAAGACCGAAGAGGGATAAATCCACACAGATGCATGTTTATATGAACAGAATGCTAATGCATGGGGTAATGCAAAGGGAGATGCAAGATGACATGCTCATGCAATATGCTATGCAACGGTGCCACTTCGACAGTGCCCTCACAGGGGAATTCTTCAATTGTCCAAGTGTCTTTTTACAATCAGGTCATCCTGACAGTACGGATGAAGTTATTAATATCCATAATACAATACAAAAGAATAAATGAATGTAATGTCTAAAAAATGTAAGCATCATCACTGTCACTATCAAGAGTAGAAGCCGTCCCCTCTCAAACTGGAAGGGAAAGCAAGAGGGAAGCACCCTCTCCCCGTCAAGCTGAAGAAGTAGGGGAGGGTGTACCCGAGCCGATCCTGGGTAGCAAGTACTGAAGAACCGGCCGGTTGACCACTTTGGTTAAAATGTCTACAAAATTATCTAATGAAGGCACAAACTCTAGGCGAATAGTGCCTAGCTCAACCTGCTCTCTGAAAAAGTGAAAGTAGACTCCCACATGCCGTGTCCGAGGTGTGATGATCGCATTGCCTACAAGGGCAATGGCACTCTGGTTGTCACAGTAGACAACTGTGAGAGAGTCACATGATAAATGAAGTGCCGACAGTAGACTCCTCAGATAGATGGCCTCGGTGGTGCCATCAAAGAGAGCCCAGTACTCAATCTCGGTCGTGGAAGCCACCACCGTCTCCTGCTTACGGCTGGACCAAGAAATAGGAGTTGTGCCCAAGTAAAGAGGTAGTCGCCATGGAAACGCCGGATGTCAGGATCTCCTGCCCAATCAAAATCAGTGTACCCCTACAAACATAAATCAAAACCATATGTCAGGCCATAAGAAAAAGTACACCGCAAATAACACAACACACGAAGACATGCAGTCCAATGTGACATCCTAGATGCCGTGAAATATTGACTGAGTATGCTAACTGAGTAAGCTAAATCTGGCCTAGTGTGAATTAACCAAAAAAGTTTTCCTACAACAAAGCAATAAGTATGGTCATCGAAGAGTTGTCCTAGGGTATTCTTCGACAAGTAGACAATAGGATCAAGAGACGTGGCCACTGGCCGTGTCTGATCCGTAGTGTATTGGTCCACGATCTGAAGTGCATACTTCTGTTGTGATACAAAAATGCAGCCCCTAGAACCAACTACCTCCGTCCCAAAAAATAGGACAACAAACCAAGGTCTGTCATTTCAAATGTAGCTTAAAGCTTCGCCTTAATTTCTACTATGGCAGCAGAATCTGAACCTGCGATGAGTAAGTCATCAACGTATAGCAGGATATAGCTAACCCCCTCTGCAGTAGATCGAACATATAAGTTCGGGTCATAAGGGGTAGAATGGTATCCATGAGTCTGTAAGAACTCATCCATCCTATGGAACCAAGACCGCGGCGCTTGCTTTAGCCCATAAAGAGCTTTATTCAAGCGGAATACCTTATTCCTCGGGTTGCCAGAAGGAAAGCCCAGTGGCTGCTCCACATAGACCTCCTCCTCGAGAAAACCATTTAGGAAGGCACTCTTGACATCCATCTAATGTATCGGCCAACCGTAGTGAGCGGCTAGCACGAGTAGCAACAGAAAGGAAGTCAGCCATGCAGTAGGGGCAAAGGTCTCTTCATAATCAATGTTATACTTTTGTCGAAACCCTTGCACTACAAGGCGAGCCTTGTACTTGTCTAAAGTCCCATCAGCTTTTAGCTTAGTCCTAAAAATCCGCTTTGTCCCGATGACTTTCTTGTGGCTCGAACGATCTTCCAATGTCCAAGTCGCATTTTGTTCAATACTCTCAAGCTCCTTCTCCATGGCCACTCGCCATTGAGGGTGCTGAAGAGCCTCCTGCCATGTATCTGGCTTAAAATGCGGTATTGAATCAACAGTAAACAGCGACGCAAATGATGCCTGAGGAGCAAGTTTGGCAGATATTCTAGGTTCCTCCGTAGTGAAATCTAGTGGTAGGATCCCCGAATCCCGCAAGGTCTGCTAGTACCAGCGAAGTAACGGGTCTCGCAAAGGGAGCCTAGAAACTAAAGAATTTGCAGAAAGATCAAGAGCGGCCAGGCTCAGTAGGCACGATCTCCGATGGTGTGGAAGAAGGAATCGAATCGGAATCCAATGTAGAAGATTGCACAATATCCCTCTCGTCAAAGACAACATCCCGCCTAACGATCACCTTGTTTGTCCGAGAATCAAACAAACGATAGTCTTTCACCTCAGAGAAATATCCCATAAAAATAAGATCAGTTCGGAGAGTGAACTTTCCTATCTCGTCGTCAGGCGCGTGTGTATACGCACGACACCCAAAGACTCTGAAGTGGGAAATAACAGGCCGAGAGCCAAAGAATGTCTCATATGGGGTCTTCTGAGGAAGAGCCGCAGTCGGGCACTAGTTAAGGATGTATACCGAAGTGTTAACAATCTCGATCCAAAGGCGCTCAAGAAGCTTTGCTGAGAACAGCATAGAGCGTGCCATTTCCATGACTGTCCGGTTCCTACGCTCTACAACTCCATTCTGAGAAGGGAAGTTGGTAGAGGTGAGTTGCCGAGAAATGCCATGCTACTGTAGAAACTCGGAGAACTCATGGGAGATTAACTCACCACCACTATCACTCCTCATGCAATCGACACGACGACCAGTCTGATTATGAACTAGCAGTACCCAAGCAGAAAAGTATGTGAAAGTATCGGATTTATGCTTAAGGAAGTACACCCACAAGTATCTAGAATGATCATCCACTATCAAAAAGAAGTACAGTGCGCCATTCAAGGCAGCAATGGATGTCGGCCCACAAAGATCAACATGAATCAATCTAAGAGGCGCCTCAACTCTATGAGAGGACTGCTAAGGAAATGGGTACGGTGCTGCTTCCCGAGCTGACAAGCTTTACAGACATCTCGAGCGAGCTTCAGGCGTGGAAGGCCCTCAACCAACTCACGGCGTAACAACTCATAAAGTGAGTCATAACCAAGATGCCCTAAGAAAAAATGCCAAAGACACTCATTGTTCGTAGGCTCCCGAGAGATGGCTAAGGCCTAGAAGCTATTGAACACAGAGCCCTCGGCTGTCGGCTCGGTCGAAAAGTGTGACATGTGGCATAGACCATCAGAAAGTGTCGGCTCGGTCAGAGAGTCAAGCATCTCGACTGTGGTCGCTGTAAAGAAAAACGCTCACCCCAACCGACAAAGCTACTGAACAAATAACAAGTTCACCCCAAGCTGAGGGACATGATATACGTTGTCCCAGCGTAGCCAGATCCGGACCCTTATCAGTGGCAAAACTGGCGCAACCTTGTGCCTGAATCTTGACCGAGGAGTTGTTTCCTACGTGGATCCGCCCGACTGCAAGGGCTCAGGTACGAAAGATGTCCTCAATAGAAGTCATGTGACGTGTAGCTCCACTGTCCACAATCCAAACAGGAGCTGAAGTGCTTGGCTGTGTCGAGTGGGCCTCTGCGGTAACCTCGTCGGGAGGCAACTCACAGATATGGACGAGACTCGCATCTGATGTCTCTATGGAGACAATGTGGGCCTCTGCGGACCACTCAAACAAGCGTCTGGAGTTGATAACGTTGTCAACTGAGATGGCTGTCCGGTGACAGTGTGAGTCTGACCTTTAAACTGTCCCTTACCATCACCCTGCCTCCCCTGCAAGGGGTTGCTTGACTGAGAAGCGGGGGTCTGAGACTTTGGTTTTGGTGCTGTGCCTCTTGCTTTTGATCGATACTCGTCGTCAAAATGACCAGCCTTTTGACAATGTTGACAATATCTATTCTTTTTAGGTACATTCTATCACCTAGGTTTAAGAGATTGGGATGTTCCTTGTGATTCCCCAGATTGATTTTGCTTTTGATTTTGATTTTGAGTGAAGGTTTGGTTTTGTTTTCCCTTCCCTTATTGCCCTTTCTAAGAATGAGTAACAAGAGCCCCCTCTGAAGAGAAATTCATATGAAACTGATCAAACAACCGTGCGTAACACAACAGTTGACACTCAAATTCATAGAATGTAGGCATGATATGTTTTGAAATTATGCCTTCCACAAAATTGAAGTATTTCCTAGGGAGTTTGTTTAGGAACAATGTGACCTGATCGTCAGAGGACTTAGGAGTCCCCATAGTGGAGAATTCAGTGAGGAGATGTTGAAACTCAGTCAACTTGACTTTCAAGTCATCCCGGTTAGTGATTTTGAAAAGCTGAAACTTATGGTCAAGATTAATACGATGGGTCCTATCCCGAGCTGAATCGCGGTCAATCAAGTGTGCCCATCGCTCTGACGCTAAGTCAAAATGCTAAAGCTGAGAATGAAACTCAGGCATTAAGCCCTACATCAACTCGACAATAGCGGAGGCATTCCTAGCCTTCCATGAGCGGACAACCTCGTATGGAATAAGTGTGGGATCGGGTTGGGGTTCCAAACCCTGCACAAGATCCAATAGGTTTTGGGAGTCAAGGACATGTCTCATCAAGTTCGACCAAGTAGTAAAGTTTGACCCGTTAAAACGAGTCTTGTCAATAGAACCATGAGGTGTCGAGTAGATAGAGTAAGATGGATGTGAGGGATAAGATTGTGAAGGGTAAGATGGTGGAGGTGGATGTGTCTGATAAGAAGAAGGAGGAGGGGGAAAAGATGGGTAGGCAGAAGTAGGTTGTGAGTGTCTAATGAGTGCCGATTGAGACAGAGACACTGGAACATGAATGTTTCCATAAGGTGCCGGTGTATGTGAAGGCACTGAGACACGGAAGCCCTATCTAAAGTGATGCTGGGGCACAACAGTATGACCAAAAGGTCCACTAGGAAAAGCCATGTAGGCAAACTTTGGAGTCAACTGATCCACACTCCGAAGAGACGGGAGGGGGATACCCAAGCTGCACTGATCCCGAAAGTGTGTGTGAAAAAGGTGGAACATCACCCGGCAGAGGTAAGGATGAGATCCTAAAGGATATATCTATGTTTCCATAACCCCTCGGTGTGATGTGCGGTGCGACATAAGGTGTCTGAAATGGAAAAGTGAATGATATGAATGAAAGTGGAGAAGTAGCGGATGAATGTTGTGGGATGGTTGGGTTTTAAAAATGAGGTGTATGAGGTACAGATGCATTTTGTTCATTTTTATCATCTAATGATTGAAAATGAAAATGTGAAGATGATGATGTACCATGCAATGAAGAAAAAGAAACACCAACTTTATTCTGATTTTGTCAAGTAGACTGAAAAGAAGGAAGGTTAGAAGAAAAGGTACCTGGTTTTTTCTTATAATCTCCACAACATGTGTTAACATATAAGAATTGGTCCTCGAGAGGACCTTTTCCGTAGTCAATAGACTGTACTCTTTCTTCCACGTGATCCTTACCAGAATATTGCAAAGCAGAAGAAGTAAAAGAAAAAGGCACAAAAGATGAATCTAGCGTACCTTGCATCGGAGTGGATGGAAGTGGATGAAATAAATAAACATACTTCAGGTCTTGTTTTCCAACAAGGGGGCCCATCCCTGATGGAGATCTCGACGGCCCTGCAACATCATCAGACTTACGCGCAAAATCTGAAGAGAGAAATTCATGCATACCTTCATTTAGGAGATTTTCTTGAAGAGCAATCCTTCGATCGAGCTCCTCAGTTTTCTTTCGTCTATAAGCTATGATTAGTTTATATTCTTCAGAGGTCAACTTGCCTAGCTGTTCTTCCACGTAATCAGAAGTGTCATCCACCATGTCAAAACTTTGTGGAGCAAGCTGATCAGCCCACTCTTGCTCGGTTCTTGGCATAGTTGGACTTGGAGACTGAATCGGTGTTGTTGTATTCGAAGTCATTTGAACCTACTGTTGTTCTTGCTTCTTGTGTGGAGCTTTCAGATCAAAGGCCTAGGTTTCTCAAGGAATACCAAGCTCTGATACCATGTTAAGAAATACCCTAACACAGAAACATAAACAGAAGCCGTACGACAAAGCATAGACTGATAAAAGAACACAGTTAGGGTTAGGGTAACTCAAAGACAATGAACACAGTGAATAAATGAAGTGATATAACTACTGAATAATACGATGCTCATACAGCAAACACACTATGCAATGAATGAATATTGAACCTTGAACTCCTGTACCTCAAGTATCAAGGCAAGGGTAATGAGCTGAAGAGTGTGTTGTACTCCGAACGAATCCCAAATCACAACAAGACAGCCTCCGAATGTCAAACATCAGCAAACGCAGTAGTGAGAAGCTCAATCTGATGAAAACAGCAGTGAGAAGAGAGAAAGACTAAAAATGTAGGCAACAGATGAAAGAAAGACTAAAAACGCAGGCAGGACAGCCTACAGGAGAGAGAAAGACTAAAAACGTAGGCAGCAGGTGAGAGAAAGACTAAAAACACAAGCAACATGGCCTGCAAGAGAGAGAAACTGAAAACCTAGGCAGGACAGCCTGCAAGAGAGAGAAAGACTGAAAACGTAGGCAGCACGACTGTGATAACGTGGCAGGCTGTACAGCAACAGGTTTGCATAGGAACAGCAATCATCTAACTGAAATCAGCTCCAAACTGCGTAAAGAGGACTGGAAATCAAGCGCCAACTGATGAAGACAGCAATGGACAGCTTCGGCTGAGATGTCCTCCACAAACAGGATGTGGGCAGCAAGCTGAAACACCTGAAATCTACAAAAACGAGATTAAAGGAAGAGTGGAGGGCTGGCTGCCAATTTATAGAAAATTAAGGTTTTAGATCCTCTCTCACTTAACTCTCTCGATCCGCTCCCCATTTTAGGGTTTTGACCAAAATAAGCCTAAAAATAAGCATGTTTTGGGACTGTTTAAGTGACTAAGTGCATTTCTTAGCACAACAGTATCATCATTGCTTTCCAACATCCAATTGCTTGTCTGTCTCACTAATCCAACATCCACTGATGCATTTGTAGCTACCAGACCCTCACGGAAGCTGCCTTGTTGAGTTTTGTGATCCACCAAAGTACAACACACTCTCCAACTCATACTCTCTACCCCACTCCTCTATCAAAAATGGATCCAGCAATGGAAGCATAAACAAGTATTGAACTAAACTGTTGAACACAAGATAGAAGAGAAAGAAAGGGAAAACATTGTAAAGAAGAAAACTCAAAAGAATGCTCAGGAAATGAAATCCATATATCAAACATGAGACAGTCGCATACAACAGTGAGTCACTAGCTGTGTGAGCATTGGCACCAACTCCTCTCTCAAACAAGAAGTCCACATGGTACTTAATGATAACCTAGGAGGAGCCCCAATATATAGGCATAAAATAGGTCGCAAATAAATCTTGATCGGCTTGCACTAATGCTGGCCGACTGGCAAACATGAATGCCAAAACTAGCATACAATGACCACAAGGGAAATGCCTAAAGTAAGTACAATGTGTCTAGCCCTAAATGGCATGCACAGACTCACACATGAGCTGGCAATACTGCTAACACCCTCTCTCAGATCATGGGTGATCTGATACAATGATACAAGGAGAAGGACTCATCAAAGTCCATACAACTTAGAACCACTAAAATAGAATCATGGATACCCAAGCAGTGGATGATCAAGCTACCACCGAGGTGCCTCAGAGAGAACCTCATGTCGATGTCAATCCTACTAGCTCCTGAAAATAGAAAATAACCATAGCATGTCTCTATGTCCATCATCAATGTCTCACAGTAGCAAACAAGACCATCTTGTCAGAAAAGCATGCAAACATATGTGACCATGAATTCCCGGCCTTTGGCCAAGAAACCGCCAAAGTGTCCCCTTATGTGAACACCAAACTAGGAGCAATCCCGCTTTCTATTAAATACCAGCCCATCATGAACCTGGATGTCAATCCCAACTCCAGGGTTTGAAATTGCTACACTTATGTCGATGCGTCAAGCACATCCCTCTCTAGAACCTATGCACCGATATACCTATATAGATGAGGCTCGCTCGCTCCATCTCACAGCCCTCTCACGCTCCCTCTCTGGCACTAGAGAGTCACGAAGATTGACCGCATCACCTAGACTAGAAAGTAGCAAAGGAAAGGGCCACCAAACCCTTCCTTCGACTAAAGAAGCAAATCCCTTTTGCGCCTTGGACTTCTCCTTGCATAGAGGAGCAAAGTCAAAGTCTAAGAGGAAGAGGATGACTCGTCGAAGGAGTTTATATCCCACTTCTTCTTCTTCTTCTCCTGCTTCTTCTGTGAGATTGCTAACTGCTTGCAATCCTTCCACAAGTGGCTCTTCTTACCAAAGTGATAACACTAGGCCTTTGACTTCTTCTTGTCCCCCTTCTCTAAAGCTATAAGAGCCTCACCAAAACCTCCATCATGAGATGGAAGCCTCCCTTGTAAATGCAAAGATGCCTCATGCTCAAGCAACATCAAGGACATGTGTGTGAAGCTCACTGGTATAGATGATGTTTGCGCCCTCAAAGTATTCACCATTTCATCAAACTCCAGGGGAAGCTTATAGAGTACCATTTCCATGAGATGTGCCTTTGGAAGGGCAGACTACATGTGTCGAAGTTGGTCTTGTACTTGTGTAACATGGAGCAAAAATGACTGAATGGTGTCCTTAGGCTAACTTCATCTGTTGGAGCTATCCATAAAGTGTCATTGCACGCAAGGTGGAAGGTGCCTCATACAACATTTGAAGCTTCAACCATACTTTTGAAGATGTCCTATAGGAGGTAACCCTCGGTAAAACTCCTTAGAGATACATCAAAAAAGAGTAAAATAGGCACGTGCATCATCCGTATCCCATGTAAGCACAACGCCCTCATGGTTGTCCTCATCAAAATCTTTTGAAAGTAAAAAAGGAAGCTGAGGACATGGAATAGCTCCACAAACAATGTACCATAAACCCTTTTGCACAAACCCGGGTTTCATGACTCTAGGTTAGATAGTCAAGTCCATGTAACTTATCGTCAATAGAAGTGCATGGAGAAGCCATATGGAGAGGATAAAGAGAAAAGATAGAGGAGTGAGGGGATGGAGAGAGAGAGAGAGAGAGAGAGAGAGTACAACTAACCAAACAGCAAAGACTGTACAAAATGAGAGTTCACACACAGTGATAACCAATACTAGATTAGAAAAGAAGAATGATTGCTGTAGGAAGTGGAAAACACAGCCAAAAAATGCCAAAAATAGTAAAAATAACATGAACAGATAGTCACCCAGCCAGCAGTCAGGAGAAGAACAGCAAAATGCAGTTTGAATTGAGCATTAAATGCAACAGACTGATGTGGACAGGTGAAACAGCTGTTGCAGGCTGAAGACCCAGGCCTGGGTCTTGGGCTAAAAACGCAGGCTGTAAGGGACCACAGACAAGCTGGAAAATACCAAGCAGCAGGTCACCTAATCAGAAGGGGTAAAACAGGCCTATAATCAGCGAAAAAACACAATAGCAAGAGCACAAATCCTGAGCTTTGATATCATGTAACAAGTGGATGCAACAATGGAAGCATAAAACAAGTGCTGAAATAAACTGCTGAACACAAGACAAAAGAGAAAGAAAGAGAGAACATTGTAAAGAAGAGAACTCAAAAGAATGCTCAGGAAATGAAATCCATACACCAAACACAAGACAGTCACTTACAACAATGAGTCATTGGCTGCATGAGCACTAGCACTGGCTCCTCTCTCAACACGAAGTCCACGTGGTGAATAACGATGACTAAGGAGGAGCAGCCCTAATATATAGGCATAAAATAGGCCTCAAATAAATGTTGGCCAGCCAACATTAATGCTGGCCGATTGGCATCATAAGTGCCGAAATTGGCATAAAATGACCACAACAAAAATGCCTAAAATAAGTACAATGTGCCCAGACCTAAATGGCATGCACAAACTCACACATGAGCTGACAATACTACTAACATCCTCGAGGCACAAGAGTTTGGGGTTCAATATTCTTTATTGCATTGTGTGTTTGCTACATTGAGAACATTGTATTCTATTCAATATTCATTCATTATTATTTATTGTGCTCATTGTCTCTGCATTACCCTAACCCTAATTATGTTTATTAATCTGTGCAGTTGTCGTACAATTGCATTGTGTTTTCTACGGTAGTGCATTTCTCTGCAGCAAGTGTTGTATCTTTGACCTCGAACAAATAAACAAAGGCAAACTCTATAGTAGTTGAGGCAACCTTCCAATCTTTGTTGAAACCTTCCTCTGGCTTCAAATGGGGGTATTTCTGCCAACACTTCTCCTCCGGATGAGTGCCTTTCCCGCTATGTGGAAACTTTGGCTTGGACTTCTTTTCATCCTGCTTCTTATTATTCGCCTTCTTATACCCCTTCTTGTTTCCCCCTCCTACACCTACTAGAAAAGCCTTCATGGAGCCGAATCCACTAGCTCCTATCTCTTTGAGTCTCTCATTGTGCTCCAAGACAAGTGGAGTAAGCTCTTCCCAAAGAAGTGTGTCACAAAACCCAAGGGTAAGCAAGTTGATGTCGAAAACATCATACTTAGGAGATGGAAACTAGGTAAGAAGAATCATCGCCATGTCCTCCAATGAGATGGTCCCGACCCGGGGATGCAAGCTCATCTTGCATATCCTCCAACTTATTGATGTGATCCTTCATAGCAGGAGTATCATCAAGAGAGGGCATCCTAAGTTTCTTCTCTAGGGTAATACAATGGTCAAACTTCTTTTGATTGTAGAGAGAAGAGAGCTAAACCAATAGATACACGTGATTTTTAAAAATCCAAAAAGTAAAACACGATTTCTTAAAACCCAAAAAGAGAGCAAGTATAAAATGTTTTTCATACTCCTTGATAACATATGTTTTTCATACATTTTGAATTCCGATTATACGAATATGAATGCAACTATGCAGCTCCCAATGTAAGCTTATATAGTGTGTATAAGGCCTACATTTCAATACAATGATAGAAACAAAGATAAGATAACATGAAATCAAAAACTCAAAAACAAGAGACCTTAGAAAGAATGGCAGAAGTAAGGAAACCTAAAACCAAGACTGAATGTATGTATAGAGATGCCTTTATACATGGGATACAAAATGTGTACTAATGTCAACGGACTTGATCTAGTCCAACCTATGAGACCCACAATAAGGGCCAAAATGTGGTGGACATACAAACCTAAAATCCCATAACAGACCTGATACATACATAGTGCTCCTCTGTCTGCACCTTTAACTAACATCTTCAACATATCCAATCCTTCGTGCCTCTCCACCAAAAAAAAAGGGAGAGAAAGGGGGACAAGGATGGGAGGTGATGGTAGAGGGAAGAGGAAAAGAATACAAAAGAAGTTGCTATAAAGAGCTTATAACAAATGCATACAAAAGTAAAGCATGGACTTGTAACATTACAATGCATCCCATCATAGAGAAGGTATATTCCCATACCCAAACAAGGATATGCTTGACTTAATGCACTTTGTTCTTTGTTCTCTAATAGTTTCCCTCTACCTATAACATAATCAAAGCATTCTTACACATATATTACAAGAACCTGGTATGATATGCTTACCCATAAAAATTGATCTCTAATGACAGTGCTATTTACTCTCAAGTCCAGCTGCAATGCAAACCAAACAGAACATCTTAATAGCACTATTAAATTGTTACTGATAAGACAGCAGAATATAAACAAATTTGCACCTTTAGACAATGTACTTTCTCTCCTATGGTCATCTCAAGGCCTTCATAAGAACGGAATTCAGACACTTGTCCCTGCTTGCACATCAAATAGTTAAGCTTGAAGTTCTTTCTTTTCAACTGAACTACATAAATTGCATAAAACTTTTAGATAAAGTATGGTTATGCACCTGAATTGACTGCACAATATGTGGTAAAAATGAGGCAGGAAGATTCAAATCCTTCACTGTGCGCTTTGCAAAAGCTGTAACTTCATAGTCTGGATCTGCGAATAAAGTTCCAAAATATCAAATCCACACCTCATTCCCTCCTCCTTCCCCTCTCCCTCCCCATTAAGGTTTTTATTAACCCATTATTAAGTTAACCAACTCCAAAAGCACATTAATGCTGAATTATTAATTAAATGGTTTTTTTTTTGGTAGTAGGTCAAATGCACCCCCAATCCTCTATAAATAGGAGACTATGTGAGTGCATCCCCATCCCACTCTCATTATTCCAGCCAGCTATCATCAGCCTTCAGATCACCCACTGCTGTCTACACCCCTCCTCGCATGTATATTTCAGTTATTGGTGCTTCCCGAGCATAGTCACGGCTGTTCGTGCAATTCCTCAGCGAGGCAACCTGATCTGGAGCACTTCAAACGCATCTTCATTGGCAAATACACACCGACCAGCTGCACCACACCTATTTCCAGCCAAACATCATCTAAACAGCTAGACTTGTGTTTCCAGCGATTTGGGCTGACTCTCAGCTACCCCCTTTTTTCCAATATCATCAGAAACTGCCTATTGTGCTTCAAGATCCATTAAAAGTACAACACACTCTCAGAGCTACCATTGGTGTTTCTGACTCCTCTTCCATCTCACCTCATCCCTGGTCCACCCAAAACACACAAGTTTGAGGCCCATTGTATCATATCAGCAAACATGTTGATTGCTCATTCAATCATTCTTCACTCTGAGATCTCTTCACCTTGAGTTCTACTACTTCGATTGTGTTTGTCATACACTATGGAATTCTCTATCTGTGTTCTTTACACGGTATCAAAGTTGTGTACCGATACCTCAACCTTGATCTGAAAGCATGACATTGAAGAGAAGAAAAAATGCAAAAAGGGAAGACGTCTCATCCACTGATAGTCTCATCAAGACCTACCTTCTTCGTCACTAACACTTACTCCGTGGAGGCTCTAAGAGACTAGCAACCAGCTCCTGAAATGCAAATCCCTTCAGCCCAGGTAAGTGAGGATGCCGTGGAAGATCCTGAGGTTTTCTTTGTCTCAAACTTCTTATTGGTGCATGATGTTGTTAAAATCACAAATACCTTGGTTAATTGATTTGTCCTATGCTTTGTATGTTGGGATAAAGGCCCGGTTTAACTCCCGTGTCTAGTACACGCACATTGTACATGTGAATGCACCCTTACATGCCCTAAGTATAAATACATTTTATTCTTTGTGTACCAATACATTGTTGGCACACTCTAATCGAATCGTACTTTCACTTTGCTTACTCACTCTTCAGCCGTCACTCTCTCTCTCGCTCACTCCTGCTCCACCTCCATCTCTCTCAGCTGTGCCCTTCGCTCAACAACTGCTCAACAACTGGTATCAGAGCTTAAGGTTTTGTGCACGCTTCCCAACATCTTCCCAATCGAGAGACACAGCTAACAGGTGATACGCAGTCAACAAGTGAAGAAAACCAGCAGCCGAGCAGAAAACTGTTGGCGGCAGCCAGGCAAGACCAGTCTAGCTGCCTACGGGAACCAGCAGATAGGTCACAACCAGCGTGGAGGCCAGGTGGCACATGGAGACTAGGTGCGCAACTAGGCAGCAGGGTCCAACAGCAACGTGACACAGGCGCACGCAAGGGGGACCAAGGAGAAATCGACAGGTCCATCGGGCAAACGCATCGGTCAGGCGACGGGCAGGTGACGACTGACTAGCGAACAGAACCAGCGGCCGACATCAATCGCGTTAGTCATGCGACGGTCCACGACCCCCTGTCAATTTTCTAAAAATCAAAAATTTCCTTTAATTTTTCAATTACTTGCCTTGGCGGGAGTTCACACGCCGGAGGCACACATCTCAAATCTGTGAAGATTTGAGCCAAAAATTTGGGGCTTTTCCCAAATTTGACATCGTTTATGCCTGTTAGTGACTTTCGAGTCAAAAATTGCAGACATTGTGAGCAATGACCTCAATTAATTTGGGGATTTTGCCAAATTTGTCGGAATTTCACTCTTTTGAGTAAAATTTCTTGACATTGGATCTCATAAATTTGGGGCTTTTCATGTATTGGTAAAGTTTTGCTCAGCTGGGTCAGATTGGCTGACATTCGTGCAATTTTGTACTTGAAATTTTGGGGATTTGCGCAGAATTTGGTAAATTTCTGCATTTTGGCCCGTGTGGTGGCTGGTTCATGTACAAACAGCAGAGATTTACTTCTGGTTGAGAAAGAACAGCAATGTATTTTTCTGGTTCAGCTTGTGCTTCTGCAGATTAGTGCATTTACTCTTGTGTTCGTGATAAAATGGCTACAACTTCTTTCAGTTCAAACATCAAGAGTTTGATGGAGATCAAACAGTTTGATGGTCATGGCTTTGACCTTTTGAAAGACCGTATGTAGGGCATTTTGTTCCTAAAGGATTGTGAGGATGCTTTGCAAGAAGATAAAACCACACTAATGTCTGATGCAGATTGGGCCAGAGTTAATAAAAAGGTTGTGGCTTACATAAAGATGGGTGCCACCGATGACATTCTGACAGACATTAAGGGTTTAGATACAGGTTATGCAATATGCGAGAAGCTGAAAACTACTTATGAGATCACTGCACTTGTTAATCAGCTGCATTTAATGCGCAAGTTGGCGAATATGCAACTAGATGAGTCAAAGCCTGTAGCTGAGCACTTGAGTGCATTTACAAGGATTTTAAATCAGCTCAAATGTGGCAAAAACAATGCTACAATATCCTGTTACAAAAGAAGCAAGCAAAGCCGATCAAAACCAAAGGGGGCAGCAAATTTGGACTTTGATGATAAGTTGAGGGCGATCTTTTTTATCATGACATTGCATGACTCTCGGGAGACCTTGGTGGTTTCACTCAGCAATAACCCCAATCTCTCATATGATGGGGTGAGGGGTTCTATCTTGAATGAAGAAATTAGACGTATGTCTAGTGGAGAAGGCAACAACTCAGCTTATAATATAAGAGGCAGGGCTGAAAAGAAAAATGCAAATGCAAGGCACAAAAACAGGAGCAAGAGCAAAAGAAAGGAAAAGAGTGACGTTACTTGCTATCACTGTGGTCGGAAGGGCTACAAGAAACCTGATTGCAGGTATTACAAGAAGAAACAAGAGAGAAAGAAGAATGCAGGAGATAAAAAGAAGAATGAAGAAAAGACAAATGCATCGCAGACAACCAAAGGCAAAGAAAAGGCCCAAGTGGCCTCTAGTGTGGTCATAGAAGAGCTTTCAGATATAGAGGCAAATGTATTATGTGCAGTTGATTATAATGCCCTTGTATGTCACATGTAGGATATACAGATTACCAAGTCTGATGTGATTGATGCACTTTTGTCACTTGATGATGGTCATAGTTGCATTCGTACTACGTACGGACTAGTTCGTTCCGTACGGTACATATCCGTACCATTTTGTACCAAAAAAGAGGCTATTTTTGGCCTCTGAAGACTAGACCATACAATATCTTCCAACTCCTAAGCCTTATGTTTATTATCATAATTCCAAGTCTCTCTCTCTCACACACACACACACTCTCTCTCTCTCTCTCACACACACGATTGTAACAGTTAACTCATGGTCTCATAGGTCATTTTGGCCTTTTGTAGACGTTAATATATTGTTACATTAATGAATGTAACTTTTGGGGAAACAGGACGATAGATGACCGTCCAGGAGCCTTGGACGCTCGTAGGGGTTCGGGGGGCTTAGGAATGAAAGTAGAAACAAGGCAATTAGAAAGAGAGTTATTAATTAGTATAACTCCTAAGAAATCAATAGCTGGCAACATGCTAGGCACACACGGTTCCTGAATCCTCCTAAGTGTGGCTGGGTGGTAAGCAAAGGAATATCTCTCGTACAGTAAGTGGGAGCTTGCTATGCAAGAAGAGATTAAATCTCTATATGCAAATGATACTTGGGATCTTGTGTCTCTGCCCAAGGGAAGGAAGCCACTTCCAAATAAATGGGTGTACAAAGTAAAGACAGTTGATGGGAAACCCAAGTACAAAGCAAAGCTGGTTGCCAAAGGGTATGCACAAAAGGAAGGGATTGACTTCCAAGAGGTCTTCTCACCTGTTGTGAAGATGACCACTTTACGTATGCTTTTTGCTCTTACTACTGTATTGGACTTAGAGCTGTATCAAATGGATATAAAAACAACTTTCTTGCATGGTGACATTGATGAGGAAATCTACATGAAACAGCCCGAGGGCTTTGTAGTTCCTAGAAAAGAGTAGATGGTGTATAAGTTAAAATGCAGTATGTATGGGCTAAAGCAAGCACCATGGCAGTGGTACAAAAAGTTTAACACTTTTATGCTATCTCATGGGTTTACACGTAGCCATGCAAATCATTGCCTGTACATGAAAAAGGATACAGATGGCAACCCCATCATACTTGTTTTGTATATGGATGATATGTTACTAGCTGGAAAAAGGAAGACTAGCTTGGATGCTCTCAAAAATCAGTTGAAATCAACCTTCTCCATGAAAGATTTGGGCAATGCAGAGCATATTTTGGGCATGAGGATTCGTAGAGATAGAATGCAAAAATTGCCTGTGATGCAGACATGGTGGTGACTTAAGACACTCGTAGGTCCACCAGCGGGTATGTCTTCACAGTTGCTGATGGAGCTGTATCTTGGTGTTCCAGGTTGCAAAACATAGTTGCACTAAGTACCACTGAAGTTGAATACATATCAGCTACTGAAGGTTCTAAGAAAGCTATATGGTTGAGCAAAATTGCAAAAGATCTCGGCATGTCTATGGGTACTGAAGTTTTGGGATGTGATAGCCAGAGTTCTGTGTATTTGGCTAAGAGTGCCATGTATCATTCACACACAAAGCATATACATGTGCGATATTATTTCATCAGACTGATTTTGGAAGATGGTCAACTCACATTGACCAAGATCAAAACACAAGACAACCCTACAGATGTTCTCACTAAAAGTCTAAGCAAAGCTCAGCACGAGCATTGCATACGACTAGTGGAAGTTGGTTAGTTAGAGGTTCACATTGGACCTTTAAGTGGGAGGTTGTTGGGATAAAGGCCCGGTTTAACTCCCGTGTATAGTATACACACATTGTACATGTGAATGCACCCTTACGTGCCCCAAGTATAAATACATTTTATTCTTTGTGTACCAACACATTGTTTGTACCCTCTAATCAAATCGTACTTTCACTCTGCTCACTCACTCTTCAGCCGTCACACTCTCTCGCTCACTCCTGCTCGACCTCCATCTCTCTCAGCTATGCTCTTCGCTCAACAACTGCTCAACATTGTATGCATCAATAAAGGCAAAGTCTCCCTACACCCACTGCACTATGTGAATCCACCTTTAGTCACCAACCTTATCCACCTAGAAACCACTAGTAGAAAGGTACCTACCAAAACCACTAGCCTAAACCACTTGTGTGTAAGCCTATATAAAGGCACTCTTTCTTCTTGAATAAACAAGTCATTTTCATTGTACTACTTGCACTTTGCTTCTCTTGTACTTGTGTACTTTCTCTCCCTCTCATCTCTCTTTCAAACATTTTAACATGGTATATTGAGCAAAATAGAGATATGGATCCATGGATGACCATTGTACGGCCCAACAAGCTCCTAAAGAACAATGGCCACTGCTCTAAGTGGTGGAAGATCTGAAGTGAAGTGCTGCTACTCTGCTCCAATAATGGCTGCCCATGCTACTCTCCAACATCATGCCATTCTTGAGCTGGAATAACAGTTCTTGGTGTCTACAATCATGCTGTTTGTGGTTGTATCCTCTGACACAATGGACGAGCTGCCCCCTTCTCTGCACTGTTCATGCCATTCTTACTAACTGAGGGTTATGCCATCTGTCTGACTACAAGGCTGAACATCAGCTGCTCCAATATGGTGCCATTTGTGCTCCATTCACTGTGGCTAAAACAGTGAAGATCTACTAGCCCAGTTACGAGGTGTGGCGCTTGTCCTTGCCATTGATGCTGCCATGAATCCTGCAGGATCTGCACTTGAAATTACGCCAGCTACTTCCATGAGAAGCTGCCATCCACGCTGTTCAACTAATGTGGAGCTGTTGATTCTTGCCACAATTAGCTGCTAAAATTGCACCTGCTGAAGTCACACTGAAACTGGCGCCATTTGCTGCTGGTATAAGCTGAGTTATTGCTGCCAAATCCTGGCTGAAAATGGAATGAAGCTGCTGCTCTCTGTGTCAGAGTCACTACTGGACTTCATCCCCCTCAGCAGGATCTGCTGTCATGAACCATTAAGCCAGCTGCCACCTACTGTTGTAGTGAACTACTGTCAGATCACGCCCGCTGCTGCTGGTATCAGTCAACTGATTCTGCTGCTGCTGAATGTTCGTGCTATCACTGCAGTCCTGAGAATGAGCTTCATTTTATCTAGTCTGCCTCATACAATCAGATCTACCAATCTGCACAACTGAATACTGCTCTACTGCATTCACTGTGGTTATTGGTGTTAATGGTCTCCTGATTTGAAATATGGTATTCAGATCTGAGCATCAGTCAGCTCATCTCTCTGCTGTCCTGAGCTACAGTGAGATGTCCATATTCCTACTAAGATCCTGTGTTTCTAAACACAGCATTATGGCTTCTAATGGTGAAAATGGTTCCACCAAGTTTAGAGGTTATGCCTTTCATACTTGCAGGAATTGAACTTAAGGTTGAAGAAGACATTGCTATTGGTGTCTTGCTTAAATCCCTGCCTGAAGAGTATGACCATATGGTCACTACTCTTTATCAAGTTGCCCTCTCCTAGGCTCGTTGAAGTTGAAGCCTCTCTTCTAGAAGAAGAGAAAGGACTGAAGTTCAAACAAGAGATCAATGCAACTCGAAAGCATGAGGCCTTCTACACCAAAACCAAGTTCAAAGGGAAGAACAAGGTCAATCATAATGAGCTCATTGTGTGTAACTTTTGTTACAAAATCAGGCTGTCAGAGTGGAACAAGTTCATCACCAGCTACGAATGCGTACTCCAGAAGATGAGGATCCACAGGACGGCCTGGCAGATGAGGGAATCTGACCCCAGATGGGCCAAGAACTGCAAAACACAGCCTGGATGAAATATTAGGTGTCTACCGGAGATAGTGCCAATGCCAGGGAGGGCCCAAAGTGCAAAACACAGTCCCAGTCAGAGATTATGGTGTGAGAGTGCGCAACCGAAGAAAGAACTCACAAAGGAAGAGAGAGAGAGAGACACAATCTGCCAGAGAAGAAGATAAGAAACTTGCACTGAACAAGGAACAAATGCTAAGTATAGAAGGAGGACTGATTAGTCCCTGCACACTGCACACAGCCCACAGTGTAAGTGAGGGCACTGGATCAGGCTGATGATGACAGCAGCACCGGAGACGGAGGAAGATGACGGAGTCGAAGTGTGCACCTACCAGAAGGAAGGAAGATGACCTAATGATAATGAAGTGTGGAGAGGGGCAGGTTATAAATATCCAATAATCCCCAAATCTGGCCAACATGCCCCAAAAGGATGCCAAAAAGCTGGCTGACCAGCATTTAATCCTGGTTGTGCTAGTAAAAATGCCAGAAAAATACAAGTGGCACAGAAAAATCCCAAAAGGCAAGGACAATGTCCGACAAGCAAGGACAACCTGAGAAATGCAAAAACTGCACAAGCAAAGCACATTGGAACCCAAAAACCGGAGGAAATGCATAGAAATGCACATAGATGGCCACTCTAGAGTGAGTAGCCTCCCCCATCAAAACACATGACAGACCTATCAGGGCTCCAAAAGTCCTCGTCTGAGTCAAACTGAGGTTCACAGGCAAGAGATGACAAGGCATGACAAACATGACTACTAACACCCCCTCTCAGATCCTAGATGTGGCATAAGGCCAAGGAAGAAACGGATCCTCGGGTGGCAAGAGAAATGCCAATGTCGATGAAGTCTGTCAATGAAGAATGTTGATGAAGAAGCTCCTCACGATCCGTGGAAAACCCCTCTAAAACACTAGGGGCCAAGGAATCCACAACCGCATCACCAAGATCGTTCCCTAAAAGGGATCCCCCGGGTATGAGGGAACCACTGGAGGAGAGGGTGGGGGATGGGAAGGAACCTATGGAATAGATGGTGCACAAGCGGAAATGGGTGTAGGAATAGACAACTGCATCGAAGGACCTGGCATAAGAGAAGGGGAATGAAGCATGTAAAGCCCACTCTTCTATCGCAATGACAACCCCTACAATAGAATCCTCAAGACAAACGACCTACTCAATGGAGACAACTCAGGTACCAAGCCTAGTAAGGCCATAAACTAAGAGGAGTAAAAAGCCCAAGTATGGAACATAAAGAGCCTATGAAAGGGAGCTCGATGCACGGTTGGGAAACAAAGATAAAGTGCCAACACCACAAATAGACATCGAAACAATGTCACCAACAGTGACAGAACCCTCAAAAGGGCACAAATCCTGCAACAAATCACCTCGTGAAGTCATATGACTAGAAACTCCACTATCGACCAGCCAAGGCCTCTCAGAAGTCCAGGCAACCACTGAAGAAGGCTCCTCCAAGTCAACAATATAAAGGAACACTAACTCATGGGTAACCGCTAGAGTAGACGTAGAAGGCCCAAACGTTTTACCTCCATCATTCGCTCCCACATGAAGGTGAGGGTACTTCTTTCAACATTTCTCCTCTAGATGTGTCTCCTTCCCACAATATGGGCATTTAGGCTTCTCTAAGTCGGAGTCAGAGCCTAAAGAACTCTCCTGTCTTTTAGCCTTTGATTTCCCTTTCTTCTTCTTCTCCCCTCCGGAACCAGTAACAAAAGCTTTGGTGGAGGTGGATCCACTAGCTACCTCTTTGGCATACTCATCGTGCTCCAAAACAAGCAGGGCAAACTCCTCCCATAGAAGCTTCTCACGAGTCCTCGATGTAAGAGAGCTGGTGTAGAAGACATCAACCGGGAAGATAGCAACTAAGTCAAAAGAATCATGGCCATATCCTCTAAAGAGATCATCTTGCCAAGGGATGCAAGCTCATCCCTCATGTCCTCTAACCTTTTGATATGATCATTCATGGAAGGAGAATCATCAATAGCGAGCATCTCTAATTTCTTCTCAATCCAGTGGGCAAATGTCTTATGATAGTAAAAGAAAGCAAGCTTTGTCCACACTTCTGCTACTTTCTACAACATGTGCACATGTACTAGGACAGAATCTTCTAAGCTCATAAAGAGAAAAGATCGCGCTCTAGAGTTGAGCCAATCCCATAAGGCCACATGATCCTACACGACCAAAGCAAGTAGTTTGAACCATCAAGCTGGTCCTCTTTGGGTAAAGAAGGAAGTATGGGTATCTATATAAAGGGTGCCATGAATGGCATATAAAGACCAACGGAATGGGCCTTCTGTGAAGCATGTCAAGAATAACAGGTATGCTCTAATACCATGTCAAAATAAGCGACAATGCAAAGAGACAGTAGGGTTTGCGGGAGTAACACAAAGTGTGTGTGGCAAACACTAAGAGAGAAGAGACTCAAAAACACGAAAAACACGAGGAGGATGCACTCAATCATGCTATGAGAAGAAAAGCTGATACAGCGGAGCCGAAGCTCAAAAGATAACTGCACTATCCTGTCTAAATCAGACGGCAGCACTTGTGGGAAATCTACATAGTGAAGAGAGAGAAGCGTAGTCCTCCAAGCAATGGGCTATCAAAGTAATCACTGGAAGGTGAAAGACAACTGTCGAGGGAGTGGACCGCAATCCTCTGATGCCATCGGAGATGTGGAAGATGATCACTAGCTATCGAGGGAGCGAACCGCAATCCTCTAATGCCGAGGAGTAATCTAGTCAGCAAAATGCAAATCCCAGAGTGTTGAAGCTGTCAAACATGGGGAGAGCAGCCCAATTGTTGACGCCAAGTGGACAATGATGACGCCAGATGATGGAGGATGAGTTGGGCTGCAAAAACGTAGGTCCCAGCAGCCTCTATGATAGACGAGTGATGCCAAGTGATGGAGAAGTGATGCCAGGTGATGGAGGAGAACTCCACAATGAAAAGCACAAGTGAAGGTGGAGCCTGATAGAAAAGGGTGTTGACGCCAAGCAAATGATGGTGATGCCAAGTGGAAGATGCTCCAAACGCAAGGCCTGATGCCAGAACAAGGCGCCCAAAGCAGAAGAGGAAGGGTGAAGGCAACCACGAGTCACGAACCACAATGTCCTCCTAAAGGGGTGCAAGACCAGTGGAAGGGGTTGGGGAGAGAAGGGAAGTGGTGGTGGTGACCGAAGGTGTTTAACAATGACTGAAGAGAGAGAGAGGTGGTGAATGAATGAAGTGACTGTCTATTTATAGGCATAAGCTGTCTAAGGTGGCACACCACTATGTGGGCACCCACTAAAAAAGTGGCCAAAATGTGGACACCAACCTTTTTTGGGGTCGTCAATACGAAACCCTAAATGAAGTGTGAGAACTGAAAAAGTGGTTTCTCAACAAAAACATGGAGAGAACAAGGAGTAGAGGAATCTCGTACAAACGGGCTAGATGGCCTCCAATCATCGTATGAACTAGCACGAAAATCTCTCCGTCGCTCACAGAAAGGGACACAAACCTCATCCTTTGAGTCAACAAAGAACTAGTGATAAGACATATTCAATACCCTGTAAAAGAAACACCCACAAAAACTGCATTTGGATAAGACATGCCCTCGAACAATGGAAAGCAGCTACACGATCTCGAAAGATTCAATGTAGATAGTGTCAGAGTGAAGCAATGTGGAAGCAAATGACCAAGACAAAGAGTGAACAGAGAGAGAAGAGAGAGAGAGAGAAAGAGACAGTGAAACGCAGAAAAACTACGGTGAAGAATGCAGTATAAGGATGCAGAATTATACACGGGTGCAAAGAGAATATCTGCATATGTCTCCACCTCGAAGATCTCGGTCTCCGTCAGCCCCGAGGGCAATCTCCACGGTCTGCAACCCAAAATCTATGGGACACAACTAATTGAGACTGCTGGAGACAAAGCCTATAAATAGGCTGAAAAAAATGATCAGATAAATACAAGTCGGCTGCAATTAATGCAACCAACTACTACAGTTCGACTACAGGCCACATGGCACCTAGCCGACTACTTGCCACGTGGCGCCTGCCTGTCTGGGTGATGACTAGCTAATGTCAAAAGATGACGTACCAACAAGACAGTGGGTTGACGGGGAGGAATGCAGAGTGAACTCGGCAAACATGGAGAAGAGAAGAGAAGAGAGAAGAAACTCTGATGAATGGAATGATGAAGTTCTGAATCATGGAGTGAATGTGATATAAGGGACCAAGGGTGCCGTAGGACAAGGAAGATGATGAAAACAGCCATGAACCACAAACCGCAATGTCCTCTTAAAGGGGTGTGAGGGTAGTGGAGAGGCTAGAGAGAAGAGGTGATGAACTGAATGAATCAGCCGTGAGGAATGAATGAGAGAGTGGTCTATAAATAGGCACAGTCAGTCTAGGATGGCGCCCCTTTTTGGGGCTGCAAACCCTAAACGCAAAAACGCAAAAACGCAAACTGCGGGTGAAGGGTGAAGGGTTTCTCAACACCCCCTCTCAGGCCCAAAAAGGGGAACAAGAGAAGAGTGAGGTGGAGATGCAATGCTACATGCTGAAGAATACTCAGGCAGCAGGTGCCACTTGGACAGTGTCCCTTGGGGGGAAATTGTTCACTTGCCCAAGCGCCCTAGTACAAAGATGATGAAAACATGCAATGCATAGGAGGAATGTCGGACTTTGTGTGGTGCCGAGAAACATAAGGATATGCCGTACTCAATCTCGGGAGGTGGCTCCATGCTGGCCAAGGGACGAAGGCAAGAAGAAGAGGAGGAAGAAGATGTAGAGGATCTCGAAGATCCAAGATTTCCACCGAAAAGGAAACATGCAGAAAAGAACAGTAGACAAAGTGAACTAGAGAACCCAAAACTCAACCTCGGGAGAGAAGCCCACTAGCTCTATGTATCCATGCTGGAAGGAATATGAAGACCTTGTCACCAAGTTGCGGCTGAACCTCTGAGGTCCCGATCTAAGTGGTACCTGAAGATCCTAGGTATTAGTAGAAGAGATGATTGGTCGAAGACAGCCACCCCAAGAAAGTAGAGGATGGGTGAAGAACTTCATGTGGAGTAGGTTTCCTCTCTGAGATGGAAGATGAAGAGGTCCCCCATTGAAGTCGAAGAAGTAGATGCCCCCTCAGAGGGCAAACAAATAATATCCCCCTCAGAATCCCCCTCTGAAGTAGATAGGAAATCCAAAAACTCATGGATCACGGACTCCGAAATGTCTAATGACGAAGGAAGTACCGCTGGTCGTGCTGAAGAAGGTATCTGGGGTGCCGAAGAGCTCCCAGAGGTAGCCTCTCGAACCTGAGTAGTTGAGGATGGGGAAGGGTGGGGAAGGGTGGGGCTCAGAATGAGCAAGAGATGGGCAACAGTCGTTGGCTCTCAGTGAAGCAGATTGGGTAGCAGAAGAAGAGGAAGGAGTCGAGCAACCACCGTCTCTTGAAGGAGCGGACTGACAAGGAGACGATATAAAACAATCACTGTCTCTCGATGGAGCGGACTGCAGATCTGTAGGTCATGGAAGTCACTGTACTTGAAAATAAGTGGGAGAAGACTACCATTGGCATTGTGATGATCTCCAGGAGGTCGTAGCGCCAATCGATCCTCCATGTGCTCAAAAGGACTTAGTGCGCATCGGATGTGTCTTATTGCCTTGAGCATAGTACTCTGATAGCCGATGCAAAATGATCTCTGTGGCCCAGAAAGGAGAGGTGGCACAAGGAGTGCCTAGTGGAAGACGCATGTACTCGGGAGGGGTGGGAAGCAAAGGTCGAAGTCGGCAAGCATCGGTGGTGTATCCGGTGATGCCATAATAGGAGCACCCAATAGTCTGGTCATCTATTGGTAAAGAAGCCATGGATACTAGTGTGCCTTGCTGAAGAAGGAAGAGGTCAGCCACCATGAACCACGAACCGCAATGTCCACCTCAAGGGGTGTGAGGGCAGTGTGAAGCATGAACCGCGATGTTCACCTCAAGGAGTGGGAGGATAGTGGAAGGGCTAGAAGTGAGCTGCCAGTGGGAGGAGAATGTGACCAGCAGTAAGAGGTTGCAACCAATAGAAAAATGCAAGAAAGGAGAGAGAAATACTAAAAACGCGAGCAAGACAGCCTACAAGAGAGAAAAAGACTAAAAACGTAGGCAACAAGTAAGAGAAAGACTAAAAATGCAGGCAACAGGAGATTTATTCGTTTCTCCAAGAAAAGCTGGGATATTGGGGTTCTATGGCCGATCCGCAGCTCTATGTGCACACTTCTGAGGGTGGTCGTGTGTTGTTTATTTTGTATGTTGATGACTTGATTGTTATAGGTGACCATGCCTAGAAGGTCGCAGAGACGAAGGCAATCTTACATCAGAAGTTCGAGATGACGGATTTAGGAATTTGCCATTTCTTTTTGGGCCACGAGATTTATCAGACTTAGAGGGGGATTTTTATCTCTCAATAGAGACATGTCCAAGAGCTCTTGGTGACTTTTGAGATGGAGGATTGTCGGTTCATTTCTACTCCTATGGATCCGAATTGGAAGGCGACTTTCCACTCAGATTCTTCTTTGGCGGATGCTATCCACTACCATTAGCTGATTGGATCGTTGATTTGGTTCCTTAATACACGGGTTGATCTATGTTTTGCTGAAGGTCTCTTGGTTGGGTTCATAAGTGCACCTCAGCAAGTGCATTGGCAGGCTGCTCAGAGGATACTACGGTTTTTGAGGGGGACCTCTTACCTAGGGATTTGCTATCCAGTAGGTCCAGGTTCTTTTGATCTTGTTCTTGCAGGTTGGAGTGATTCGGATTGGGTTGGCGATGTGGACCATAGGCGGTCTACTACAGGCTATTGTTTTACCTTGGATGCTGGTGTTATGTCTTGGAGTAGCAAGAAGTAGCACATGGTAGCCCTATCTTCGACTAAGGCAGAGTATCGAGCCGCGTTTTCTACCACACATGAGATTGTGTGGCTTCGACGACAATTGTTGGAGGAGCTTGGTGATCCCAAGCTCGTCCTACTCTTTTGTGGTGCGACAATGAGAGTTGCATTGCCTTCGCATGGAATCCTGTATTCCATGCCCGGACGAAACACACAGAGATCCAGTACCACTTCATTAGGGAGAAGCTTTTGGATGAGACCATCGATGTGGAATACTGTAAGACTGAGGGCAATCTTGCAGATCTGTTTAGGAAGGCACTTCCCCATGCTCTACTTTGCCGACATTCAGATTCCTTCGCCTTATGCCTTGTCCATGATCCGAGAGGGGGCGTTAGTTGTTGAGAAACCCTTCACCCTTCATCCGCGTTTTTGCGTTTTTGCATTTTGCGTTTAGGGTTTGCAGCCCCAAAAAGGGGCGCCATCCTAGACTGACTGTGCCTATTTATAGGCCACTCTCTCATTCATTCCTCACGGTTGATTCATTCAGTTCGTCACCTCTTCTCTCTAGCCTCTCCACTACTCTCACACCCCTTCAAGAGGCCATTGCGGTTCGTGGTTTGTGGATGTCTTCATCATCTTCCTTGTCCTATGGCACCCTTGGTTCCTTGTATCACATTTACTCCATGATTCAGAACTTCATCATTCCACTCATCAGAGTTTCTTCTCTTCTCTCTTCTCTTCTCTTCTCCATGTTTGCCGAGTTCACTAACAAGGCGAGCCTTTATCCAAAGAGCCATCCATATGGTACTTGGTCTTGAAGACCTGTTTGACACCAATCACCTTCTTATGAGAGGGACGAGGCACAAGGTACCAAGTGCCATTCCACTCAATAGCCTCCAACTCAACTTCCATCGTTGTCTGCCAATGATCTAACTATAAAGCCTTCTTCATGGAGGTAAGCTCTCTATCTTGCATAACACGAGACATTAAACAGTAGTTAGAGTAAACAAGCTCCATATAATATGCCCAGTGCCTCAGTGACCTCCGCCATCCCCATCCTGCGGTTACCACTCCTCAAGAACCCCCTCGATCCTTGAATCTCAGAGCATGTCACAAGCCCAACAAGGAGGAGGCCGGATCTCGCCTCGGTGCTCTCCATCTACTGAAGTTTCTAGAAGGTCCACCAACAGCGTAGGAGCAATTGGTGAATCTAGTGGCTAGGAACTAGGCTCCTCGTCCGAAGAAGAGTCCTCAAGAGACACAGGCCCGAGAGAGGAACAGTCGTTGGGGCCTAGCTACCATCACGATCTCCAAGTACAAGGTGGTCCTCACTCCCCTCTAGGGCTAGAACCTCCACGGACCGAACATCACGGCTCATGTAGACATCCTGCTTAACAGGATTATACAATTGATAGCCTTGAGACTGCAAGCTAGAGCCCACAAACACCTATCTTTTGGAAGTTGCTTCAAATTTGTCACATAGTGCCTTCAAGATGTGAACATAGGCATCATACCCAAAAACCTTGAAATAAGAAACATCTGGCTTTGACCCAAAGTACATCTCACAAGGAGTCATACCAACAACAGCAGAAGTAGGGGAACGATTAAGGATATGAACTGCAGTAGCCACAACCTCAGCCCATAGACACTGAGGTGTTTGACAATACTCCATCATGGTACAGGCCATCTTAATCACACTACGATTCTTCCGCTCCAAGATGCCATTCTCCTGAGGGGTGTTTGTATTGGCAAACTTCTGGTAAATACTATGATCTGTACAAAAACGAGCAAACTCATTAGAAACAAATTCTATGTCCTTATCTGATCATAAGGACTTCAACTTCCGCCTCGATTGATTCACCTCAAAAAGCAACCAATCCTTAAAGTTGGAGAAAGCCTCCGACTTCAGCTTCAAGAAATAGGCCCATATCATCATGTTGTAATCATCCACAATTAGCATGAAATACTAGCCCCCTCTAAGGGACTCTGTCCTCATCGGTCCACAAAGATCGATAGAAACAAGCTTTAAGGGTGCTGAAGACCACCTCGAAGCCTTGTTGGGAACAACATCACGAGTCTACTTCACACAGATGCAAGATACACAAGGCTGCTAGCTTACCACAATATCCGGCAAACCTTGAATAAACTAATCCTTAGCTTACCACAATATCCAGCAAACCTTGAACAAACTAATCCTTAGATGCCTTTCGAAGATAATCATAATTGAGGTAGCCAAACCGAGCATGCAAAGAAGAAGAGAAGTCAAGGCAGAAGAATACCACAACCTATAGACTCCATTCTCCTCGTAACTTGAAGAAAGAACCTGTCTCAATCCTCAATCAAGAATCCAAAAAGAATCCTCATCAAATTCAACCAAAAGGCCAAGGGCACAAATCTTGTGCACCAAGAGAAGATGATACCCCAAAGCCAACACATAAAGTACCTTGGATGCATGGGCACCACCACGTCCATTTGAAATAAGATACATGTTGCCCCATCCCTAAATAGTAATAGACGAACTATCACCGATGAGAATTTGACTATGAGAAGGCTACAAATGAGTAACACCTACTGAAGAAGTAGTCATGTGCCAGGAGGCACCACTGTCAACAATCCACTCCCGAGTGAATGGAGCGCTCTGAAATCCTTTGAAGATTTCTCATTCTTCTCCTTCTCCTTCTTCTCCTTGTCGAAGCAATCCTTCTTCCAATGACCTATTTTACCACAAATGTGACAAGTAGACTCCTTGTCTTTGTCCTTCTTAGATTTGTCCTCCTTCTTCTTTTGGTCCTTCCCCTTCTTCTTTAGGTCCTTCCCCTTCTTCTGAGAGAATTGACCAACCAAAGCCTCACATTTCGAAGCATTGGTTCCTTTCAGTTGCTCCTCTTGGTCCAAGATCATAGGAACCAACTCTTCCCACCGAAGAGTCTCAAACCGCCCTCAAGCAATCAAGGTGGAATAAAAACCACTGAAGCGAGGCAGAAACTGTCAAAGGAGAGTTATCGCCATGTCTTCAGAAGTGATCACATTTCTTGCATTTTGAACTTACATCTGAAGAAAACCACTGAAGCGAGGCGGTAACTGTGAAAGGAGAGTTATCGCCATGTCTTCAGAAGTGATCACCCTTCCTGCGTTTTAAACTTGCATCTGAAGCTGCCTTAGCTTGTTGATATGCTTCCGCATGGATGATGACTTGTTGACACTCATGGTCCGCATCTGCACTTCCAAAGAGACTTGTTTCATGACGGTCATCCGATTATACATCTGATCCAACTCCATCATATCTCCCGAGCCACCGTCAAATGCTCTATATAAGAGAGAATAACTGTAGTACATGAAAGAAATAAAAACGAGTGAATGTGAGAATTGAGTTTATCCCAATGTGTCTGAGCCTTTGCCAACTCCACCTTCTCATTGGAAGAAAGTCGGAACTCATCACACGAAGAAGGACGATGGATAGCCTCCGTAACAAGCTCCGCCAAATCATAGGACTCCATTATGGCAAGCATCATGACCTGCCAGATATGGTAGTTCTCACCATCTAGCTTTTGATCTGAAGGAAGAGCCGATAGGACGATAGGCACCTTCTTGTCCATGATCACCTGAAATTCTGTCTCGGCCTCAGAAGACATCTTCACCTACAATGCCTTAACCAACACAAAGAGCAGTCCCCTCTGATTGTGAAAATACAGCCTCCTAGGGCTATGGTTTGCTCGTCCCGCTCCTTCAATCACCAAATGCGATGAAAATGTAAAATCTGCACTTGAAGGCCCAAAACGCAGCCTTCTTCCTTCTCTAATGGCAAAAAAAAAAACAACAGTAGCTTCAACAAATCTTCTCTTTTCTCACATACCCACGCTCACCTCAGCCTTACTCTGATGTGCAGCCCAACTGCTCGCACTTGAACGCTGAAAACGCAGCCTTGTGTCGCCTTGAAATCTCCTCTTTAGATAGGTCTACCCTAGGTCAGTCCTTCAGTGCTCTGATACCATGTCAGAGTGAGGCAATGCAGAAGCAAATGACCAAGACAAAGAGTGAACAAAGAGACAAGAGAGAGAGAGAAAGAGAGTGAAACGCAGAAAATCTACAGTGAAGAATGTTGTATAAGGATGCAGAATTATACACGGGTGCAGAGCGAATAGCTGCATATGTCTCCACCTCGAAGATCTCGGTCTCTGTCATCCCCGAGGGCAATCTCCACGGTTTGCAGCCTGAAATCTATGGAACACAACTAACTGAGACTGCTTGAGACAAAGCCTATAAATAGACTGAAAATAATGATCAGAAAAATACAGGTCGGCTGCAATTAAGAAAGCTAACTGCTGTAGTCCGACTACAGGCCACATGGCACCTGGCCGACAGTCTGCCACGTGGCACCTACCTCTCCAGGTGATGACTAGCTAATAGATAGTTTGTCTAGAAAAAAATAGATGTCCCTTGCAACCACAGAAGTGTCAGAAGTGGTGCAGCAATGGAAGCGTAAAGAATATGCTGAAATAAAAGCTGAAACACAAGACAGAAGAAAGAAAGAATGAATGAACACAGTAGACAGATGAGAACTCAGATGTATGCTCGGGAAATGGAATCCATATCGAACACGAGACAGCAGCATACAACGGTGAGTCACTGGCTGCGTGGGCTCCTCAGCACCGGCTCCTCTCTCCCAGAAGGATCTCCACTGATGGCTGAAGCACCGAAGACTGTGGAGGAGGAGCCCTATAAATAGCCACAAAAGTGGGGAGCATAAAATGCAGGTCGGCCAGCATTTAATGCTGGTCGGCCAGCAATAAATGCTAAAAATACATCATAAATGGCCACAAAAATGTGCCATAAAATACTGCATAAAATGCTACATAAAATGCCCAGCCTCTGCACACAGACTCACACCATGAGCTGACTAATATCTGCTAACACCCTCTCTCAGATCATGTGTGATCGAATACAATGAAATAGTACAATGATGGAGAATCATAAACTACACAACAAAGAAACACCAGAAGGACCATGGATGTCCAAGCGGTGAGTGGCCAGCCCACCACCAAGATGCCTCGGAGAGTATCTGATGTCGATGTCGATCGTACCAACAACACCGGAAAATAGAGAAGACTCATAGCAGCTCTCTGTGTAATGTCACCTATGTCACTCAGGACATACAAAGCCAATCTGCCAAACATGTCTCTGAACATGTGACCATGGAGTTCCTGCCTTTGGCCAAACCACCAAAGTGTCCCCTCATGTGAGCTCCAGACGAAAGCCTCTCGCTCTCTGTCAAGAAGAACAGCTCATCATGAACCCAGAAATCAACTCCAGTCTCTAGGATTTCACTGCCAGATACCGTCGATGCGTCAAGGACGTCCCTCTCTGGAACTTGTGCACCTGTATCAAAATATAGATGAGGCACTGCAGCCCCACCAACACCCGCTCACACTCCCTCTCTGGCACAAGAGAGTCGTGAGGGATGGCCGCATCACCACCACTAGAAAGCAGCCGAGGAAGGGGCCACCAAGCCCTTCCCGCGATCCGAAGAAGAGGATCCCTTCCGCGCCTTGGACTTCTCCTTGGTCGGAGGATCCGAGTCGGAGTCTGATGAAGGAGAGGACTCATCGGTAGAGTCAGCATCCCGCTTCGTCTTCTGCTCCTTCTTCCTGGAAGCCGCTAACTTCTTGCAGTCCTTCCGCAAATGTCCCTTCTTGCCACAGTGGTAACACTGGGCCTTCGACTTCTTCTTCCCGTCACCCCTCTCTAAAGCTACATAAGCCTCACCTCCATAATGTGCCGGAAGCCGCCCCTGTAATCTCAAGGATGCCTCATGCTCAAGAAGCATCGAGGTCATATGTGTAAAACTGACAGGAGTCGATGATGTCTGCGCCCGCAAAGCAATGGCCACTCCATCAAACTCCGGGGGGAGCTTGTAGAGGACCGTCCCGACAAGATGCACCTCGGGAAGAGCAGATTGCATGTGCCGAAGCTGGTCCTGTACCTGCGTAACACGAAGAAGAAAAGACTGAATAGTATCTTTCGGCTCAAACTTCATCTGCTGGAGCTGGCCATAAAGTGTGACGGCCCGCATGGTGGAAGGTGCCTCGTACATCTGCTGCAACTTCTGCCATACTTCAGGAGATGTCCTACAAGAGGTAACCGCCGGTAAGACCGCTTTAGAAATACACCGAAGCAACGCCGAGTAAGCACGGGCATCGTCCGAGTCCCATGTGAGCACCGCTTCCTCATGATTGTCCTCATCAAAGTCTTCAGGAAGAGGAAAAGGACGGAGAGGTCGAGCAAGAGCTCCACAGACGATGTACCATAGCCGCTTCTGCACAAACCAAGCTTTCATGACAGCACTCCATATGAGATAATCAGGTCCATGTAACTTATCTTCACTTGAGGTGCACGGAGGGGCCATCTGGAGGAGGTAGAAAAGAGAAGTAGAAGAAAAGAAGGTCGTTTGGAGAGTGAGCACAGCCAAAACGCAACCAAAAACACCAAAAATAGTGAGTTCACATGCAATATAACCCAAAGGCTGACCAAAATAAGCCAAAAGCTGCTGCACAAAGTGAAAAAATCAGGTTAAAACTGCCAAAAACAGCAAAAACGGCCTGAATAATCAAAAAAACAGGCAAAAATAATGCTGTAAACAGCAAAACACAGGCTGCAAACTGAAGAAACAGGGGCTAAAGACTGTTGCCAGCAGTTTGATGAAGGAAACACGGGCAGCAAAGAGTGGAACAGCAGTAAACACAAATCTGTCCAGAAAAACGCAAAAAGCAAATGCTGAAACACTGTCGCCAGCAGCAAATCAGCAGTCGCCAGCAGGAAGGACAGCAGTCGCCAACAGGAAGAACAGCTGGCTGATCAGCAAGAAGGGTGTAATTCCTGAAATCAACAAGAAAACACAGCACAAATAGGTTGCAGCCTGAAATCTGATACCATGTCAGAAGTGGTGCAGCAATGGAAGCGTAAAGAATATGCTGAAATAAATGCTGAAACACAAGACAGAAGAAAGAAAGAAAGAATGAACACAGTAGACAGATGAGAACTCAGATGTATGCTCGGGAAATGGAATCCATATCGAACACGAGACAGCAGCATACAACGGTGAGTCACTGGCTGCGTGGGCTCCTCAGCACCGACTCCTCTCTCCCAGAAGGATCTCCACTGATGGCTGAAGCACCGAAGACTGTGGAGGAGGAGCCCTATAAATAGCCACAAAAGTGGGGAGCATAAAATGCAGGTCGGCCAGCATTTAATGCTGGTCGACCAGCAATAAATGCTAAAAATACATCATAAATGGCCACAAAAATGTGCCATAAAATACTGCATAAAATGCTACATAAAATGCCCAGCCTCTGCACACAGACTCACACCATGAGCTGACTAATATCTGCTAACAAGAAGTGCAGCCACCTCCAAA
Organism: Lygodium microphyllum; assembly: GCF_053477565.2. Lineage (NCBI taxonomy): Eukaryota > Viridiplantae > Streptophyta > Polypodiopsida > Schizaeales > Lygodiaceae > Lygodium > Lygodium microphyllum. Next base: position 117,847,534 of record NC_141164.1, on the reverse strand, counting down.
AGATGACGATCGGCACAACAGAAGCTGACGTGGAAGCAATAAATGCTGCTGACTAGGTAGGAAAAGGGTCACCTAGCTGAAAACATAGGTGTTGACCACCCAAATGATGATGCCGCCTCCTCCTCAAACGGCTGCGTTTGCAGCAAACGCAAGGACTGTTGGCTGCGTTTGATTGCTGGATATGCTCCTCTGCAACAAATCTGCTTTCTATGCTCTCACTTAGGTGATGATACCGTGTGAGTGCGCAACAGGAGGAACTCGAACATAGAGGAAGAGAGAGAGACAATCAGCAAGAGAAGAAGAAAAGAAACTTGCATTGAACAAGAAATAAATATTGAATACAAAAAGGAGAACTAATCAATCCTTGCGCACAGCCCACAGCATCCGTCACCATGAGGACATGAAATTTTGAGATGCTTTAATCTTATTAATAACATTTGATTAAGTTATTAATCAAATGTGCAAGGTGATTTAGCACATGTGATGCACATGGCAGTTATTTCATGTTAACAAGCCAAGGACCCCGAGAATGTAGTGACTGTCAAAGGCAAAAGTTGTGATAAGTTATGCCAACCGGGCTTTGGGGGTCAATTAGTGTAAGTTTTGACCCTAGGATAGTTATTTGGCCAATAAGTGTCAATGGTCACACTAGGGACTAGCATTAATTAATTAATTAATGCTAGTCTGAGGGTCAACAAAGATTGGGGACCACTCCGGATTACAAATGGCCTAGCCAATTTAATTATGGATGGGCACATTTAATTTTGGGTAGGGTCAAAAGGGTTGGAATTAATTTTCAAGATTATGAATTCTAAAAATTAATTAAATAGCTAGATAATGTTGAAAAATGGATTTAGAAGGCTGCCACTGTTAGCAGTCATGTTTGTCATGCCTTGTCATCTCCTGCATGTGAGCCTCAGTCTGAGTCAGATGAGGACTTTAGGAGCTCTGACTTGTCTATCACTTGTTTTGACGAAGGAGGTAGCTCATTCTAGAGCACTCAGTTTATTGCATTTCAGTGCATTTTCTCCTCCAATCGGGATTTTATGTGCATTTCCCGGGGCAGTTTCTGCATTCTTCAGCCTGCCTCACCTGCCGGACATTGTCCACCCTTTCCGGGACTTTTCTGAGCATTCCTGGCATTTTTACCAGCATTAAATGCTGGTCGGACATATTTATGGCCTCAAATTTCAGGTCGGCCAGTTTTTGGGTTTTTTGGCTATTTATAGCCATTTCCCACTTGGCAGTCAGTTGTATTATCATCTTCCCTCCTTCTTTGGCAGGTGCACACTCCGACTCCGTCATCTTCCTCCGTCTTCAGTGCTGCCGTCATCATCAGCCTGATCTGGTGCCCTCACTGACGCTTCGGGCTGCGTGCAGGGACTGATCAGTCCATTTCAGTGTATTCAGCATTCATTACAGTCAGTGCAGATTTTCTTCCTTCATTTTCTGCTGTCTCTCTCTCCTCCTCTGTGTTTCTGTTCTTCCGTTGCGCACTCTCACATGGTATCATCGCCTGATTGAGAGCACGGAGGACCTAACCTTGTGGAGAGATACCTCACCCCTCTTCTGCTGTTGTCGCCTCATCTCCAACTGCCCAGGCGGCCCCTCCAGGTGGCCATTCTTCTTGCATTTGCTGCAGACGACTACTCCCGAGGCTGCCACGTCATCAAACGACCCCTCCTGCTTGCGTTTACCATCAGGCGGCCTCTCCTTCAGCTGGGCAACACATCATCGGGCTGCGTTTTCCAGATCTAGTGGTCGTTTCCACTCCTGGCGGCTCATCTCCTGCTGACGACCCACTCCCAGGCTGCGTTTTGGTACTGGCGGCTTCTGTTCTGGTGATCTTCATCAGATACCCTTGCGTTTTACAGCTCCAGGTGTTTGTAGGCTATCACAGCCTGTGTTTTGGTGGTTGGTGACCAGGCTGCTAGTCCTACTTCGGCTTCGGCACAGTTTTCTTTGGTGTTTTGGTATTTTGCAGATTGGAAGATGTCTTTTCATCAGTTTACGGGCTTTGATGACTCAAATGACGAGCTTTTGTCTCGACACTCATCTGAACGGAGGCGTGATTTCTATCACGAGGATCGTCGTCCGGAGTCTATTCCTCTTTCCCGTCCCCCTTCTATTCATGTATCTCGGCGATCCCCTTCCAGTGGGCCGAAGATGCAGCCTTTGGTACCCCCTGTACAGGTACCCGTACTTCCTCAGCTACCCAAAGAGGACCGGTTGGATGGCTCCAACTTTTCTCTATGGTCCTGCAAGGTGGAGTGTATCTTGGACTCCTTCGATCTTTGGGAGCTTGTTTCTGTTCCTATTCCCCGGCCTAAGGTGGATCCCGCAGATGGGACATCTATGGATCGTGCAGCCTTATGGGATGGCTTAATTCTAGAGCCAGATCTTTCCTCTTTCTGAGTTTGCAGGATTCTGTCCTTGTTCATGTTCACAGGTTGAAGACTGCAACAGACATGTGGAGAAAGCTCGCGTCTCTCTATCAACAGAAGACGTTTGCCCACCGGATATCTCTTGAAAAGAAGTTGCGGATGCTCGCTATTGATGATAGTCCTTCCATGAAGGACCACATCAACAGATTACAGGATATGAGGGATGAGCTTGCATCCCTCGGTCGGACGATATCTTCTGAAGACATGGCTATGATTCTTTTGACTCAGCTGCCATCGCCTCGGTTTGATGTCTTCTACACCAACCTTCTTACATCGAGGACCCGTGAGAAGCTTCTATGGGAGAGCTATCCCCGCTTGTCTTGGAGCATGACGAGCGACTCAGAGAGGTCACTGCTAGTGGATCCGACTCCACTAGAGCCTTTGTTGCAGGTTCGGAAGGACAGAAGACGAAGAAGAAGAAGTCAAAGGCTAAGAAGAAGGACAGTTCTTCAGGCTCTAACTCAAATTCAGAGAGACCAAAGTGCCCACACTGTGGGAAAGGGACATATCCAGAGGAGAAATGTTGGAAGAAGTACCCTCACCTTCGTCCGGGAGCGAAGGGTGGATCTACATCGGAGCCTTCTTCTACCTCTACACCTGCTGTTACCCATGAGTCAGTGTTCCTTCATATCCATGCTTTGGAGGAGGATCCTTCTTCCGTGGCTGCAGTGTCTTCTGCGCAGCCTTGGTTAGTGGACAGTGGTGCTTCGAGTCGTATGACTCCCCGAGGTGATTTGTTACAGGATCTCCGTCCATCAAAGGGTTCAGTCACTGTTGGTGACATTTTATCGGTGCCTATTAGTGGTGTTGGCACATTGCCTTTGTTTACCGACAGACCTTCGAGCTCCTTTTCACAGGCCCTACATGTTCCGGATTTGGGCCTTCCCCTCCTCTCAGTTTATGGCCTTACGAGGCTTGGCACACGAGTGATCTTCACCGAGCATGCCGTTGTTATTGAGGATTCTCTTACAGGAGCTGTCTTATCTACAGGTTGGCAGGAGAGCGGGCTTTACAGGCTCCATTCCCCTTCTTTGATGCAGGGTCCTCCGAGGCAGTCTATTGCTACACCCGTTCCCGCTTGTGCACCTTCTATTCCACAGGTTCCTTCCCATCCCCCACCTTCTCCTTCGGTGGTTCCCTCGTACCCCCCATCCCTTTCAGAGGGGGACGATCTCGGTGATGCGGCTGTGGATTCCCTAGCCCCTAGTGTTTTAGAGGGGGATTCCCAAAATCGTGAGGAGCTCCTTCAGCAGCAGTCTACATCGACGGACTTCATCGACCTTGGCATTCCTCTTGCCACCCCAGGATCCGTTTCTCCCTCGGCCTTCCGCCACATCCAGGATCTGAGAGGGGGTGTTAGCAGTCATGTTTGTCATGCCTTGTCATCTCCTGCCTGTGAGCCTCAGTCTGAGTCAGATGAGGACTTTAGGAGCTCTGACTTGTCTATCACTTGTTTTGACGAGGAGGTAGCTCATTCTAGATCACTCAGTTTATTGCATTTCAGTTCATTTTCTCCTCCAGTCGGGATTTTATGTGCATTTCCCGGGGCAGTTTCTGCATTCTTCAGCCTGCCTCACCTGCCGGACATTGTCCACCCTTTCCGGGATTTTTCTGAGCATTCCTGGCATTTTTACCAACATTAAATGCTGGTCGGACATATTTATGGCCTCAAATTTCAGGTCGGCCAGTTTTTGGGTTTTTTGGCTATTTATAGCCATTTCCCACTTGGCAGTCAGTTGTATTATCATCTTCCCTCCTTCTTTGGCAGGTGCACACTCCGACTCCGTCATCTTCCTCCGTCTTCGGTGCTGCCGTCATCATCAGCCTGATCTGGTGCCCTCACTGACGCTTCGGGCTGCGTGCAAGGACTGATCAGTCCATTTCAGTGTATTCAGCATTCATTACAGTCAGTGCACATTTTCTTCCTTCATTTTCTGCTGTCTCTCTCTTCTCCTCTGTGTTCGTGTTCTTCTTTCGTTGCGCACTCTCACAGCCACTTGGTAAAAATGCCCATGCAAACTGAGAAAACGTTTTTGGAGGCTGGATCTCAGCCATTCACTTAGTTTACAACTTGACAAAGAGAGAGAGAGAGAGAGAGAGAAAGAAAGAAAGAAAGTTATATTAACGTCTTCTAAAGACCAAAACTGGCCTATAAGACAAACTGTGAGACAACTGATGAGGTCCAGCTATCCAAAATAAAAGTGCTGAATGAAAAGCTAAAAACTGGAAACTGAAAATACGGTACTGTGAGTGTGATAAGTGTCGTGTATGTGTATGTGCGTATGTAGCTCTGGTACTCCAGATAATGGCTACAAAAGGGGAACAAATGTCGGCTGTGATAGGGGAACAACTGTCGGCTGTGATAAAGTGGTGCGATGTGTATATGTAACAGATGCAGGGAGATATACTATCCTGGGATGTAGTAGCAGTCGTCGAAGTCGCTAATAGCAGGTGATCCCTCCTGGATGCAGGATGTGGTACATCGGCGGTGGAGAAAGAGCAAACTGGAGGTCTGAGATCCAGTGTATCGAGTGTCGTCGGATCTCAGTCTGCTGTCGATGTAGATCAAGAATCCTCCGGATCTCCTGTCGGTGTGGCTGTGGGATCCAAAACCCACGGATCCTCGTGCGGCGTCGGGTACGCTGGTCCTCAGCCTGCTGTAGTGTGAGCCCGGAGGTCTGGCTGGAGGCTGGTACAGTAGCTCTCACTCTATCTGTCTGAAAAAACTGTGTAATAGTCGTCTGGGTGGGCCCCTCTCTGACTGGGACCCGCTGTGTGCTCTGCTCTCTGATGTGCCATGCCTCTCCCAGAAAACGGCCAAATGATCTCTGATCCATATCAGTCATACATCCCTGAAGTGAGCTGCTCAATGTGTATCTAGATCTCAACTCTGAGTATGCCAGGCATCTGAGAACAAAATGCTCCTCACTCTCCACCTCTGATCTGCAAAGGGGGCATATCCTCTCCTCCCGTGGGATGCCACTGGCTCTGCCACTCTCAATCATAAGCTGATGTGATGATACCCTGAGCTGTCCAATAAGAACTCTCAATCGATGTGGCATATAGATCTGCATATATCTCGGAATCTCTATGAATCCCTGCTCTGATATGCTCAAGAACTGTGTATAATAATGTGCCATCTTCGATGGCAGTGGCTGTGCAGGGCTGACCCATGTCCTCTGTATATAAATATGCCATATCTCCTGTCTGATGACTGTTCCTCTCAGAGAGAGAGAGGGTGTAAGTGGGAGCCTGAGTATCATATAGAAGAGGTGGGAGTCTATCAATGTCCAGCCCATGTCTGTCAAACCAAGCTCTAGTCTGTGCATACCATGATGTGGTATCCCCCGCTCGAGCCATCTCCTGAGATGCCATATATGCTCTGTATGCAATGCGATCTCTGTCCATATCCTGAAATCTGTGTAGGAAGCAGACTGTCTGAAATAGTGTCTCTACTAGCATGGGCGGTGTGGCAAGCTCTGCTCGCACAATGTCATGTGGGACTGAGGCCTTGCTGCGAATCAATCTAGATATCATAATCACCTGAGGTCTCTCCATCAATGTCCATACATAATCGGCAAGGCCTGGCCCCCATACAGCTGCTCCATACATCAGTGCTGGAGTGACTAGAGTATCAAAGAGCCACCCCTTGGTGCGGGGCTCCTGGAAATGTGTCTGATGACACTGTCGCTCCATAAGAGCCAATGCTGAGTATCCTCTAGTGAGGCGGTCACGAGCTGCCTGTGTCATCGAGAAAATCCCTGAAGCTGCTGTAAAGGTGACTCCCAAATATACATATGATCCAGTGACCTCAATACTCCCTCCTACTGCCATGAAAATACTCTGTCTGCGTATTTGAGCTGATGTATGGAATATAAGAACCTTGGTTTTACCAAGGTTCACTGTCATGCCTCTCTGTATGCAAAAATCATCCAATGCTAATAAATGCTGCTGTAATCCCTGAGCTGAATCTGAGACCAACACAATGTCATCTGCATATAGTAAGATATGAACTGTGGCTCCACTGAGGTCTATACCTCCACCGGCTCGTTGTTGAATAAACTCTGCTATCTCATCAATGTATAGCCCAAATAGAGTCGGTGAGAGTGGGCATCCTTGTTTCACACCAATGGTGCTCACAAGGGGATCTGATATACCTCCCGGACATCTGACTCTGCCAGTAACCCGCTCATATAGTGCATAAATAACCCACATCATGTCATCATCCACATCATGCTCACAAGAGAGAGAGAAAGAGAGAGAGAGAGACGTGCTAGTAAAAATGCCAAAAAAATACAAGTGGCACAGAAAAAATCTTGAAAGGCATGGACAATGTCTGACAAGCAAGGACAGCCCAAGAAATGCAAAAACTGCACAAGAAAAGCACATTGGAACTTAACAACCGAAGGAGATACATAGAAATGCACATAGATGGCCACTCTAGAATGAGTAGCCTCCCCTATCAAAACACGACAGACCTATTAGAGCTCCAAAAGTCCCCGTCTAACTCGGACTAAGGCTCACAAGCAAGAGATGACAAGACATGACTATTAACAAATGGCGTCTGGTGAAGGAGATGGTCACCTAATCATGAAACACCCAAATACAACCTGTAGAGTCAAACACAAATGTCTAGATGCATGAAAAGCTAACACCAACAAGAAGGAGATAGTCACCAACTAAAGAGAGCCAATTGCCAAGTGATGGAAGTTGACGCCTAGTAGAGAGAGAGCGCTGCAACCCAAAACGCAGCTTGCAAGGTGTAGAAAACAAGGCATCTCATGCAGGGGAAGATGGAGACCACAAACGATAATGTCCTCCGAGTGGAGTGTGAGAAACAATGGATAGATGAAAGAGAGTGACAAAACATCGGAAGGAATGAATGAGTGGGATCGTGAATGGGTGGAGTCCGTGCCATATTCATAAGCACAAGACTGTCTGGAGTGTCAGCCACTAAAGTCTCTTGGGTGGTGCCCCAAATCTCTTAGGAGGTGCCAAGAAAGCCTTTTTAGGGCTGTAAATGGAAACCAAAAGAGAAATGAAGGGAAAAATGTACTGAATGACTTTGTTTCTCAACACCCCCTCTCAAGCCCAAACGCAAGCGAAAAAGAAGAGTGCGAGAGAGAAGATCAACCTGGGGATCCCAATGTTCCACCTGTAAGGTAACATGTACTAAAGGACAATAGACATGATAAGCTGATAGAACCCGAAACTCAACCTCAAGAGAGAAGCCACAAGCTCCGTTACTCCATGATGAAAGGTATATGTAGGCCTAGAAACCAAGCCATGGTTGAAACATCCAAAGGCCCAAACTAGGAAGAACTTGTAGATCCTGGGTGTGAATGGTAAAAAGAGGATGAGCAAATAAATGAGGAAATGGTGAATGAAATGGGTGATGTGGCACAAAGATGTCAACCACCCCAACAAGGTAAACGATTGTCACGACGAGGTGGGTGAAGAAACATAGGATAAGAAAGGACCCCCTCTAAAGCCGAAGGAATGGGATCCCCCTAGCAAGAGAAAAGAGGAGCCCCCTCAAAATCCCCCACTGAATTCCCCTCAAAGGGAGATAGGGAATCAAGAAACTAATGGATCATGACCTCTGAAACATCTAAAGACAAAGGAAACGCCACCGGTAGTGCCATAGAAGGTACCTGGGGCTGCACCAGAACAAAGGTTGGGTAGCTCCCAAAGGTGGCCTCTCCAACCTGAGTAGAAGAGGGGGTGGAGAGAGGGATATCACACAGAATCTCCCCGATGCCCACGTCAGAGTCAGTGTCCGTGAAGGAAGACAAGGGAGGTGAGAAAATGGATAGCTCCTAGGGAGCTAGGGGTGGACAACAATCACTGTCTCTGTGGAGTGGACTCCAGCACCGAAGGAGGAGTCAAATAGTTTCTTCTCTTGAAGGAGCGGACTAATGAGAAGACAATATCCAACAATCACTGTCTCTTAGTGAAGTGGATTGCAAACCCGTAGGCCAGGACCATGGAAGCCATTGGACCTAAAAATAGGTGGGTGAAACCTCAACAGTGCATTGCGGCGTTCTCCAAGAGGTTGTGGCGCCTAATGCTCCTCCTTTTGTCCATAAGGACTTAGTGCGCATCGGATGCATCTTATGCCTGGAGCGTAATACTTTGATAGCTATTGCAAAACAATGATATCTATGGTCTAAAAGGGAGATGTGGAACAAGAAGTGTTAGGTGGTTGATGTATATACTTTGGTGTGGGAAGCAAAGGTCGAAGTTGACAATCTTCACTGGTATGACCATTCTCACCGCAGTAGGAGCACCTGTTGGAGTGTCCATCACAAGAAGCCCTATCAAAGAGTGGCAACCTCAAAAAGGGAGGGGGGGAGAGAAGAGAAGATAAGAATAAGTCCTGATGATACAATGAAAATGGGAGGGGAATCAAAAGATGTTGCCACTCTAGCAACTTGTCTTTGCCTTCTCCAACGTGGAGGATCTTCTTGGCTCTCTAAGCACCCCTGGCTCTAATACCAAGTCAAAATATAACTGCTGTGAAAGCAAACCAGAGAGACAGTAAGGTTTATGGGGAGAAACACAAAGTGTGTACGGCAAACACAGAGAAAGAAGAGAAACTCGAGAAACACAAAAGAAGATGATGATGAATGATGAATCACTGAATCATGCTAAGTGAATCAAGCTAACACAGCAGAGCCACCAAATCATGCTAAGTGAATCAAAGCTAATACAACGGAGACAAAACCCTGAAGATAACTGCACAGTTATGTCTGAATCAGGCAGCGACACCTATATCAAATCTGCACAATGAAGGGAGCGAAATGCAATCCTCCAACAATAGGATATCGAAGGTAAATGTTGAAGGTGAAGGATAACTATTGAGGGACTTGAACGCAGTCCTCTCAAACCGTCAGAGTGGAAGAAGATGATCATCAACTATGAACACATACTACAGAAGATCAAGATCAACAAGACAGCTTGCCAAATGAGGGAATCCCCCGGATCGGCCAAGAATTGCAAAACGCATCCTGGAAGAAATATCAAGTGCCTGCCAAAGATAGTGCCAATGCCAAGGAGGGCCCAAAGTGCAAAACATGGCAAGTATGATGGCGCCTGGTGGAGAAGATGGTCGCCTGATGATGAAGCACCCAAAGGCAACCTGCAAAGTCAAACACAAATGTCTGGATGCGTGAAAAGCAAACACCGGCAGGAAGGAGACAATCACTTGCTAAAGAGAGCTAGTTGCCAAATGATGGAAGTTGACGCTTGGTAGAGAGAGAGTGTCTACAGCCCAAAATGCAGCCTGCAAGGTGTAGAAGACAGGGTACCTAGTGCAAGGAAAGATGGAGACTATGAACTGCAATGTCCTCCGAATGGGGTGTGAGCAACAATGGAGAGATGGAAGAGAGTGATAGAACATTGAAAGAAATGAATGAGTGGGATGATGAATGGGTGGAGCTAGTGCCATATTTATATGCACAAACTGTCTCAAGTGTCACCCATTGAAGTCTCTCAAGTGACACCCTGACTCTATCAAGAGGCATCCAAAAAGCCTTTTTGGGACTGTAAATGGAAACCAAAATAGGAATGAAGCAAGGATAAATGTGTTGAATGACTTGGTTTCTCAACAATTTTGGCATATCATCGATGAAAAGCTTCATACCTACGATAGCTTCAACCCCATCACCAATATTTCTCTCCTTTCATCCACCTTTAAAAAGCATCAAGTCCCAACCTATTGACCCTCCTGCATCATTCGAAGATCATCCTCAAGATGTTTGTGCTCCCTATTTGGCTATCATCGTGTTCTCGACGAGTAATGTTGCTCGACAACATATTTCCACTCCAACGCCCTCTACAACTTTAATGTGGGGCTTTGATTTGCATCAAAGCTCAACTAGTCAAATTCAAATGCAATGAGATATTATACCAAAACCTATTCAAGTGTAGCATCAAACAACTATCAAATTGCTCAAAGTGTTTGTAGAAATTACTACCAATTTGGATGTGTCCAACATTTCCAAAATTCTTTCTCAAAACATATATCTACTACTTATTGTGATACATTATATTGATGATGTCTACTTCTTGTTGAGATACATTATATTGAAGATGCAGTTTTCTTTAACGACATTTTTGGCCCTCCATTCACATTTTTCAAGATGATGATCATAAGGCTACAATGGATACTCTTCGCAATAGATCAACAAATTTGCAAGCTTTCGGAACAGCACATGATCATGCTAGGCAGCTAGTTTCATTTGGTTTATATATCGCTACATCTCAGTTCAAACATATCATGCATCATCATGGATCTCAAAGTTCATGCAATATGGAAGATCATGCAAATGCTTTAGCCACCTTGATCGACGAGTAAAAGATATAGCTCTACATCAAGCCCCTTTGGAGATGGATGGATGTCAAGAAAAGAGTCAAGAAGTCTAGGTCCTTCTGACGACCAAAGTCCAAGATCCAGCTATACCCAAAGTGGTGCATGTGTGGCTAAGCCTCAAGTGGTGCATGCATGTCTGCTTAGCCTCCCGATGCTCAATAAGAATCCACATTTGAGATGATGCCAATTTTCGGGCACAAATAAGTACCTTAATCATTCAATTGTAACGTACACTCCCCCCATATAAGGCATTGGAGTTGTTTCAAGTCAAATCATGTCAGAAAAAAACTTCAGTCAATCATTTAGTCCACTCAAGTCCTAAATAAAAAATGTCCCCCGAGGTGTAAGGGTATGACCTGATGGTCCCATGCATGTGTGAAGCTACCTTATTGCTGTAACCAACTGTCAATAATACAAGGAGGTGGTTGCATGAGACAAGACGCATTCATCGTTCCTCCATCTTGACCTCGGAAATAAAGAAGAGGTTTCAATACAAAATTGTTAATGCGATCTGCTCCTTGTGATCTGGCTAGTTTACTAGCTACTGGTGTACAGAACAGAATCGAAAGAGAAGCTTACATGTGAGGTACGAAACAGCTGGTTGTGAACTAGCGAGCCGTGCACAGGGGAAACCCTCTCTCTCTCTCTCTCTCTCTCTCTCTCTCTCTCTCTCTCTCTCGTTTGCCACATACCTTCGGCATTCCACGTGAAAGAGTCCTTGTATCTTTGCCCTTCCAATTCAACATCGACGCGTATTGGGATGAGGTTCTCCGATGTTGGCCTGCGAGAGGCCACCATTATCGTGTTAGCTCAGCACCCCCATGGGTTGAAAATATTCGTTCGTTGGTAGCTGCTGCAAGAAAATTTCTCGTATACTCACTCACATTCGAAACTTAACGTTCCACTTCGACGATCCTCCATGGCCTCCTTTCATGTGCCGCTGGTTTCACACAATCATGAACAAAGATGGGCTTAAATGGTTCGGAGAGAGGGGAATTAACGATTATAACGATGAAGACTATCCGCCCGGTGCAGAAGATGATGAGAGGTTTTATGTGGAGAGAGAGAGAGAGAGAGAGAGAGACCGAGAGAGGCTTATGATGGTTCTCATCTCCGTGATAGTCTTTAAAGGCAAAAATAGACGAGGTGATGCACTCACATTAGGGTTTTTTTTTAAGGGTTGGAGGAGGAGGGGAGGGAGAGGAAGTTTGCAATGTCATCTTGTTACCATAAGGACCTCTCACTCTCTCGCACTCTCAACTCACACACTCTTGCTCATGTTTGCAACTCACCAAAGGGATGAGATGGAGAAGAAGGGAAAAGGATGCAAGTAGCTTCTCATTGCCATGTCCCTCACTCCACACACACACACACACTTTCACACTCCCTCTTCTTCACTCTCACTCAAGACAATAGAATAGCAAGAAGGTAAAGTTTGTGCGCACACGAATAGCTTGTTTTGTTATTTTTCATCTCTTTTATACATAATATTCTAGGGAGTATGCCCATCTCCCTTGGGCATCCAACCCCTTTTCGTGACTATATGATTGGATTTACCTCCTATTGCATGCACCTAGATCTTAGTCTTAATTCCAAAAATTGGTTAACAGATGTTCTACCCACATGGCATTGCTAGATTAGATACAATTTGCATGAAAGGGAGCCTAGCTCTCAATGAAACATCCAATTGAATTTTATAAGAATTATTTTCTTCTAAAAATTTATGGGCCATTTCTCTTGTAGTTAACATTATGCCCCCTTCCCCCCCCCACCCCCACGCCCCCATAGATGAGTGCTAGTGCTATGGCACTCATGCCAAGGCTAACTTGTTGCCATTGTGAGAAGCACAAGGATGACTAATGAGAAGTCCTAGTCAAGGAGGGATTTTAGGTTGATGCTGAAGAGCCAAGGAAGAGGCTTAGAATGGCAATGTTGAAGGATTTGATACTTTGACATGATTCCTCTGAATATGGCATGTGTTCCAAATTCATAATCATGGTCTTTTTTGCCCTTGTAAGCTTGTTGATTTGCATCTTCATTCCTCCCAGCTACGTCATAAGCTTATAGAGAGTTGTCAAATCACAGGACTATGATTCCTTTGCTAATTTTTCCTTCTGGTGCGCAGATCGGTCGCAGTATGCTCACGTAGTGAATCCCGGAAGGTCCCCAAGAACAATGAACTCTACCTTTTTGCACAAATTACAATGTAAAAAGCATGAACGACAAGAGCAAGAGACCAATTGGGTTCAATCTCCCCCCATGCCTTGTGTGAGCGCTTCACAAAGCATGTATTTTATGTATATTTCCATCTTCATGCTCAATAATAGCCCAATTTACAAAAATATGACAAGCTTTTAGCTTTTGAGTTTGCTTTTACAAAAATAGGAAATAAAGCTAATGGACGGTGCCCATAGAGTCTGGCACGCCCAACACAATGTCCCAAATAGAAATAACATATCCGTGTGCATAGGCGCATACAAAATAATAATAAATAATCGATGCCTCAATAGACATGACAAAATATAGGCGTTGCGCCTATCAAAATATAATCCATAGGTCGAATACTCGCTAGACTCCAATGCTTTCCTCCGCCACTGCTGCTATCTCTACACATCAACTGAAGTATTCACAATCGTTAGTAAAATAATACAATTAAACCGACAAAAGTGAATACCTAGCAGTCTTCAGCTACATAAATAAATCAACTGGTTAGAAATAAATCCTAACCTTAATTTATTACGAGTGCGCACTCTAAACTCATAAACGTTTATTAATTTAATATGTATTTTGCGGAATCGCCCGCTATGGAATCACCCATGTACACACTAAATTAATGAAACGCCCGAAAAGGACAGGCGTCCCCATCAACTTCTCGCACAAAGAATCCTCTTTGTGTATGAGCCCCGGTCATCAAAGTTTACGGAATCCACCGTAAAACCTCACGGAATCCACCATGGCACGGAATCCACCGTGGAATATGCCTCCTTGCATCATACCCCCGGGGTGGGATAGCAATTGGCCTCAATTGCTATTAGCTCAATGTGGAGCTAACAGAGTGGGGAAAGCATTTAAGTCTCTAGCGTGCATCCATTGTGCTTCCTCTACATGATGGTTCTTAAATTTAACTAGATATCTAGAATACCTTCGGCCAGTTCTAGTGGTCATAAAGTCAGTGTCTATGATAGCTTCTAGTTCAAGTATTTCAGTCTCTTCCTCTAATAAAGGTGGGTTTTCATAAACAGGGTGGACAGGTAATTGGCCTCTAAATGGTCTCAATAAACTAATGTGAAATGTATTGTGAATTTTCCAATGAGATGGTAATTCTAACTTGAATGCATTATCATTAATTTTATGAATGATTCTAAATGGTCCATAAAATCTAGGAGCTAATTTGACAACTGGATGTCTATCTATACTTTGCAGTCTACGTTTTTCTATTCTCAACCAAACATAATCATCAACTTTGAAATTCATAGCTTGTCTTTTCTTGTTGGCTTATTTAGTATATGATTGCTGGGCTTTAGCAATCATATCTTTAACTTCATCAAATATACTGTTATGCATACTAGCAATATCATCAGCACTCTGAATTCTATTTGACAAAGATGCAACAGGTGTAGATAATCTATATCCATAAATGACTTCAAACGGTGCTTTCTTTGTAGATGTGTGCGGTGTATTGTTATATGCAAACTGTAATAAATGCAAATGAGTGTCCCATGTCTAAGGTTTAGAGATAGTATAAGCACGTAAAATATCTAGAATGGTGCTGTTTGTGGCTTCTGTTTGTCCATTAGTTTCTGGATGAAATGCAGATGAGAAATCAATCTTTGTGCCTAGATTAGCAAACAGTGTAATCCAAAAATTGTTACAAAATCTAGAATCACGATCTGAAATGATAACTTTTGGCAATCCATGGTTAGTAAAAACAGTTTTCAAAAATAACTGTGCTGCTTGTGATGCTGTTAAAGTTTTCTTACATGGAATGAAATATGCTTGTTTACTAAATCTATCTACAACTGTCCAAATCATATCATGGTTAGATTTAGTATTTGGTAAACCAGTAATGAAATCCATAGAAATTTGTTTCCAAGGTTTAGATGGAATAGACAAAGGCATAAGTAATCCATACTGTTTACCATGATGTCTCTTAACTCTTTGACAAATCAACCATTCAGAAACGAAGTTAGATACATCTACATCCATATGCAGCCAATAAAAATCTTCAGTTAACATACGTAATGTAGATATGATACCTCTATGACCTTGATATGGGGGACAATGAATTTCATTCAAAACAAAAGATCGGAATGGAATAGTAACACACAGTCTCTTTTCATAAAACATAAATCCATCATTATATGGCAATGAATCAACAGGAACGAAATTATTTTGAACTAATTTATTCCAATCAGAATGAAAAGTAATATCTTGGTGATATGTATCTTTCATAGCAATCAAAGAATCAAAAGATATGACAGAAATATTATGAATTGCAGGTCTTCTACTCAATGCATCAGCTACTACATTTTCTTTTCCAGGTTGGTATTGAATGATAGGATGAAAACTTTGAATGAAGGAAGCCCATTTGATATGTCGGTCAGAAATTTGGGGTTGACTAAGTAAATGTCTAATACTTTACTGATCTGTCTTTATCATAAATTCTGAACCCATTAAGTAGTGTTTCCACTGTCTTAATGCTTGTACAACTGCTAATAGTTCTTTATCATATGTGGAATATTTTAGCTCAGAGGGTTTCAGCTTACAACTAGAATATGCTATAGGATGATTGTCTTGCATAAGTACGGCTCCTATTCCTAATCCACTAGCATCGGTCACTACTAGAAAGAATGGTCTATTAAAGTCAGGTAACTGTAGAACAGGGGCATTGGTTAATGCATGTTTCAGTAAGTCAAAGGATTTCTGTTGATTTTCAGTCCATTGATAAATAATTCCTTTCTTCAGAAGTTTGGTTAATGGTAAAGCAAGTAATGAAAAATTACGTACAAACTTCCTATAGAAACTAGCAAGACCAAGGAATGAGCGTAACTCATGCACATTTTTAGGAACAGGCCAATTCAATATTGCATCAATTTTCTTAGGATCAACTTTAATTCCATCAGATGATACAATATGACCTAAATACTCAATTTCTGTCTTAAAGAATTCACTCTTTTCAGGATTTGCATACAGTTGATTTTCTTTCAATAACTGAAAAACTAATGATAAATGCTCATAATGTTCTTTCTCATTTTGACTAAACACCAAAATATCATCAAAGAAAACAATTACACAATACTGATATTTCAAAAAGATACGGTTCATCATTCTACTAAAGGTAGCAGGTGCATTAGTCAATCCGAATGGCATGACTAAAAATTCATAATGATCAAACTGTGTTCTGAATGCAGTCTTAAATATGTCAGATTTATCTAGCCTCACCTGATGATAACCAGACTTAAGGTCAATTTTACTAAATATAGAAGATCCTTGCAGTTTGTCCATAAGGTCATCAACTCTAGGAATAGGGTACCTATTCTTTACAGTGATCTTATTTAAAGCTCGGTAGTCAATACACATACGATAGGTATTATTCTTTTTCTTGACTAACAATACAGGTGCACCGAATGGAGAACTGCTAGGTCAAATCAAACCTCTATTTAGTAATTCCTCAACTTTTTGCTCTATCTGGTTGTGCCTATATGGTGCTTTGCAAGGTGGTTGTGTGCCAGGGATCAAATCTATCTTATGGTCTTCTGGACGTGAAGGAGGTAAACCGGGTGGTAGGTCTTCTGCAAAACAGTCCTTAAAATATGCAAGAAATTCCTTATGCCTAGGGTGCATATGATTTTCCTTTACTTGCAATTCATTCACCCAAATGAGATAGGATTTACTACTCTTGCGTAATGCACGTTTAGCTTGAGTATGCGAAAGCAGTGGAAAAACATTAGATGCATGCATACCATATAATGTAATAGATTTTCCTTGAAAATTAATATTCATTGTGTGTGTGGAATAATCTATATCTGGGTTATGCTGGTGTCGCCAAGGCATTCCTAAAATAATGTCACTCGACTGTAATGGAACAACTAAGAAATTTCTTCTTTCAGTGTATGAACCAATTTGAATCTCTAAATCTTGCACTTCCTGTGTACCATTATACCTAGTGCCTAAAAATGCAGCTTTTATGCGATAATGCGTATGTACAGTCTGTAATTTCAATTCCTTTACCAATTTTGCTGAAATAAAATCATGAGTACTACCGTCATCATGCAAAATAGTCTTTTCCTTTCCATGCACCAAACATTTCATAGTCAATAATGAATGTGGAGTAGGCATACCTGGTAAAGTATCGGAAGTAGTAGTAGTGTCGTCCTCATCTTCAGTGAAATCAGGCATATCCTCATGTTCGTCTTCGTCCATGGCTCCAAGATAGTTGATATGAGCTGGTGGCTTCTTTGAATGACAATTTGCTGCGAGATGTCCAGTCTGGTGGCATTTATAGCATACTATTGGCTTGGCTTTGGTTACATTATTTGCAATGGCGGGAAGTCTAGGTACATTTGGATTTGCTTGTGGAATAGGCTTAGGATTTGGATTCACATTGGATGGTAATGCAGGTAGTTTAGCCCAATTCTTGCGGAAAGATGATGAAGAGAAATGACCTGGATTAAATCTTCTAAAATTGGAATTGAATTGTTTAGATCCATAATTACCATTGGCTTGGAATTGCTGTGGTCGTCTGTCTCTACCTCGTAGCTTATCTTCAGTGTCGTGAGCTAGTGAAATGGCGTCTTCAAGGGTAGCAGGCTTGAACATGTTAACTTCAGCGTAGTGATGTCCAAGAAGTCCAGACATATACTTCCGCTTATGTGTCGTCTCTGGTACGTCTTCAAGCATGCGTAGCTGTAGAAGTGCATTCCAAAAACGCTCTGTATACTGTGGTATAGGCTCACGATCCCGTTGCTGGAGTAGATCCCATTGCTTGATAGCCTTCTCATGAAATTGCGGTGGAAGAAAATTCTACATGAACTTCTTCTTGAAATCTTCCCAAGTAGCAGGACATTCTATACTCTTGCATACTACAGTCCACCAAAGTGATGCTCTATCTACCAAATGATTAGTAACACACTTGATTTTATCTTTTTCTGGATAAGTTTCCTCATGAAAATAGTCATCAAACTGACTAATGAATGATAAAACAGTCTTTCCTTCTCGTATGCCATTGAAAATGCGAAATTTGAAACTTCATTTACTTATCTTTGATTCCTTGCGAATGGTTTGAGCTTCAAGAGTGGCGTCGATGGTACATCGAATCAAATCTTCAGCTTGAGGTTCTTCTGTGTCGGTAGACGCTCTTTGTAATTTTCCCAATTGCGCTTGCAATGCTTGCCTAGCCTTTCATTCTTCTTCCAATTGCATCATGATTAAGTCCAGCTTTTGCCCCATCGTAGGCTCAGGTAGGTCGTCTTCAGCCATAAGATCATCCATATGTGGTTCCGTCATCCTGTAAAACTCAAAAGACCTTTCTCACTCAAAATCAGGTTAGCGGGATGAGCGTAGCTCAAATTCGGGGTTACAAGGCTATGTGTTTTTGGGTATTTCTTTCTCAATCTTCAGAAAATCTGCGATTTTTCCTTCTTCGTATGCCGAAAATGCTTCAGCGAACCTGCGTATGGGTAGAATACCTTCCAACGAACAACTTTGCAGTTCGGAGTTTCTGCGCAGGAACAACCCTTCTAGGAGTTTTAAGTACAAGTCAGTTCTGACTCCAGTTGACTAGTCTGACTTGCAGAGTTGCAGACTTAGGTGACTTGCAGAGTTGCAGACTTGCAGAACTTAGCCGACTTAGTGAACTTGCAGAACTTGATCACAGATGACTTGCAGAACTTGTTCTTTAAAGCGCGGGACCTGGAGTTGCTGACTTGCAGAGTTAAGCTTAGTGTGATTAAGCTTAATTGATTAAGCTTTGGAGAAGGAAGCTTATGGTAAGAAAAAACGTCGAATCCGTAGGGGGGAGGGGCCGTTTTTTTTCCGCCACGCGGAAAAATCGGACTACTCTTACACCTCGATGACAATTTTTGAAGCTTATGAAGCTTCCTTAAGCTTTTAAGCTTTAATACTAAGCTTTTGAAGAAATTAGATATGGAGGTTATAAGCTTATCTCTCTCTGTTTGACGACTTGATGATGGAGATGAATGCGTGGTCCTCCGCCTGTACAGCCTGGTCCTTCGCGATCTGATAACAGAAACAGGGGTTCTTGGTCGCTAGAAGTCTGCCTGTATCGTCGGTTCGCGACAAGATTGACCATAGAGTCCGATCGTTCCAGGAGCTCCGCCTTCGCACGAGATGGGTAGCGATTGGAAGCTCTTGATCTCAGCTCCGCTCTGATACCATTGGTGCGCAGATCGGTCGCAGTATGCTCACGTAGTGAATCCCGGAAGGCCCCCAAGAACAATGAACTCTACCTTTTTGCACAAATTACAATGTAAAAAGCATGAACAACAAGAGCAAGAGACCAATTGGGTTCAATCTCCCCCCATGCCTTGTGTGAGCGCTTCACAAAGCATGTATTTTATGTATATTTCTATCTTCATGCTCAATAATAGCCCAATTTACAAAAATATGACAAGCTTTTAGCTTTTGAGTTTGCTTTTACAAAAATAGGAAATAAAGCTAATGGACGGTGCCCATAGAGTCTGGCACGCCCAACACAATGTCCCAAATAGAAATAACATATTCGTGCGCATAGGCGAATACAAAATAATAATAAATAATCGATGCCTCAATAGACGACAAAATATAGGTGTGGCGCCTATCAAAATATAATCCATAGGTCGGATACTCGCTAGACTCCAATGCTTTCCTCCGCCACTGCTGCTATCTCTACACATCAACTGAAGTATTCACAATCGTTAGTAAAATAATACAATTAAACCGACAAAAGTGAATACCTAGCAGTCTTCAGCTACATAAATAAATCAACTGGTTAGAAATAAATCCTAACCTTAATTTATTACGAGTGCGCACTCTAAACTCATAAACGTTTATTAATTTAATATGTATTTTGCAGAATCACCCGCTATGGAATCACCCATGTACACACTAAATTAATGAAACGCCCGAAAAGGACAGGCGTCCCCATCAACTTCTCGCATAAAGAATCCTCTTTGTGTATGAGCCCCGGTCATCAAAGTTTACGGAATCCACAGTAAACGGAATCCACCGTGGCACGGAATCCACCGTGGAATATGCCTCCTGGCATCACCTTCCCCTTGAAGAGTTCTCATTTTTCTACTAGAATCTGAACATGCTACAATGAGATGGACTTGTTCTTCTTGCGTAATACTTCTTCAGTGGAGGCCCTAATTGCTCTTTTGTGCTCTTTCAATCCAAGATTCTAGCTTCTTCCACTCCTTCTTTGATCTCTTTTTAGCAGCTCTAATGATCATGTGCCACTCTTCTATCTCCTTCTTATCATATTCCTTTGATGATAATGAGCTTAGCTCAATTTTCTCACATTGCTTCTTCCTCTACTTATCTAATCGGGATTGAGATTTTTAGCTTCTTCTATTTGCCTCTTCTCTTTTTATTTGGTAATGTATTCTCCAATGTGCTCCTTAGTTTGATCCTTTAGTGGTTGACCTTTCTTATAGAGGGATACACATATTTAAGACTATGACATGAGTCTGTATGCTGCCATAATTGACAATACTATTGTGTGGCTTTGTGTAGTTTAAGTTTTATAACACAAGTCTGTGTGCTACCATAGTTGACAATGTTGTTGTGTGCCTCTATGCAGTTTAACTTCTATGTTGCATCCTTCAAGAGAATCTTGTGTGCCTTTGTCAAAGATTCTATCATGCATTCCAACCAAAGGGCGTTTAGGTCCCATTTCACTATGTTTCCTATTATAATGTCCTTTAATAGCCATTTTGAGACTCTAGTTGGGATGGTGGTGGCCCTATTATAGGTAAAGAGCTGGTGGAATACATGTGTTGTGTTGAGCCACAATCAGGACTTTGGATGGACTTCTATTCTTTTAGAAATTGCAACTCACTTCGGCAACAATCCCTCACCTTGTCTCTTAATACTCCGCTCTAACTAACTCATGCATCCCTCTCTCTATCCCAAGAAAGCATGACCACAAGACTAGTGTCGAGTTGTAGTAAACTCACCAACTTACCTTATTGCATTATAGTCCAAAAGTTTGAAGACTCAAAGTTGGTTTCACAACCATGATCAACATGATCCAATGCCATTGCTCCTTCACATCCACCAACAAGCACACCAACAAGTCGAGAAGCTAATAGAGAAGAAGAGAAAATCAAGAAGACGTCGAAGAGCTTACCTTCTCTCTCTCTCTCTCTCTCTCTCTCTCTCTCTCTCTCTCTCTCTCTCTCTCTCTCTCTCTCTCTCTCTCTCTCTCTCTCTCTCTCTCTCTCTCTCTCTCTCTCTCTCTCTCTCTCTCAACAATAGATGCAAGATGATAGAATAGAAGAAGAGAATATAAAGCTTATAGTTGCACTAATAAAGCTTCCGCAGCATTGATGCACCAAAATGGTAATTTACAACTGAGACCTCCAACCCTTATATAGACACAAATCAGGGTTAGGGTTAGGTTACCTTTCTAGGACGGCACACCATTTTAGTATTAGGGTTAGGTTGCCTTTCTAGGATGATGCACTGTTTTAGGGTTAGGGTTTGCGCCCCTTTTGCATTTTAGGATTTCCACCAGAGTGAACTAGGGTTTAGGCCCTCTTTTGGGCACCCTACCCACTTTGTGGGATCTAGGCAGGTCAATCCTCATAGCATGCTTGTACATTAGTCTAAATAGACCAAGCCTAGACTAATCTAATATTAATTTGTGGATTCGATGGGTTGAGTCACCCTATCTTGTGGTCACCAAAGAGTGGATTTTTGAAACTGATTTAAAGCGGAAAAAGACCCCATGAGGTGTAAAAGAGCAAATTTTCATGGAAAATGAAACAATTGTAGATGAAGGAGCTAGAGTTTTCCTAAATGCATTTCTCCGTTCATCAATCGAAGGTCATTTGACCTCCCATTTAATCCCTACAAGATTTGGTATTATGAAGCAACTACTAGGTCCGAGAGTCGAAAAGTGCAGGACAAAGGCCAGATTGATAGATTTTAGTGCCACAAAGCCAGCCATCTAGTCCATTTGCAATTTCTATCTCATTTGGCCCTCCGTCTAAGATGAAACCACTTTCCAATAGTATAAGCATACATGTGCGCAACCCATACAACACTTACAGGTGCGACAAATACAATAGCGGGTGATAAATTCAATGTGAACGGGAGTGAGCTCGGCTCTCGCAAAATAATGATAATCTGATGTCCATGAGTACACAAATAATACACTAAAGCACTCCACAAATAATAATCTGCCATCAAAACTCCTAGTCGAGTGCCAGCCCCATAGCACTCACATCAAAGGCAAACGTGGAATGCTGGAAGAATAGTCCATGAAAAAACTTCTTTTACATGAACTATTTGTGTGATACTATTGTGGATTGAAAGTGCATCATGCTTATCATAGTTCTTTGGTTGTATGTGCATTAAAGAAAGAAAGGGACGTGATCAAAACTCAAAACACATAATGCAAGAATTAAATACGTGACCATTGTTTCATTGTTTGGTTGGTTGTTGCTTGTTGCCCACTGGGACATTTCCACACATGCACGTAAGCACTTCTACACATACACTTACTTCCATGCTCGCACTTCCACACATGCACATAGCACTTCCATACCTGCACTTCCACACTCGCACTTCTGCTCTAGGACACTTCCACACACACAATTATGCACTAGGCCACTTATGCACTAGGGTACTTCCACACTCGCACTTACATGCATGCACTTTCGCACTAGGGCACTTCCACACACGCAATTCCATACTAGGGCACTTCCACACTTGCATCACCTACCACTTACATACCCAAGGCCACACACACGTACTTCCACACACTTGCCACAATCCTATGCTTGCTTGTGTTTTGAGGAAAAGGAAAGCATGATTTTATACAACTCTTTTTTATTGGAAATCCAATTCTCTTTATGTGAAGTGAGATCTTTTATCTTAAAATCCATCATTGGAAGGAACTTCACAAGTCCGAATCAAAGGTCACACTCCAAGGCCTAGACTCCAAGCCCAAATTGACTTTGTTGTATGAATTTCTGAAGTGGCAAGGTAATCCCCTCTCCTCCCCGATGGCAGAACCCTTGTTCCACATGATTTCTTTCTTTGGCTGCCCAATTGAGTTGGTAGTGATCAAGGGACTCACTTTTTGAATGAGGTCATCAAGCATCTACTCTCTACCTTTCTAATTACCCATTGTGGGAGAACCTTCAAGCACAATTTCTAATGATGTTTTGCAATGTTAATGCAGAATATGCACGATTGATAGTTACGGGCAAAATAGTTGATGTATCCAATAAGCCACCTACTTCTATGGCGAACCCTATGGCTGCACACCTATTGTTCCCATTGTTAGGGAACATGTATTAGATAAATTGGTTAAAGGCATGCGAGATCTTCAGTTGAAGGTCGCAAAATTGGATGAGAAAGGACAAGAGAAAAGGGGATGGGAAGCAGCTCCTAAACCAAGGAAAAGATGTATGTGGTGTGATAGTTTGTAGCATGAAAGGAAGGATTATTCTGCTTATCAGGAGGCCTTAGCATGACAGCTCATCTTTTGGAAAGACGACAAGATCCATGCACAAGAAACAGGATTGCCTCCTTCATTGAATTTTGGAAATGGAGGTATACAAAAGTTGTTGGAAGACTTGGTTGTCTGAAATGCTTATGTGACTATACATGGTGCTACTTTTGATCTATAGTTGGATAGAATGCATGGTCCAAAGGTTGCAATATGGACACATGTTTTACATGTAGCTAAAAAGAGAAAAGCTATGGATAGTGAAATGTCTCATCCAGGGCAAGACATTCATGACATAACTGGTTGGGAATCGCCAGTAGATGCATATTCAGTGTATGCATATTTAGCAAAAGTGCAAAATATGGATGTACTTGTAAAAGAGAAAGGAAGAGAGATGAAGATAATGCATGGCATCTAAGAATGTGACAAGAAGAAGTATGGATCAACCTAAAGTTACAAATCACCCACCTCTCAAGCATGTTATGAAAGAGGTTGGGTAGGAGCAAAAATAGGATGGCAAAGAAGAGGGGAAAAAGAAGGACAGGCAGCCAGGATATAAGCTGATGTCTAATATTAAGTCGGCCCACGGATGCCTTAGAAGATTCTATGGTGGAAGAGTCAACCATTGCATCTGTAGATTTTCTTAATGCATATGAAGAGGTTTATGAAGCTCATGTTTTACTTGATGTAGGGACTTAGAAGAAGATTGGCGACTTGCTGGATGTACACGATTTGCACGACATAGTTGTTGTCTTTGAGACAGTTCATGAGCTAGAGGCTATGTAGATAGAGGATCCTATGTATGAGGCTCCATAGCTAGAAAATGTTTCAGATGCTTTGTCAGAGGCTTTGATAGGAAATTCAAAGATGTTTCAAGTTATGGGCTACTTCACTATTTTCGATGATGGTCAGCATATGTTGGATGCAAGCGAGGCTCAATTTATGTTTGATGTGGTACACAATTTTTAGTATAAGCACATTTCCATGTGACTAGACTTTGAAAAAGCAGGCATGTTGCTATGTATTTGTTGGTGGGTGCATTGATAGCTTATATATAGAGATTTAATAGCCTCTAGTATATGATGCGCACCCAAGGCCTAATGACCCTGGAGGGGATGATTGGTATGGTGCTAGAGTTGTGCCAATGCTAGTCATTTTAATCTATGATCCAGAGGGATGCCTTCTTATGTACATGATCAGTGACAAGTTGATGCTATAGGTGTTTGACGTGGGTGGTGCATTGGTGGCACATATCAAAGGATGTGTAGATTCAGAGGGGTAGTCGATGTTATATTAGTCATTAGTGTCAGTGTCCATAATATGGTTGGTTCAAAAAATGGGATTTTTGGACAGTTTTAGCCTATTTTTGATATTTTGGATATTATTTCTTGTAAATATCCTACAAAGGTGTAGAAAACTTCTAGAATAGGGTGACATGCAAAAAAGTAAGTTGCTTTTCAACCAGTTTGGGACATCTCATGCAAAAAAAAAGAGGGGCTTCTAAATTCACGCAGTGCGCAATCGTAGTTTTCAAGTATTAAACAGCACTTCGGATAGGAATCAGAGATATGAGAGGAAGAGGTTGGAGACTTAATGGATTTGCTAAGAAATTGTCTACTTTGGATGTAACCTTTTAAGCCTATTAGAGCATTAAGAGGAGTGGTGGATAGGAAGGGATGGTTGCAACTAGTGAAATGAATGTCACTCATATCCTCTAAGAGGGCTATGCAAAAAGAGGGCAGGAGGGCACCATGCATCATTAGCCTAAGCCATTGCACATCTATCTATGCCGACATTGAAATAAAAAAAGAGTGGTAGGAGGTGGTGTTCCTGTGGCATAGGCTTTTGTCTAAGTAGTACCCTAAGCAATCTCAGATAATTACAAGTAGTAACAAAAGCATGATCTGGACAAAAAGTGAACTCGTTGAGAAAATGGGCAATTGCGTCACATAGATCCATTTCGGAGAAGGTCAAGGCATCCTCCACAGCTTGGTGGCATTTGCATAATATATCTTTGGAAAATCATATCTGCCATGGATGTTAGGGTTGAAATCCACCCCTACCCTTCTTGGATATGGGATATGTGAGGGATCGTTTCTCTTGAAGGATAGTGTGTTGCAAAATGACATCCAAGTGTCCATGTTGCCGTCCTAGATTCTCCTTCACGACTTTAGTTGGGACTCAAAGCCTTGAATATTTAATCGAAATAGCGGTGGGCTATGACATATTCCTCTAAAGGTTGTTTGCATGTGATGGCCAAAACCCTGAACGAGGTAGGAGCCACATAGGCAGGGTCATACTCAGTGGTTTTGATTGCACGTCTCTGCTTGACGTTGGTCATGATTTGGCAACCCACTTGTTCCCATTGGAGGTGCAGAGCATACCATTTCTGCAGAAAGAGAGAGTCAGAGTCGGCTAGCTTTGTCTGCTCCTCTAGCTCTTGGTCTGTTGTGCAGAGATTTTGCTCTTACGATATGATGTGATCAACCGTTGTGTGCAAGCTTGCTCTCAAGAGATCTCATTGTCAATCAATTCCTTGGCTACCTCAAGAATCTTAACAAACACAAACTCATAGTTCTCCCAAGTGCATGGCAAGGAGCACACTTGCATTGCTAATATCTCATCGAGGAGGCCTAAGTCCAGCCGTGCATAGTTCCTAGCTAGTGTGGTGAATGTGGCATCTAAGCATATGATGTAGGTGACTAGGTCATCCCCCGTATTCGCGGCTAGGTCCCAGGCCATCATAAGGATAGATTTACGCTTATAGGATGGTCTAAGGCCTACGGGAGGTTGGGGTTTGGTTGAGTTGGACATCTCAGCCACCACTAATGCCTCCCACATGGGGGTGGTTCACTGGGGTGTCTGTCGACCACTTGTGTGATGGGTTGGTCCTAAGGCTCGGTTGATGTACTACTCTTGGCTTGTGGAGAAGTTGGGATACTGGAAGTGTTAGGTTGAGTTGGCCTAGGGCCTGCTAGTTGCGGCTTTGGTTGATAGACTCCGTGAGGTTCTATGGATTTGGTGCTTTTTGAGGCAATGGATTTCTCATCCCTAGTTGGCTCACTGCTTTGTGGAGATAGGTTGGAGGGCTTGACTTGAGGAGCATGCGTACCATTTCTAGTCTTGGGCAACCAAATCGAGTTGTTGCCTTCATAGTAGCCTTGAGCGTGCAATAGGTTTTTGGGTACACATCGCGGCTTGACTATTCGTTTGCTTTGGTAGCACCAACTTTGCCTCCTAGGCCTAGGACATGATATTATGTGGTCATAGGCTCGTAAGGGTTGGCTTCTAGGCGGTTGTAGTTGTCGTTTGGACACCCATTTGAGCTCCTGGTGTCTCCTTTAGGTTGCAGTCGACTTGTATTGGCAAAATGGGACAAGTTATAACCCCCCTTCTTAGACCTTGCATTAGGTTCCTCCACTAGTGGCATCGTAGGCTTTGATGGAGTTGTGTTGCCTTTGCTAAAAGCTGTCACTATCCGAACATTGTCGAGGGCAAGGTGAATGCACTGCGAGTCATAGTCGACATTGCAGTGTGCTTGTGTTCTTAAATGTGCATCCTAGCAGCGATTCCTTACCAACGGCCTAGGTGTTAGGCATCACATAGAAGATCATAGGTAGGATTTCAGCCTCAACGGAGACCGTTAATTTGCACTTTCCTAGCAATGAGTAAGAGTGTCCTCCAAATGGGTTAAGTCTAGTGTTAATAGGTTGCAATTGGGGGGGCTGACCAGTGAGGATCCAGTGATTGTGCGTAAGGATGTTATAGTTAGCTTCTTCATCAATGAGTGCATCAAAGACTTGTGTCTTTTGGGTGGTCATTGATACGCATAGGTAGGTAGGTGCCACCACTTCCTCACCCTATTCCTCAATCTAAGTGATGGTGGTTACTCTTACATTTACAAGGGGTTCTAGCATTGGAGGTGCTTGTGGTAGGTGCACTGGTGTTGGTAGATCACTAGAGTTCCTGGCTATCATGCAGAGTGGTACTAATGACACAATTGTTGAACTAGAGGATGGCTTCCGCCTAGGGCAATTGGCAAAAAGGTGGGTGATTCCACACTTTGCATATCGAAGATCAGCCTTATCTCGATTGGTTTGCTCCCTCTCAAGGTAGTGCGAGGAGATGTGCCCTGGGTGATCGCAAATCCAACAAGAAGTTGGTTCTTGGGTTTTCCTCCTAAGCCTCTGCCTCCGCCTCTACCTAACGTCATCACTGGCACTAGTCAATAGTCCATGAGAATTGGATTGCCCTCTTCGTCGTACGAGACGTACGGGCTCACATAGGGTTCCTCATCATTTGGCTCCTCCACATAGTGGACTAGAGCATCGCTCAGTGGATGGAATATGTAAGGTGCAGGCAGCCTAGGTATCCCTATGGGGTTAATGTCCATCCTAGGGACAACTGGCTTTGAATCTTTGGGTGTATGAAGAGCTAGTGGAGCTACCCTTCTGTAATGTGGCGGTCTGCTCCCTAGGTAGTAAGGCTGATTGTATGGCACACTATGTGGTGCTCTTTTCTGTGCACTGTGTGCGAAATTAGGTTGTCATTTTTTTCCAAGTGCACTTCAAGTATCGAAAACAATGTGGGTACGAACACAAAATAATGAATTAGCTTTTGCA
This sequence comes from Lygodium microphyllum, assembly GCF_053477565.2. Classification (NCBI taxonomy): domain Eukaryota; kingdom Viridiplantae; phylum Streptophyta; class Polypodiopsida; order Schizaeales; family Lygodiaceae; genus Lygodium; species Lygodium microphyllum. Next base: position 117,819,412 of record NC_141164.1, on the reverse strand, counting down.
CTCCGGTCTGAGTTCTCAGTCAAATAGGGCATTGTGCTTAGTCACTAGCCTCTCTCTCTGGTCTCTAGGATTCGTGTTGTGTCTTTCCGCTCTCAATCAAAGTCCAACTTAGGGTCTATGGTTTAGTTTGGCGCTCTTCGCGGGGTGGACAACTAGCAAGTTGGCTAGCATTGTTGCTAGATCTACAATTCTCTAGTTCTCTCATTTCTTGCGCTAGAAAGGTGTTATGTTTATCTGTATCGCTCTCTAGGGTTTGTCTGGCTATGGTCCAGGTCAGTCAGGATCTACAGATGAACATAAAGGTATTATGTTCATCTGTATCGCTCTCCTAGGTCAGTCAAGATCTACATATGTCAAATTTGACAAATTCTAGGATTCGGGCCAGTTGGTCCGAATTGCAGGGTCCAAGTGTCAATTTCTGCCTATCCGAGTGGCCTAGGGTCAAATCTGAGGGCCAAACATAAAGCCATTCGAATGCCACATTGGTAGGTGAATTGGGTAGTCAGCCTCTAACAACCCCCAAGACAACACCACATGATAAAGACCGAAGATCTCCTCTCAACAAAACCCACGAGATAGCACCACAGAACACATGATCAAATATTCTTGATCACTCACTCCTCACTGCGACTTCAACTCAACACTTAAGCAGTTTAGACCTTCAAGTTCAGGATTTACCATATTTAGAGAGAAACTGATGTGGAAACAACCATGGCTGAGACTTTGACAACACAAGCTTTCAGATTCACATAACTCCTATTTTTTAGGGATGGTAGTCCCATGCCAAAACTGTCCCACAAAGCGTGGTTGCCTCAAGTAGTGCAAAAATCAGTTCTAGATCCTTTCTGTTCTTCTTTTCTTAGAGCACACATAAATACAAACCAAAAACACAGGTAACCAAAGATTTATACGACGAATTTTCATGCCAATTCAACTGTTACAAGCATTTCACTATTGTAGACATTCCACTACTGCAACAAAATAGAGTTTACATTGATATAGCAATGGATAATCATGATGACTTTCATGGGAAACCAAGTTGATGGTGTGGATTGTTGGGATAAAGGGCAATGCCCGTGTCCGTCCGTAAAGGGCCAAGTTGTCCATAGTACATATACCTATCTAAAATCATTATTGAGGTACACACTCTTCAATACCACAAATCATGTGTCTCTGTCTCTTCTCTCTCTTAACATGCATCTCTACACAGAAGATCCATTGCAGCTAACTCAACAAAGTGGTATCAGAGCTTAGTTCAAGCAATCAGGAGCTTGGCATCTCTTCAGGTGTAGGAGCTTGAAGTTGAAGAAGAGTTCACTGTGAAGAGTCTACAGGCAGGGCGGCAAGGTTTGAAGCTTCTTCTTGAAGCTTGAAGCTTCCCTCTTCATTTGAGCTTGTTGGCATCCATCATCAGTCACTTGGAGACCCTCCCCAAGTGGCCATCATCCCCAACACTTGGACCAGCATTCCAATCTCTTCAAGGATGAAGGTGTCATCAGCATGGGTGTGCAAATCTGGTTTCAACATGCTCAGGACCTACAACAACTGCTCTTCTTCATTTGGCATCATGGTTGTGCTCTAGACTTTGCATCTAATGCTTAACATTAGCATTGAAGTGTAGTATTACACTTGGGGCTTATATACATTCAGCTTTAGGTATGAAATACACAGTATTCAGATCTGTAATAAACAGGACAGCACCTGCTCTCTTGAGATTGATGCTCATATGATAGCTATTTGGATGTATCTTGATGTTGGATGCTCTAGGAACCATGTGGCATTGTCTTGAGGCCATTTTGAGCTAATGTTGGCAAGGATTTGGCTAATTTTGACAAAGATTTGGTTACTCGAATAACTGGGCTGAATGACATTTTGACTGCGTATCCATGATGTCTTGCTTCTAGACTTGGTCTCAGGCATTCTAAACCAAGTATTCATGCTTATGGTTGATGTTACATGCTTGGATTTGATTCCGGAATGCATTTGAGTAGTGATTAAAGCTCATTTTTTGGATCAGCTTTACCTACAGGTCTATTGTTATACATTTAGGATAGTTTTCTGCATATTTAGGACATCATATTTCACTGTCAGAAAATTTGATATGTTTCTATGCTAGAACATTATGGCTAGGATACCTTCAAGACTGCTATGAGCAATTCTAATGCTATGCTTTTGTATGCTAATGTAGAGAGTGCTCTACTCATAGAAGAAATGAATTGGCAGAACAATGCATCTAGTAAGTTTTCCAGTGCTTTGAAAAGGCAAATTTGATAGCAAGGGACGCAATAAATCACGTAATAAGGATGTTGAATGCCATCAAGAAGGCTTCAAATGTGACTGCTATAAATGGAAGAAAGAGAAAGGGAAGGGCAAGAAGACAGATGACAGCAAGGAAGAGAAGAAAGAGAGTCAGTCTACTAAAAGAAGAGCAGTGTAAAGATAGAAGAGGTGAATGTATTCAACCATAAGAGCGACAATGGGAATGATGTACTCTTCGTCTCTTCATGTTTCAATGCACATGCTTTGATAGTTGATACAGATGATGACATGCACACTTGGATTTTGGATTCAGGTGCCTCATTTCATGTCACCCCTCACCGTGAGTGGTTTAAAGACTATATTGGAGGTCGACATGGTGTTGTCCATCTTGGGGACAATTATGCATAGATGTGTCTTCACTCTTTGGAATCATACCACCTTTGGTGATGGGAAACGGAAGATCTACAGAAGATCTAGAGTTATTGCTAGAGGCTCAAAGAGCAATACTTTGTATCCTCTCCATGTATCTAGTGTGCGTGACCATGTTGTTGCCGTGACTGAGTAGCCAAGTGTTTCCTTGTGGCATTGCCGGTTGGGACACATGAGTCAAATAGGAATGAAAGTACTTTCTCATTTGGGTTACTTACCTTGTCTTCTATATGTTGATTTTGAGCACTGTGATCATTGTGCCTATGTTAAGCATGCCCAGACTTCACATAAAAAGTCTCTTTCATTGAAATCTTATCCTTTAAATTTGGTACATTCATATGTACGTCAGATGCCATGGTTATCTCTAGGAGGAAAGCGTTACTTTATCACATTTGTTGATAGTGCTACACGGAAGGTATGGGTTTACCCTATTCGTAGCAAGGACAAAGTGCTTGACAAGTTTCAAAAATTCTTGGCATTGGTTGAGAACCAAATTGATAAGACACTTAAGTGTCTTTGCTCTAATAACGGTGGGGAGTATGTGTCCAAAGCATTTTGTGACAGCAAGGGGATAAAGAGAAGCTCATTGCCCCTCATAATCCACCCTAAAATGGAGTTGCAGAGCACATGAATCGGACCATACAAGATAAGGTCCATACGATGTTGTCTCATGCTACATTACCCCATGTCTTTTGGGCAGAGGCTGCCCATTAAAGGATCATCACAATGATGATAAGATTGTGTTCACAATGGAGCAATGCAAAGAATTTAGTAGGGAGACTAGAGCCTTAAAGTTTCGCCAACTTACCAATTTGGAGAACATTATCAATAGGTATCTTGAAACTAGGAAGTTGGTGGCTAAATGTGGGCTAAAAGACTATATTAAGGCAACTAGTGGGCCCATACACTTTACCAACTATTACAACTTTATGCAAAACTATGACCCTAAGTCTAGAGTGAGTGAGATGTGGTACTGGGAAGGACATGAATATAGAAGTGGGGTAGTGACACTCACACCAAAATTGGTAGAATAGGCCTTAGGGCTTCACTAAAACCCCAAGACATATGGTAAACCCCTTAAAACTCCTATGGTGGATTAGAGATGGAATAACAAGGCTGATATCACTCCTCATGGCTTGTTATTCTCAACCATTGAGGAGGAGGATCTTAGGGTCACCACATAGGCCTTTCACTATTTGTTTACCTACAACAAACCCAGTACTCATACAAGAAGGATACCCAAGGGCTTTATGGAGGATGTACTATTAGACAAGATACTTATAAAGGATTTGGTTAGATCAAGTATGTGAGTCCTGTGCCAAGACACATATGGCTCTTCCCAACCTCTCACAAAAAGCCCACCACTATTGAGGCTAGATTGTGCATGATCAAGGATGGTGGTGCTCTCACTAAGGTCATCGACACCACAACCTTAGGTCTCTTTGAACTAGTTCAAGTGGTCTGAGCAGTGGCAACAGTGGGTCAAAGCAAGGATAAAAGACCAAGGGAGGAACATGAGCCAAGAAAATAAGCAAAAAGGGAAGTAAGAAGGGGAAATTCCAAAAAGAGTGCCACATAGCCATCCAAGAGGAGGACTTGGCCACAAAAATATAGAAATCATCTGAAGGGAACATAAGGAGGAAGGAAGTTTCTAAATCACAAAGAGTTGTGGGGAGACATAGACTTTGGCAACAAAAAGGGAAAGGCTGTAGTAGAGCAGACAATGATTGATCTAGGGGATCTTCAAATGTTTAAGACCACCTTATAGGCCATGCATTCCAAGATCAAATGGGTAAATGGCATGAAGATGTTACACTAACTTTTGGCACAAAAAAAGCAAAAACCTATTGAGACTTCAACAAATTCAAAAGAATGCATGACATCTCAATAGATTTGGGTGGTCTTGGCCCGTTAGAGCTCTTATGTGAGGAGGTAAATAGGATAAAGAGGGAGCAATCCAAGACAAAGAATAAGCAATTTAGGAAAATTTGAAGATACAAAAAAAGTATGAGGAAGAGAGAATGGCTCATCAGGAATTTTTGAGGCACTCAACCCAATAGTAGTAGCTGCATGACCTACAGACCTAGATTGCAAAGAACAATAAGGAGATGGAGGGGCTGAGAGGACAATTGCAAGAAGTTGAGATTGTGAGGAAAAGGGAGGAAATTACATGTGCTCAGGTTATTGATCATATGTTCTAGATAGAGGAGGAAAAGGCAAGGATAGCAACTCTCACCAGAGAGTTTGCAGAATCACATCAAACTCATGCACATATGAAAATAGCCTTCATTCACAGGGCTGCAAGATACAATCGAAATGAGTCTGACTACTACTATCAATCAAGTTGAGGAGAAAGCCAATAGTGCTTTATGAGGAGATGTTGTAGTAACTACTCGCACACTTAGCAAATTCCCTTCATAAGGAATACTAGTTTAAGCTTCATGCAGCTGCCTATAAACATGCACTATCATTACAGCAAGGGCTTTATCAACATGCCATTTGCACTATATCGTCCAGAAGCACAAACGATGTGGAGAAACTCAAAGCTTAGTTGGGAATGGCTACAAGTGCCTTGGCCACTGTTGTGACTAAGAGAAGGAGCTCACATTATTGATCTCGGACCCAACTAGAAGCCAAATGATTCAAAACTTGCATGACATGGGCTATAATGAGCAAGAATTGAGAGATGTAGGAATGGTGCAACCAACATCCATTGAGCCTTGTGATATACAACATGAGTCACTTGGTAAAGAGCCCATTGCAGTAGACCCTCTTGCAAACATGGTTCCTTCTGATGATTATATGGATCCCCAGGATTTTGTTGAGAACAAGAGGAGGGAGCTATGGAGGAAACTCGGGAACCACCATCAATACCGGACATGGCACCTAAAGTCCAAGAGTGCTTTGATAGGATGGTTCAGGTCTTTCTTCAATTTATCCCTCAAGATGTGCTAGAGTATCCCATTGACATGCAAGGCGTCGAGGCACAAAGAGAGGATCTAGATGAGCCCATTATGACCTATCATGAGAAGCGAAAAAAGGAGGAGACCATCATTTTTTATTTCAATGCCTATGAAGATGCCAAATTCAAAACACCCTTACCACTCAATATAATGCAAAAGCTCATCAAAGTGGGAGAGAAAATCGCCAAGAAGTGGTTGAAGAAACAATATAGCTCAACTTTGAAAACAGCCTGTGTAAGGTTCCCAAGGAGAAGAACAAGAGGGAGTATCTCATAGAGAAGCCATGAGAGGTATGGACGCTTCAACTAGAATGGAGATATCCTATCCTCGAAGTAGATGAAATGGCATGTTCTGCCTCTTAATACTCAAATTAGAAGACATATGTGCTCAATTTCCCTTATCCAAGAGGTATGAAAGAGACTATAATGCTGAGAAGCATGGCAGACATAACTTTTTCAAAATTCCCAATAATAATGCTCCGCATGAGAGTGAAATTTATCACTTCCAACTATGCGATCTACTACCCTCTTTCAATAGTTTTCTTAAATTATCCTCAAATTGCTCAGATCTTGCATTCATAGTTACTTGCAATTATCTTTGCCTCATAGTCAAGCTCTTAGAGCAATCGTCAACTCCCTATGAGGATGGTCTACCATCTCTCTTCTTTGACATCAACATAGGGATTGATTGCATTGCCATGGGTGGCAAGACTTCTTCTTTGAGCTATACTATTTCCATCTTATTGTGCGGCCTTGCTCAAGGATACAATGGACAATTGATTCGGTCAATCTACACACCCCTTCTATCTAGAATCACCCATTTATCTCTAAACCTTTCTTAAGCCATATCTTTTGAGCGACGGGTGTCTTTCACTCACCTTGCAGCCACTCGCTGAGGAGTGATTCACTTGTACATCGACATGAAAAAAAACAAAGATTCAAAAACAAAAAAGAAGAAAAGAAAAAGATAAGAAAGAAAGAAGGCAAAAAAAAAAGCCAAAGAAAAGAGAGCAAAAGCTCCATGATTAGTTAGGTGCACTCACATTTCACTGCACCTAAGGGTTCTCAAGTGTTGGATGCATCCAATGGCTTCGGTCAGCTGGCTCCATCTCTAACCCCCTAGCCCTTCCCTCATTACATAATCTCAAGGCACATCAAGGTCAAGACATCCTAGGATTGCTCACACGACTTGTCACCCTGAGTTTTGCACTTCACAATAGCAGTTCACTAACTTGGTCCTCAAGTGTGGGACAATACTTCAAGCCATCTCCCAATTAAACTTACATGTGTAGAATTCACTACATAAGTAAGTTAGACACATGCCCTAGGGAGGGCACAAGTTGGCTTGCAGGTTCTTAAAGGACCAATTGAAGAACTAAAGATCTATCAGCATTGGTGGCCTCTACATCCCCATCAACATTCCATGATTTCTTCTTCAGCAAAGCCATCATTGATCTTTCTTGCTACCATCATTTTCCATCATTGAGCCACATCTTCTAGACATCATCTACAACATTAGTAGGAGCATTGTTTTCTTCAGCATTAGGTCTTCCTCATCCTACATATTATTATTCAGTGGTAATAGTTCTTTCATCAGCAAGACCACTACTTTTTGCCTTGCTTTTTGTGTTTTGTATTTTTTGAGTTTTGCTCACTCTTCTCCCTTCAAGGCTCACACTATCAATAATCATAATAAGAAAGTTGCACCTACAACATTGGTACATGGATTGGTCAAGTAAAAAGAGTTGAGTTTTGAGTTTTGCATTTTGCATTTTGTGTTTTTGTGTTGCTTTTGCTTCAATACACATACAACCCAATAAGCATGACAAGCATGATGTATCTTCAATCCACAAAAATATCACATGGTTTGTTTAAGCAACAAAAGTTTGAGTTTTGAGTTTTGTGTTTTACATTTTTTGTATTGCTTTCGCTTCAATAAGCACACAACCCAACAAGCATGATGCATTTTCAATCGACAAAAATGTTGCATGGTTTGTTTAAGCAAGAAAAGTTTGAGTTTTGAGTTTTGAGTTTTGTGTTTTTTTGAGTGTTGTTGTGTTTTTAAGTTTGAGTATTGTATTTTTTGTCATCCTAGCAATTCATATTATTTCAATCTTAATCCAATGAACTCCTTCCTTTCGATTCGGCCTTGCTAACCTAGCCAAATGGGTTTCAGAATGCTAGCCACCACAAATGCAGACGATCGGCATCCCATCGATCCCATCCATGCCCATGCACAAGCTTCCTATTCTACCACATGGTAGGAGTGCAAGAACCTTAGTAGTTTCACCATCCTTGATTTCGACAACGGAACCAAAATTTTGAGCCAAATGCACAACAATCAAGACTTAGGACGAACTTCTTCTATCAGAAGTTGCAACTCACTTCAACAATAATCTCTCACCTTGTCTCTCAACATTGCACTCTAAATAACCATGCATCCCTCTCTTAATTCCAAGAAAGCAAGAATATAAAACTAGTGTCAAGTTGTAGTAAACTCACCAACTTACCTTTTGGTGTTGTAGTACCAAGCACACCAACAAGTCAAAAAGCTAGTGGAGAAGAAGAGAAAAGAAAGAAGACGACGAATAGCTTCGTCTTTTCTCAATCCCTCACTCAATATATCTCTCACTCACTCTCTTTCATTCTCTAGATACCACCATGGAAAAAACAATAAAAAAAGCATCTGTAACAAAAGTTATACCTTAGAGCTTAAGGGTTGGCACCCTTTCACATGTCTCTTAAACCACGAGACTCAATATCTCATTCACATGGATTTTGGACATTTTGTGCTTCAGCCCATGTGTACTTCAAACCTCCTTGCAATCATGACAACTCAAATAGCTATGACCACACCGCATAAAAATATATCCCAACTACAAATCCCAAATGGCCATGAGATCTTGCACACTAGCCAATTGCAACTTCACACTATCAAACTAGGCCTATGAAGATACACTTGGTGCTAGGATCTAAAAATCAAGCCTCGTTACCTTCCAGTAAACTATCCATATCAAAACCTAAATTGTGATTTGGAATTGTTGTAGTGTTAAATCCTTGCTAGTTGATAGGAAAAAACCTTGACACATTGTTTTAGAAAACCATAAACTTCATGTAGCTATGTCTTCCCTTGATGCTACCTATGGTAGGGGACAAAACATCCTTAGTTCCCCCTTCTATGACTAGGCAATGTGTCACTGTCTCATCCCTAGATCCATATAGATGCTTGAAAAAATCTCTCGTGTAGTTAGCCACCCCTAGTCTAATAGAGCATTCATTCTCATTAGGTAAAAAGTCATTGCTGCAGATAACCAATTGAGCCCTCTTCCTCATTCATCATTCATCAAGGAAGGTGCTTCCATAGTTTCTATTTTCATCCATGTGTAATGTACCATTGTGATGGCATATGAGAGTATTTTTTGACTTTTTAAGCTCTGAAAATTGGCCCTCACACCTAGAAAAATTCCAAAATTTAGCAATTGGGCTAAAGTTCACCTTAACTTTTATTCTACCTTGAATGGACCCTCGCATCTCACTTGGGAACTTCTTTTGAAAGTATGGTTCAAGTTGGTCTTATTCCTCATTACTAAACTTCCTCCTTCAATACTCTTTTTTCTTATATCCTTGATTCATACAAGCCATTTCTCTTGCTTTGCACCCTCTCATAGCGTTCCTAGGCCAAACCTCTATCTAATTGTATCTCCTATAGCTACAAAGGTCTCTCTTGATATGCATCATTAGTCTCTTTGTACATAATCATCAACAACCTCAAAGAGGGAATTTGAACTTCAATTGGAAGCAAAGCTTACTTACCAAGTAGCAATTGAAAAAGTGAAAAATTGTGGCACTCTTCACATCACTTCTATAGGCCCACAACACACTTGGTAACTCCAAATCCCAAGACTTCTTGTTCACATCATTTCTATAGGCCCACAACACGTTTGGTAACTCCAAATACCAAGACTTCTTGTTATCATTTTGGTTAAGGTGGCTGAGGATAGTAAAGAGTCCTATAATTGTGTGACTAATCTTCACCTTTGCACACAAGTAGTCTACCAAATCTCCTCAAAAGCTAGGTCTTGTATTAGATAGAATTTCAAGGGGTATTCCAAATTTACCACATATATCCTCACAAATGAAATTTCCAATGTGTTTCTTCATAAGTCCTACAATAGCTCTAGCCTCTGCCCATATAGAAATGTAATCCATGGCCATAAGTATATGCACATTCTTTCTTGTTGCAATAGCCAGGGGTCCAATGGCATCATTGCATTGTTGTTCAAAGATATCATAAGCTAAGATAGAATTCATGACTTCATGCTTTCAAATATTCTTACCTTTCCTTTGATACTACATGCAAGATTTGCACCAGTAGTTTACATCCTTCTATGGAGTAGGCCACCCATATCCTTCCTGTAGAATTTTCTAAAGTGTGATCCTAAAGGAAAAGTGACCTCCACAAGCCCCTCCATGGTTCTCCTCTAAAATCTTGCATATTTCCTATTTCCATAGTACTCTTTTAAAATCAAATATACTCCCTTCATGAACAAGTTGACATTCATCATGAGATACTTTCTAGCCCTCCTAATAAAATAATATGTTTTGCTCTTTTTCCACTACTTTTGAAACAATACTTATAAGATGACATTTTGCCTTTAGGGCTAATGTCTCTCTCCCTTGATGCAATAGGCTCAAACATAATAGTGATACCCTCATTGCAACCTCATGAGCAATACAGTTTTGCCTTAGGTTTCAAGCCTCAATTTTTTATAAAATTCTCATTGTCTTAGTTTCAAGCTAGAGTTCTTCACTTGCCACACCTTCAAAACCTACTTTAGACTTATCAAAGCATCTCCTCTTAACTCCAACCTCCTTATTCCCATGTAGTAATGGGTCAATTGTAAAGCCTTTTCTAGCATTGCATATTTCACTTCATTATTACTTTTGTAATTCCAACTTAGACTTTTGCTTCCCTATTAATTTCTCATTAGAATTGTATAAGGCATCGTGAATCTTTTGTATGTGTCCTTCTATATGAACCATAAAAAACATTGTAGAACTATCCTCAATATCAAGTAGTTCTAATGGGGATTTCCACACTTCTTTTCCCTTGATCATCCTTGGATTCTACCTATACATAAGCATGTTAGCGAAGGTTGCTTTAGTGTTATCTTCTACTATGAAATAAAATTTGAACTTTTCCAACTCAATTACCCACTTAATTAATCTCTTTGATATCCTTGCATTGTTCATCAATTGTAACAAAAGGAGGAATTTCTTAGGACAACAAATGATTTAGGCAATAGATAAACTTGAAACCTTTGGAAGTAGGTAACATAGTAACAATGATTTGATATTCTTTAGAAAAACTCCTCTTTGCCTTGTTTTCCACCTTGATAGCATAGTAAATTGGTCTCATATATTGAGCAGCCTTACCTTTTTACCATACAACTACTCCAACTACATTCATTCCTATTGAATGTTTCACATAGAAAACTTTCTTCCATTCTAAAAGTTGCAAATTGTCAAAAATCCCCCTGACTTTCTTCACTTGTAAGAATCCCTTCTCATGCTTCCTTGTCTACACCACAAGGGATCCAATCTTAGTGTTTGTTGGAGAGGAAACAAAAGTTAAGATGCCAATGGAATAAACTTAGGCAGACACTTCACATTTTGAATGAAGTCATCAGTTATTTTGTAAGCCTTTACTTTATCTAGATTTGCTGCAATACCATCCTTAGAAACCATATGAACAAGTAACTTCACTCTATTCTAAGTTGATTTGCATTTCTTTTGGCTTCAACTAAAAGCTAGACTTATGAAATCTACCAAAAGGCAAGTCCAACTTCTCATAATGAATGAAGAGATCTCATAGCTATAGTCACAAAGTTCATTGATGAACACCCTTATGATCTTGCTTAAGTTAGGAGCAAACATAGCATTAGCCCTTTTTTGAAACCATGTCGGTCCAACTACATATGCTTGAAGATGTACCTGAAGCAACTCATAAACGCAAGTTTATGTCTGGCCTACTTGGATATTTCTATGCGGAAGTCAATATGTTCAAGCCAACAACACTTGAAGATGGAATTTCCTTGGCCCATGACACTGAAGACAAAATTTGCGGACGAGACAAGCGACCACAACAATTCCCAACTAATGGTAACTTTGGTTCCAAACAATTTAATTCAAATTTTTGAAGATTCAATCAAACTCGTTTTCTTCCATCTTCATTCTGTAAATCTTGGACACGACCACCTGCCTTGCCATCAAACACAAATCCAAACCCTAAGCCATCTCCACAGTCTAATCCCAACATTCCTAAACTTCCTGCCATTACCAATAATGTATCCAAAGCAAAACCCATAATTTGTTACAAATGCTATCAACCTGGACATCTAGCAGCCAATTGTCAATCCAAAAAGCCATCCGTCCATATCAACTATCTGGGGGGAGCGATAGAAGATGAAGAACGTGAAGAAATGCTGGACTTTACGGAATATGATGACGACATTGGTACTACTTCGGATACTTTGCCAGGTATGCCAACTCCCCATTCTTTATTAACAATGAAATGTTTTGTGCATGGTAAAGAAAAGACTATTTTACATGATGATGGGAGCACACATGACTTTATTTCCGCAAAATTAGTCAAAGAACTGAATTTACAAACTGTTTCTACACATTATCGCATCAAGGCTGCATTCTTAGGTACAAGATATAATGGAATACAAGAGGTGCATAATTTAGAAATTAAAATTGGTGATTATACTGAACGAAGGAATTTCTTAGTTGTACCTTTGCAGTCTAGTGACATTATCTTAGGAATGCCTTGGCGTCATCAATACAATCCTGATATAGATTATTCTATGCACTCAATTAAATTTATTTTCAAGGAAAACAAATCACACTGCATGGTATGCATGCTTCCAATAATTTTCCATTGCTTACTCATACTCAGGCTAAACGTGCATTACGTAAAAGTAGCAAATCCTATTTAATATGGGTGAATGAACTTCAAGCTAAAGAAAAACAGATGCATCCTAGGCATACACAATTTCTTGCCCAATTTCAAGATTGTTTTGCTGTTGATTTACCACATGGATTACCACCTTCATGGCCTGAAGATCATAAGATAGATTTAATTCCTGGAACACAACCACCATGTAAAGCACCATATAGACATAACCAAATTGAATAGAAAGAAATTCAAAACCAAATAGAAGAATTGCTTAACAGAGGATTAATTAGACCTAGTAGTTCTCCATTTGGTGCACCTGTTTTATTAGTGAAAAAGAAAAATAATACCTATCGCATGTGCATTGATTATCGTGCCCTAAATAAAATTACTGTTAAGAATAGATCCCCGATTCCTAGGGTAGATGATCTTATGGATGATATATTCAAAACTGCATTTAGAATACAATTTGGACACTATGAATTTCTAGTTATGCCTTTCGGTTTAACTAATGCACCAGCCACATTCAGTCATATGATGAATCACATATTTTTGAAACATCAGCATTGTGTCATTGTTTTCTTTGATGACATATTAGTTTTTAGTAAAAATGAGAATGAGCATTATGAACATTTGTCTTTAGTTTTTAAGTAGTTAAAAGAGAATCAATTATATGCTAATCCTGAAAAGAGTGAATTCTTCCAAACAGAAATTGAATATCTAGGACATATTATTTCATCAGAAGGTATTAAAGTCGACCCTAAAAAGATAGAAGCAATTTTAAATTGGCCGATACCCAAAAATGTGCATGAATTACATTCTTTTCTAGGTCTTCCTAGCTTTTACAGAAAATTTGTGAGGAATTTCTCATTACTTGCATTACCTTTGACAAAACTTTTAAAGAAGGGTATTGTGTATAATTGGTCTGACAATCAACAAAAGTCCTTTGATTTGCTGAAACATGCTTTAACTCATGCTCCTGTATTCAATTACTTGACTTCAATAGACCATTCTTCTTAGTAGTTACAGACGCAAGTGGATCTAGAATAGGAGCAGTCCTTATGCAAGATTCTCATCCCATAGTCTACTCTAGTTGCAAACTCAAACCATTTGAACTTAAATATTCTACCTATGACAAGGAATTGTTAGTCATAGTACAAGCCTTACGTCAATGGAAACATTATTTAATGGGATCTGAATTTATGATCAAAACTGACCAACAAAGCATTAGATATCTCCTTAGACAACCACAAATATCTGACTGACACATTAAATGGGCCGCTTTTATTCAAAGTTTTCATTCCCTTATACAATATCAACCTGGAAAAGAGAATGTTGTTGCTGATGCTTTGAGTAGAAGACCGACAATTCAAAATATTTCTGTGATATCATTTGATTCCCTTATCCCTATGAAAGATACTTATCATCAGGATCCTACTTTTCAAGCTGTTTGGAATAAATTAGTTGCAAATAATTGGATTCCTATTGATTCATTGTCTTACACTAATGGATTTATATTTTATGAAAAAAGATTATGTATGACAGTTCCATTTCGATCATTTGTTTTGCATGAAATTCATTGTCCTCCATATCAAGGTCATAGAGGAATTATATCTACTTTGCGTACATTGATTGAAGATTTTTATTGGCAACACATGGACACTGATGTATCTAACTTTGTATCTGAATGCCTAATTTGTCAACGAGTAAAAAGACACCATGGTAAACAATATGGTTTACTAATGCCATTATCCATTCCATCACGACCATGGGAACAGATTTCAATGGATTTTATCACTGGTCTACCTAACACTAAAGATAACCATGATATGATTTGGACTGTTGTAGACAGGTTCAGCAAACAAGCATATTTTATTCCATGTAAGAAAACTTTAACTGCATCTCAAGCTGCTCAATTGTTTTTGAAAACTGTTTTCACTAACCATGGTTTACCAAAAGTCATTATTTATGGTCGTGATTCTAGATTCTGCAATAATTTTTGGATTACTTTGTTTGCTAACTTAGGAACAAAGATTGATTTTTCATTTGCATTTCATCTTGAAACAAATGGTCAAACAGAAGCTACTAATAGTACTATTTTAGATCTTTTGCGTGCTTACACTATTTCAAAACCACATACATGGAATACATATCTACATTTACTTCAGTTTGCATATAATAACACACCACATACAGCTACAAAGAAAGCACCATTTGAAGTTATTTATGGATATCGATTGCCTACACCTGTTGCATCATTATCAAACAAAATTCAAACTGCTAATGATATTGCTAACATGCATGCTACTATTTTTGATGAAGTTAAAGATATGATTGCCAAAGCCCAGCAATCATACACAAAACAAGCAAACAAGAAACGACAGGCTATGAATTTTAAAGTTGATGATTATGTTTGGTTACGAATTGAAAAATACAGATTACAAAGTGTAGATAAACACCCCGTTGTGAAATTAGCACCTAGATTTTATGGACCATTCAAGATCATACACAAAATCAATAACAATGCATTTAAACTAGAATTACCACAACATTGGAAAATCCACAACACTTTCCATATCAGTTTATTACGACCTTTTAGAGGACAACTACCTGTACACCCTGTTTATGAAAACCCTCCTTTGCTAGATGATGAAACTGAAATCCTTGAGCCTGAAGCTATTATAGATACTGACTTTATGACTACTAGAACTGGCCGTAGATATTCTAGATATTTGGTCAAGTTTAAAAATCATCCTGTTGAAGAGGCCCAATGGATGTACGCTAGAGACCTAAATGCTTTCCCCACACTGTTAGCTCCACATTGAGCTAATAGTAATTAAGAACAATTGCTATCCCACCCCAAGGGTATGATGCCAGGAGGCATATTCCACGGTGGATTCCGTGAGGTTTTGCGGTGGATTCCATAAAATTTTATTATTACCGGGGCTCATACACAAAGTGGATTCTTTGTGCGAAAAGTCAATGGGGATGCCTATCCTTTTCGGGCGTTTTGTTAATTTAATGTGTAAGTGGGTGATTCCATAGCGGGTGATTTCGCAAAATACATATTTAAATTAATAAACGTTTATGAGTTTAGAGTGCGCGCTCGTAATAAATTAAGGTTAGGATTGATTTCTAACCAATTTATTTTTGTAGTTGAAGACTGCTAGGTATTCACTTTTGTCGATTTAATTGTATTATTTTTCTAACAATTGTGAATGCTTCAATTGATGTGTAGAGCAAGCAGCGGTGGCATGGGGAAGCATTGGAGGATAGCGTGTATTCAAATTATCATCAATTTTTGATGGGCGCGTATCTTAGGCATGGTGCCTATATTTTGTCGCGCTTATTTATTAAAGCGCTTGATATTTATTTATTATTTTTGTATGCGCATGGACACACGATTTAAATATTTGTATTGGACATTGTATTTGGGTACCGCCTGACTTCTTGGGCGCCCAATAGCTTTAATTCTTTAGTGGCACAAAAGCAAACACAAAAGCTAAAGCATGCTATTTTGTAAATTGGGCTATTTCTTGAGCTTGAAGATGAATAATATATAAAATACATGCTTTGTGGAGCGCTCACACAAGGCATGGGGGGAGATTGTACCCAATTGGTCTCTTGTTCATGTCGTGCAAGCTTTCTTCATTGGTTTTTGTGTAAAAAGTAGAGTTCAATAGAGTTCTTTTGTTCTTGGGAATCTCCTGACGCTCACTATGCGCGCATACGACGTCCGATCTGTGCACCAATACTCCATTAGATATATAAATGGAACCTTGAGAAGTTTGTCCACTTCCTCTTTCAACACTTACACTTGTTCATTTGGCAAATAGACACACACATTTGGTTCCTTTTTTTTTTCCCACTCACCCAAAAACAAGTGATTAGATAGAATCATAGAAAGAGAGTGAACACAACAAAGATGAGAAGGAGACAATTGATACGATACATATTATAGTGAAGAGAATGAATAGATATATAAAGGATTTGTGATGTTTGGAATCCCTTGACTCATTCACATCCTTGCTTATATAACCATGTGCATCACCCCCATTAACACATGGCATACATGGAGGACTTGAACCCATGATAGGAAAAATTATAGTGCAATATGCCATAGTGCACAAAAAAATCTCATTGAGATATAGTGCAACCACTTTGGTAGATGTGTAAGATGGCACTTTGAACATGATGTGGTCGAATATTGTCATCATTCCATAGACCATGATATTTGTTGAAGGTAAAGTAGGTGTTTCACTTCTTGCTCCTTCATCCTCCATTGATGTCCTAGTTACTATCCTAAATTTCCTTCTCAATCCCTTCCTATCATAGAGAGTTGCAAATACCTCATCCTAATCATGAATGGCATTGACCACTTGTAGCCATGGTATTCTTGAAATAAGCTAGAAAGCTCCTAAACTTGTAGACATCACATGACAATTTATTTCTATCAAAATACCAAAAACCTTTACCTCCATATCTTGGATGATCCCTAGGCACTTGATCTTCGAGTGATTGGTAGTCTCAATTAGGAACCCTAAAAGCCTCTACACATATGTTAACCCTTGCCTTGCATTGGAGCAACATGGCAAGAAGTGAAAGTGTATATAAATGACGTGCAACAAATTTTCTAATTATGTGCCATGTACCATTGTCTTGTTTAAAGATGTTTGTCAATGGAAAATGATGCAAATTGTAGCTGTTAAATTGAAAAATTGAGCGACCTTCATGTGAAGACCTAAGTGCATGCAAGTCTGGGTAACCAAGAGGCCAGAAATGTGGGATGTATGCCCAAAAACCCTAAGGGATAAGTGATAATGGAAAAGGCCATTCATGTGTGTGCAATTGTGTGGCCTTCATGCTTGTGTTATCTTTTCTTGCCTTCTTTTTAATCTATTCTCTTAGAGCAACTCAAGTGATAGTGAGAGTGTGAGAGGTAGGGAGTGTGAGGAAGCTAGGGATGTGGTAAGTGAAGTTTTCTTTATCTCTCTTCATCTCCTTAAGCTATTTCTATTGGTTCATGCAAGGGTGGCAGTGATATGAGCAAGAAGAAGAGCAAGTAGATGTACATGTGAATCGTGGAGCAACACTTGACAAATGTGTTGTGACTATGGCATGATAAGTGTTGATAAGCATGCTCACTACAATTGCCTCGATTTGATCTATCGTGTGGTACATTAATTCATTGTGTTTCATGTGCACGTGAGTAGGCTAGGTTAGAGGTAGTCGCGACTTTGTGAGTTGAACCCTTGAAACGATAAGGATATGTCCATGGTCCCATCTTTGGCATCATTTTTGTTCCATTGTCGAGATTACGACACATCGGCCATGTAGTTTCTTGCATGCCTTGAGTAGGGGAATAGGAGAGGTACCCATATATCAACTCTAAAATGTAGAACAATAGATATTTTTCATTTTATTTGTTGATTGATATAACAAATGCTACGATTTCATTTTGTTAAGGGAGTAAGATATTTGTGAGATTCATTGCATGTGTGATAAGTCGTAAGCATGTTTTCTTGAAAATTTTTTGTCAATGTAGAAATAAAATGGAGCAATCATGGGACACATATCATGTGTAGGACATAGGAGTAGGAAATAAGATTTCATTAGAATAAATTCAATTATACAAAGGATCCACATGCATCTTGAAATGAGTATGCTCAGTTATATGGGAAGGAAGGAAAGGTAAGTTGCGGTGAGGAGTGGAGAGGAGACTGCCTTATGATGGAAGGGATTTAGGAGAGATTGAACCAGACAGGAAGAGTTAGATGTGCTCCACCACACAAAAAAAAGGGCTAATAGGCTCGTGAGTCATTTATTCTCCCTTAAAGTGCCCTACTGCCTATAGCCAAAGGCTTGATGCAACCGCATTTATTTTATTTATTGGAAAAAAATGGATGGAGGAAAAGCAAAGGACGTGTGTGGAAGGGGGTTAACACTAAGGTTGGAACCCCCTCTACCCTTTGCTCACTTTCCATCATTATCCTTGCCCCCTTGGTCTATGAGATTCATCGCCTTCTTGCAACCATTGCCTATCGTTATCAGTGAGTTGTTACTTATTGTCATCGAGCTTGCCTTGTGTTGTTGCTTGCTATCTCACTAGGCTAAATTGCCATTGCCTATATCCTAAAGCCCCGCAACTAGCCTTTGTTTTAGCCAAAGCCACCACATCACTACCATATCATTGTCACATTAGACTGCCATGTTTCTAAGCACCATAACACAATAGTTGTTACACACCTTGCAGTATTTGGCAGCCTCTATTGTGCACATTGTTGCTCTCCATGTGGTCAGTGCCTTCATGAATCCCCAAGCCACCACACAACTAGTGCTACCATCTCATTTTGGCATTAGACAAGGTAGAGGACCTCAAGTGCATACAGTGCAAGTTTGGCAAGTGTATAGATCTTCGTCTCCAATTTGCACACTGCCTTGTGCTACCATGACCTAAATAGGTAGTGCACATGCTCCACTCAATCCACCCTTGATTTTGGTTAGTGTACCCATTACTTTTCTTGGTGTCATCTAACACATCGACTTAGAGCAGTATTACTTTGTCTTGTTGACATCCGTTTTGATAAAATGAACAAGCACCATTGGTAACTTGAGAACTTTGATTGGCATGAATATCCATGATGAGGGTAAGGGCAATGTTGATGGGTAATGGTCCACTAGTGTTATGCCATAGTAGGAGTGGAGGAGGGGAACCATAAGAAGAGATGGATGGTAGGGTATAAGAAAAAAACATAGGAATGAGTTTTAGGGAAGGGAAAAATTTCAATATGAAGTAATGGAAAGGGTAAGGAGGAAAATATATTATGGGTGAGTAAAAATAATAAGAAAAGGGTTGTCTAATTATTTTGCATCACCACATTTGCACTTGGAATTGGTTGAGTAGTCCAACATGTTTGCATATACACCACCTCGAATAGCACACTAGACCCAAATCTAGATTATCTCAGAGTTCCCAACCTTAGCATGAAGGGAGCCTAAACAAGCCACAACATTAGCAAAGTCCCTTCTGGTCTGCACTGACTAGAGCATTGTTGCCTCATGATCCCATTGCTTTTGCATTGACTAGGAGTCCCATTGCATTTTGACATCTACTACCCACATGCCTAGGGATGTCAACTAGCAGCATGTGTGCAATACCTACCATTTTCCATGTTTGCTATCAAGATTCAAACTACAACACCAACATGAGGATACCACACTATTGCCACACTATTGGGGGTCAAAGGCCGATCATACCTAGCCACCTAATTTATTTGTACTTATTGCCTGCCAGGTGGTGGTTGTACATCACTTTATTCTTTATTTTTACCATGATAATAGTGCTGAGAGTTATGCAATCACACATATGTGACAGCCTCTTTGTATGGAGCAATAGGGCAAGACTCAAACATCTTACTAGAGAGGATGCTTGAAATGCATGATGCTTGAATCCCATAAGCACAGTGGATAAAAAGGGAACCATCATGAGCCTATAAAGTGATGTACCTTCTTAACATTCAATATGGGAATACTATTGTACTTTATCCTTTTAGTGTTGCAAAAGTTGTGGATAACTGTGGTAGCTTGACAACACTTTCGTATTTTAGCCATAACTTTTGCATACGATATCGAATTGAGGTATTCTATAGCTAGAAATAAAGAGTGTGATGAGAACTATAGATTTGAGCACTCATAGAGTTGATTTTGTATAGTTTTTAGTTCTCTATTTTATACAAAACAAAATAGTTTTGGTTTGGATAATAAGCTTACAAGTTACATAACTTGATGTATTACATGGCTACATGCTATTTGATTTTTCCATATGCTTATGTTGATGCTCAACATTGATGTTTATGACTAGATATGTTTATGGTGATCTTTCAAGCTTGGATTTGAGTTTCATTGAATGTATTTGGGTGTTAGTCATTTTCTTTAGTGATTCTTCACTTATGGGTTGAAGATATATTAGATGTATATGCTCTTGGATTTATCATTGATGTGATTGGGTTTTCCAATGATGTTATGTGCTTGAAATATTGAGCTTTATTGTGCTCTTGGGCTTTCTAGATTTTCTTCCAGTGGGAGCCATTTGTATTTATATTGCAGATCTTAGTTCTTTGAATTAGTGGAAGACTCTTTATGCTCTTTTGATTTATGCTACACTATTCATTGCAGAGATTCATGATGGTGGGTTGATTTGCTTTTGAGCTTGGATACCTCATACTTATCATTGTTAGCGGGTTGTCAGTGGTGGATACATGCGTGATACATAATGTTGCATGAATCTATGTATTTGACACCTTGTATGTTTTGAAAGTTCTTGGTACTTGGTTACTACATAACTAGTTGTATTTTATATATGTCGGTTGTTGCCCAGATATTCTTAGAAATGGGAGCTTACTCCTTTGGTCATTTATCTATAGATATATGGTCATTTAATGTAGTTTTATAGATAGCAATGCTGAAAACTATTTATGAGCGCTTTCTTTGAGAGTAGAAACCTTGTTTGAGCACTCTAGTGCCTATTGTTTGTGGACAACTATATATCTTTAGTTCCTCACTTTTTGCCCTTGCTTCTAGCTTAGTTTTGGGGTCTTTTTATCGTGATTAAAGTAGTCCATACTCTTGTAGTTTGTAATCATTTGTAGACATAATGGTAGGCACTTCAAATGCATCTAATGACATTGCTATTTTCAATATCAAAAAGATGGTTGGTAATAACTTTCAATATTGGAAGCGGCAAACATGGCAAGTATTGGTGCAAAAAAGTAGGTTAGTAGGCCATTGAAAGCTAAGGGTATAAAGCCATAAATTTGTGATAGAGATGATTTGGATGAATTTGATGAGGTATGCACATCTACTATCATATTATCTTTGTCTAACCATGTGTACTTCAACGTTATTTTGATTGATGCTAGTCCATATGATTCATGGAAGAAGATTTGTGATCTTTATAATAAGTAGAGTCCTAGATCTTGGTTGGATTGCTTGAAGAAGCTTGTGGACCTTCACATGAAGAAGGACACCCCTATGTCTATTCATTTGAATGACTTCCACTCTATTTTCAACCAGCGTATCTTGTAAGGCATTCAGTTTAAGGATAACATAAAGTCTTTGTTCTTGCTTGTCACATTACTAGAGTCATGGGATATATTTTGTACTACTATGACTGCTAATCTTCCAGGTGCAGTGTCATCTTCCAATCTAACAGAACTCGTAATAGTATGGTAGTTATGACACCAACAATGACAATATTGGACGACATGGAATAAATCCCCTAAATTAAGAATCCAACAACTGAGTAGCATCAAGTAATGAAGCAACAAGTATTTAATCATCAAAATTATACTCCAATGTATTTATCTCCTCTATCTTCACACTAGGCTTAGACACAATGCTGCTATCATCAGAAGACTTAGCATTATCCTACGCTTTTCTCATTACACTTATTATACTGTATTTTATGGAAATGTTGCTGCCTAATGTGACCTTGTTGCCCACAATAATGACATGTCAAAGATGATTTACAATTGGGAAACTTACTAGGCGATTTTCCATAAGACTAAGACTTGCCATTATTGGGCTAAGTTTCTACCATAGTTATTATTCCCATTTCCACTTGTGGGAGCTTTCGCTCAACCACCAAGACCCACGGACCGCTTATTGCTTCAAGCGTTCCAAGCTGAGCACTAATGGCTACCTCTCACATAGCCGATGCGCCATCCATATCTACGGGTGTATTGAGCTTACCTCCATGCCTTTCAAGTTACCTCCTCTGCTGCGCACTCCGGTAGCTCCACGATCCAAGTGCAAGCTTCAAGCAAGCTCTATCCTCAAGCTCCACGCTCCAAGCTCCATCACCACGAGCAAGAGAAGAGAGGAGAAGATGGAGAGCTTCTCCACCCCACGGTCCCTCACCCTCACACACTCACTCCCTCACACTCTCACACTCCCTCTCTCAAGCACAAGCTCAAGCAAGCAAGAAGAAGAAGAAGAAGAAGAAGAAGAAGAAGAGAGCTACTTTTTGCCACATACAAGAATGAGCTTCTCATTCACTTTTCAACTTTATATACAAAATCCTAAATCCCTTTTGGGCGGTCATCCCCTTTTCCCTTTTTTACATGGCCGGCCGTAGCCTAGGCCCTTTTTCCCATTGTCCTTCTATCTTCCTAGCTTCCTTTCCACCGCCCATCTACATTTACAATAGGCACGGGTAAGAGCTCGGCGCTCCTTGAATTAAACCACGGTGCGCTTACGCTTTTTTACACAAGTTTTGTCTTGCGCTTTTCCTGGTGCGCCTTTGCCTTCCATTTCTCTCGCCTTGGCCTTTGTCTTTGTCTTTGTCTTTTATTGTAGCTTTCCGGCTTTTCCACTGCCTGGCACTCTTTTACAAGATTTCAGGGTGCGCCTTTGTCTTTTAAAATGCACCTTTCCCCTTTTGCAGCTGCCTTGGACTTTTAAGGTTGCCCTTGTGCTTTTGGCCTTTTCTCCTCTTCTTTCTTCAGTTGAGCATCTTTTGTATTTTCTTTTGCTTTCTTTGTGTTGGGGTTAACATTACCCCCCTCCTAGACGAGTGCCAGTCCCATGGCACTCACCGTCGTAGGTAGCAGGCGGTAGCATGCATCGAAGACGTGGGTGGCAAGGACGGTTGTGGTCTACCTTGGGGGAGTTTTGAGGGTGGTGTGAATGAAGGTCATTGGGGCACTGGCTGTTCTGAGTGGCTTGGATTTGATTGTTGTAGGGGGTGGTAGGGTGACTCTTTGTTGGGAATGGCCACTCATAGCTGGCACAGGGTTGGTGTGCGTGGGATGCTCTTGGTGGAGTTTGTGTGTGATGATTCTCTGGTGATTGGCATGATGGAGTGAAGGACGAGAGTTTAGAGTTGAGCGTTGATGTAGAGCTGACGACGCTTTTGTGGGAGTCTTTAATACTTGCAATTGGAAAACCTCTCATGTGGTCTCTCCCTAAGGGGTAGTGCTAGTCTTCTTAGCGTGCACAAGACATATTTTGATTAGGTTGGGAGACAGGTCAAACTCTAAGCAAGCCTAGAGTGTTGTCCTGCACTTGAGGACCCAAACCGTGCATAGGTTATAGTGTAAATATTAAGTGAGTACACGTGCATATTTAGGTATTACTT
Source organism: Lygodium microphyllum (assembly GCF_053477565.2). Taxonomy (NCBI): domain Eukaryota; kingdom Viridiplantae; phylum Streptophyta; class Polypodiopsida; order Schizaeales; family Lygodiaceae; genus Lygodium; species Lygodium microphyllum. The sequence goes on along the minus strand of NC_141164.1, from coordinate 117,795,667 downwards.
AGTTAGAAGACTGTCGGCCTGGTTCCTTGTATAGCAATGGGTCAGTGAAGCAAGGGGCTAAGTTGATGGAAAAATTTGTCGATGAAGACGGGGAGTACACTTGAAGATTGCTTGAGACATCATTATGGTCTTGTCAAGGCAACGTAGCATAATTGAGCTCCTTGATGGCTTAGCTTTTAGTAGCTAGTGGCTACTTGTAGTTCTTGAAAAGTATAGTGTACTTTTCCATTGTCTTTCATGCCTTGCTTACCACTGTTGATTGTAATGGCATTGAGATGGAGTGCAAAAGAATTGTGTAAGTGGTTCAGGGTGACAGGTCTAACCATAGGCGAGGCGAGCTCCCGAGGTATGTCCTACCCTTGATGTGCCTTGAACTAGTGTGGGGGGTGCTAGGGGGCTAGGGGACTAGGGGCGGAGCTAGCCGACCAAGGCACTGGACGCATCTAATGTGAGGGCCCCTAGATGCGGTGTTGTGATCGTGGGTGCTTTTTTTTTTGGCCACAGTACAACCATTGCAGTATGTGGAGGCTTTAAGCCTTTCAATAGGTCAGGACATGTCAAGCCTCGGAGGCTCAGGAAATGGATATGACCACGATGATTTGGCCTTGGTCTTGTTGTTAGGGGAGCCGTTGTTGCGATATCAGCATGATTGTAGCGCCCCCTGTCCCGTGAGTGTGAAGTGTGACCCAAGAAGAGAGTGTAGCCCATGACTACGCGTGGGTTCATGCGATGTGGGCCCTCGCGAGGTGATTGTTTGCGTTCAGCAGCGTGACTTTGTTGCGATTAGTGGACGGTCGTGGTTTTGCGGTGACCTAGGCATTGAACATGTTTGCACGAAGACCTGTGTTATCCTGCATCCACTTGTCACGCCGTGAGAGCACATGCTTGATTTCGTTAAGTAATTCAACAGATGTAGTTATGTTAAAACATGACTTTTCGAAATGCTATGATGTTAATTGCACTGCTCATGCGATCATTTGTCAAAGATGCGGCATACATTAGCGATAGGCAGAAGAAGTTGTACAAGTGGGGAGTTGCCCTTTCACCCATCAAAAGACAAAAAGTTAGATCCTGATAACTTGTTAAGCTGCTCGTACATCCTAGGGCTTAGTCAATTTCTACTAGGCGGGGCGAGTCCTATTGGTTGGGCGACTGGGCTGGTGCTGGTGCGGGATTGTCGTGAGGTCGGGCAGGGCACATGTCGGCTGGGACATGGATGGTATAGTCCCGGGCTGCCACCATTTCCAACCTTTAAATAATTCGTCGAACTCTTCCCTGTCCTTGGCCGCCTTTTTTGCCCTTGGGCATCTGGTGCTTGAGCGCTCGTGGGGGACTTGTGCAACTGGTGTTGCCATAGCTTGCACGCTTACCTGAGCTTTGACTATGACTGTTCGCATAGGAGGAATTTTAGTGTGGGTTGTCAAACGACTATGACTAAAAGAGAAGGTGCGGAACATGTTGTGTTTGTTGTAGAGGGATGGCCCCCGTAATGGTGTCTCCTTAGCCTCTAGCTACTAGCAGATCTTGACTCACGCCGAGTTACATCGGTTGGTGCGTTTAGAGGGCTCATCGTAGGAGGGATAGGCCGGGAAGGAAAAAGTGTATAGAGAGGGACTGCGCCCTGCTTACATCATCAAAGATGTTGGTCAGGGCTTTCCATGGTGGCAATGCGGGGTGCATGCCCTTCGCCCGGAGGCAGACATGATCTGGTGAACGAGGGACCGGCCTAGCTTGGCTTATTTGCTCCGATTCTTCTGTCTGTGCTTGAATTTTTATTGCTTGTGTGTGTTGATAGTGTTTGTACAGGGTGACACCAAAATCGTTGGTTATATATATATATACATTTTTCGAATCCATGTCACTTCACGAGGATAGAAACCAATTGTAGAACTCGGGATTGTACTGAAGCGTGGCACACACATCTAGTACACATGGCAGCTTACTCAACATTGATAGATATTTTGCCACATCGAGTAGCATGGAACCTTGTCCGAGTCTACTGGCGACATGTAGCTCCTCCTCAGTGAGAACTTTATCAAGCAGAGGGTTTTCTTGGCTTGGTTCAGCCAAGTCCATGCCCTAAATGGCAGTTAGCACTCGAAGGGAAGTTGGTGCCACATAGGTTGGGTCTCTTTGGGATCGCTATTTGGCCAATCGCTCCTTAGAGACTGTCATGATCTGAGCTCCTAGTTCGGCCATTGCAACGCGGTTTTCACACCAACGCTGTTCAAATCGACTTGGCCTTCTGACAGTCGCTTCAGTTGCTCTATATCTAAGAGATTTGGTTGGTAGAGCGCCTCATTGAATGTGATCGTTAAGCGCAGTTCGTCGGCTTCCTCGCCCGAGATGAGTAGCAAGCGTTCGTGCAGGAGCCTGCTATAGTGCTCGTTAAGATGTTGTTGCTCTTTCCAGGATAAGGGGAAGGTCAAGTATTCTCTGAGCTGCTCTTTAGGGAATGCGCGCATGTCTGCCAGGACATAGACACGTGCGAACACCTTGAGCTTGGCATCCAACTCAGCTAGGCATTCTGTGACACTTCTATGTTCAATGAGGGCTTGCTCAGTTGGCATCTCACGCAAGGTTCTAGGAGTTTTCCTGGGCTTTAGTGTAGCTGGGGGCTCAGGTCTAGAAGAGCAAGATTGATCAATGCTAGGAGTGTTCATGCGCTTGGGGTTTCCATGTTTCTCTTGAGGCGTCGTCATTGCGTCATGGTTCTCCTTGGACATGACTGGTATGAATTTGTCACCCTGTTGTGACAGCATTATCTCCACTCTTGATTGGTCGATGAGAGTTCGATTGTTGGTGGGTTGAGTGTTGGAAGCAACTGTTGATAGCAACGACTGCTTTAACTTTTCAAAGCACACGGATGTGTCTGAGGTTTCACCGCTATATTAGGAGAGACATAAATGGGTTCATTGGTGGATGGACTTGATGCTTTATCCCCAGCTCTCCAATGCTCTTGGCCTCACTTACTGGTTCTCTGCGTTCAACTCTTTCAACAACTCCCTGCTCTCATTACTAGGCTTGCTTGGTATGTCAGAATGCTCCTTGCCCTTCCCTCGAGGTTTGGTGAGGTCACCCTTGCTAAAAGTCGCGATTATCCTCACACTTGGTAGTGGTAGGTGTATCCTCTGTGCTATATAGTCGGCTTCACACTTCGTTGCCTTTTTGAAGGGCCTTCCTAGGAGGATTTCCTTTCCATAATTCTCGCTATTTGGAGGAACATAGAACAGGACTGGCAAGCTTTCTGTTTCAATAGTTACAAGGATTCTGCACTTCCCTAGAAGTGCTTGTGGGTTTTCCCCGTGAGGCTTAAGAGTTGCATCAGTCAGTTTGAGCTCTGGTTGACCTAGTAGAGTCCATGCTTCGTAAGTCAAGATATTGAAATTTGCTCCTTCATCAATGAGAGCATCAACACTATTCTCTCTTTTTGCGGTGAGTTTGACCCTAAGATAAGCAGGTGGTATTATGTCTTCATCGTCCGGGTCTTGGTTTACAGCTTCAAGCCTTCTGATACATGCCCTTGAGTCCCTAGCTGCACAGTCATACGTGGATTCTCCACAAAGATCTTGGGTTGTCTGTGCAGCGCTGCTCAGGGTACATCTATCGTCAGGACTGTCATGTCTAGTCATCTCTGCATTGGTAGCTTGATGATGTTGCATTTTACTTTGAATAGACGTAGATTGAACACAATATACATGTGTCCTTGTAGTGTGGCCTTTTTTCCCTTGATGTGGCTAGATTGGCCCGTTAAGGTTCTAGGGTCTCTGTTTGCCTCTATTTGGGTGTGGGCTTCTGGTTGATCCTTTCCAAGTGAGCATCTATGCTCGCGTAGGGCCATTACTGCCCGAGGGTCTAAGTTGGAGGGCCTGACACGGCGCGCATTCTCTCTCCAACCTACTTCGGGAGGATGCAGAGGGGGCAGAGCCCCCTTTGCGGGGGTCCAAGTGGCGGTCCCCTCCCCGCCCCGCAGGGCCGTTACGGTTAATACCATGCGGAGTTTGGAGGATTGTTCAGCCAAATCTTGAACCACTTGCTCGAAGTTTCGGCCTAGTGGTGGATCTATGATGTGCCTTTTGCTCTATGTAGCATGTGGGGTCAATTTCGGGATTCATAGTTTTTCTAATTCGTTGCCTCATTCGTTTTTGGGTCCAATCAGGCTTTTCCACTCAGCGGTTTGCGTCTAAGTCCCTGGTCTCACAACTGTCTACTTCTAGCTGCTAAGCGGCTGCGCCCTATGATTTTGCCTATTCCGTGAGCCAGAATCAAGTTCTGAGTGTCCTAAAGGCTTTTGACAGTTCGCACTGCTGAGTGTTGACCGGGTCAGGTAAAGTTTTTTGAAAATTTGGTGAAACTGCACACTCGGCCCAACTGGTCCGAATTGCAGGGTCTGAGTTCCCAATTCGGCACGTCCGAGGGCCGAGTGGGAAGGGCCGTACGTAACTGTCCGAATGCACAATTCGGCTGGTCCGAATCCGGATGTCCGAGGGCCGAGTGGGACGAGGCTGGGTCAGGTGGCGGAGTGGGCTGAGGCTGAACTCTAAGGCAGTCTGAGTGCTCGATTCAGATGGCTCGAGTGTGGGCGTCCGAGTGGGTTGAGTCGAGTGGTCTGAGGGCCGATTCTGGGCCTCGGACCAGAGTCGTCGTCACTCGGACGTGCCGGGCGCCGCACGTTTTTTCGTCGACTCTCACGAAATTCGTCGTTCCGGGTGCTGGAGGCCTCCCCCCTTGTCGAGCAGCTCCAGATCCGTCCTACTACTGTAGGGAAAGGTGTAGAATTACTTGGGCTGGCCAAATATCTCTCTGATGCCAAGATTGAAGCGGATCCCCTCACCAAGCTTTCCTCTTCTCTCCTACTCTCCTGAAACCTTGCAATGCACAATGTGGCCTTTCTTGCCACTTTTGGCCCTTATACCCCTTCCCAGGTATGGTATTGACACCCCCAATAACTCACTTGCCGACCTTAGGCATCACAAGCGAGTTTTTTTACCACTTTTGCACGATTCTTGCCCTGGTTTGCAACAGTAAACCCTAATGCTTATTTCTTTGTTTTTCTTTGTTTTCTCCTACTCTAATGCATCAAAATCACAAAGTAAATACCTACACTACTCCATCTCACAACATAAATCTCAAAAAGTAAAAAACCTACTTTCCAAAGAGATCGAATACCACCTTCAACCCCCTCACTTCCTACCTATCTCAAGCACCAGTTCGGGGGAAAACCCTTACTTTGATGCTCAATTCGAAGCGCGCAAGCGCTCAAGGCTTGAATCCGTTGGTCCCGGCAACAACGGAACCAAAATGTGGGAGCTTTTGCTCAACTGCCAAGACCCACGGACTGCTTATTGCTTCAAGCGTTCCAAGCCGAGCACTAATGGCTACCTCTCACATAGCCGACGCGCCATCCATATCTACGGGTGTACTGAGCTTACCTCCATGCAGTTCGAGTTACCTCCTCTCCCGCGCACTCCAGTAGCTCCACGATCCAAGTGCAAGCTTCAAGCCAGCTCCATCCTCAAGCTCCACGCTCCAAGCTCCATCACCGCAAGCAAGAGAAGAGAAGAGAAGAGAAGAGAATAAGAGAGGAGAAGATAGAGAGCTTCTCCACCCCACGGTCCCTCACCCTCACACACTCACTCCCTTACACTCTCACACTCCCTCTCTCAAGCACAAGCTCAAGCAAGCAAGAAGAAGAAGAAGAAGAAGAAGAAGAAGAAGAAGAAGAAGAGAACCACTTCTTACCACACACAAGAATGAGCTTCTCATTCACTTTTCAACTTTATATACAAAACCCTAAATCCCTTTTGGGCGGTCATCCCCTTTTCCCTTTTTTACATGGCCGGTCGTAGCCTAGGCCCTTTTTGCCATTGTCCTTCTATCTTCCTAGCTTCCTTTCCACCGCCCATCTACATTTACAATTTGCAAACCACGGTGCGCTTGCGCTTTTTTACACAAGTTTTGTCTTGCGCTTTTCCTGGTGCGCCTTTGCCTTCCATTTCTCTCGCCTTGGCCTTTGTCTTTGTCTTTGTCTTTTATTGTAGCTTTCCAGCTTTTCCACTGCCTGGCACTCTTTTACAAGATTTCAGGGTGTGCCTTTGTCTTTTAAAATGCACCTTTCCCCTTTTGCAAAGCTGCCTTGGACTTTTAAGGTTGCCCTTGCACTTTTGGCCTTTTCTCCTCTTCTTTCTTCAGTCGAGCTACCTTTTTTCCGCCTTTGCCCTGCATCTTTTGTATTTCCTTTTGCTTTCTTCGTGTTGGGGTTAACACCACCATTTCTGCCTCTAAATGTAAGTGCATGAGAAGTGTGGACTGCATCAATATTTTTTCTATGCACTTCTTTTGTAAGCAAAGCACTCTCTAGATCACTACATTTAAAACCATCCCACTGGATATCCTTGGCATAGGTAATACTAGACTATAGTTTAGTACTAGTGCTCCTTTTGTGCATCATGATGCACACCATGTCCCAACTTTGACTAGAAGCCTTATTTCAATTTGAGAATTGGAAAGTGACAAATACAATGTATCTTTTGCTGATTTTGCATGGAAGATAACTTGTGGTAGCCTTGTTTTTGCTAGAGGTGCCAAGGTTGGTAGACTCTATTCCTTACTTGTCTTTGGGTTTGTTGGCCATGTTTTGGCCATCATTGATCTTCCACATGTATCTTTATGGCATTGTCTCCTTGGGCATATATCTTTGAAAGGAATGAAAGTACTTACTCATTTGTAGTGTCTTCCATCTCTTGATTACTCATGTTTTGATTCATGTGATCATTATCTTGATAGGCAAACATGTAACTCTCACAAAAAATTATTCTACGTGCATGCGTGAGCCATTGCCTCTTTTGCATTTAGATATTTGTGGTCCCATGTCCTATTAGTCATTGGGTGAAGTACTTTGCTACATTCATAGATGATAATTTGCATAAGGTTTGGGCCTATCCTATTAAGCAGAAGTTGGATGTTTTGCCTGCGTTTTAAAAGTTTCTAGCTATGGTTGAGAACTAGTGGGTATAGGCTAAAATATCTATAGCCTAAAAATGGGGGTGAATATGTTTCTAAAGCATTCAAGCAGCTTTGTGATCAGATGGGGTATTAAGCGTCAGTTTTGTTTGTGATTCAGAGGGAGAGAGAGACAAAGACATGGAGCTATAACAGAGAGTAGTGAACTCTCATTGTTCTCTTCTTCTCATTCTTCCATAATGTTTACTAAAGTCTAATCACACATAACTAAAAAACACACTAGGTCACTAACTGACCGTACCATTAACTGTGGTTGAGTTTGATCGACTTTGTTATTACACCACACATGTAGAGAGACAGCTAAGATGACAAGTGTCTAGATAAGGTCTGTCATGTTAGTGATATTGATCATGAGCTTGATTCTCAACACTCCCCCTTAAGCTTAAGCTAATTGCTATACTCCAAGTAGCTCCCTGAAATGCACAAACTTCTCTTTACCAAGTGATTTGGTAAAGATATCTGCTACCTGGTCTTCTGTCTTCACATGGAGTAGATCAATCTTTCTAGCAAGTACCATGAACTTCTATGTGTTTGGATCTAGCATGATAGATGGGGTTGCTAGATAACATCACACTATTGAGATTGTCACAATGCAATGTGACCATCCTATCTAATTGTATACCCAAGTCATGTAGCAATTTCACAAGCCAATTTGCTTCACATGCCACTAAGGCTGCACCCCTATATTCTGCCTCTGTACTAGATAAAGCAACGGTCGGCTACTTCTTACTACTCTAGTTAATCGTATTACTATCCAAACTAAAAGCATAGCCAGTGGTCGACCTCCTGTCATAGAGACAACCAGCCCAATTAGCATCCATATAACGTGTCAAGTCGAATGATTTCCCATGCTCATAAAACAACCCATAATCATTAGTACCCTTCATGTACCGCATAATCCTCATGACTGCATCTAAGTGTGGCTTATGAGGTTTTTGCATAAACTGGCTAATCATCCCCACTGCATAACTCAAGTCAGGATGGGTAATAGTAAGGTAAATCAAGCTACCCACCATTTTTCTGTACATAGTGACATTCTCAATCTCAGTCCCAACATCAACTACAAGTTTGACATTCTGATCCAACAAAGTTTCCATGGATTTACACTCCATCATGCCATATTTCAGCAACGTATCATGAGCATACTGTTTTTGTAATAACCATATACCTTGAGGTGTAGACACAACCTCAATCCCAAGAAAGTACTTCAGCTCACCAAGATTATTGACTTTGAATTCAGCATGAAACATTACTTTAATTTTAGCAATCCCATGATCATCATCTCTAGTGATGATCAATCATCGACATAAACCACTAGAAAAACATAACCATGCTCTGTCTTCTTTGTAAATAGACTATGATCTGCATGACCTATCTGAAAACCAAGCTATTGCAAATAAGTGCTTATGCAAGCATTCCATGCTCTCGGTGCTTGTTTCAGTCCATACAAGGCCTTTTTCAATTTACACACATATGTTGGATAGTCACGGTGTACATAACCTTCAAGTTGCTCCATATACACCTCTTCAAGCAAGTCACCATTCAAGAATGCATTTTTGGCATCCATCTATCTGCCATAATTTCTAGCCCTTAGAAGCCGAAAATGCAATAATTGTTCTCATCTTTGCCATCTTAGCAGCTGGGATGAAAGTCTCCTCATAATCTAGGCCGTATTGCTATGCATATCCCTTTGCAACCAACCGGGCTTTATACCTTTCCAATGAACCATCTGACTTGCATTTCACTTTATAAACCCATTTGTAGCCAATGAGTACTTTGCCTTCAAGCAAACTGACCAATTCCCATGTTTCATTTTCTGCCAATGCTGCGTATTCCTCATCCATGGCGGCACACCAATTCTCATCTGTAACTGTCTCATTGAACTTCATAGGCTCTTTGTAGCCTGGCACTTTAGTCATATATGCATAATGTCTAGTTGAATACCCACTGTATGTCAGCCTATCAATTGGTTTTTTGACCCTTTCAAACCTCCTCAACTGTGGTGCACTCTGGGCTTGCCTCTCATGAGGCAGCACATACCTGCTTTGCCTTGCACCAGGCTCATAAATGATGGTATGCCCAATTCACTATCAAGACTATCATTGCTAGGTGACGGATGTAAGCGGTCTAGTCACATCGTCAAACATCTTTTCTTTGCATTTATCCAATCCCCCCTTCACTGACATATCCGTGTCAATGGATGCAGTAGCACGGCTGCGGAGTCGTCCTGTCCAAGGACTAAGAGTAGATGAACCATCACCTGTCGGTCCACTCATAGACATACTAACTGAATGATAATTTTTAGCATAAGTAGGGTTGGCTAGTCCATCAAAGACCATTGCATTCGGATTACCATACCATGAGGCCAGCTTGTCAAAAACTACATCCCTGCTGATTAGGGTTTCTCGAGTGGATGGATCATAGCATTTGTAAGCCTTTCTCTCTTGTGCATAGCCAAGAAAAACACTTTTGACAGCTTTCTTCCTCTTTTCATCGAGCACATGTATGTAGGTAATGCAACCAAATACTTTTAGGTGACTAATGTCTGGCTTTTGCCCATATAGTTTCTCATACGGAGTCAAATCATGAACCCCAGCCTATAGGTGTTTGGTTTAGCACATAAATTGCAGTAACCATTGCTTTAGCCCAATAAACATTTGGCAAATTCTTTTCATTAAGAATTTCCTTGGTAGCTTCCATAAGCACCCGATTTTTTCTCTCTGCCACACCATTCTGCTGAGGTGTGTAACTACATGTGAGCTACCTTTTTATGCCATATTTAGCAAGCTACTTGTCAAACTCTCTGGATACATATTCTCCACCTCCATTAGATCTCAAACATGAGATATAATATCCAAGTTCATTTTCAACATGCTTCTTAAAGTCCTTAAAGACATCGAGCACCTCATCCTTGTGCTTTAGAATATATAGCCATGTGTATCGACTGAAATCATCAATGAAGAATATTTAATACCTAGCACCACCAAAATATGTATTATGGGTAGGACCCCATACATCCGAATGTATCAACTATAGAGTCCAAGAACTATTTTTGACATGTCTCATGAATGGGAATCTCACTTGTTTCCCAAACTGACAAGTAGAGCATACATGTCCAAGATCAGTGTACTTGAACTTCGGCAAGCCAAGTACAACCTCTTTTTGTTACATATTTTTTAGCTTTTGTACATTAACATGATCGATGTGTTTGTGCCAGATTTCTACATCCCGAACTACTCCATTATCATGGGCAAACATGGCTGCCTTCGATTCCAGGATAGATGCATCCAAAGTAAACATTCTACCATCTCTCTTGCCTTTCGCAATCAATTTGGAACCATTGCTATATTCTTCAATAAAAAAACCATCCTTGTTGAATCTGACTTGCAGATTTTGTTTTGCAACCGACAGTAAATTCTTGGTTATAGAAGGTACGTGTAGTACATCATGTAGGCTCTTCTTTCTACCATTGGGCATGAGCAATGAAACCACATCTGTATGTTGAATATCATGCTGTGTATCATTACTAGTACATACAAATCCATGAGACCCTGCTACTAACTCATCAAACCATTCACCATGAGGAGTCATATGATTGGATGCTCCTGAGTCTATGTACCACTTCTCATCTTTGCCTTGCTTAGGTGTATTCTTAGATACATGCTGTATAGCAAACAGTCTATCCCCCTGGTCATCTTGAGTACTACTGGAAGATGCATAATGTCCATGTTGCCTACCTTTTGCCTTCATATCAACTTTCTTTTTATGGCAATCCTCCGCAATATTCCCATATCTTCCTCAAAAATGATAGTCATTATCCCTGTTAGACTGCTCATGGGACTGCCATGAACCACCTCTGCCTCTAGGTGATATCCCCCTGCCTCTAAAGGCTCCAGATCCTTGTTGTCCTTGCGTATTTGAGCTATGCCAAGCATTTTGCTGTTGTTGTCCATATGTGTTTCGAGTGTCTCATTGACCTCGAAAAGCTCCATGAGCTCTAATACCTCTAGCTTGCTGACTAGAGTAGAAGACAGTCTCTGCCTTGAGATGTGCTTGAACCTGTATTTAAGCCAAGCTTTACTTCTTCATGTAGTAGCAATGCAAGTAACTCATCCCAATCAGGGGGTTCTGTTCTCATAGAAATAGATGTATCAAATGCCTTATACTCCTTGCCTAACCCATTCAATGTCACTTCAATCATATCATCCCCTGAAACATGAGATCCAATAGTAGCTAGCTAGTCAGCTATGGTATTTATTTCAATCGTGTATGCTTGAATGCTCTTGCCATTCTCCTAGACATGTTGTTGAATTGTTGCTTCAGCTGTATATTTCTTGCATGTGTGACATTACCATAATTCTTCACGAGTGCATCCCAAGCATCATTCGAGGAATAGCCATTGGTAATCTGCATAGCCATCGCATCAAAAATGCATAAAGAAAACCAATGTAATACTTACTAGCTCTTTTCAACCACTGTTGGTGAGCTCTCCATTGTTCTTGTGTAGGATTATGTTTAGGCAATTCGGGTTCAGCTTCAGTCCCCGTACATAAATCCCAATAGCCTCTGCCAATCAAAAAGTTTTGCATCCTGAACTTCCATAGAGCAAAGTTTTTGTTGTCAAGCTTCTCTCCCTCAATTTGAGTGATATTGTTAGTGGCTTGAGCATTTGGCATATTTGCAACTAAGGTATTCAATGCTATATGTAATCTATAAGTGCTTAACTCCATGTAGTTCAGGAACAATTTTCCTATAGTTTAGAAAGAACAGACTTCCTGCAGTTCAGAAACAGTCTTCCTGCAGTTCAGGAACAATTTTCATGCAATTCAGGAACAAACTTCTTGCAGTTCAGGACCAATTTTCTTGACAACCTACTTGCTATAAACTAAATTCCAACAATTAAAAAAAACATAGTCAACTGAGCATAAACCAAGCTCAAATCAATTCAAAACATTCTATGGTAGTGGCAAAATATCCCATAAACAAATTATGTCCATACAAGCATCAATAGATGCATAGAACTAATGTTGACATTCACTAGACTTTTCCACAGCTGATGATAGGCAAGCAACTTGTTATGACTAGTAGTATAAACTTTGCAATAATCAAGGTATTATCAGCTCAAAAATATCCTTAAACCACCATAGACATGTCCCAGTACATTGGGGATTCAATATGTGACCAAACAAGCATCAATGTTTGTACTATATGCAAGTAGTAGTACCAAATATAGCCAGACCACTGCTCTAACCATCAGTATTTTCTATATTAAAACAAGAGTATTCAGACCTCAAAACAATCCCAAAACATCTCATTCAGTTGCCACTTTGCAGGAGTTGATACATGTCCAACCAGTTAGAATATATTGCATGAATGTCAAGTGAAGGTGATAGGTATCCTTCCTGCAGACAATAACTGGTCAATACGCCGGTATAACCAGCAACAAATTAGTCCAAACTTTGGACTTTCAACACTCATAATATCCCGAAAAGCATCTACCACTCAAGTGGTATGATCCAAGCATTTGTCGAGAGCAAATAAGCAACACATATACCTCAACCCTGTAGGTATATTGTTTCCAAATTCAGAACATCGACCAGTTCACCATTTCCAGCTTGCAAATAAGCTCCAAAATTGAGCATTAAACACTCCAATTTCATGCTTAAATGCATGTTAATAAGGGCATATACATTGTTAGAACGAAAGCCACAAGTGCCCTAGAACCACATGCTGTTTACTGTAGTAAATAGCCAGACTGCATAGATCTGTGCTAAATATCTCAAAATCTGTGAAGAATTTGAAAAAACTTTCTTCTGCAAAGTTGTAGATCATGCCGCAATGGTCAAGAATCATATGCCATTACTCCAAAATCCATTTCTGTAGATATGGCTTATGCAAAAAAAAAGGGATGTAGGCACAGTCTCCTTTTATGATGTTTTTTTCAGATCCGATGTCTTGATGTTAAATGGCCAATGCCAAGCCTTCAGGCTTCAAGCATTTAGGCTCTAATACCATGTTCGAGTTTCAGAGGGAGAGAGAGATAAAGACATGGAGCTGTAACAGAGAGTAGTGAACTCTCATTGTTCTCTTCTTCTCATTCTTCCATAATGCTTACTAAAGTCTAATCACACATAATTGAAAAACACACTAGGTCACTAACTGATTGTACTACTAACTGTGGTTGAGTTTGACCGACTCAGTTATTACACCACACATGTAGAGAGACAACTAAGATGATAGCTGCCTAGATAAGGTCGGTCATGTCGGTGATATTGATCGGGAGCTTGATTCTCAACACAGTTGACTGCCCTATACACCCAACCCTAGAATAGCACATGAATAGGACTATTCAAGAAAGAGTCACAATATGCATAGTCAAGTAGGCTTAACACTTTTGGGATGAGGCAATTACTACTGCTGTGTATCCCTTTAATAGATTCCCGTACACTCCTCTTAGTGGACGTTTGGCCAAGTAAAACCCCCTCATATCCACACTTATGAGTGTTTATATATGAGACTTTCTATCATATTCCCAAAGATTAGAACAATAAGTTGGGTCTATCAAATGCATCTTTCTTGGATATGGTGGTGTATGTGAGATGGGCCATCACCTTTCGGATCCGCAAGCTTGGAAGGTTATCCATCACAACCGTGATGTTATCTTCCATGAGGAAAAGATGCATATGAGGCCAAAGCAAGTGATTGAGGTATGCAGGATGACCCTTTGGGAGAAATCTCATATTATAGTACAACCAGTCCTAGTTAGATAGCCTGTTATAGCTATTGATGATATAGTGGCCTAGGATTCGCTAGTTGTACACGATCATGATGTTGGATAGAGAGGACATGCCGTATAGGTCCCACATCTAGTCTTGAGATATTTCACTATAGCCTCACATCCTCCCAATGGTTTTGAGCCTTTTATCATGGTGACAAATGTAGGTGAGCCTCTCATTGTGACAAGGCTATGCATTGTCGTGCCACTATGCGGACACGGTGTGAAAAACTCCCGAGTGCATCATCATCCGACTTTCTTATTAATCAAGAGAGTCAATATGATCTGAGTCATTAGTACTAGTGTGAATGGCATGAATGGTCCAAAAATACTAGATTTTTGGATAATTTTAGTCTATTTTTGATATTATTTATTGTAAAAATCTAAAAAAGTTAGAAAAGCTTCTAGATTAGGGTGGCATGCAAAAAGAAAGTTGCTTTTTCAGCCAATTATGGAATATTTGATAAAAGAGAAGAGGGGCGAAATCGTGCGCATTGCGATCGCAGTTATTAACAAGCTGAAAAGTGCACTTTGAACTAGAAGAAGAAGAAGAAGTGAACTGGGAGATTCTAGAGCAGGTGCCATGGAGTTTTACCCCCCTTTTGAAGCTAACAAAGCCATCAGATTTGGGTTTTGAGCAACAGAGAGAAAGCTGTTGTTTGATCGCTGTTTTTGGTCTATGAGGGAGCTCCAGGAGATCTAACGCTTGGAGAGTGCTTTTGAGTAGTGCCAGACAAGGGATTCCAAGTTCTACCAATACATATTGATTCAATTCATTGTGCTTTGTCTTTGTCGTGTTTACCTCTTGTCTATTCTTTTTCTTCTCTTCCATCTCCTTTCTCTACTTCGTCCTAACTCCGATCCTCGGTGGATATGCCCTTTCGACAATAACCCCTCCGACAGCGTAGAGGTGATAGTCACTCTTGGGAGAGAGCCATGTAGTTTGAGTATAATTCATTGCTAAAAAATCATACATTGGATTTGATTCCTTTATCTAATGAGAAACATGCGTTGCTATGCAAGTGGGTGTATAAGTTGAAGAGCACACTTGGTTACCCCAAGCTAACATATAAGCCCAAATTGATTCTTAAGGGTTTTAAGCAAGAAAAGAGAGTTGCTTTTGTGAGATCTTCTTTCTTGTAGTCAACATGACTATCCTATGCTTGGTATTGGCCTTGGTTGCACAGGTGGATCTAGACTTGTACCAAATGGATATAAAAGTGGGTTTTCTTTAAGGGAGCTGATGTAAAAATGGATTTTCTTTAAGGGGACTTGTATGAGGACATTTATATGTAGTAGCTTAAGGGCTTTGAGAAAAAGGTTAGCGAACATCTGTTGTGCAAGTTGAGAGGAAGAGTCTGTATGGCCTTAAGAAGGCACCTGGGAAATGGTATTATAAGTTTGATACCTTTATGCATTCACAGGGTTACTCTCATAGTGATACAGATCCATGTCTTTACACGAAGAAGGCATGTGATGATAGCCTTATCATTCTGGTACTATATATTAATGATATATTGATTGCTAGGAGTGCTCGTGATAAGTTGGGTGTTTTAAAGACTCAACTAAAGGAGATATTTAATTGAAGAATACAGAACATGTCTCTCATATACTTAGAATGCACATTACACATGATCACTCTAAGAAACTCCTCTTCTTGTCATAGAAGGAGTACATTCATAAAGTCCTTGAGTGGTTTCATATGTAGGATCATAAGCCTATTGAATATCCATTACCTTCTCATGTGAAGGTTAGTCAAGTAGATTATCCACTGGTAGATTATCCACAGTTAGATGATGAGAAAGTAAAGATGGCCAAGATTATGTATGCATTCGTAGTGGGTAGCTTGATATATGCCATGATAGCCACTAGATCTAACATAAAATTCGTAGCAGGAGTTGTGGCTCACTATATGGTGACACCTAGAAGGCGACATTGAGACATTGTGAAGGGTATCATGAGATACCTTAAGGGCATTGTAGATATATGTGTATTTGTAATGATGGTCATGATACTGAAGTTGTGGACTACATAGATTTTGATTATGCAGGACATGCAGATAGCAGGAAGTCCACATCTAGCTATGTCTTCACCTTTGATGGAGGTGCTATTTCTTGGATATCTTGGGTATAGAGATGCATACACTTATCTACTACCAAGGTTGAGTACATTGCATCCATAGAGATTGCAAGGAGGCCTTATGGTGGCAAACCTTAGTATGACTATGACTTCTACATTGCATTCACACTCCGTCAGTGCCATTCAATTGACACAAAATCTGGTCTTTCATGCAAAGACCAAGCACATTGAGGTTTGTCATGACTTCATTAGATAGCAATTGAGGACAAGCAAATAGAGCTTATCAAGGTCTCCACTAATGAGAATCTTGCAGATATGCTTAGTAAAAGTCTCTTAGTGTGGTGCGCAGATCGGACGCAGAATGCTCACGTAGTGAATCCCAGAAGGTCCCCAAGAACAATGAACTCTACCTTTTTGCACAAAAAACAATGTAAAAGCATGCACGACAAGAAGCAAGAGACAAATTGGGTTCAATCTCCCCCATGCCTTGTGTGAGCGCTTCACAAAGCATGTATTTTATGTATATTTCAATCTTCATGCTCAATAATAGCCCAATTTACAAAAATATGACAAGCTTTTAGCTTTTGAGTTTGCGTTCTACAAAAATAGGAAAATAAAGCTAATGGACGGTGCCCATAGAGTCTGGCACGCCCAATCTCAATGTCCAAATAGAAATGACATATCCGTGCGCATAGGCGCATACAAAATAATAATCAATAATCAATGTCTCAATAGACATAACAAAATATAGGCGTGGCGCCTATCAAAATATAGTCCAAATGTCGAATACTCGCTAGACTCCAATGCTTTCCTCCGCCACTGCTGCTATCTCTACACATCAACTGAAGCATTCACAATCGTTAGTAAAATAATACAATTAAACCGACAAAAGTGAATACCTAGCAGTCTTCAGCTACATAAATAAATCAACTGGTTAGAAATAAATCCTAACCTTAATTTATTACGAGTGTGCACTCTAAACTCATAAATGTTTATTAATTTAATATGCATTTTGCGGAATCACCCGCTATGGAATCACCCATGTACACACTAAATTAATGAAACGCCCAAAAAGGACAGGCGTCCCCATCAACTTCTCGCACAAAGAATCCTCTTTGTGTATGAGCCCCGGTCATCTAAGTTTACGGAATCCACCGTAAAACCTCACGGAATCCACCGTGGCATATGCCTCCTGGCATCATAGTGGAACATTATGCCTTCCTTTATGAAGATGATGGGTGTAGGATGAGATGACATTTTTTCTCATCTTGTTGCACTCTATGCACATACTCTCTATTTTCTTTTACTCCTCACTTAGGAATATTCACCTCTAAGTGGGAAGTTGTTGGGGGTTAAAGGCTGCATGTGCCTAGCATTTACTTGTACTTACCATCCACACAATTGTACATTGCAGATGGCAACTACCTGTCACTATCACTTTATTCTTTATTCTTACTATGACAATAGAATAAGGGAAGGTGGGTCAAACATTGTGATTGTTGGATTTTGCACATAATGTCTTGCTCTCTCTTGCTTGAACCTCCATAGCTCTTACTTCTTTCTTGCTTCCACTTGTGCTTCCACTCTTTCACCATCCTTCACACATGTCAACCCTTGATAAAACACCAATGTAGGAGAGGTTTGTCACCACCATGTGGCACATACCTAGTTGCATTGTCCATAGAAATCTAAACTCCAAGACCTAGAGAAGAATTGGCCAGAACAATGGAACCATCCCGACTGTGGTTGTCAAGATAGAATTAGCAAGCTGAGTCTAGGTCAGTTACTAGTAGGACATCCAATTCGATGAAGAAAATAGAGATAGTCGAGTCTAGGCTAGCTATTGGTAGTATGTCCAATTCAATGAAGAAGAGGGTTGGGACAAGCGCAAGATCCACAAGTGCAAAGGCAACTAACGAAGACTCAAAGATCATTATGAGCATGATCGCTAGTGCATGAGGAGAGTCTCATACTGCACCTCAATTGAGGAGATCAGAAAGTGTCAGGAAGCCTGTGGATATGCTTACATAAGCTACACAGTGAGGCACTATGCATATATGGCAAAATTCACTAGCTTCAAGGAACCCACAAAGTTTTCTAAAGCTATTTTGGATGATCATTGGTGTAAGGCAATGGATGAGGAATATTCAACATTGGCTGAAAATGACACTTGGGATTTAGTTGATTTGCCTAAAGGAAAAATGCCTATTGGTTGCAAATGGGTATACGAGGTGAAGTGCAAATTAGATGACACATCGGAAAGATACAAGGCAAGACTTGTGGCAAAAGGTATGCACAACAATATGGTCTTGATTATGAGGAGACAGACATTTGGTCTCGTTGCTAAAATGGCAACCATGAGAACAGTGATTGCATTGGCAGCATCTAGAGGATGGAGTATGTATCAGATGGATGTGAAGAATGCTTTTCTCAATGGTGATTTGGTTGAGGAAGTATATATGGATCAGTCTGAGGGCTATGTACATCCAGATTTTCCTACACGTGTGTGTAGATTGAAGAAAGCATTGTAAGGGTTGAAGCAAGCACCTAGAGCTTGGAATGCTAAGATAAGTGCATGCTTATAAAAACTTGGTTTCACTATGGGCAAGGCTGATCATAGCCTATTCACAAAGAAGACAAGGTCTGGTTATGTGATATTAGTCATCTATGTGGAGGATTTGATCATTACAGGTGATGATGTCACAGGAATTGGAGAGATCAAGGAAATGTTACATACTGAATTTCAAGTCAAAGATTTGGGTGAACTGAAGTATTTCCTTGGGATTAAAGTTGTATCTACACCTCATGGTACTTGGTTGTTGCAAAAGCAGTATGCATAAGACATGTTAACCAAGCATGGTATGTTGGATTGCAAGTCTTTGAGCACTCCATTGGAGCAAAATGTTAAGCTACTTGTTGCAGATGTTGGACATGATATTGAGAATGTCACTATGTATAGACAAATGGTGGATAGCCTGATGTACCTTACCATTACTAGAACAGACCTTAGCTATTCAGTTGGACTGTTTAGCCAATTCATGCAGAAGCCTATGAATCCTCACTTGGATATAGTGAGGAGGATCTTGAGATATGTGAAGGCTACATCAGATTATGGTCTATTCTATGACCATGCTAAGCCTTTGGATCTTACAAGATATACAGATGCTAACTGGGCAGGAAGTGCCTATGATAGGAGATCTACTAGAGGGTATGCACTTTCCCTTGGTAGTAGTATGGTCAGCTGGAGTAGTAAGAAGCAACCTACACTTGCACTCTCTAGTACTGAGGCAAAGTATAGAGGTGTTGCACTAGCTGCATGTGAGGCAACATGGCTCATGAAGCCTCTTGATGATTTGGGCATGCAGGAAGTTAGGCATGTCATGCTCTATTGTGGCAACATTAGTGTGCTCCTAGCCAGTATCCTGTCTATCATGCTAGGACTAACCACATTGAGGTACACTATCACTTTATCAGAGAAAAAGTGATTGCATGTGACATTGATTTGGTCCATGTGAGGACATAAGACAAAGTTGAAGATATCTTTACCAAGTCATTAGGTAAAGATAAGTTTGTGCATTTCATAGAGCTACTTGGAGTGAAGTATCACACTTGAGCTTGAGGGAAAGTGTTAAGAGTAAAGCTCATGAACCTTGGTTCAGTTTGTCTACCTTAGTTGAATAAGATTGGGTCACACTGACTCAACCATGGTTCTATCTAGGTTACTTTGATGTTGTATGTTTTGGTGTGTTGTACTTGCAATTGACTGTGGAAGATAATGGATTGAAGAGGGAGCATGGCTGCTACCCTTCTGGCCTAGTCTTTGTATGTCTCTCTCTCTGGTTTCTTATAGGGTGCACATAAGCAAGAGCAAGAGCTATGGCAAATGGAGCAAGAAAGGAAGAGAGAGACATTGCATATATATGGGAACTCCTACAATCACAATCTGTAACCAGCCTTGCCTTATTCAATAGTCACTAAAATAATAAAGCATAAAGTGACAGTGATGGGCATCCCCCACATGCAGTGTGTAGGTGTGCTATCACGGTGTGTAGCAAATACAAGGTGGTGTAGGCACATATGCCTTTACCCCCAACATATCCATCAAATCTATTTCATGAAAGAGGGACAATAAATATGCCTTTACCCCCAACATATCCATCAAATCTATTTCATGAAAGAGGGACAATAAATAGCATCCCTAACTATAAGAAGAACAATTATAGGAAAAATGTTGCAAAAATTTTCTATGGAGGTATAAAGCTGAATCAAGTGAGCCTAGCACATGTGTTGTAAATGTAAGATAACATTCATGGGCCATGAATTAGTGTATAGGAGAGGCAATGTGCAATGACATCTAGCCAACCATAAATAGAAATATGTGGATAGCTAGTAATGATCATCATAATGCACGTTATTCTCCTTTTTTTGGCATGCTATTATGGTCTTAAAAGACTTGTGGATGAAACTTCTTTTGTAGTAGAACCCAAGATTCTTGAGGTTCTTGAAGAGTAGGTTCTAAAAATGCAATATTCGACAAGTTTGGAGTTCATTTACAAAAATTTTACGGTACCTCCTTTTTTGACATAGTATTTTAGTCAAATCCCTTAGACAGTTATTTGTAGATCTCAAATTTTCCCTAATGCTATTCATTGCACACTTGTCATCTTTTCTGGTGTGCCCCTTGAGGAGTATTATTTGACTTCGCCTTCAAACGTTCACATTGACCTTTGATCTAGTGAATTTCCATTATCGATCCTTTCATGTATTTCATGGAAGAAAGTTTGAAGAACCTTAAATTTTTTTGGAAAAACTAGAGTTGAGTTATTTGGTCCATAGAGTGATAGACACACTGATCACAAGCTCTAGAGATACTTGAGTATTAATTGCAAGGAGAATTATTCAAAGTACCATTAGCATCTGTTAAGTATATTCCTGAAGAATGAGTCCTATAGCTAATCAGTTGTGTTTTCCATTGCCCTAAGTAGGCCAATAGCAAATCGACAAATCCCAAAGTGACTTTCCGCTCTCCTTTGAGTTTTTTTACTAGGGTACTTGGATCGTTGACTATGAGAGATGCTTAAGCTTGTAGAGGCCCCACAAGGGTTTGAGTATGAGGCCACCAAATTTGCATTCTTATCTAGGTTCAAGAAGAAAAAGAGCTAAGTTGAGATTTGGGATAGGATAGAGTTTTGTGAATAAGAAGCAAAATAAACTATTGAGAGCTTTGCTAGCAATTGAGAGGTCTTGGGGAAAATGGAACCAGACTTTGGGTGAAGGATAATCAACCCAAAATATGCTGAAAATGATCTAAGTTTGGGAGGAATTTAGAATACAATGGAGAGTTAAAGTGGACATCACCAATTTGCACTTTTTGATTGAGTAGCTCAAATATCTTTAGATTTCCCCAAGGAGACAAGCTACATTTTGGTTTGTGCTAGAACTCATCAGAGGGTGCTATTTATATTGTATAAATCTTTTGTATGAAAGAATACTTGGTAAGAAAGAATTTTACCACTAATATTTTCCTTAATCCATTACTATAATCCACATATTTGCTAACATCTCCCCATACTTTTGAGGGACATTATGTAATAGCCTTATATTTTCCACATTATACAAATCTTATATTTTTATTAATGCAATGTAGGAGGTGATAAAGATCCATGAACCTTTTGAGAAATTGGTAAAGTTGGCAAAGTACCAAGACAGGAATGCCCAAAAGAATAGAGTGTTGGTATTGACTAGAGAACCTATACTACTATACTAATGGAAAGTAAGTGCAGTAAGAAATGAACACCAACCTACATGAAAAAGCGAGTGAGTTAGTTATACCCATAGTAAGAATCTCTATCTTTTTGTGTCTAATTATCTGAGTCAAAGGGAAGAGCCCACTTTTGTGAGGACCCAAATGAGAATTATAAAAGAAAAAACCCTAGAAGAGTTGAGGAGAAGAACATAAATTATGATGGAGATGCCTTGAGAATGATGATTTGGAAGGGGAAAATACTATGGTTAATGAGGGGGAGCATAGTGAAATGTCGATAAGTGTGAGATCCTATCCCATGAAAATCGGTGATCTAGGATATCTAGGAGTGATATGTCTAGTGACCTTTATGTCTCACTTATGAGAACCAATCTTGTAACTTTAAGGGATGAAATTTTTAGATGCAATTAGTGTTTAATCTTTTGGTGTAATTAAGAGTGATGATGAGTTAGTAGAATCTTTCATAAGTAGTCATGATGAGAGGAGTGCCCTAAGTGGTGTTGAGAGTTTGGGGGTGAATTTAACTGAATTTATTGACTATTGTAAGGATGAGGTTGAGATTGAAAAGATGAGTCTTTCTTAGCACGCTTTGATGAGCGGGTGAAGGATAAGTGAAAGAGTATGTGGAAACAACAAGGGAGTGGAATGGTATTTTAATGGGTTTTCAAGTTCATTGGGTATTCCTATATAGGAGTGGGAGAATTTATCTTCTTCTCAAGATTCAAAGATGTTATAGGACACTTGAGAGATTGATTGAGGGAATTATTTTAGAGAATGATGTGGGAATTTTGAGGCAACAAGAGTATGGGACCATGCAACAAGAGGAAGAGAGATAGATGAACCTAGTAATTTTCCTCTTGACACTCATACAAGGATGGCTTTATTATTATATTGTAACTCCTCATATAAGTTTGAGGGTTGAAACTAGAGTTCTGAAGTTGATGCTCATTATTAACCTTAGAAAATTGATGATTTATTTGAGCATTGAGGAGGCACATATTGGAGGTATGAAGGGGCATAAATAGGCCAAAAATGTATCACCTTTGTAATGAATATAACTATCTCTTCTCTATCTTCTTCATGTCTTTATGCTTCTGTGCATTATACCTTTGGGGGGGTGAAATGCTCCCCCTCATGAGTTTGTACGTATGTATGTCTCACATCAGGAGTTACAACTGATGGAATACCAAACTCACTATCCAAGCTGTCAGTGCCAATTGAATCTAAACCACAAGTGAGTGGCCCTGTAACATCATCAAGTTTGCCTTTGCCTTTATCCACATTTCTCCCCCTAACTGACATACCGGTGTCAGTGGACAAAGATGCTGAAGTCCTCAATCTACTTGTCCAAGGACTAATTGATGTAGTAGCATCTTTTTAGAAGGCCCAGAAATTTCTGCACTGTCATTTATACGTGCATGTACATAAGTCTCCCGACAACCATCATCATCATTCATCAAGATGGTCTTCTTTTAATGCCATGATTTCAACTCATCAAATACTACATCTCTTGAGAGCAATGTCTAATGAGTAGAAGGATTGTAGCATTTGTAAGCCTTCCTATCTTGTGAATACCCAAATAAAGATGGCCTTTTCTGCCTTTGGATCAAGCTTCTTTCTCTTCTCATTTGGAACATGTACATATACCAAACATCCAAAGACCTTAAGATGGCTAATGTCAGGCTTTATCCCATAAAGCCTCTCATGAGGAGTCACCTCATGTATCCTCGCTATTGGTGTATGATTCATGACATACATGTCATTACAGCCTCTACCCAACATTTTCCTTTGTCTTTACATGTAGTGCTACTAGATGCACTTGAAGATGTAGAGATACTCCTTAGTCTCCCAGACCAAGGACTACCAGATGATGTCTCTGGTCCACTAAGAGTCCGTGATTCTTGCTTTTCAGCCTGCACATGAGTGTCATGATCATCATCATCATCCAATGCATCACCACTAGATGCATACCAACTGCTCATTCCATCAAAGATGACTTCCCTACTCACTCTGAACTTACATGTGACAGGGTTATAACAACGATACCCTTTTTGCTCTAAAGAGTATCCAAGAAAGACACACTTTTCAGCCTTTGGATCCAGTTTCTTCCGCAACTCATCTGGCACATGAACATATGCAATATAACCAAACACTTTCAAGTGTGAGACATCAGGCTTCTTACCTGTAAAACATTCTTCGGGGGTCATACCATGAACTGCAGCTGTGGGAGTTCTGTTCATAATATAAACGGAAGTATGAACAGCCTCAGACAAAAAATGCTTAGGCCACCATCAAGGCATGTGCAACTTCTGCAATATGCCTGTTTTTCCTTTCTGCAACCCCATTTTGCTATGGGGTATACTTACATGTGAACTGTCTCTTTATCCCATGAGACCTCAGAAAATCACTGAACTCATTCGAGAGGTACTCTCCCCCTCCATCTGACCTCAAGCACTTTACTTTCAAGCCTGTTTCTCTTTCAACTGTAGCCTTGAAAGTTCTAAAGTGCTCAAACGCTTCACTCTTTTCCTTCATAAAATATACCCACAGCTTTTTAGAACAATCATCAATGAATGTGACAAAGTTTGAACTGCCTCCAAGAGATACATTTTGTGTAGGCCCCCAAATATTTGTATGCACAACATCAAGGATATTTCTGCTTACATCTCTGTCATGTGAAAAGGGTTGTCTTGCTTGCTTACCAAACTGACATGCTTCACATACCTTATGAAATTCTGCAATTCTAAATGTAGGCAAACCTGTAACCAACCCTTTGGACTGCATTAATTTCAGCCTTTGTACATTTGCATGTCCAATGTGTTTGTGCCAAATTTCAATATCTGCAATAATACATTTTCCTTTAGGATACATAGCAGCATTCATAGTAGGAATTCCAGCATCCAGAGTAAACATACGTCCAACTCTACTTCCCTTTGCAACCAACCTGCACTTGTCATTGAAGTCTTCTACAAAGCAACCCTTTGCATTAAATCTAACTTGCAGCCCTTGCTCTACCTTCTAGCCGACTGACACCAAGTTCTTTGTGATAGATGGCACATGTAATACATCTGAAAGACTCTTTGTCTTACCATCATGCAAGGACAAGGGAACTTTTTCAATGTGTGAAATTGGGTGGCATGAATCATCACCCGTCTGCACATAACCTGTATTTTGCAAATCCTGCATCTCTCCAAACCATTCTGCATGGCTGGTCATATGATTGGATACACCTGAATCAACATACCAAACATCATCATGTGTTACCTTTCCTGTAACAACATTCAGCATATACTGCATAATAAACAGACATTCATTTTAGTCTTCATTCTATCGTGAAGACGATGCATAGTTTCCTTGCTGCAACTTACCCCTGCGAATATCATCTTTCTTAGCATAACGTTGGGCTACAATATGACCTGTTTTGCCACAGTAGTGACACAAATACCAGAGTTGTTAGAACCTCTGTTCTGCTATCCACCTCTTCCTCTAAAGCTCCCCCTGCTTGTAAAGTTACCACGACCTCCTGAAACCTGCATATCGCCAAATTGCTGATTCAATCTGTTTTGCTGGTTGTCACTACCACGTCCTGTACCATGGCCTCTTGAAGAGGACTTGCAACGTCCCCTTCCTGAACTAGAGTAGAAAGCTTGGACCTATTTACCACTTTTTTTAGATGTCTCACTCTGCATGTTGATCTCTTCAGTGATCATAAGGGAGACCAACTCATCGAAATCTGGAAATGGTTTCTAACATATACGGAAGTTACAAAAGACTTTCAAGCCTTTTCATTGTTAAGTCCACCCAAGGTAGACGACACCAAATCATCATCATCGGGCATTGCATCAATCGCTGCCAAGGCATCTGCAATGCTCCTTACCTTCAGTGCATACTCATTGATAGACATCTTCCCTTTCTTCAATGTATTCAACTCTTGCTTGAGTTGAATCTTTCATGACTTTGTATTTACGGAAAACATACTTTCAAGTATGGTCCAAGCTGCATATGAATTCTCTGCATTTCTAATATGTCCCAACATATTATTGTCAATTATTGCAGACAGCCAATACAGGATCTTTTTTTCTTTTGCATTCCATTCCTTTCGTGCCTTTGTCTCTTCTGCAGTTGGAGGATCACTCACCTCTGGCTCCTTTTCTTCACCTGAAACAAACTCGTAGAGGCCTTTTCCAATAAGAAAGTTCGTGACACGAAACTTCCATGAAGGATAGTTGTTCTTTCTGAGCTTCTCAATGATGGCATTTCCAGTGTTCTCTGCCATTATCACAAAACTAATACCAAACAGCAAGCAAATCTTCTGCAACCCTCGACCTGTAGTGCACAGCAATATACCAGACAACCTTTTTCACTATCTGCTCAACAATACATGCAATCTGCAACCAGTTTGCAGATAAAACTTGTGTTTATTCGTTGGTAAACACCTTTGAACTTACAGATCTGAAAGCTCTAACCTGTGTACCTGTATACGGCAGACACATCTGAAATTGCAGGATATCTCGAACTACTCTCCGCAACCTTACGAGTCTAAAACAGGGCTTGAAATGACCTCGGATGGCCAAAGTAGCAATGGGAATGCCCTAAAGGGCTAATCTATAGAATATACATCGATCTTCGTGCAAATCAAATCTCATTGCAATCTGAGATTTTTGCTCTGCCCTACTTCCGGTGCCTCCACAGGCACTGTCCAAGAGAAGAAGTAGAGAATGGAAGAGCTTCTTACCCGTTGCTTGCTTGCTCGAATCCTTGGCTCCTCTCCTTCGCTTTAGCCTTCAAAACCAGCCTCAATCAGTTGTGCAGCTCTGATACCATGTTACTGTCAAGATTGTGGGAGAGAAGGAAGGAGTCTCACTTGTAGCTTTCTTGCTTGCACAATGGGGGAATACACACAAAGGTGGAGGCTCAAAACAGTTTTCCTCTTCTTAGTTGTGTAAGCCAAAAGAACTCTCATACATAGAAATAGAAGAACCCTATATATGGGTCTCAAACCAAACTCAACTAACTAAGGTGGCATACTAACTAAGTCATGAACTAGAGTAGATAAGGATAGCTGTCATCTAGCTATTATTCATGGGCGGTGTACCAACCGTATCTGCAAAACTGACAAGTCGGTGACATAAATGCACAACGGTCACCGTGGCATATCACGAGTGGAGCTCGATATCTCAACACTCCCGCTTGAGCTCAATCCCAATTCCTACACACCAAGCAGGTCTCTGAACTTGCGCAGCTTCTCTGCACCCAATGCCTTCGTAAATATGTCAGCTACCTGATCCTCTGTGCTGACATAAACTAGATCAATAAGACCTAGTGAAACTCTCTCTCGCACATAGTGATAATGCACCTCAATGTGCTTTGTTCTAGCATGATAGACTGGGTTATTTGCCAAGTATATACTACTTATGTTGTCACAATAAATGACAACTGGCCCATCTGTAGACTGATGCATGTCATAAAGTAGCTTATGCAACCAAGCTACCTCACATGTAGCCATTGCTGCACCCCTGTACTCAGCCTCTGTGCTCGACAAGGCAACTGTAGGCTGTTTCTTGCTGCTCCAAGTGACTGCAGCACTCCCAAAAGAGAACACATATCCACTGGTAGATCGTCTATTAGAAATACTACCAGCCCAATCAGCATCAGTGTATCCATGCAGCTGTATCTGAACCCCAGTCTCATAAAATAGTCCATACTGCAATGTGGACTTTACATACCTGAGTATGCATCTAGCCGCATCCAAATGTGGTTTCCTTGGAGCCTGCATAAACTGACTTACCAATCCAACAGCATAGCTCAAATCTGGCCTGGTAATAGTCATATAAATCAAACTTCCTTATATGCATCTGTACATAGTAGGGTCTTCGAGAAGCTCACCTGCATCTGCGCTCAACTTCACATTCTGCTCCAAAGGAACTGAAATAGGCTTATACCCTGTCATCCCATATTTGGACAGCATGTCCAATCCATACTGCCTCTGCAAGAGCCATATCCCACTTGGTGATCTAATCACCTCAATGCCTAAGAAATAACGCAGCTCTCCCAAATCCCTTCATCTCAAACTTCTGCTTCAATAGCAT
Source organism: Lygodium microphyllum (assembly GCF_053477565.2). NCBI lineage: Eukaryota > Viridiplantae > Streptophyta > Polypodiopsida > Schizaeales > Lygodiaceae > Lygodium > Lygodium microphyllum. The sequence goes on along the minus strand of NC_141164.1, from coordinate 117,767,937 downwards.
TTTCACATGAAGGATATCTTCATCACTATCACCTGTGATAATCAAATCATCAACATAAATGACAAGCAGCATAATGCCTTTCTCTGTTTTTCTCACATAAAGAGAGAAATCTGCCTTGGAAATTTGAAAGCCAATAGTGACAAGATACTGTCCTATCTTGTCAGACCATGCTCTAGGTGCTTGCTTCAAGCCATACAAGGCTTTCTTCAACCTGTAAACAAACTCAGGATGAACAACATGCACATAACCTGGTGGCTGCTCCATATAGACCTCTTTTTGCAAATCACCATGCAAGAAGGCATTCTTTACATCCTTCTGATGTAAAGAGCATCCCTTTGATGAAACCATAGCAATGACTGCTCTTATGGTTGCCATCCTTGCAACCAGACTAAATGTTTCTTCATAATCAATGCCATATGTTTGTGCATACCCCTTGACTACTAATCTTGCCTTGTATCTGTTTACAGAGCCATCTGCATTGTGCTTCAGCTTATAAACCCACTTACAACCAATTGCATTCTTATCTTTAGGCAAAGGTACCAACTCCCATGTAGCATTTGCTTCCCAGGCATCCATTTCTTCATCCATGGCTTTCTCCCATTTTTCTTTTTCCATGGCTTGCTCAAAAGAAGTGGGTTCTGGTTCCTGTATCACTTTGACTATATATGCATAGTGAATGGCTGTAAATCCATCATATTTTAGCCTATCCACAGGATACCTAGCTTTGGTAGACCTACGCAAAGTAGGCTCACTTTCAGGTGCTCTCAAAACATCCATGGTCTTCCTTACTCCAGGTGTAACAATAGAAGGAATACCCAACTCATCATCAATGCTATGTTCTGAGCCACTGGATTCACCATCCACATAAGACTAACTTGCATTCACATCAAACATGGGCTGATCTACCTTATCTTTTCCTTTTCGTGATACCTGCATACCAGTATCTGCATTGCTTTGAGAAGATTCTCCTGATCTCAATCTGCCTGTCCATGGCGAAGAATGTGAACCACTACTAGAGGACACTCCAGGTCCACTAATAGCTTGTGACTGCTGCTGTGAATTCTGTGCAGCATTACCATTTTGTGCATCTACATTATCAATCACATTTACTGGTTTATACCAGTTACTCATCTCATTAAAAAAAACATCTTTGCTCACTGTAAACTTACGAGTAGAAGGGTTATAGCATCTATACCCTTTTTGCTGCAGAGAGTAACCAATAAAGATGCACTTCTCAGCTTTTGGATCCAACTTGGATCTCAACTCATCTGGCACATGAGCATAGGCAATGCAACCAAAAATTTTCAAATGAGAAATATCTGGTTTCCTACCAGTATACCTCTCCTCTGGAGTCATCCCATGTATTGCTACAGTGGGAGTCCTGTTCATTATGTAGACTGCTGTAGCAACTGCTTCAGCCCAGTAAAAATCTGGCAAGTCTTTTTCATTGAGCATGGCACGAGATACCTCTCCAATATGCCTGTTTTTCCTTTCTGTAATTCCATTTTGTTGTGGGGTATGACTGCATGAATATTGCTGCTTTATGCCATGCTCCTGCAGGAACCTTGCAAACTCATTTGAGAGGTACTCTCCCCTCCATCTGACCTTAGGCATTTTATTTGCAGGCCTATTTCTTTTTCAACCATAGGTTTAAGAGTTTTAAAATGCCCAAAAACTTCACTTTTCTTTTTCATAAAATACACCCAAACTTTTCTGCTATAGTCATCAATAAAAGTGACAAAATAATGACAGCCTTCAAGAGATGCAGCTTTAGTAGTCCACACATCAGAGTGGATTAATTCCAATGGCTTTTTACTCTCTTGAACATGTCTAGGAAATGGTTTCCTTGCCTGTTTTCCAAACTGACAGGCTTCACATGCCTTATGCATTTCTGCAACCTTGAATTTAGGTAATCCTGCAACAATATTTTGGGCCTGCATTGATTTAAGTCGCTGTACATTAACATGACCAATGCGTTTATGCCAGATATCAATATCTGCAAACTACACCGGTCCCATGTGCAAACATTGCTGCACTCAATTCAGGCATGTCTGCATCGAATGTAAACATTCTGCCCTTCTTCTTTTCTTTTGCTATCAAGCGACCTTTATTTTTCATACCCTCAACAAAGCATCCATGCGGATTAAATCTGACCTGCAAGCCCTGCTCAACCATTTGACCAATAGAAACCAGAATCTTAGTGATATTCGGGACATGAAATACATCTGACAGGTACTTCTTTTTCCCATCCTGCATAGACAAAGGAATTTTTCCAATCTGCACAATAGGATGTGCAGTATCATCACCAGTCTCCACAAATCCTGGTTTTTCCATTTTCCTTGCATCCTGCATCCATTCTGCATGACCTGTCATGTGGTTTGATGCACTTGAGTCAACATACCACACATCGTTGCTTTCTTCTGCACTTGTCACAGAATTTGTCATATGCTGCACCATAAACAAATGCTCATTTCTGTCATCACCCTGTCTACTAGAAGATGCATAATTCCCTTGTTGCAATTTTCCATTCATGATGTCATTTTGCTTTTTATAGCAGTCTTTAGCCATATGACCCATTTTACCACAGTAGTAGCATTCAACATTGCTGTTTGCATTTTGGCCTCTTTGCCATCCACCACGACCTCTTTGGCTCCCCTTGCCTCTAGAGTTACCACGTCCTTCTCCATAGGACTGGTTTTCTTGAGTCTGCTGCATATTCTGATTTCTACCACGGCCTCCGGATCGGCCTCCTCTACCTTGCCTCTACCTCTTCTAGCATTTGAGTAGAAGACAATTTCTTTTGAAGTTCCTCTTGAAGAAGATGCACCACCATTTCTCTGCTCCTCAGAAATTAGAAGAGCAATCAACTCCTCAAAATCAAGAAATCTTTCACGAACTGAAATGGATGTCCGAAACTGCGCATAATCCTTTCCTAGACCATTCAAGGTCACAGAAACTAAATCATCATCTTCCACTGGCAACCCAATGGAAGCAAGTGCATCTGCAATCTTCTTCACCTTCATGTGGTAGTCATTGATGCTCATACTTTATCTTTGCACAGTATGCAACTCTTGCTTGAGCTGCATTTTCTTGGCTTGCGTATTTGTGCTATACATTTTTGACAAAGTATCCCATGCCTCCTTTGGCGTACTTGCATCCTGAATATGCACAATCATAGAGTCTGAAATACTGATAGACAGCCAGTACATAACTTTCCTGGCTCTCTCATGCCATGCTTTAAATGCCTGCATTTGCTGTTGATTGGGAACATCAGGAAGAACTGGTTCTTCTTCATTTCTTGCAACAAATTCCCAATATCCTTTTCCCATAAGGAAATTCGTCATTCTAAACTTCCATGCTTGGAAGTTGTTCTTGTCAAGCTTTTCAGTTACAATCTGTGAAAGAGAATCAGACGCCATTACAGAACATTGCAAAAAATTCTGTCATTGCAAAAAACACAGCTTCACCCTCACAAGGGCAAATCTGTAAAACTGGCGAAAGTGGTATTTGACCACACAGTCACTTCCTAGTGACAATTTTGCATAAACAAGAACCAAGGATGATTCTGTAACTCCCAATGTCTCTGCACACAAGCATACGATGCAATTTCTGTGGTAACTTTTCACCGACCTGTAGAACAGTGGTCGCACAGGATAAAACATGGCCTTTTCCTGAGTGCGTGCAGAAAACTTCCACCTCCAAAAAAAGCCCCGAAATGGTCTCAAATAAAAAAAACAGAGCAACCAAGGGCTAAAGCCCTATCCCGCAGCATATACTGCCCTCTTGCTACACTGCTAAGGGTGTCTCAATCTGAGACAATGCACTCTTGCACTTTTCGGCTGTGCTACCTGCAAAGACTTGCTCCCAAAATAGAAAAATGAAAGCAACACTGGTCCTCTTACCAGAACACCGCGAACTTGGCTTGCTTTCTTGAGCTCCTTACCACGAACAAGGCTCTGATACCATGTTAAGATTGTGGGAGAGAAGGAAGGAGTCTCACTTGTAGCTTTCTTGCTTGCACAATGGGGGAATACAAACAAGGGTGGAGGCTGAAAACAGTTTTCCTATTCTTAGTTGTGTAAGCCAAAAAGAACTCTCATACATAGAAATAGAAGAACCCTATATATGGGTCTCAAACCAAACTCAACTAACTAAGGTGGCATACTAACTAAGCCACGAACTAGAGTAGATAAGGATAGCTATCATCTAGCTATTATTCATAGGCAGTGTACCAACTGCATCTGCAACTGACAAGTCGGTGATATAAATGCACAACGGTCACCCTGGCATATCACGAGTGGAGCTCGATATCTCAACAGTTACGAATTGCGTGGTGAGGGGATTTGCTCAAGATGTTGCATCGAACACACACAGAATGCACAAGGAGAAGCTTACTCACGAGACAAAAAGAGAGATGGAGGCCTAAACGTTTTCTTGCTGTTTTTTTCTTCTTCTTCCACACACTTTACAATGTACACAAAGTATAGATAAGATACAACATAAAGGAAAGTGGCCTACTAAGTCAAACAATGCATAACCGACCACACTAGTCGACTGACACTATAACTATGCCAGCTGTAAATAGGTGTAACAACCTGAATATAATTAGTAATGAGTCAGTAGCCATGTGAGAGTCATAATAACCATCGACGTGCTAAGTGTAGACGTGTGGACCCATCTAACCAGGCGGTCCATCATTAATGTCCGCATGTGTTGAGCTTGTCATCTCAACACCTTCAACTCTCGAAAGTGCAAGAGTGTATGATGAAAGCAATGTAACCAATGTAGGTGAGGACAGCATGTAGATGGAGGGGTCGATATTGCAAGGAGTGGAGGTCGAAGATAGCTTGGAGCATGTAGAGAAGACAAAATTGGGTAACGATGACGGAAAGACAAGAGGCCAGGAATTCTTTGAGAAATGAGGTGGACTCATCCTTTTGTGGTGACCTATCTATCAACCTTCCAGTGTATACAGAGTTATGCTAGGAGATTGACATGGGACCATAGGCTATGTCATACTTGCAGCATCTGGCTACTCAATTCATTGATGAATTGCTTATACGGATACTCTAGAATATGCATTTTAAGTAACATCATTTTTTTAGAGTTATATTACTGTGCTTTACTTGAATCTTTATATTGATTATGCTAACATCACTTTTTGTCTGTGCAAGTGACCTTTGACAATATTTAGAGAGCACGATGAGTCGAAGGATGAGCAACGAGGAGTTGTAGGAGATATTCACATGTATGTCTCCAGACCAGATGGCTCGATTCAGAGATATGGTGGTGGACGAAGAGGTGTCTTGAACACCATCAAGCCATTCCGTTAGATCTACTTTGGCAACCTTTGCTGCTTTGGTTTCTAGTAGACAATGTCGACGCTCCAAACTAAGCTCGGACGGAGGGAGTGGTTATGGGGGATGCTGCAGAGATGTGGATGTAATGAGCCCGCAGTCGGCTCGAGGTACATGTGCTACTCCTCGCTCTCATGCAAGTTTGAGAGAGGGTGGCTTAGATGGTTGTTGTGGAGGCATCGATGCAGTGTCTCTATCTCATCATTCTAGTGGAGTTGCATCACGTGAGGATTTGTCACACATGTGGGAATGTCTACTCCAGTGACTCCAGCTTTTTCTTAGCCATCGGTAGGTGGCACCCTTATGGGTGCTACTCTGAGAGATACCATCCCCGTGGGTACACCGAATGTACATGGGTCTCCTAGTTATGCCCAGGACCGTGGTCGTAGAGGTGGGAGAGAACACATCTTAGACATACTCCAGAGGGGTATGGACACCTTGTAGATGATAGGATAGGAGCTGTGATCATGAATGATAAGGGGAGGAGGGTGATGTCTCGTACGAGAGAGTTGTGCCAACAAGTTTTTTGGCACAATGTCTTGGACCATTAGAAGAACATACCCAAGGGGAGCAAGGACTACATAGTAGCATCCTTGCATGAGGAGTTTCTGGTACCCACTGCGGTAGAGAGGTTTTCTATAGATTGAATGATGGAGTGCATGCATACATACATGTCACACAGACGATCAGACACTTGCAAGGCACTCAAGAGTGGCACCTCAAAGCTCGAGTGGCTAGATGCAGATGACTGGCGGAGACTTAAGGAGGAGGCTACAAATTCTATGGACATTGGAGATAGCAGGCGAGAGGTAGCGAGGGCACGACTGGAGGCAGGGGTTGTCCATCGTGTTGGGAGTGGTGGCCACACGACTTATCTGGAGGACTTTATAAGTTTTTCTTTTTTTCTTCTCGCTTTCTTTTTTGCAATATCACTTGTACTGACAATCGTGTTTCTAACAGTTGTATTGTGTTTTCTTTGCAGCACTCCATTACAATTCGTGATTCCACCGGCCTAGAGACTCGATATGCAAAGAGACACAATCTCACTAGATTGATCAATAGAATGTATGCACATGGTGGCCAAGTAAGTCACTCATCTTTCTCGTCTCTGTAGTTACTATTTTTATTAAAATGCATTATGTATGGTAGACTGATGTGTAGTTGTTTTTTTGTAGACTCTGTTCGATGCTCCTTTGCGTCAGGATGAGCTTTCGGATGGCGAGGATCTATAGCTCGTGCTTGGATTCGTGGATGTGTGTTCGTGGAGCACACATCCTCTTCCTTTTTTGTCCTGTGATTTATGCACGCATCTTCTATGTACTATATTATTATCATCATTTGTATCTTGCCATGATTCCATGAGTTTTCATCAACGATCTTGTATTTATTCGATCTATCAGTCTTGTGGGTTCAAGTATATTTTACGCTTATTTTGACAACCATTATGTAATCCATTTGTGGAATATAAATATAGCACATAGTGCTACATGTGGCAGGGCAACCACAAGCAGCTTGCTACCCTGACACCAAAAAAAAAAAACATTGTAGCCGTCTCTATTAGCGTTGCAAATTTAACTACACGTGTGGCTATTGGTGTCGCAATACGCATCACAAAGCAACACTATTAGCATCAGTATGTGCGTCGATATTTGCATCACAAAACTGACGCAAATACTGATGCCAATAGCGACGGATTCATGGAGACATTAATACCGACGCATTTAGCGACGAGGGGGGTAATTTTTCTATGAACATTTTCATCACTTTGAACATCGATATGAGGCATATATCTTGTAGTGATAGCAGCTCAAGCAAGTCCCCCCACCACGCAATTCTTGATAGAGAGCACTATTTTCAGGTGGTGCTTCTATTGAACAAAGTAAGACCACACAAGCATCGAGGCAAAAGAATAATGAAAGACCTAAGGACCATCCCTAGGTATTGAACAACAACTTCCTCTACCATCAGAGTCCTCATATCTAAAATGAAAATCTAAATAGAAGCCACAAATACATAAAACTGTAGAGTTTGGATTTGACTCTTTGACATCAAATTATAGTTCTAGTAGTGAGGAGTCAATGCAGCCTCGGACAAAGAAAACTTTTTGATTTATTGAAAATCCAGGACAAGTTGGGGTACCTCTTCTTACAACTAAAGGGCATTCAACAAAGAGTGTCACACGAGAGTACCCTAATCATCAATGTTATTTATCATATCCTCCCCAAGAAATCTCATTTTGTGCCTTGTAAGAAATCATGGGTTGAAGATGCTATCAAATTTTGACAAGCCAAAGCAATGTGGAAAGGTCATGTCATGTAATTATGCAGATCTAGATAGCTCCATGGTATAACTGACACTCTCTAATGGTTCAATGGTCCAAGATTTTGGCTTGAATGAAACAAATTTAGTTAAAACTTAGTGTAGTGCAGGGCCTTTGAGAGATGAAAGTCAACAAGAAGAAAACCTTATTGTGGCATTATCTTCTATTATACAAGGAAATGTGCTGTCACATGTTGTACCTATGTCTCAAAAGTCTATTCAAGCCAAAGAGACACCTCATCCTACAAAAATCAAGATTAGTGGAAGAGAAGGTAGTAGCCCTATACAAAAGAAGAGGAGTCCACCA